>NC_071100.1:32480000-33208333 GCF_024256425.1 Clarias gariepinus
AATACAGAATGTTGATGGCAAGGAAAAACTTCCTGAGATGGCAATAGGAACCTTGACAGGAACCGGACTCTATAGGGAACCCATCCTCATTTGGGTAATAGGCCTATCAGATAGATTTCTGATTAATTTCATGTACCTAGATTAAGATGGAGGTTGTCATTATCTACTGTACAAGCAATTTATTTTGTAAAAGTGTTCATTCATACCGTAGGTTTCTTATAATACCAAAAAAGATTTTCCCATTGTTATATAATGTAAGCCTACATATAATATGCACATGCGCAGTATGAGGGAATTAAGGGAAGCCCTGGAAACTCTACTTGTTTTTGTTTGCTGGCTTTTTCTCGCGTGTAGGCGGGTGGCATTAAACGACTAAGGACGAGCATCCCACGGGCTTGCCTCGATTATAAATTGGTTCATTTAAAGGAGAGGGTGAAAAGATGGCTGCTGAGAGGAAGAAACTGATCTTGGCAGTAAGAGCACACCGCCTCATTAACTCCGAGTCAGAGGCGCGAGCGCTGCTGATCAGTCTCCAGCGTCAAACCCGCCAACGCAGCGAAAATGACGAGGGCGTATAATGGCAATATAATGCTCCACAAACACATGGCCGTCAATTCTCTGTAGTTTTAGGACCTGTAGGTGAACAAATGAGGGGCTCTCGGTGACCAATCGTTCCTAACAAACACTGTCAGCCATTTCCTGTATGACCAAAATCCAATTAATCCCCTTTTCCCCAAGGCTTTCCTCAAAGCACAGGCTAGACAATAACCATCCACTTTATTAGCATCACTGGTAAACCCATTCATGTAGTTATCCAATTAGCCAGTCATGTGGTAGCTGTGCAATGCACAAAATCTTATAGATTTAGGCTAGCTCAATAGCTTATTGAGTGGGGAAAACTCTGTGAGTTTGATCATCGCATGGATGTTGGTACATGTTGGGCTGGTTTGAATATTTCAGAAATACTGCAGCTCTAAATCTGTGCCTCAGATCCTTGCTCTTGGCTGACAGGTGTAGAACCTAATTATGGAACCTACAGTACTGTTGTAGTCCATCGTGTAACGTGTTTTGCATTGTGAGATGCTTATCTTTTTAATAACAGTTTTTATTTGAGTTACTATAGACATCCTGTCAGATCAGACCAGTCTAGTCTTTCTCCTCAGACCCCTCTCATCAACAAGGTGTTTCACTCTGAAGACCTTCTGGTTACAAGATTATTATTATTATTATTATTATTATTATTATTATTATTATTAAATTATATATATATTGGGAGGAATTCCCAATTTTGGTCAAAATATAGAGAATACTGTGTGTGAAACATCACCAGTTTCTGGAATACTTAAGCTAACCCATTTGGAACCAACAACCATGCCATGGTTAATGTCACAAAAAACTTTTTTCCCCATTCTGATGTTTGATTTAAATAGCCGCTGAAGCTTATGACCTGTACCAGGATTACTTTTTACATTGTGCGATGTTGCATAATTGACTGATTACAGTAGTTAACTTCATAAATTCCACCCATCATACTAAGTCTGGTATTAGGTTGTGAAGGTTAGTTTTGCAGTATGGTCAATATAGTAATACAGTAAAGATCTTGCCATCAAAATTCAGCTTCTTAAACCAAAATTAGATTTATACCCAATCTACAGCCATTCTTATTAAATTTACTGGTGAGTATACTGTATAATTCAAAGAGTCAAAGAGAAGGTTTTCTTACACAGTTAACTAGTCTTCACATGTAATGCTGTATATGCCTTCTTATTTAACCATTTAAATAACAATCCACAGGCAGCCAGTCTTGACACATTAATGGCATTAAAATAGGCAAACTTATTAAAATAGAAAATTTTAAACATATGATATTATTAATATAGTACACTGACATTATGGAATATATTATTAAGTTTACAGTATTTTGGCAGTATTTTCAGCGACTTTCATTTTATCTCATTATACAGCTGAGCAGTTGAGGGTTAAGGGCCTTGCTCAGTGACCTACTTAGTTGTGCTGGGGTTTGAACCTGGGATACAAAAATCTAATAAAGTACAGCTTTAAAACGGCTGACATCAATGACTTATTTTGTGTTAAGCTTTGAACATGCATATGCAAAAATAAACTAATGATATCTCCCATTATTACTGTATACCCCCATGGATTAAACAAACTAATGAATGAGTTCATTTGATGTTTGGGATTTAATACCCCAAAATACAGAACTGTAATAATGACTTCAAATTTGTCTAACAATTTTAAACATACAGTAAATATACAAAAAAATCATTTTAAATCTTTTTAACACATGAATATTCAGGTGTGCTGTATGTAAAGCTTGTAACCCACTGAATCACAAGCATTCGAACAGCCAAAAGAATAGTTCAGGTAAGTATAAATTTAATGTAGCACAAAGGCTTGTATTAATAGGCTTATTCTTACATGATTTCTATAGTATGCCTACTTATTCTCTACCTATTCTCACTGACAAAAACTTGAATGGCAAATACTCAACATAATTTAAGTGTAAATGTTTTATTATCCTTGCAAATTAAAATTTGCCCTACATAATTCTTACATGTGTCTACATCACCTCCAAGCCCTCATAAAATATATATTATAACTTCACAATACCATTTGACTTTGCTTACCAACTTTTCTGTCAACAAATTACAAATTAACTTTTACGAATCACATTTTAGAGCATTTTATCTGTGGTCTTTCACATCAGTAATATGTGCTTGATTATCTCTTCCTAGCATGTGTGTACAGTATTTATGTTTATTTTAATGTGTATAATTTATTTGTAGTCATGTCCACATGTTATAAATACATCCATGATTTTATGTAACAGGTAAAAATTGACCCATACACTACATGTACACACACACACATACACAAATTTTGCTGATATTTTGCTGAAATGCCCTCCTCTGGGCAGGTATTCCACCAGCTGTTGGATCAGGTTAGGAATTGATGTCAGTCAGTGCATCAGTTCATCCCAAGGGTGATTAGTGGGTTTGAGGTTAGAGCTCTTATGCAGGCCACAAACTTTTGTCCAGACCAACCTTGGCTCCTTATAGATCTTGATTTGTGCACAGTGACACTGTCAATGTGGAAAATGGCTAGGTCAGCTAGTTCCATTGAAGGAAAATTGTAATGCTAAAGCATACAATGACATTCTATTTAATTGCATGCTTTCCTACTTTGTGGTATTGGGTTGGGCAAGTTTTGCATGCCATTCTACTCTGGCAAGAACCATGCTATTTAGGCATTTTTTTTACATTAATATCCTTTTCAGCATTTTTCTGCAAATCACTTTTCTCAGCATAGGATCAATCCTCTGGATTTATTTCAACATTGGCCTCTGTTTTAAATGCCCTTTCCTCTATTTTGCTAACAGCAGATGATTGTATAAATCATAGCCATGTTTCGCTTGTATCATTAATTTTATAGAATGCAAGCCACCTTATTTATATTAATTATATAAATAGTTAGAGAAAGACCAAAGTTGTCCAGACATTTATCAACATCCTCCACAAGAAGAGAAAGCTGCAGAAGATCATTGCTGAAAGGGTTGGCAGAGAGAACATCAAAAGTGTCTTGCCTGGGCCAAGAAGAAAAATAACTGGACCACTGCTCAGTGGCCCAGAGTCCTTTCATTTGGAAATCAAAGTTCCAGAGTCTGGTGGAAGAGCGGAGGGGCACAGAATTCAAGTTGCTTGAAGTCCAATGTGAAGTTCCCACAGTCTGTGATGGTTTGGGGTGCCATGTTATCTGCTGCTATTGGTCCACTATGTATTATTAAGTCCAAAGCCAACACAGCTATCTACCTCCACGCGTTCATCTGCCGAAAAGCTTTATGAAGATGCCGATTTCCTTTTCTAAGGTCTAACAAGACTTCTCCCACAGTTCCAAAATTACCTGATATTACTGTGCTTAATTAGCCAGCCAACTTACCTAACCTAAACACCATTGAGAATCTTTGAGGTATTGACAATAAGAAGATAAAAAACACTCAACCAACAGTGCAGATGGGCTAAAAGGCTGCTATCTTAGTGTTGCAGTCTGATCACTTCTGTGAATTACCTCCTGATGCAGTAATTCATGCTAAAAGAGCCCCGACCAAGTGCTGAGTACATAAATTAACATTATGTTTAGAAGTTAGACATTTCTTTTTTGTAAATCCTTTTTTGATCCTTTTTCTGTAAGCCATAATAAAAAGGTTTCCAAATTAAAACAACAAAAAAGGTTTGATATATTCCACATTATTTGTAATAGATCTACTGTAGAAAACACAAGTTCCAAAAAATATAAACATATAAAAATATAACATTTGATTTGACAAAGCTTTCTGTAGAGATTTAGACATTTATAGGAGGTCTACCCCAGCCATTTTACATTAAGCTAGTTTTTATGTGATCTATCTAGAAAGCTTTTTTTTTGGCTAATTGGTCATATTCTATTCAGTTTCACTAGAAAAAACATCAATATGTTTCAGTAAATAATTAAGTAATTTAGGTGTGGATTAAGATTTACTGTAGTCTTTAGACGGATATCAATATGGCCACATGGTGAGCATCGGGTGTGAAAGCTAGCAGGCTTAAATATTATTTGAGCAGTTATTATCTATAAATATACAAAAGAAATTAGCTATTTTTACCATGCCATTATTTATTTAATTTTATAATACAAAAAGTATACAAGGCAATACAATACTTGCAATCAAGTGCTCCCTTATTGATTCCACCAGATTTAAGAAGGTAAGTTGCAGCCAGATGCTGCTAACCATAAGCCATTAATAAATTAATCATCAACAGTTGTGCAGACCTCTATAGGAAGAGAGGTTTTGGCAGTTTGGTGGCATTCAGGTTGTGTGTTAACACAATGCCAAAAATAAAAAGACATAAACAATGATCTTATAGAAGCAGTTGTTTCTGCACATCAATCTGGAAAGGATTATAAAACCATTTTCAACAAATTAGAATTCAACTTTCAACAGTAATAAAGATTATTTACAAGTGAAAAACGCAAGTGCAATGCTCTGAAAAATACAAAAAGCATGAGCTACATCTCAGACCCTACAGACCTCACAGAGCATGGTAAATGTTACAGACCATGACAGCACAATTAGAAGAAGACTTAACAATATGGTTTTCTTGGAAGGTTTGCAAGGAGAAACCTATATATACTTATCTAAAAAGAACAAGAAAGCATGACTGAGGTTTTCTAAACTCCATCTGAACCAAAGGGGAGTTGTTTGGCATTAATGCCCAGTGCTATGTTTGGCAAAAACCAAACAGCATTTTAGCACACACAGATTATACCCATTTTTAAGCAAGGGGTAATGATTTGGGCTTGTTTTTGCAGCCACCGGTCCTGAGCACCTTGCAGTCATTGAGTCGACCATGAACTCTGTATATCCCAATATTCTGGTGGCCATTAAATTTTAGGCCATCTGTCTGACAGCTAAATCTTGGTCAAAAAAAAGCTTTGCCCATTGCCCTTAACAGAGCTGTGTATAAGTGAATGCCCCAAAACCTCAATGAACTGAGACAATGTTGTAAAGACAAATGTACCAAAACAATGTGAGAGACTGATAAAGTCATATATAAAATGGTTCTTTCAAGTTATTGCTGCATCTACACAATATTGATTCATTGGGTACTTAGTATTGCCTGCATTTTTTTTCCTATTTAGGTATCCTTTCTGTTAAATAAACAATCACACAGTGAACAAAAAGGATTAAAAGAGATCATTAAAAGAGGGGGGCAAAAACTTTTACACATGAAATACACAAGTCTACAAGTTTTTTAAAACACTCTTAAAAAAAAAAAATACTAAACAGCAGAGCAGACCAGCCTAGACCAAACTTCTGCACTGGAGCTGAGCCTTTCCCTCCAGTCAGAAACATTAAATCAATACTCCTGTGTGCGCTGGCAAAAACAGGCAACTGCTTCACAACCAGTTTAATGCCATTTATCACGCATGGATCTCCTTTCCCAATAAGACAATTTAATGTGAAAAAGCAATGCTCAAAATATTGACTTAAATGTCAACCTATACCACATTCACATTCATAACAGATACAAGCTTAAAATAAATAGAAAGAAAGAAAATCCATTACCAGGTTATATTCTGACAGGCCTGTATTCAGGTCTTGAAGTTATGCACTTATCTTCTGTTCATTTTCTCTCCAGCAAATGCACAATATTGTGTGTTCCTGTGCAAATGTAAGGACTGAAAGAGAGAGTGTGTGTGAGAGGGAGAGGGAGATGAGTCACTGAGAGTGAATGGGAACTGAAGATAGCTTCTCCTCTAATGTTGAGTGGAAGTTTATAATCTATAATATATAAAAAGTGTTTGGCATCTCTTATTTCTTCTACAGGAACACACAGACAATATTGTTGCTGTTTAAGTTTAACTGTGGTTACAAAGTTTTTCTCTTGTGGGTTAACAGGTACACACCAACCTATATGAAGGCACATGCTTTACTAAATATTACATAAACCATTGATAGCCTATAGTGGCACCTAACAAAAGATCAAATAGAAAAAGATAAAATATAAGATTATAATAAAAATAAAAAGATTATATATAATAATAAAATATTATTATTGCCATCAGAACATTATTCTTGAAATAATTTTTTATGTCCGATTCATTTAGCATTAGGATATAGCATTAGGTGGGATAGTAGCAGCATGGCACAAGCTTAAACACTTCTTCAAAAAGGCTGACTTATAAAATAATATGCAAAATAATGTGATACAGATTTAATCCTCATATATCCCTTATTCTTTATTTCAGACAACACTCAAGTGGTAGAATATGTAATGACCACTTGCAAGTGCGCCATAAACAGCTTGCAATCAGGCCTAATAATATGTCAATAACAAAACTGGCAATCAGTACGCTGATGTTAACCCCATACATAGCCGATCAGAAAAGAAATGTGGTCAGGGTTAAAGAGAGGTTCAATATACTAGATGTACTTCTACGAGACGGTTAAAAAATGAATAGCAGTAAACCAGACACATGCTGTACCAGCATTCTTTCGTCCAGCAAAGAGAAATAACACTTACTGATCATTGCCCCTGATTTATTCCATTTAAAACTTTGTTAAACTATGTTGACCCACTCCATTTGTTAAGGAGTCTTAAAGTGTGGCCAACTAAGCACTGGAAAAGCTAAATAAATTAAACTTAGGAGTAACAAATCATATATTGTGTACTGCAACGACTTCATCCGGGAGGGTCTGGCCCCTCTCCTCCAGCCGTAGTGTTATCTGCAGGCCACCCTCCAGCAGGAAAATGCTTTATTTCATTCATCTCGTTTCCGTTCATTCATCAGGGCACTGCAGCGTAGCACGCGCTCGGGCTTAGAGCCACACCGAAATTCTTATCAATGGGGTGCTGACGTCAATGAGCAGCGGTGACGCGCGGTCACGTGGGCTCAAGGGGGCCGATAAACATGAAGAGCTGGCCGTGGTCCTGAAAATATCTACAGCGCCGTCACGAAGTCGAGAGGCTAAGACGTGAATAAAACGAGTCGTATTCCTATTGACCAAGCAAGTTAATTCGATGTGTGCATTTACTTTTTAAAAAAAGAAAGCAAATGTACGAATAAAGAGAGTGAAGAAAGTGTCCAATCGCGAAGTTCGGAGAACAAAGAGCAAAAGTGCGTCGCACCACGTCACGCCTGGAATCCCGGTAAGTCCTCGCTTCATACAATACTATTAGAGCAAAGTAGAGAAAGCTAGTCTAGATTCTAAACACTGCAAGGGGTAGCGGAGATTTGTGTTGTTATGGATTATTATGCGGATCAGCTACATGTCAAAGCAATGGGAATTTCCCAACATTAAAGAAACCTAATTCTGCTCCTTACAAAAAATGTGAAGGAAAACCCCAATTATACTTAGTAGTAAAACAAACAAAAAAAATTCAACAACTCTATTAAAATTAACTAATCCTTGAATATGGAACTTGGGTGGAGTCGGAACTGATGCATCATCTTCGTATTCATTTTGATGGAGCACTGATGTGCCTGTAAATGACGCCATTACTGACTGCTGATGCATATCATGATGGCAGTTGTGGGAATTATGATAATCAATAACATTATCAGAATACAAACTATCAGCGCCCCCCCCCCCCCCCCCCCCTCCATTAAATTGTTTTCCCATCATCATTGCACATTTTCTCAGCAGTTCTGGATTCCAGTTAGATATACTTGGCAAAAAATGTGCTGAATGTTGGCTATATTTCTGTAACATATTTGAAAATCGGAAAATCGGAGTTTGTTTTTTTTTTTTGACGAAGTGAAAAAATAACGTTACATGTTTATGTGAAAGCGTTCAATTTCATGTGATAATATGCTATGTGAAGTGATATTCATTTTTTAGAGACTGCGCAAGGGCTTCCCCAGTCTTTAAAATAGAGTGGCTTAGTGTAGGTGATTACGTGAAGAGACTGCGTCTTAAGGGCGGCTCACTAAAGTGCATTAGCACCTAGTGAGTGGATCAGAATTGAGGCAAGGAGGAATGCAAGATGCATATAATACTCTCACGTTACGGTTTACTCAAGTTCAAAGCATACCTCGGCTGCAATCACACAATTAACGGTAGAAAAAAGAATGCTTTAATCTGCAAAGATGTGCAATAAAGACTGGCGTAACAAAGGTGATAATGGTCAACTTTTAAGGTTTTGAAAGAAATATATATATAATTTATTTAATATAGATTTGTGGCTAGGTTAGCGATGTTTTACTCAGAATTATTTGATGTATTCTATCGAAAAATAAACACACTTTTACGTACGTTTGCCTCAACTACCATTCCGCCCCCAAGTTCTTTGCTCTTAAATTGTTTTTTTTCCTGTGCTGGTGGTTATTTGTGCCGCCAACGCCATCTACGCAAGTTTTCTTGTTAATTCCATGTCCTTGCAATATCAGGACAAACTGCAGGAGCTTATAATAATTACACCTAAATTAACCCCCGAAATTCATTCCGTCTGCTTCATGATGGCGCGTGATGCTGAAGTATGTTCCTGATCTACCAGAAGGAATTTTGCGCAAAACATCTGTTGAAACATTAAAAACACGATAAGACCGCTTTTAAATAAAAGACAAACTTAACTGTTTTTGTTTTGCACTGTGTGTGTGTGCGTATGAAAATGAACACTGTTAAACATCCAATGCAAATATTCATGGTTTAATATTTTTCAGTTGTATGATCTTGACAGTTTGAACTTGTTGAAGCATTCATCCAGTATAGACTTGGTATGTATAAAAATGAATGCTGCAATGTATCACCTATTCTTAATATAATTTTTTCTTCATGTCTGTGTTAGGTGCCTCTCCATTTTCCTCCCTCCTAATCTGCATGGTCATGATTCTGTGCCAGCAAGTCTCTAGAGCGCCAGTTGTGCTTCTGCTGTTTCTCTTCAGGCTTACATTTGAGCCCACAAGCAGCATCCCTGTGACTGAACACAAAGTGGGCAATCAATATAAACCCTCCTCTCCTGAACTTACACAAGCAGAGTTTCAGTTTACCCGAACTGGAGATGTTCTGCCAGGCACACAGAATGAAGAGGAAGATGAACTTTTCAAAGATGTGGACCCAAAAACCTTAGCAGCAGTGCTCCTAGAAGCCCTCAATAAGCCTCAGGAGGTAATGAGTGAGCAAAAGAAGAATGTAGGAGAGAAGGACAAAGCAGAAGAGAACAGGGAGATGCAGAGTTTTGACACAGAAAGAAATGGTGATCAGGAGCTGGAACTGTTGCGAGCAGCTACTGAGGCACAGGGCAGGGAAGAGAGAGAAAGGGAAGAGGATAAGGAAAGGAAGCGGGAGGAAGAGGAAGAAGAACGCCTCACAGAAAAGGTGACAAGTCACACCACCAGTCAAACAATGCCTGTAAAAGAAAAAGAAGTAGTTACGAAGGATAAGGCAAGCAAGGAAGAGCAACAAGAAACAGAGGACACTGCTGATGTGGATAAGGATGAGCAGCTGAGTCCTGAAGAGTTGAAGAACCTTGAAAGCATGTTAGAGGAGTTTCAGAGCTACAGTACAGCCATGAAACGAGAACGCGATTCATCATTTGGCCTGAGAGAGAGTCGTGGTGATTACTTTGACTATCTGGATCGTAATGGCCTCATGAACAATGAAATCAAGCCCAAACCTAAGGGCTATGACTTAGCTCTGTCTAAGAAGAAACTTAAATGGCAGCAAGAGCAGGAAAAGAACAAGAATCGGCCATTGTATAAGGGAGGAAACTTCATGAACGATTTTAATGATAATATTGAAGATCAAGAAGAGGAAAATGGAGAGGATGAAGAGGAACTGCTGAGTCCAGAGGAGGAAGAAGCTAGGGCTAAAGCTGAGCAAGAAGAGGTGCGCAGACAAGCAGCTGAAGCCCAAAGAGCCAAGGCAGAGGAAGAGAAGCTTGCAGATATTGCATCAGACATGATCTTGCAATACATGGTCAAGCAAGATGGGAATAAGTATCGGGACAGTAATGCTGCAGAAGACAAACGCTCAGAGGAAGATGGTGCCAATGATGACGATGATGACATTGACCCACAAACTATTGACAAGTTGATAGAGATCTCAAGTAAGCTGCACTTGCCTGCTGATGATGTGGTAGATATAATCAGTGATGTAGAAAAAAAGAAAAAAAAGGATGCCCCTGAAACTCTGCAATGGCAACGACCTCTTGTACCACCTCCAGCCCCTGATGTGCCATCTACAGTCCTGAAAACATTGCCACCCTCAAAACCACCCAAACCTAACACAAATGTGCTAAAATCATGGTTCAAAGACAGGGCTTCCATTAGGGCCAATCAGCCAGATTTTTGGATGAAGAAACAGTGGCCTCTTTGGACATACCCCTCCTATCAGCGCTATCAAAAGCCCTACAGTAGTTATTACACCATCTACATCCCACCTCCCAAGCCTAAACCCCGCTACTAT
This sequence comes from Clarias gariepinus, assembly GCF_024256425.1. NCBI lineage: Eukaryota > Metazoa > Chordata > Actinopteri > Siluriformes > Clariidae > Clarias > Clarias gariepinus. The sequence goes on from NC_071100.1 coordinate 32,490,967, forward strand.
GCCAAACCTTCCTACGCTCTTAATGGCATACTAGGAAATTCATTGGACTATGAGCTTGATTACCCTCTCAAGCAAAGGTATCGTCCATGGGCACAGAGTCGTTCAAGGGCTCCTCTGGCTTTCCGGCGCAACCTCTATTTCCCTAACTACATTGTCCCTCATCCTCGGACTTTTAAAGCCATACCTATGCCCAAACCACGCTCACCCCTGCTTCATCGCCCTGCTTTCTACTACTCACCCACAGCATCTGTAGTTGCCCCACAGGATGGCTATTACAGCCAAGTGGAACAACCACTGCCAGACAGCAATGAGGAGCTGGGAAACTTTATTGAAAAGGTTTTCCTGAAACGTCCCCGCTTGTTTCAGTGACAGTGTACATAAAGAGAGAAAGAAAGAGGAAATTTAGGTGAGCAAGGACGGTACAACTGTGAGACTGTTTTGCCACACAACAATATTTTGATTTAATTTTCAGAAATAGGTATATCCAGTCCAATTTACCCGTCCTTCCCTCTTCAGTTAAACTAAAAAAAAGCCAGTAGACTGGTGACTGTTGCCATTTCAAGTGGTGTTTCTTCCTTCTTCATGTATTCCCCTCCTTCCCTCCTTCCCTACATATATTGATAGACAGTGGAAATGAGGTGAACAAAGGGTGCTTTTGTCAATCATGGGGTACACACATGACTCAAATACTCAACTAAAATCCTAAAAAAAAAACAAAAAAAAAAAACGTGACACTTCCAAAAGGCCTTTAAAAAAAGGAAGACAAAAATATACTGGAACATCTTTTGTAAGCCTTATATTTTATTATTTTTAAATCATTTATAATATTCAAAAATTGTTTAAACCATGTAGTCATTTTCTCTAATTATGACAAAAACAAGAAAAATCTATTCAAATTCAAAACCTTTAAAGAATGCATGCATAAACACATGTTTATTCCAGTCAGTTATGATAAAATATTAAGTGCCATAACCTTAACAAGTTTGGTTTATTCCACCAAATGAATGTTTTAAATATACCTAGTAGTATTCTGACACACTTGGTTCTGTACATAAAATTAACTGCCTGTAGGCTGACATTTTTGTTTTGTTTTGTTTTTTCTTTTTGTATTTAATATCGTTTTTCTACACAGAAAATTGATAGTTGGTGCAAAGAATGCTCATACATTCCAAATATTTCTAGGAAAAGCTTTTTCATATAAGCTGTTTTGATGACAGTCATTTATTGCCTTATTTCCCTTTTCATGACTATAGCAGCATTTGTTCATTGAGGGGTTAACAGGTTTAATCCCACTTAACTGGTTGGCTGTTGGAGAAAAATTCATGTTCAATTGGACTACATAATACATGGACTTAATGGTAAAAATAGATTAAGAATGATGAGGTGTCCATGTGACATATAAATGACCTAATTAACTACTTTAAAAATTGTTTCTAAGTTTAAAACAAGAATTTACAATATTGTGTAATAAAAAAAAGAATTAGAATGTCCCATAAAATTTTCAATCAGTAGTTACTTTTACCAAAAATATGGGTATAAGGTACCAGAATGTAAATTCAGGTTAATAGTGCAGAACTGGATAAGGTGCATGAAATAATAGATGCATTTTTAAACTATGCGTTAGAGATAACAAAAGACACTGTGAACAACAACAACAACAACAACAACAACAACAACAACAACAACAAACTTTTACCAGTCATAAGGTCAAAGAGAAACCAAACAAAGAATTGGTGATAAGCTTCAATACTGAAATGTTAAGTTCCCCTAATTGTGTGATACTTTACCCACCTGACAGTGAGACAATGATAAGGAAAGAATAAGGGGGAGGCACTTGACATTCTAGTTAATTTAAACAAGCTGGGAATTGAATAATAGTCATAGAAAAAACAAGTGTCTGCACGTTTATGTGAACTTGCATCTAAAATGTGTTTCTTCTTTGAAGACATTATAAGCATTAAAAAAAGTATAAAAAAAAAACAAAAGACAAATGTTTAGCATACCAGAGTAACTGTCAAGTCTTGTATAAAGAAAATCAACTGTTTGTCAGTTCTAGATGTATCTTGTATGTATCTTAATAAACATGCGTTTGCTGGATGTAAATAATCGCATGTTGATGACTAGTTTTGCTACACAGAGACAATTCAATAAAATTTACTATTTTTTATTAATATTGGGTTTTTAATTGTGTCTTGAGGAAAATGTGAATATGACCTTTTGTTTGTAGATTTGACATCCTTTACACATTTTATTTTTGCCAGCTACAAATTTGTTGACCAAAGGAAGATTATGCCATGATTTCAATTAGTTACATTTTTTTTCTTAAAACATGTTTAAACAAACAATGTTTCAAAGATGTGCCATCAGATCAATAAATTTAAACAAGAAAAGACATTGCAATTCATAGTTATTGCCTAAAAATAAGAGAAATATTCCCAAAAAGTCCAAATTGCTTATGTAGTAGATTTCAATAGATTCAAAATTTCTCTGTGAGAAATGTTTAGCAAGCTTCATCTCAGAGTTCTTTTTTTCCTGCTTTGTATGGTGTCTGTCACTTCTACCTAGTACATTTTCTCACGCTAAGACTCTTTGATTTTGCTCAGGAGTCCTGTGGCTCAGACAGTTTGCTTGGATAATTACTTTATTAAACAAGAAACCCTGCAGCACTGTAGTATGGTCACAGCAGAGATCATTAGTGATACTCTTTTTGAAGGAAAACAAAAGTGTGAACACACCATTAAAATATCATTTAAACTTATAATATCACTGTATTTTGCGAGGTATACTGTAAGTTACAATACATATGGTTTATTGCAAAATAAATAAAAAAATGGTCTACATAATGCCACAAAATTAGTGTTTTATGTAAATTAGTTTTTAAAATATGATTGTACATACTGAGTGAAGTACATTCCCTATCTTTATACAGCACATATAATTGCGATATAAAAAATGGGATTAAAAAGTTACACTGCTGGGTCAAAGAAAAAGAAGGGAAATTTTTCAGATGGGATAAATTACTGGTCAGCAACAAGCAAAGAATAGCAAACTAAGATGATTGCTAAAATTATTGAAACTGGATTAAGAATTGTCCAACCAATCATTAAAAACCAGACAGTGCTGAACTGTCAGTTTTGCAGAATAAATGTGGTCAGAAAAATAATTATGTTTGACCATTTTAAAAATGGACCATAGAAATCAAAGAGTGTAAAAAAAAAGTGTAGTGAGAGTAAAAGCATTTCCACACACACAGTGCAACGAGAACTCATATGATTGGTACTAAACTGCTTTGTGGCCATAACAACCACTTCTTAGTGAGATCAATCTGAAATTTGTTAGGAAGCATAAAGAATGGACTTTGACCAAAGTTCATGGGGTCCGTTGAGTCCAGATTGACCCCCTTTCCAGAGCACTGGCCATGTCACAGTTTAGAAGAGAGGCATGAAGCATTGCAATCATTTTGACAAATGCACACTGTGCAAGCCTCTGGATTTAGTGTTCACGATCAGGGGTTGCTTCTTTTGGCCAGGTGTATGCCCAACAATGTTATGTGGCAATAAAATGAAGCCAGCCAGGGGGTTAATAAAATTAACAATTGCATTATTTTGTATTAATTCAATAAAGTAACTGCTATAAACATATATATGACATGCCTGCAAACTGACTGACATTGCACCTGACCCCCACCTTTTATCTTGCATGTGGTGAGTGCACAAGATGGCTGCACATCACCATTTTGAGCTGAGCCGTACCAGGTTATCTGGGTGGTTTGTCACTAAACACTTGCTCACACCAACCCAAGACACGGTTCTAAGTGTGGAAGCAAGGGAAAGTGAGATTCGCTCTTTGCTCGACCTCTCCCATTATATTCCTCAGATTTGTTCAAGGGTGGCCCTACAGGGAACATTAAGAGGGAAGATGAAAAAATGTAGACCAAAATGTCACAGGGAAAACATACAAGGTTAAAAAGAGTAAAAAAAAAAAAAAAAAAAAAAACATTATTATTTTTGTTGTTAATAATAATAATAATAATAATAATCACCATCATCATCATAATAATAAAAAATGGAATAAATAATAATGGAAAATGGAAAGAAAAAACGAAAAGCTAGTAAAGCAAGTAATAAACAGAAAAAACGAGAGGGCGAGAGTGTGGGGGTGGCGAGGTTGATGAGAACAGCACAGCCCACGGAGGTGCAGTGATTCATAAGTCACGTGGTTGAGGTGTGAGTCATACTTCTTCTACTGCAGAACCCCCATCCACCAACACACATAAAGCTTGTACTTATGTTGTATTTATTGATGCGCAGGCACTGGGTCCTTCCAGAAATTTTGCAAGATAGGTAACATTTATTTAAGTATTAATATTCATATAAGTAAATATGAATATAAGTATTTATAAGAAGAACAATTGCCTGATGGCTATTCAATTCACATGTGTTACTTCATGGTCTGATAAACAAAGCAGTTTGAAAATGCGTCCACCCTGTTTGTCTGACCTCTTACAGTCACACAAAGACACATCAAGGCACATAAACTTAGTTGTGTTTTTTTAAAGGATATAATGGCAATCTCATTAAATGCTGTCTGAATCATGCAACAAAAGGCACTTCGTTGTTCACTTCAAATATTGATTTTTCTTCACATTCTGTATGAGTCAACACCAGAGAGAGAGAGAGAGAGAGAGAGAGAGAGAGAGAGAGAGAAGCATTATGGAAAAAACCCACAGAATGCCAATTTGTCTAGCTTCCAATAAACAATGAGTTTATCAGCATCAGGCCTATGGCAAATACTTCACAGTTTGGAATGCTTGTAAACAGCTCCAGTTGCCAAAAGAAACCATATATGGCATCCTGCGGGAAATGGCAATATGGTGCACGTGTGTTAATGCAAGTGTTCATCATGATGTCCATCCAGAGATACTGTAGACACTTACAGTCCATATACATAATATGGGCAGGTTGTAAATCCCTGGCATTAAAAATTCATGCTGATGAGAGTGGAGGAGCCAGTCCCCATGATGTGTGAAAGCAGCAGAGGGCAGAGAAATTTAGTAGAGTCTCTCTCACCACTGGAGCTGAGCTCCTGCCAGATTAGTCCTCATCTTAATGCAAAGGCAAGCAGATACAGATCTCTATTTCTGGAATTTTAAAGTGCTCTGTTGTCTAAATAAAAATCTAGGTTGCTTTAGGGAAATGTCATAATTAATAGATGCATATACAGTTTGTATATACATATATGAGCTGTATACATGCTGTACGTTAAATAATTATGTAAAGAATCATGAAGTCTTAAACCAGTCGCTTTACAGTTATGTATCTTTTACCACGGTAACAAATAGAAAGTTGATTTTATATGTGTTTTAACAGCCTAGTAAAAATAGAAAGCAGCTAAGATAAACACTTCACTGGTACAAAGTACCAACGTTCTGCTTGAGATCCATCACAGTTCCCCCCCCTGTATCATTTGTTACAGCCATTCGGTTGTTTCATGAATATTTGTATATTATAGGATGTTGGCTCAGCAGAAAATTATTACACATAAAATGTAGGTTTCAAGCGCAAATTATAAAATATAATTCAGAAGAGTCTCTGGTTTATACCAGTAAGCTAATAAAACCTCTTAAGTAAACATTTAGACTTGGGAATTTGCACACTTATGCATGAGACATTTTAGAAACAGATTTCATCTCATTTTCCAACTAAATTGACAATGTTGTGTATTTTGCTCTTTAAAACCACTGTAGTATTAGTGTATAGAATGACTACATTGTATGATACACATTACCTCCCAGTTAAGTAAGTAAAATTGTTTCTTATGGGACAACATAGTAGGAACTTTTATCACAAAAACAATTGACATAAGGATATTTTATAAGCTTTAAATTTACCAAACAAAACAATTTAAATAATTGCCAACGAATTGTTGTACTTACTGTAGGTAAAAAAGTTTTTTCTAGTTTCCTTTAACAAAAAGTAAAAAAGTAAAAGAGCTTTCAGGCTGAGAGACAGGTGGTAGTTGATAAGTTCGGTAATGAAGACTAAAAAAGGACATTAAAAATGTCCAGTAGCTTATTGGCAGCAGTTAGTAGCCCAGTGGAGGCATTGAAATGCCAACACAGATTAGATTTCAAAGAAGCTGTGGGCTTTTAATGTTTTACCGCAACGGTATGATCAATGTATTTTTTATTGCTAGAAGGCTTGCTCGGTCAGCACTCTGGAGGAAGCAATTCAGACTAAAAAGGAAAGCAAAAAAAGCAAAAAATAAAAAAGACTTTATGGGGCAAGAGCTTGCATCTTCTCCACATTTTTATCCACTTTTAAAGTACTGTTAGCCAAAAGCTTATTATGCCAACATGCTCTATGGAGCATTGTAAAAATAACTTCCTACTGGCTGCTATTAAATGTTTTAATGATGTTTTGAGATGATGGTTGAGCTAATTAGTCTTTTATTTATTAATCACATTTTTTATACCCTTGTTATTATTTTAAGGTTAAGACCTATTTTAAGGGCAAACTGAATCATTTCTGTCAGAATAAAAACAAAGGATGCAAATGTAATTTAACAGAATTTTTAAATTCTTGGCAAACCAAACAAACACATGACTCAAAAATCATCAATTATCAACAAACAGCATACACTGTACAGTGAAAGAACAGAAAGAGGGTCAAAATAATTGTAACAAGTGGAACAACATGGCATGGCAAGACTGGTATAAAGAACACATATAAAGTCTTTGAGTGTGTGTAAATGAGAGAGAGAGAGAGAGAGAGAGAGATTTGGATGTACCGTATTGGTTAAGAAGTTGGGTCAACTTGTATTTGTGAATTAGGCGAATCCATCCATCCAACTACATGACTGTGCAGTCATAGGCTCATGCAAATACAGTAAATGCTATATATTAAGGATGGCTTCAAAACAGCTTTTTGGTATTAAAACACTTTGAAGACCCTTTAGATTTAGGTACATTTTGTGTAGATTTATAATGAAATTAGCTACTAGAGTTTCACTGTAAATTTATTTCCCTCAAAAGCCAAAATTTCTTTTTGACCAAGATTTGCCCATGCTCCTAGAATTACTTGTTCGCAATTTGAGCATGATGCTTTTTTTCCTCGTCATCTTAGCATATGTCTATGGCATAGGAGAACAAAATGCACAAAAGACGTGATAAGCTGGTCATTCAGTACATTCAGGTAGTCAGTGAACTTCATTTTATTGCTGCATAATGTTGCTGAGCCGAGACCTGAATAATTGAAGCAATTCCAAATTATAACACTGCCTTTAGAGGCTTGTACACTAGACACTATGCATGATGAGTTCATCTCTTCCTGCACTTTCCTTTCTATCTTTTTTTTTTTACAGAATAATCTCACTAACAAGTGGTTTTCTTATGGCCACACAGCTGTTTAGTCCCATTTCTGGGATTTGTCATCATACTAACAATGTAAAATGCACTTACTTTGACCATTAACGTATTTGTGAATCCTTCTTTTCAGGGAAACTTCATCAAGTATTTAAGTGATCTCTAATCATTTTTTTTTTCCAGCTGTCTTCCACAAATGTGGCAGTTCACCACTATCATTTATTGATACATTGGACTGTTCTTAAGCCAATTGCAGATTTTTATTCTATTATTATTATTATTATTATTATTATTATTATTATGCTTGATACAAGTCAAAATCAAGTTTTTGCTTATGTAAACCCAAATACTAGCTGTTTTTGACCAGAAGTATGGATTGATATTACTGTAAAATATTATGTTATTTTACAATTATACTTCCCCAAACTTTTTCCACAAAGTTGCAAACATATACATATACTGTATAGCTATAGGTATAGGTATGTGTATAGGTAAGTTTTTCAAAAATGTTCCAGCATGACCATGCTAACTGTGATAGTGACAATACTTATGTATTTCAAACATTAGGATAGCAATCGATTTTTATCTTTCTAACTATGCTAAATTAAACAGATTAATGTCAGAAATGAAAAATCTGACAAAATAGACACATAAGGTTTGTTTGCTGCTTTGAATTAATATGTTTTAGTACCTACAGCAATGCTAACAATACTGTATGTTTACAGTAAAGACCATTGAGGTTATACAACCTGATATTATTATAAAAGTTGTCCCAGAATAAAAGTGATAAAAATTATTATATTGGCTTGAAACATTTGATTGTCCACAGAAATAATCTACTTTTATTTCTCTACATAATCCCCTGCTACCCTAATGGACTTATCCCAGGATTTCACTGCTGCTTGAATACCATCAAGGCAGAAAGATTTCTCAGTATGCAGTATGCTCAAACGTACCATTCCCTGAATGGACTGCAGTGGCTTCTATGCCACCGTGCCCAGGATCGTCATTCACAGTCGTATGGCTTTTTTTTAAAAACATTTTACCATTAAAGTGTTTTACTGTTGCTAAAAGTCTCATCACCATACTATACTTGAAGTCTTTTGTAAATGTCACTCAGTTTTGTGCATTCATTCACTAGAAATTTTATCAGACATTAAAGTTCGATATGAATGCTCATCGTAATTTTAATCCATTAGCATGTTTGATGAAACAATGTAACCATTACTTACTGTACTTCCTACTTTAAATCGTTTTAAGCCTCTGTTTCAGAACAGCTTGTAATTAGGGTGTCTCTGATAACATTTGGTTAGAGAATGATCTTTTGGCAAAATAATGGGTTCAAATATAGAATTTATATTGAATTGACACACAATGTTTCCCAACTGTCATTCAGAACCTTAAGCATAAACATAAACATAAGCATAAATTAAACTGTTTTTATCACTTGGATTTAAATTCTTTGCCGTCAATGATCCACTGATGTCTGGAACCCATAAACAGCACTAAGAACTCATTTCCTGCATTTTATGCTTAATTGCAATCAGATCAGGTGATTAACTTTATTATTGCAGAGCACCTCCCTTCTTGGACTTTAGAAGAACTCTTGGGTTGCTTTTGAAATATGCTTAGAATCATTGTCTATCTAACTGTGAAACACCATCCATGGCACACTTGGAATAAACTTTATAATCAAAAATACTGTAATTCCTATACTCTTCACCTGATTTGGATGTCCATATTATTCAAGTTTTAAGTTTCAAGTATTTTCTCAAATTAAACATCCACAGTCTATAAAAGATCTGTAGTTTGTTTTCTTGTTTTTAAGTTTATTATTTAATGTCCACTATCATACTATGTTAGACAGCTAAAGTATCTATAACTTTTACAAAAAGGACAGACCACTCACACAAGCCTAAAACTATGGGAAAAAAACATGAAATGTTCTTTACTGTGAAGTTATTCAGGAACTCCTTATAAATTTTCGCTAACCTTGATAGATATTACAGGAATAGACTCAGTGCTGTTATTCTCCCTTGGCAAGGTCTAAAGCTCCATTAAAGGATATTCTCCTTTGCCAAATATAGACTGTGGATGTACCAATAATCTTGAAAACTAATATACTGCAAAAAAATGCTTTTAAAGGATAAAGTTATGCTGCAAAATTAAATACAATTATGCATTCCATGTGCCAGTGCAATTTATTTTTTCACTCATTTTCCATGAAGGACACCAACAGTTTTGCAGTTCTTCTTTATTTTAGGGTAGATTATTGTTTATAATTGTATATTTATAATATACAATATTAGATATTCGTTGTATTAGACATGTTTTACACTTCATGCTGTTAAATAATTAAAGTCAACCACATTAATGTCAGGTTTTAGGTATTAAGTAAATGAAATGCAGCATGTACAATCACAAAACACATTATTAGGAACACTTACACATTCATGCAATTATTAAATCAGCCAGGCATGGTACATCTCTTTGCTTACAAAAAATGGTGAAATAAGAAGAAATATCCAGTAAGCAGCATTCTGTACATGAAAATGTTGATGAAAGGGGTCAAAGGGAAATAGCCAGACTTGTTCAAGATGACAGAAAGACTACAGTAACTCAGATAACAACTCTACAATTGTGGTGAGCAGAAAAGCATTTCAGAATGTACATTACTTCAAGCAGATGGGCTACAACAGCATAAGACAACATCAGGTTTGACAGCCAAGATCAGAAAGCCAAGGCTACAATGGGTAATGGCTTAGTACTGTAACACTGAACAGGCAAGGTCTGGTGAATGATCTGATGAATCTCAATTTCTGCTTAGGTCTTGTTTCAGCAGTTCAGTCTGGTGGAGGTGATAGGATGGTGTGGGGAATAGGGTGTTTTCCTGTCACATTCTGGGCCTGTTAATTACAATCAATTATTGCTTGAGTGTCACAGAATATTTGGGTATTGATGTTGACCATGTGAATCACTTCACGGCCACAATTTATCCATCTTCTAATGAATGCTGTCAACATGATAACACACCATGGCATGAAGCATAACCCACCACATAGACGTTTTATCAGCATGACAGCGACTGCAATGTTCTTTAGTGGCCATCCGAGTGACCACATCTGATGTCAACAGAACACCTTTGGAATGAAGAAGAACAGGAGATCAAACCTGAAAAATCTGCAGGTATTACATGATGCAAACATGCCAACATGGAAGTACACAGGGATAAAGTCACAAGCTACACTCTACACGCAAGTAGACACTCTGCCAGTGAGATGGCAGTGGTAAGCTCAAAATCATATTGCTCACAGGAAAAAAAAACTTTTTACAAATTTAAAATCATATAGTTAGTTAAATGTACACGTGTCCCTGCATTTTGGTCCACATGGACCAAAATGTCAAAATAATTTTTCCAGTATCTTATGGATTCCATGACCTTATGAATTGAGTGTTTAGAGAGCAAACAGAGGCCCTACACAGCATTATTTTATGTGATATTTTTAGAAAAAAATTATCTGAAGTTTTTAGAAAATATAAATAAAAGAATTTATTATACATTTTTGTTACTTACAAATTTCATATTTGTTATATTTTGATACTTGAGTGATTGTATAAATATACAGGCCTCACTAATAACACTATTAACCAGTGGCATTTAAATATATATATAAAAAAAAACAAATACCACAGTGGGAAATTCCAGTTATCTACTAAGCACACATTGTCACCATCACTGTTCTTAAGTTGGATCATGGGAATGTTTGAACAAATTTGATGTCTTTGTTTGTTTGGGTTTTTTTTTTTAAAGTAAACTAGTAGGCCTATATGGCTCAGGGGTCCGTTCTTCGTACGTCACTAACTCAGTTAGCTGGATTTGATTGTTGTGGATTTGTCCTGATCTTGGATCGTTTCGTTCTTCGATGCGCTTCTCGCATTTGTTGTCATAGCAACATATCCGTATGCTTGAACCTGCTCGGAAGCATTCATTTCAACAGAATTTAGCCTGCGCTCCTGGCGGGTTATGATTGGTTGAAATGGCGAGGTCATATCTGATTGGTTAAAGAGCACCAATGACGCGGGCTGACTCACGTGGGAAAAGAAAAGTATTTATTTTTCAGGGGGTTGTCATAAAATATGCAAATAAATATTTATAAAAATTAAAAATAAATATTTTATAATGATAAATTGGACGGAACTAATTTTATTATAAAATATACAATATAAAAGTAAACATGTATTTGAAAAAAATATTAATCTTTCTATTTTTTCATATACAACATATTTATTTTAATATTGCTTATTTTATTTTATTGTCTCTGTAATTTGTAAAGCATTAACCTATGAATTTATGTTCTAATATAATATTTGATAGCGATTATGTGTGTGTGTGGGGGGGGGCATTTCAGTACATCCTCACCCGCAATAATCCTCAATCCAGCTATACAGTACTAATCATCAACAACAGGTGAGCTCGAAGAAACAACTTAGCCAGATCGGAATTACCACGATGATCTCATCTATGTGTCAGTTTATCTCGGATGTGTCAAGCAACGTACGAAGAACGGACCCCAGCTGTGCCAAAATGTGTACACCTACAGATAATTAACGAAAATCCTGTGCAAGTGCATCACCACCAAGCACCTGCTGCAATTTATAAGAGAGTGACAGGAGTTGAGTCCTTATATTACAAATCTGAGGCGTTTATGTTCAAATGCTTCTTTCTATGAAAACACTAAGGTCATTTTAATATGTAAATATTGCATCTTGTATTATTATTATTTTTTTTTTTTTTGCTCAAATGATAATCTATTTCAATGTTTAAGACATTATGGAATCTTTAAACCAGTCTCCATGAAAATTCCCTATTCTTTCAGGCATAGTTTGACTGTTTTTTTAAAATAAGTAATCCACAATCTGTTTGAAAGCAACATGTGTCGAATGCATCACTTTTACATTCTATAGAATGCAGAGTTAATAGGAAAGTAAATCAAATTAAAGTTTAAAATATACCCAGCTTATTTAAATTTGTATCTGTATTCAAAAGTTTTCCATTAAAGTGTTGAAAAAGTCATTTTGTTCTCCATAGTTGTGCAGGTCAGGTAAACTCTGCATGCAACTCGCCATTTGTTTAGCTGTGTTAAAAATAATTTAAGCCAAAGATTAACAGACGAAGAAGAAAAGGAAAAAAAAGTTAAAATTGCACAAGAATGTGAGAAATGCACAGATAATAAGACAAAAAATTTAGACGACCCTTCTCCAAGAGTAGTACAAAAGTGAGTTCAGTGTGTTTCACTTAATGTGAAAATAGATTTTCTCCGCTTCCCCTCTAACACTCATCCTATGTCTTTCTTGTCGTGACGGTGCAGTCAGTTTCACTGCACCAGCGTGACAAAAGACCGGTGACTCATCCACTTACATGCTCCATCTCTCTCGATCCCATTTTCTCAGTCACTAACTCTAACAGTGCTACATTTCTGCTCCATACAAACAGTGATAAAAACAAAGGAATGGTTTTTATAAAGAAACAGTCTTTATTTTCCCTGTCGAACACTAATTTTATAAGAAGTGTCAGTTAATTTATCAGTTTAAAAAAACAAACAGAAGAAATGCTCCATACAGACCCAAATTTACAGGAAAATTGGGGTTTTATTTCATTTTAAAAATTACATTCACACACAATCTGACAAGCACACATATCCTCATGCTGTATTAATTAGTTTAGTTATTGAATTAACATACAAGTTTCAGACCAACTTGGATATGTATCAGGAGAAAGATAAAAATGTGGCTGTTCAAACTTTTACTTACTTGCAATCAAAATCATTACTGCATACAAAGAAAATGATGAAATTTAAACAGACAGTGTTTTATTTATCAATTTTGCACAGTAAACTAGTTTTGGATTGATTACAATTATTCTTATTTGTTCAGAGAAAGAAAACAAAACTTTTATCTAAACTATTAGAACAATGTATAAAATCAGACTCATCATAAAGGGACTAACCTATTAAATTAACAGGAAAAATAAAATATAACTACCTCCAGTTTCACCCTGTAACTGCATACTGTATAATTATGCTGTCAGAGTCCAAGACTTGATGGTTTCTGCACTCAGGTTTGAGTTCCATTAGTGCCATTTGGTATATTTTTATAGAGCTTATTATATCAATGAGAGAATGTCATGTGCATTTCTCTTTGCATTTGATTAACATTCATTCATCCAGTTTATGAAAAATCTAGATTTTTACGCATGTTCTTATGAGTCAGCTCCAAGACATGGATGTGACAGGTGGTGAGAGCAACAGCAATTTATCACAGAATAGCTCAGTATTAAGAAAGAAAAATACACAACTCTACTCAAAAGATTTTTTATTTCGGAGAATACATTTTATATATATATATTTATTTAAAAAAAAATTTGCTGTCTTTAATTTTTTTTATCTAGTCGACGTCACACATGATGCCAAAGCCCTCTTTTTTTGTATTGTTTTTTTTAAAGAAGTTATTCAAATATTATTCCCTTTTTATTCCAAGACCACGCATTTACAGTCAGACACATTTCTTTGGAAAGCAGGAAATAGAAAGAGACAAAACAGGAAAGAGGTTAGGTACCATTTTTGTGGGTATTATTTCCTGCTTGTATTAAAATAAACATTTAGAGACTTTGCAGATGTGGTTCATAGAACTAGAACCGAATGAATAGACCATATGCAGCAGTCTATTCAATAGTCTACCAACTCAAAGGCCTATTCAATATTTCTCTTCTATTTCGTATGTCACACATCACAGTTTATTTTTAAATCTGGCTCATGGAAAACTGGTTTAATGGTAGTCTGTGCAATAGAATAACACAGATACAACTCCCACTCACTATAAACACACATACACACACTTTTGTACACATACACTCACACATATACAGATTTACTGTGTGGTCCCTATATTGCAGAGCAAGCAGCTCAGGTCTAATAGGTCATCTACTTTAAATCTTGCATCACATTTAAAAATAGACATGCATGGATGGTTACAGCCAATCTTTCCTGAGCAGCAAAAATACAATCTAAGTATTTCTGAATATATTAATTTGAGATTGCAGAAATAAATAACTGCTCCTCATAGACTAAAATCATATTGTGCACGTTTCTCCTTTTGTTAACATGGTAAGGCTTGAAGCACTTTCAGTTCATTACAAATAAATGGCTGTGTATCGAGTTCAAGTGTCTAATCTGTATCCCACACTATAATCTGTATAGTGTGTCTTCAGAAAGAGAGTCCTGATTAGCTGCAGCTATTTTATTATTATGAATACAAATGGGGTTGAAAAAAGTACAATCACATGCGGAATTCAGTAGTATAAAAACTGTATACACACTTTCAAACCATCCCTCTATCCCGTGTGTCCTTTCTCGTGCCATTCCTGACCCTCCCTCCCCAAATACACTCTAATAAAGTCCATTCCCTCACCAAATGCAGTAGTAGTACCTAATGCTGTCCCTAAACCTCAGTGGATTCTATGCCAGACCCATCTCCTCCAGAACACTTCTTGGAGACTCATCCTCCTGTAACAGACAATAAAAATTACTTTTTTTGGGGGGGATGTGCTGGAAAATCTGCCACCAATACATTTTGGTCCTTTTTTTTTTTACACTTTTTTTTTAGCTTTTACCATACATACATCTACATTATTTAAGAACAAATTATTTCAGACATAATACAGATTTAAAATGGTGCTTCAAAAGAGCCTTAGTGCTGCACTTCTTGTGCATTGCTGTCATGTTCACACTAAATCACCACCTTTGTTGCCAAATTAGGCTGCATTCAATAAGATTCAACCTGAAGTGAAAAACTGGTATTAAAAAAATTATCTATCCCCACTTGGATATAAATAAACAAATTCTATGAGCCTGGGTATGAGATTATAAAATTGGATAAATACTGTTAACAATTCTGTTAACTCTAACTGAAGCAGTGAAGAGCTTCCCATTTCATAAATACGTTTTTGCTGCGTTCACTAGCATGACTTCCAAATCAGACACAAATCTGATTTTTTTTTTATCGCTGTCTGAATGACATTCATGCGTGGTCCTAGATCAGATAGCTATCTGATACCTGGTCAGGAAATTTGAATGACAAAAGGGATGCTGTGTATATATATATATATATATATATATATATATATATATATATATACACACACACACACACACACTGTATATATATATATATATATATATATATATATATATATATATATATATATATATACACACACACACACATACAGCATCCCTTTTGTCATATATACAGCAAAGAAAAAAATTATATATAAAACAAAGCTTTTATATAGCCCAGTATACATTTTAAAACAACTTTTATCTGTTTGTGCGTCCTTACATCTGGCAATAGCTTTAAATATATATCAGTCTTAATCAAAATCTCCAGACAAGGAATACAAACAAATACAATTTTAAAAAACTTCCACATAATTATGTTTTGTATGAAAAAGACATACACACCTCTTGTAGCAGGTCTGCCTGTTCAATTGCCTTAAGTACACTTTTTTTTGAAGTGTCCTGGATTTCTCCCCCCATCAGAAATTCATCCAAGATAAAATAGGCCTTCTCAAAATTAAAAATGATGTCAAGCTCACACACCTAGAAGAGTCAGAAACAAGTGTGGCAGGAAAGTAATTTAGAATTCAGATTTCTTTTTAATACTAAAGACAGCTTTTCACCAAAAAATAAAAAAATCAAGAATTGTAGAAAATCTTATAGAACACAGGAATGATAAGTCGGTGGGGGTTGGAATGAGAGGGAGAGATAGAGAGAAAGAGAGAGAGAGAGGGAGAGAGGAAAGAGGTAAAATTGAAGAATGACTCACGCTGCCAAAGTACTTATCCAGCAGCTCCACGAAGCGATGTATGACCTCTAGAGTAATCAGCTCATTGTCCTGCTCTTCAACTGCACAACAGAAATACAGACTGGCATACCTACCCACACGCCCAGCCACACACACACACACACACACACCATGGGTGAGAATGAAAACAGACTTCCAAGTACAATTTACTAACTTCAACACATACCTATATATACACATAGCAAGCATTGATAGACTAGCGTAAAGGCATTGTATGCAAGTGTTATTTAAGTGGATAGCTAACAAGAAACATGCTAACAACTGAGTAATATAGACTGAATAAATAAGTACAAACTTTCTTGCTATGAAATTGTCTACTATCATTCCACTTTTTTGAATGTTAAAAGCTTTGTCATGCACAACACAACAACAAAAATCTAACGCAACATACTTTGTACATTAGAAATTGATCTGCATCCACTAAGAAGCTCTTTCTGCTAGAGCCCCCTAGTGGCCAGAACATAAATATACTCAATATAACATCTCTATACACCACTAAATCCATACAATTAAATCCAACATCAGGGGCCGTGTACTGTGCAGAAAACCAGATGCTCAATATAAAACAATATGAGGGTAAAGAAATTCTGAGGCTGACTGCACTGACATTTGTACTGTTCATGTTACTCACAGAACATCAGGTAAAGGGTAATGGCTGTCATGTTTTGATGTGACATGTGGTTTCATGCTGACGCACATAGTAAGTCATCACTAACATCTGATGTGGCAACTTCTGACATTTAAGGTCAACTCAGTCAACAGAACCTCACATAAGTGCTAGGTTTCACACTGAAACATTTAAACAGATTACACAACTGGAGAGAACATACATGGAGATTCTTGTCTCTCTGCATATGCATGAGCTACAATCAGCCGTTATCACCATGAGCATGTGGCTGACCTTCAGCAAAAGGCAAAGTTAGTGCGCATGTGTGTCTGTGTATGCTGCGCCTATAAGAAGTTGCGCAATCCGTACTCATTCACACCAGCAGGTTTGTGTGCATATGTTAACAATAGCCAACGTAATAGATCTAGTGTATTATTAGAGTACGTGCAGCACCTGTGGCTTGATATTTAAACACATGGGCGGGAAGAATTTCACTGTTACATCACGAACAAAACTGATTTTTAAAATCCAAAATAAAGCAATATGGTTAAGTTACAGATGGCATGTTTATTAATAATGGTGTAACAATCTGAAGATTTTGATTGTTGCATCAGTTTGAAAGAAAAATGTTGGTAAAAAAAGAGCATTTTGGGGAAACAACAACTCATTTAATAAATAAATAAGTGATATGAAGCAGGCAAGGGAATTTGCCGATAACATGGATACATAAAACAGTCCCCTTCGATCACAACCCTAGATTCTGGACAAAGTTGGATACATATGGTTTAAGAATACGAAATCAATTCTAATTATATCATAGATGATTCAGTAGTATCATTAAATATCGATTCACTGCATTATGAATTTAAACTTGTATGTATGGTATGGCTTATGAATTAAGATGTTATGGAGGTCTACGGTTTACAGTCTTACTATTTAAAGGCAGTTACCGATTTCTTTTAAAAGGCTATTGGAAGAAATAATAGATTTTTGTAGCATTACAAACCATTCTGTTGATACAGAAATATTACCTGAAGATCATTCAAGGCAAACCGGGACTTTGAAATGTCTGGTAAATGAAGGTGTAAAAATGATTGATATTTACAGAAGACTTCAAGAACAGTACAGTGATGCGACCCTTAGCTGCAGTAAAACTGTCAGAAGTCCCAGTTTGACTTGAACACCCCTCACATAAATCATTAGTTTCTTATCAGGGAAAAAAAAAAAAAAAAAAAAATTATAATAACTATTATTATACTTTTATTTAACTATTTATAAAAGTATCTATTTCAAAATAAGGTCATAACAACCAAATACTTATTGGATTTTTTTTAAACAAAGAAAATAAATATTAGCAATCTTTTTACAGAATATAATATTTTAAACAGAAAAACCCTTTACAAGTGCAACATGCCTTATATACATATGCTTTCCTAAAATATCCTTACAAAAAATCTAAAATTAAATATTATTTCTGGTACACCATGTATATATTTACTGTGTCACCTCACCTCTTGTAGACTATCTTTAGGTCTCTCCATTCCAGGAAACTGCACATTTTGGGCTTCCGAGCCAGCACCACCTGCATGAGCTCTCGCACCATTTTTTTCTTGTCACGTTCAGCTGTGGCTGTGTACCATTTTTGCAGCCGCAGCTTCCCCTGCCGGCTAAACAACAGCATAAACCGCATCTACGAAGAGAAGGAGGAAGAGGAAGACAATGAACAAATAGGAGATATTATCACCTTTTAAATAAAACAAATGCACATTTCCTGTGAAACTAAATGAAGCAGACTAATATCAGGCTAGAGTAAATAAAGAACAAGCTGTTCTATTAAAGTCAGGGCAAATGCTTACTAACAGCTTATTCATTCATAGAAAGATAAACAAGGGGGAGCAAGGCAATTAACAAACATTTAATCAGTCACAGTTTTTTTTTTATTCTGTGGGGGCTCTAAAAAAATATTTTAAAAGATCTGACACAGAATTAGATCACAGTTGATTCTTGCAATCTAAACAAACCAAAGAACTCAAAAACGTAAAATAAACCTGCCGTGAAAAAACACCTGCTGATACTGTAAAAATGGTCAGCTTAAGCTATTACAAAAACGTTGGCTCTTCTGCAGCACAATTTCAACAGCATTCATCATTTCAAAATTAAACCATCAGTTGGGTCGATATATTTCTCATCCTTTAAATATTTGAAAGACTTGGAGAGTGTGGCATTAGTCTTTGTGGCTCTGGCCTACATAGACCATCCTCCACTGAACTCAATCTGCAACTAGTAAACCAGGGATGAGAATATCAATCAGAGTGATACAAAAAGGTTGTTCTGTACCAACCAATGTTTCCAAGTGAACCAGGACAGTAGATGCCCTGATTAACCAGACAGAGAAAATGCAAAGACTGACTGTGAGGCTGTACAGGAGCAGTGCACTCGTCTACTGTAGAAATGAGAGATAACCATACATTACCCAGACACAATAAATGAAACAAAATGTGTGTAATGTGAAATTACGATCACGCACGTCTAATCATTATTAGTAGGCATTAGTATTAATAACCTGGGCTAGAACAATAAGGGTGAACATTAATCTGATATTTAGATTGGAATATAATATTAACATGTATAAAGCACTCCTGTCAAAATATTACACACAATAACAAAACCATCAGTACCTTTAATACTGGCATACTTTTAGCCCCTTCAACCTAGTAGTACATAAAAAGTTTGCCTATGATGCAGTGAGACTAAAAAATGACTAATGTGGTTTAATGGACCAGGGAAGAATAGATAAAAGAATTTAATAGTACTTGATTTACATATAAAACAACCCATGTTAAATAAATTACACTACAGCCGTTATTCTCAAACATGGTCCTTCAGGAGCTCCTGCCTTGCACAATGTAATGTCTTCTCAGCTCCCAGCACACCTAATTTAACTAATCAGCTAATTAACTAATTAATAACCTTTGCTGAAATTTAACTAGATGTGATAGAGCAGGGCGGCACGTTGGTGGTCACCTTGCACCTCCAGGGTCCGGGTTCGACTCCGGTTTCCTCCCACATTCTAAAGACATGTAGTTAAAGTTAATTGTGTTAAGTTTTTATGCCCTGCGATAGATTGTCCAGGGTGCACCCCGTCTTGTGCCCCAAATCTCCTGGGATAGGCTCCAGGCCCCACAGTAACCCTGAATACAGGATAAAGGGGTATAAAAGATGAGTGAGTGATAGAGCAGGAAATAAAATAACTAAAACATGCAGTGATGGAAACATGAGTCTTTTAGGATCAGGCTAAAGAACCACTACATTATTGTATTCAAAGCATTACCAATTCGTATCCAACACATAATATGCAAACACATATGATAATTTGACTAAAGTATGTGACTACACTTTGTCTAAACCACAGCTGTGTGTCTACTCAATCTAGCTAATGAATGTAGTACCCATTTTTTTTGTGTCGTCTTGTTTTGTTTTTGCCCCCTATCTGGTCCCGTTTTCCTTTAGCCTGGTGTGATAAGAATGTGAGAAAAAGATTAATTGAGGACATGGCCAAAAATAGCATTCTCCAGAAAGGGAAAGTCTACATCTATCTGCCCATGTGTAATATTAGCTGTACGTCTTCTCATTCCAAATATAGATTTGCCAGGTTTCACTAAATTTTGGCAATAAAAACAAACAAAGACAGGGATAAATCACAACAAACAAACAAATAAAGGTCAATCCGTGAAATCAACAGACAATCCAGTGTGTAATCTGGCTGAAAATAAACTGCTGCTGCCACAAGAAAAAAACACAGTAGTTGGGGTCAAAATAACATGCAAGCAAAACATCAGCTTAAAATATAATTTACAGTTACAGTTAATATACAAACAATTGTACAAACATAGCCAGGCCACAGTGTATAGCTAATCTAATTATCTTACTTACTTTGATAAATGTTAGTTGCGGTTTGTGTACGTATAGTTTCATTAAGATAAGCAAAAAGAACTTATATTGTAGCAGAGTGAAAAAGTCTATAATATTCTAAGCTGGCTGAATAATGAGTGCTATATTTTTCAACAGTAATCATCATTTGGGTTGTTTGGGCATAAAAGATTTTGTATGACAAATCATTCTGAATACATAAATATATTAACACTGGATACTTTCAGAACTGCTGGATGAAATTAAATATGTAAGTGCAAATAAACTAGATGAAGAGCCACGAACAAAGCCTTATCGGCTTTAACATATGGAACATTACTTCCTTGCCAGAGCACTTGTCAAAACACAGGAAGTTTACTGATAAAATTCTCTCTAAAGCTCACTCAACATTGTTGGAATAATTTGCGTAGGACAAAATTCACAAGTTACAATTTTAGCTATAGCTTACATTCTCTTAATGCGTCTCAGCGTCCGGAGTAAACTGAGGAACATATCTGGCACAATTTTGGTTCTGTATATGCCTCCCTTTTTTTTTTTTTTTTTTACAAAATAAACGTTATTAATTAGATGAGATACCAATGTTGCTATTTGCCTACTGAAATTGATATTTATTAGCTAATTCAGATATGAACAGTTACCTGCAAAACTAAGTGCGCTTCAGCCTTTTTGAAAACAGCCTAAAATTTGTAGAGCAAATGCAGGTCTTCTACTCAGGATGCAGTGACTATGAATGGCTAGAACAAAGACATATAATTCAATTTTTTTCTTTTTGTGGATGATTCACTCATCAAGAACAAGCATATCTACAAACTAAGTAGATATGTTAGATCTTTCTGTCATAGTTTTCTGCAGGTGTACTGATGCATTTCTATCAAATCCTCCAAGAAAATCCTGACAAAAAAAAAAAAATGAAAGGAGTCATTTATGAGACCTAGCATGTTTTTGATAACTGCTTGGCCAAAGGATGACTATCAAACTAGCTGCAATGGTCTCAGAAATAAAAGCACATGATTAATTGTGTGCCTGAAATGGTGTTTTAAAAGGATTTCTTTAAAAAAAAAAAAAAAAAAAAACTTGTTTAAAATATCTGAGAATAGTGTGTGTTGGGGCAGTAAAATAGGGCAAGTTTGTTCTGGGCTACTCACACTATAAGAGTACAGTGCTCTTTAAAAGCAGTACTACAGTATTACTCTGGGGACACTTTACATACAACTAACTTGTAAGTCAGCCAGATGACCACAGTTGGTCAGATATGAGTTTTGAGTTTGTGAACATTCTCAGTGACCCTGAAATTTTAGTGATAAAAACTACAGCAGGTATGGCAGCACATCTGTGGGTGTACTGTAGGTGTAACATAGATTGTCTTTAACCAGACATAATGGTCCGCTTTCTGTCTAACAGGTTCACACTGGGAGGATACTTTGGGTGTTCAATTGGAAAATCCACAGCTGTGACAGATAAACACATACCACTGAAGCATTCACTAAAATGCCACTAAACTGCTGTGAAAATAATCCACCCTTTAAAAATAGCTATTCACTGGGTGAAGGTAGATATAGATCATTTTCAAATTTGTCCATAAATAACTCTAAAAGTTAAAACTTGGCTCTTATTTCAGTAGTTCCTTAGCTAGCTATGCTAAGAGGTTAAACTAGAGGAAGGTGTATATAGTTCTTGCGCAAAGCTATCGACACAAACGGCTCTGACACTTTCGACACATCAAATATTCTGACCTCTCTCCTACATACCAATTAAAACACACTGAGCTAAATAACTTCCAGCATTATAAATTACTTAAATATTTTGTATTCATTTATACACCATGTTGTCACCGATGACGGGGTTTTGTTAGAACAATTCATTGCGGTTTTGTTAGAATCTGAACAAGCTAGCTACAAGCTGCTCTGGTCGCTTTAGCTCATCCGGTAACGTGAGCCGACAAAGTCTCTACTGAATTAACTTACCATTTTCTAGGCTTCTCAAGCGTGTCCGACACAATGGAAATATACGAAAAAAATGTTTTACGTAGAAACGCAAGATACTAGTTTTTCATGTCTATTTTACACTCTTAGTAGTTGAGTGGGTTCAAAAAAAGCCCCATTGAGGCTGGAAAGGAAGCGTCATCGTCTGTCTGTGCGCATGCGCACTGCGTGATAATGCTTAAAGAGGCTTCTTTCGTGTAGGGAATTCGTGCCATGGCTCGGTAACCATCACTTATGATGGTTTAATTGTCACCGTCACTTATGCGATTTAATTGTCATTCCGTGTGCAGGCGACACTGTTGTACTGTTGTGGTTTTGAATCAGCTTTTTTGTGATAGATGTTAGTAAGCCTGTCGTGGATTAGATGTTGTTGCTATAACAAAGTCGTAGGCTGATTTTGGTTTCCATGGTGATGGGACTCGGACGATCTTACGTATGCGTTTGCAAAAAAGAGGAGGGGGTGCGGGGGGGTTAATGCCAACTTCATTTGCAAAGTAATATTTTGGGAGAATATACCAAAATGTCCAACTGTAATTCACAAATTATTGTTTATCCCTAGTGGGATTCTGTCCAAAACTCCTTAATGATTTTAGTTCTACATTTTCAGGTTTCAAAGACCTCTTTTTAAATGATGCCTTAGTGCACATTATTATTTTTAATGTATTTTATTATTATATGGCATTTTAAGGTCGTGCTACACACTACATAAGGAAAATACTTATAGAAATCCCACAATGCAATGCAGTGGTCCAAGTGATTTACCCAATTAGGTCCAATAACTGGGACTCATACATACTTGACCACACATAAAAAAGTTTTGTAGAGAAATACTGTACTGAAATACTCATCCGATGACCATATTTAGCAATGGCACGCTCTCTCTCTCTCTCTCTCTCTCTCTCTCTCTCTCTCAGTATGAACACCAGGTGTCCTCAGTTGCAAATGAAACACCAAAAGGAGCGAAGAAGCATGCTGAGTTTTTCATTAAAAAGTATGTTTATTACATTTTAATAATAACTCTCAATGTACAAATATGTCATTTTCACACATATAAAAGTTTTCACATATAAATAAATACAGGTTTTTAAAAAAATACAATTTGCATTGAATATAATATGTAAAATAAACATCATGATAGCAAAACATTTTAGCAAATTTTAGACATCATGTTCTTGCAGGTTTAAAACTACTGTTTCAAAATACTTCTTTTAAAGTCATAATCTTTATAAAAGCCTTTAAAAAATTGCCCATATAGTCCTACAACAATAGTAACATTTGCCTCATCCTTCATTTACAAATAATTTTTACAGTGCCATCCCCCCCACACACATTGCGCAATAAAATCCTTAATGATAAATTATTTCCAGTTAATGCAGTGAGGCTTTTTAATCAAACAAATTAATTAATTTCAAAATACTCATCTTATTAACCCATTTGTTGAGGTTAACATTTCAAAGTGCACTTTTTAGTGGGGTCTCTGGGTTGCATTTTTGCTACTTTATCTTGTTTCCAAACCTGCACTGACTCAGTAGTAATTTGTTAGAAGACAGTGACAGTAATCTTCTTAGTGCTTATGGGATTGCTAATGATCCTGAGGTTGGTTTACTTGACCAATGAATAGCACAGCATCTGTGGAATTAAACAGAGAATTCAGATTTTTTTAAAAAAGAAAGAAATTGCTAGCAAAGTCCTATTCACAAATAGCTGAAAACAAATCTAACCTGTTGGCTTGTGTTGTATGAGAAACAGGAATGGACGATTTAAAATGTGCTCCGGTATGGCCATGCGAGAGTAGATGATGATACCTAAAATAGATAAAACAATGTGATTTGTAAACACCTTTGCTTTATATTTAAGAAAGCATTGCAACTATTGTAGAAGGAAGTTATGTGTACCTCCAGCAGAAGATCCTTTGGTTCCCTCTTCATTAACCTCAATCTTTACTCTTTGTAAGACCTTAGATACATACAATGGCTCTTCAGCTAAAGGTGAAGAGAAAATAAAAAAATACATTATTAATGCAAATAAATGCAAAAAGCAAAAGCAATTGTGAAAGCAATATATTCAAACATTCCCTTGCTTACAAGTCATATGGGAGAAATCAGCCTTAGATTGACTGAAGATGTTGCCAAGACCCAGTTTTCTTAGTGCTGACTTCAGATCAACTTCTACGTCTAAGGAAAATCTGGACAAAGTATTGACACAAACACCAGCATTAGGCTTACATAATGTAAAGCTCAAAGAGTTAATACCTGCAGTGTAATGTGTTAATTTTACCTGGGAATCATCAACTCTCGAGAAACTTTCCTCAACTGCTTCCTCCATTCCTGGATTTTGTTACTGCTTAGCTCGTTGGTTAGGGCGGAAAGAGGTACATCCTTCTCGAAAGATGATATGATGAGCATGCTCATTGAGTCTCCATCATATGGCACCTCAATAACATCATATTCAATGCCCTCCTTTGTAATAAAATCACCTGGTTGGAGCGAAAGCAATATTTAAAACAATGTTGGCTGGATACTACTTAGAAAAAAACAGTTATGTTAAGTTATTAATTCACTTATCTACTTAAATATCTATATTAAATCATACATTCATTAATACATTTGCATTTTTCTTCCTTACCGTAGTTGAACTTTTGCGTTGATCTCATCATTGGCACTGACACTGTACTGCCGTTAGCTACGTGAAAGGTTGCCTCTGCAGTCAGTTTAGGGTCAAAGGGGTTCTTCCAAAGCCCATGGAAGTGAAGACCATTCAACAGCACCAATCGTGTCTGGTCACTTAATGCTCCAGACTGTAGGAAATTTGGGATCATGCCTAAGCAAAAAAATAAATAAATGAGGAATGAGAACTTCAAGAATTTTAAAGACTTGTTTTATGGTCTTCTTTAGAATTACAGATTCATTACAATTTCAAACGTGTTTTAGAATGCAGCTTGGACTTATAATATTATAGAATTTTAGAATATTTCTGTTTGCGTTTAAGAGTTATTAGACTTAAATGACTTAAAATCAACACTCAATCCAGCACCCAAATTCACATTACACACAAACACACCTCCAGTGTTGTCTGACATCCAGGAGTTGATGACATCCACGGCTGTTTCAGGATTGCTGAAGTCCACCTGGTGTGGCACACTCTGAAAAGCCTTTAATAGGCTACGTCTGAAGTCTTTTTCCAAGATTACCTTCCTGCCCACCATTATGCCACTTGCCACTTCCACTCCTTCTTCACTTGCCAGGTCTCTCTGAAGAAGCCTTTGTTGATGTGACATTCCATGATCTATGCATGAAAGGAAATGTAAGAAGTAGTTAAAATGCATAAAATGATTTTGATGCTACATACACAAATTGATTATATTTTAGACTGTTGTTCTGAGACCTACCTTTCAGAGAGTAGCCCATGCGTCGTTTGAGAGTCTTTAAAGTGATACCGTTGGCTCCCAGCTGAGCCATCCCCAGCATGGAGGAGAGACCATATGGAGACAGAAGGAGATTTTGATGTGGATGGGCTTGGGCAGCTTTTGAAAAAACACGGAGTCCAAAATCTGTCTGCTGCTCCTGCAGGCGATTACCCAGAGCTGGCCCACAAAAGGCGACGATCAATAGTACACATAGGCTCTGCATCCTGTTTTGAGAGGGACAAAACATGCTATTTAGCTTTTAAGTAATTGCACAACTAATACTGAACTGAATCAAACAACCCAGGAAATAATGTCCACTGAAAGCAGATAAGGATAATATGACACTATTACATATTTTCTCTATTGATTAAGACAAACTTGATGAACATTTTAGTGTATTCCTATGTTTGAATACATTTGTTTTGATATATTTTTCCCACAGGTTATAATATACACACAATTTAAATGCCATGTTTCCATTTGGCTGCCTTGACTCACCTTTCTTTTTCTCAAAAGGTTCTTTCTTAACTGTCCAAAAATACACTGAACCAGTTACATGAGCTGTGCTTGTAATGCCAAGAAAAAACTTTCTGTCTCAAGTCTAAGCACTACACCACAATGGACATTACTATTATTATTATTATTATTATTATTATTATAAATCTATTTCCAAACCTAGATGACATTGTGGTTTTGGTCCACTGAAGTGGCTGGACACATTTTCTTGGCTTACAAGATAAACCACTTGTTAAGTTTTATAATATTATAAATTTATTAGTAAACATAATTGCTTTTAAATTTTACCACAGACATCACACAAATATATGAAGATTAAATGTGCTCTTTTTGTGTATATTACCAAACAAATCAACTTTACAATACAAGTGCTTATGTCCCTTCCCTATCATTTATTAACTCACTAGCAAAGTAAATATGGCAATACATGTAAGTCACTTTATTTTTAAAGCATGCAAACAGCTAACTTCAGAATCAAACACTGTATGATAGTTAAAATCATTACCTTAAAGTAAGCCTTGTAGGTGTCTTCAGTGAACTAATCTTGCAGACTGTCTTCTGGATTTGCCTGGCAGACATGAGCTGAGTCTCAGCAAATATCTGGCGTATTTAAAGGACTCAAAGCTCCTCCTATCTAGCTAACGGAAGTTGTGAAGTCATATCTGTCTGCCTTTTCAGTCTGCCCCTATCCCTCCTCCCCTGCTTTCACTTTACTTCACACAGACATGAAAAAAAATCCTCAGTAATGTCAATTGAACTAAAGATTCACTGGATTTGGCAGGATATTAAATTCAGTGGACTTGTGTGTGTGTGTGTGTGTGTGTGGCTCATAATTTAATTACTAAATACTTCACTACACATTAACTATTACACACAAAATTATTAGACAGTATATTTTCTTAGTGCCAGGCTCAGACTTATACAGTCAGACTGCGGACTTACCCTCAGACATCAGTCTTACGTAATCATGTATTACTTAGACACAAACACAGATAAGATGGGAAGCAAATTTAACAAATGTTTTGAAAATATATTAACAATATTCTTATTAAATCAGCCTTTGTCATTATAATTTTCAAATGTCATTAAGATGAGAGTTCATACTGAAAATAACCACAAGATTCTGTCCCAAACTAATCTCACTGGCTCGATCCTCCGGTGAAGGTGACACACTGTATTGTTATTATATGTCCTAGAGAATAAGCATTCCAGGCCACATGCTCATGGAGAGGCTCATGAGATACTTGAGTTCACTAACATGACTGATCTGGTTGTGTCTGGTGACACAATGATGAGAAAACAGGTGATATATAAAATGCAGAGAACTGTGCTTTGTATCATGTTTTGAGCAACCATGTGTGGCATAATAATTTGAACTGACTTGATATTCTTGTTTCTACATTAAGTTTTAAATTATGAGTAGAGGATACCGGAATTAAAACTAGAGCCAACTATTAAACCAACCTCTTGAGGGGTTTAATCACACTGAGTAATTTAAAATAGAAGAAAATGCTTTTCCAAAAAAATACAGGGTAATAATTAAATGGTTAAGTATTATACTTTAATTATAACTGCATGTTAGATGAGATGATAAAATAAAATTATAAAATTAGCAACACTCTAATTGAGTGATGTCACACAATGACACATTTTAGATGCCTACATGAGCATAATATCAAATTATTGCAATCATTTCCTTTCCATATCATTAATAAACTATTTTTAGCTGAGGTACACAGTTTTTCCAAAATAGCAGCATTCCAGATTACAAATGGAAATAGACCACAAGTCCAGACCCCAGAAAGATCGCCCACCTATTTCACATTACAGACAAACATGGGAACGCTAACTTGTGACTCATCGTTACCATATGGGCCAAAAACTTAGGGGATTCTGGAAAATCCATTAACTTAAGCCACCTTCTGGAGGAAACACAGAATCTCTTTTACGTGATATAAAACCACTCTTCAGTTTGCTCTTTACATTACTATATAACTTGTGTTTTTTCATCAACAGTTAAAATTCTTTGTTGTCTAGGCAAAAAGCACTCCTGAAAGCATTCAGATTTGTTTCCAGTGTTTACCTAATTATACAAACATTACATTAAAAAATACATAATTTTTTTTCCCAGTAACTATTATATTTTGGAATATTAATACATAGTATGATGTACAGGTACTCCTGGTACATAAATGGCTTAATAAACAAGGAACCAAGTATGTACAATGTTACTTTGGGCAATGCCCTGTTCATATAGAACCAGAAAACAAAATAAAGTATCTGTTCATGAAGACACAAATTCATGAGTTCTCTCCTGTTGATTTACTGTATAACCCAAATAGAACCTTGTAATACAAGGGTCACAAAATGACATTAAAACTATGAACAACATGGATCAGATTATTGTTAATGTTACAATACAATGCCCACTATACTAGATATATACTATACAATCTCTTTTATACAATAACCACAACTTCAGAACATCTAGAAATGTATGTATTTTAATCACAACTGCCTACACAAATGATATACTGTATTTATATGCACCTAAATAAACTGATTAAAAATAAGATCAAGGTTAAATCAGAATATTTTTGTTAATTATTAAATTTTAATGTAATTGTTACTTTTTTAGCTAGGTACAGCAAACAATCAATAAATCTCTGAAAATGCAGCCTAAATTATAAAAGTTTATTGCTCAGTGAGAACCCATCTGGTTTGGTATAAGTTTTGGTGACAATTTTAAACTATTAAGGTATTTGGCAGACTAAAAAAGAATAAACCAATGTGCCTTCCTTGACAAAACCTTAAAGGACACCCAGTACAAATAGTATCTTTTTTTGTGTTACACCACACACACAGAGTTTAAATATAGTTGAAAAGCTCTTACTGTTTTCCCTGCCTTAGCTCAACTTTCCATTTCTCAAAAGTCTTATTCACAATTGTTTAGCAACATGAGGAGTTCACTCAGATGCCACTTTTGTTTGCTTTCATCCATCTGACATTTTGACCCTACTTGACATAGTGGCTATCAGATTTAACAGTGATAACACACACTAATACAATGTCCTTTATAATAATGGACATTTATATCTGCTTTGATAGTGGGTAAAAATGACAAGCAAAAGCTTAAGTGGGAGAAAGCAGAAGCACTGTGGGTGTGTTCAAGGCTATGAAAGAGAGAAGGAACTTCTGTCTGCAGTACAATGTGCACTCTATTGGATCTCTGACCCCATAGTAAACATGACAGAGAGTAAGAGATGTGTCAACTGACAGTGACTCTATACTTCCACTCTTCATACCAATGTTAGAAAAAGATGGAACCTAATAAATTTTTTCACATACAGTAAATGGAATTATCTGTAGGTTTTTTTTATGCATACATGGTACCTTGATGAAACTACAATGTATCCAATCTTCCATGATGCATTCATACTCACTGTATTCCTCAAAAACACAATTTGAAGCTTCTAATGTGTCATAAGTGTCGAGAGACATCATAATGCTAAATAAAGTTTAACATCATTTGAACGTATCGTAAAACCAGTAACTATTCACATGGGACCTAGAGCCAATACATTTAACAACTAGTAACACAGAGTTCAGTAACTGCTCAGTAATTCCAAAGTTTCTTAACGCTTAATCAGATTTGAAGTATGC
Source organism: Clarias gariepinus (assembly GCF_024256425.1). Taxonomy (NCBI): domain Eukaryota; kingdom Metazoa; phylum Chordata; class Actinopteri; order Siluriformes; family Clariidae; genus Clarias; species Clarias gariepinus. Next base: position 32,521,356 of record NC_071100.1, read on the forward strand.
AGTTATGGTCAAAATATTCAGCACAGGATGTGACCAATAGAGCAAAAGAATGGGAAAAAAAGAGAAAAAAAAACTTCCATTCAGGAACAAAGAATGTTCTTTGAAGTGATTATATTAGCTTTGGGATAGTGAGAGTGATTAAAATGTGTGGTGAATATACACAGACAAACCAAAAATTTCAATCAGACAACACTGCCACAGAAATGTGCTTTACTTATTAAGACTGAACAGCATCTGTTAGTATGACAATGGAGTGAGCTGACCATGTCACTTTCACAAGCCCAGATTTTTAGCAAGGTAAGCCTTTCATGGCAGGTTTATGAAAAATACATATTGCTAAAGACAATGTCTCATAATGGGGTCCATATTTATCATCTAAATAACGAAATATTAAATTTGGACTCTGTAGGCTCTCTTGAACTTAACACTGGCAAGTTGTTTGTTTCAAACATGGTACTAATGGTACATCTTTACCAAACAACCTTTTATAAATCAGACACTTTAAATAATAAGTAACAATAAGTAGAATTCTTGCTTAGGACATACTTTTTTAAAGTTTCAGCAGCAATTTTGTAACCTCAATGTACTATAACTAAGCAGAAATGTTTAATCCACTTTTGGCCTTGTTGTTTCACTGACTTTCATCTAGTTGCACATGACTGGTGTTCAATCTCCCCATGTGATGAAAAAAGGATTAGTTCAGCAACTAACACTGTTATATGGGTGGCTGGATGTCCAAAAGGGTACAGATTGTATGAACTTGTTTTGTGGTTGAGGTGACTAAGGCAAGAGGTTGCACAAACTGTAAACTGAAGTCCATATCTCTCCCTCATCTATTTGTACATGAACACACCAGACCTCAGACAGACACATAGGGGTGAGTAACACATTACATGTACATTGTTGTTCCATGTTAAATAAAAACCTATAATATATATGTATATATTATGTCTTATATGATATAATATATATTTTGATTTTATGTAAGGTATGCAAATAGCTTTCAGTCCACTATCAATGGAACTCGTTCAGAGGTTTTGGAAAGAAATTTCTGTGTGTAAACACTGTATGTGTGTATGTAGTGCGCTGTGGTCCCATTAAGGATGTGTTCCCTGGATAGGATCCAGATCTCCACAACCCTGACCAGGAAAAAGTGAACTCATGATGTTCAATCGCAGTCTGAAATAGGATTATAATAAAATAATAATTAATGCAAATTATCTCTGATTTGTTTAATTATGCCTTCTTTAACTTGTGATTATTATGTTAAAGAGTTCTCATGCCACAGGAGAAATACCTGGTTTTACTTATTTAATTCGTCAGACTAATCAGACTAGACTGGCTCCCATCTGGCTGAAATGAAAACCTGCAGCCACACAAGCCCTTTGTGAATATGTTTGGACAACTCTGTATAAAGTATTACAACACTCTAAAGTATTTTTTAGAACGCATGACTACACAAACATTCTGCATTGACTAGCATTAAACATAACAGTTGGGTAAAAAAAGAGACCTTGCTACCATTCCCTTTAATCAAAGCACAGTCATCTGCACACACATGCTATTACTTACCACCACATGACATTTATAGGCACAGAGAAAAGACATACAAACTGGTACTTTTTTTGGCAAAGTACAAAGACATTGAATTAAAAAAATAAATACATTTAAAAAATTACAGTTGAATTCTTTCTCTTTGTTTAATAGCTTTTGTTTCTTTCAAAGCTAATGGCTTGGAAATCTATATTTTTAAAAAACTTGGTACTTTCCTGTTGCACATGAGGAGATGCACATTGTGCACAGGCCTAATGACTTCCAGACAGTTACATAATATACTTTGCTCTGTGTTGTCTGGACATGCACCTTAGAGACTCACTGAACCAAGATACACACCCTGTACACAAATAATAATAAAAAAAAAACTAAACCTGTAGAAACATATTCTAGTACGGAGCAGATCAAATAAATCATACCCTGTCATGGTTTGAGGCATTCACAAGTAAATATTTAACCATTCTTGGAGTTAGCTAGGAGGCATTTAACTTCCTGTTCAATCTCTCAGTTTTTCTTTCTTCAGGCTTAGTTGCTGACATTATGTGTATAACATTTGTGGCTATGCTAATATGTAGCACACACAGCCAAGTATATTAAATAGTATTTATTATGTTTCCCAGAATAAAAAAGGAATACCGTGAGAGATATTTGTAAAAGTCTACCACTGAAACAAGTAATTTTGCGGCACAATGAGAAAATAACACACAATTAAAGTTTGCTAAAATAAATCCCCTAAATGCCTCATTTCAACTTAAAATGTGGGATTAAATAGCTTGACAAATATAGAGCTATTACAGGGACAAATAAAAAAAACTGTACAAAGTACAAAATGGAAAATATTATATAACACATTGAATATGAGTAAAGAACATGTTTTGGAATAACAACACAAAATAAGAAACAAATCATAATGATATTATGTACATGTGTCAACTAAACATGCATCTGTTGCTCATTATCTCCAAAGAAAAGTACATTACATTCTACATTATATATCTACATTTTACTTTACAATCACTGAACGTTTTCGAAAAGTAAGTCAGTAATTGTACAGTTTGAAAGCAGCCTGCAGGTATAACACCCTTTTTTTTACCACGTTTAGCTCACATTGGAAGCACTCTTCCGATCAATGTAAGTCATGAATGAAGCAGAAATGTAGGAGAACTGTATCATTGTATTTAATTAAAATTCTTCACTACCACTTACATTTAAATTTACTGGATTTAGGAGTTAGCAAACATGCTTATCCTAAGAAGTTTACGAAGGTTCTTAAATTATCCCAACATTCCCCCTTTGCTTTCATAAATTGTTTTACTGTTCTGGGAAGGCTTTCTATGTGATTTAGAAGCATGGCTCTAAGGATTTGCCAATTTACCCACAAGAGCACGAGAGAGGGTAGGCACTGACGTTGGTAAAGGAGGCCTGGGGTGCAGCTGGCATTTATGTTCATCACAAGGTTGTTCAGTTGAGGTCAGGGTTCTGTGCAGGGTTGGGTTTTTCCACTCTGCTCTTGGCAGTGAATGTCTTCTTGGACCTTTCTTTGAACACAGGGGTGTTATCATTCTGGAACATGTTGGGGACCTTTGGTTAGAGTTAAGGGAAATTCCAAAAATACAGCAAATTAAGGCCTATAGAAGTTGTGTCCTTCCAACTTTATTGCAACAGTTATGGGAGAGTCAGATATGTCAGATGGTCAGGGAAGAAAAAAAATTCACATAGTTTTCCTTCTAATAGCTTGGATTAAGTATCATTTGTGCATATAAAAATGATGTTTGTTGTTTTTATTATTGTTAAAAAAAGATTATATCTAAATCAAAATCGTCCCCAAAATGTGTCTTGCATTATGTACATACAGTATCCTCGCAACACAAAGAACAAGCATGTCACATGGAATGCAGACATTTCTAACTAGTTAATACTAGTTTGGTCTAGGTTATAATACATGTAAAACATGAACCAAAATCTATTGCGTCATCATATTTCTTTGGCAGTTCTCACTGAACCGAAAGTTCCATTAGCAAGTCAAGGAATCTTTTTAGCACAACTCATTCTGTATTGTTACTCGCATGGTTCCCAGTAAACAATCTCTGTTGACTCATTATCAGCCAATATCTTCTTTGTCAGCATTGTAATTGTGTGCACTACTGTGCTGAGTTTCCAGGGGAGATATTTCCACAAACACATTGTGCTATGACTGTGTAATGTAAATGGTATTCCTTTAGATGCTTCATGCACTGGTGCCAAACAGACAATAAACACAGAGAACACCATGTTCCAGCTCTATACCAAAGGGTTTCCTGAGGCAAGGAAATTTTGAATGTGTTTTTGAGGATATCAACATGTGTGTGTGTGTGTGTGTGAGTAATCCACTGAGGGAGTAAGAGAGAGAGAGAGAGAGAGAGAGACTTAAGTAAAGGATTTGGACCACCTGATGGAGGTATAGAGTATTGCTCTGACTAGGATTTTTTTTCTTCTCATAAGCTTATGAAATTGCTCTGACTTACAGAGGTTGGACAATGAAACTGAAACGCCTGGTTTTAGACCACAAAAATGTATTGGTATGGTGTAGGGCCTCCTTTTGCAGCCAATACAGCATCAATTCGTCTTGGGAATGACAGATACAAGTCCTGCACAGTGGCCAGAGGGATTTTGAGCTATTCTTCTTGCAGAATAGTGGCCAGGTCACTACGTGATTCTGGTGGAGGAAAAACATTTCCTTACTTGTTCCTCCAAAACACCCCAAAGTGGCTCAATGATATTTAGATCTGGTGACTGTGCAGGCCATGGGAGATGTTCAACTTTACTTTCATGTTCATCAAACCACTCTTTCACCAGTCTTGCTGTGTGTATTGATGCATTATCATCCTGATACATGGCAACGCCTTCAGGATACAATGTTTGAACTATTGGGGGCACATCATCCTCCAGAATGGTTCGGTCTTTGGCAGTGGCGCGCCCATGTAGCACAAGTATTAGGCCTAGGGAATGCCATGATATTGCAGCCCAAACATTTACAGTACTTTTACATTACATTACAGCAATTGGCAGACACCCTTATTTAGAGCAACTTACATTTTTATCTCATTATACACCTGAGGAGTTAACCATCACTGAACAACCCCCAGGCTTCACTCTGGGCATGCAACAGTCTGGGTGCTACGCTTCTTTGGGGCTTCTCCACACTGTAACTCTCCCGGATGTGGGAAAAACAGTGAAGGTGGACGCATCATAATAATCTGGAGCTCCCGATGAACAGTTTTGGTGAAAACAGGACAGTTGAGGTGCACATTTAATTCTGCAGTGAGTTGGGCAGCTGTGGTTTTATGTTTTTTGGATACAATTCGGGTTAGCACCCAGACATCCCTTTCAGACAGCTTCCTCTTGCATCCACAGTTACTCCTGTTGGATGCGGTTTGTCCTTCTTGGTGGTATGCTGACATTACCCTGGATACCGCGGCTCTTGATACATCACAAAGACTTGCTGTCTTGGGCACAGATGCCCCAGCAAGACACGCACCAACAATTTGTTCTCTTTTGATATATTACCCATAATGTTGTGTGCATTGCAATATTTTTATGGAAGCAAAATAGTCTCATAAATAATTCACAAAAAGGCATGAGACACACATGCGTGGAAAAAATATATTCACAAAAAAACAATTCACATGCACAATATATATATATATATATATATATATATATTGTGCATGTGAATTGTTTTTTTGTGAATATATTTTTTCCGCGCACATTACCACATGTGAATTGGGATACGCATGTGTGTCTCGTGCCTTTTTGTGAATTATTTATGAGACTATTTTGCTTCCATAAAAATATTGCAACTGTATATAATATTTCAATGTACAGACAGTAAGTTATATTGTTTAAAATAAATGTTTTGAATCATGCTGCATATCTTGTTCAAACCACATTGTTTCAACATAGCTGCTACATAAAGTACAACATGCCACTGTAAGTTCAAATGAACCTACTGTACCAAACACCAGTTTAGTAAGTCATAATTAATGATCAATTCACCACACTTAAATTGTAAAGACTATAGTCAGTCACATGCTATTTTTATTTTGCTGAGTTATTGCATTATTTCATTTGAAAATGAAAAACTCTGACAAACATGTAATGAGGGTGAAGTGTTTAGAAAGATGATAAAGTGGTTAGCTGTGTTATTTTCAGCAAAGTTCATGAATGAAACATTATGAAATACTATTACTACTATTACTACTATTACATAATAACTTACACGTGCATCTTGGTACGAGTAGGTAAAGCTTAATTTTCGTTATAATTAACTCAGATTGCGCAAAGCTGAGCTACTTGAGTGCTGCGCTTCTGGGGGGCTGTGATTGGTTGCAGGGGCGCTGCTAAGGATTTTGGGCCCCATGAAAAGAATCTTGACAGGGCCCCCATCACAGCTGAGACTTTTTTCATACTAATTTACATAAAATCATGCGCTTTCATGGGATTTTGACTATCATTCTTATATATCAACGTAATTTGTCCTCTGTAATACTGCACATTAAACTAATACTAATAGCCGCTTACCTTCTTCTTCATGTGGGAGCGCAGGGGCTGATTCACGGGATGCTGAAGTTAGGGGTTGGGAGACAGCCGGACCAGTTGCTGCTGCTGGTTCATTTGACTCTGTTTGGAATGAGGCATGATTTTCACAAAGTGCGTTTGACTGCATTGAACGTTTAACTAAAACTGTGTATTGTTATTTTTACCAGCGTTTTCTTGATCTAACATGGGGAGAAAATTGAGTTTCCTTATCATGCACTTTTAATACTAGAACGGCCACCAGCAGTCTTTTTAACCGCAACATTTAAACTTAGGGTAATTATCTTTACTACTAGAACGAACAAGGCCGTAGGCTACGATCATTGTCACACGGGCGGTCCACTAACAATTTAGTCTTACTTACAAACCCACCTTTTCTTCTGAAATATTGGGTAACATACTGTCGACCCTTTGCTTCTTTCACTTGTCTTTTTTTTTTCTCTTTCCATTTTTGGCTTCCCGATTTTTGAGGCATTTTCACTTCTGCCGGCACAATAAGTGAAGTCAAGCTGTTGCCTGGATACAATTTGGGTGGACTAAACCATTTTATGATAATCGAGAGGGGGAGAGGGGCTCACAGACAATTGTGTTTCCTAAACAAACACATTTTTTGACACCAGGAAATAGCAAATAGAATAATTTTAAGTTAATAATTTTTACAATCAGCACCCTCTCAGTCATGGGCCCCCAGAATCGTCATCATTTACCCCTCCTTTACAGCGCCCCTGATTGGTTGAATGGTGAGGTCGCATCTGATTGGCTAAAGAGTACGAGTGACCCATGTTGCTGCCAGCAAAGTCTCAAAAGTCTATACACACAAATCCAGGGATATTCACACAGGCAAAACAATTTTCACATTCACAGTCCATGATACACTCATGAATTTTAAACATTCAAAAAGTTTGTACACAGTTTTACATCTGTGAATTGTGTTTTGCTTTTGTGAAACGTATATTATAAATATATATATTTATTTTGTGCACAAGGATTTTTTTGTGAATATTTTTTTTCGTGCACGTGAATTGGGTTTCCCGCATGTCAATTGGAATATGCATGTGTGCATCATGTCTTTTGTGTAAATTAATAAACACACTTTGCTCTTACTGGTGGAATGTGCAATCAATAAAGATTGGCCATCAGGCTGGTCAAATTTAGCCAAAAAACCTCCAACACTAAAATTGGCCAGTGTTTCAGTTGTAACACAAATGAATATAATGTTTCAAAAAGTCATGTGTGTATGTTTATAAGGTAATAATTTTCAAGATTCAGGTTCATTTGTACATTTTTTAAAATTAAAATTGAGTGAGAAAAATAATCTGTACTTTATTTAGGGGGCGTGAAAAATATAGAAGTTCAATAAGGCCTACTACTGAGTATGCACACATACTTCTTGTGTTTTTAGTTTTACCTTAGTTTAGAAAGTTTATGAATTTTGAACATTTAACCACATTTTTGTTGTCACTGCTAAAAGAAATTAATTGTTTTCTCTAATACTGTATGTTTGTACAATATGCTAATGATACATTTCGATGTAAAGTCCTCTAATATAAATTTAGTTTTCTTGTTTTATGTGTAACTTAGGTTAAAAGTAAAGCCCTAAACCATTTAAAACATGTCATAAATTAAAAAAATTATTCAGGTTTGCCAAAAAGGTAACATTTATAATATGATTTCAGGTGAAAATATTGTGTGTTGTGTAATTATTTTATTAAAGAAATAGCTACAAATCATTTAAGAAAGCATAAATTTATTTTTTCAAATTTTATGATGTCTAGATCTAACAGATAGATATGGGGTTTGCATGTGCACAGCCCTCTTTAAGCTCGTCCACAAGCTTTTAAAACGGTTTGGGTCTGGGCTCTGACTGGTCTATTGCAAAACCATAACCATTCAAGCCATTCCTTTGTCAACTAGGATTTGTGCTTTGGGACATTATTGTGCTTGAAAGTGAAACATTTTCTCCATCATTAGCTGTCTAACAGAGACGCTATAAGATAAGTCCCAGCTAAAGAGAAGCAGTCCATAATAATAATGCCCAACTATTGCACTAATAAAACCATAATACATTTTGGCACATGGTTTTGGGTCATCTAGACCAACTTAGATGCTTTTTTTCTATTACGTGCAAGAAGTGACAAGTAGATGGCAAATATTTCTGGATGTTGCCATACACTTCAGGGCAGCCTTACTGATTCTGTAGGTTTGCATCTAGTGCATTTGTGCATTGTGGATGGATGTCCTGTTGGTTGTAATGTAACTGTATTGCTTTATTTCCATTATTGAAAATTTTGACATAGTTCTGTGTCAAATATCTGGAAGTTGAGTCATGTCAACTGGACATAGTAGTCTGAAGAAGCTACTTGAGTTTCACTTCATGAGTAGTGAAACGTTTTTACTAAACTAAGAAGTCCAGTTAACATGACTCAACTTCCAGATAACCCAACCTGGATGACTGGCAATCTTCACAGATGTCATGCATCAAATGTTTCCATGTGTTTCTACTCTCCCATAAAACCTCAGTCCTGTGAGTCAATTCTCCATATAGCCATATAGTTTAGTTTATATGTAAATGCATGCTTATCCCAGTAGCCCAGCTTATACAATGGCAGTTCCAGAAGACTTTCACAAAAAAGCATTACAGAAACAAAGCTCATGATAACTTAGCTTAAATCCAATACTGACTGAAGTGTGATTATTGTCAAATAATGCATGTTCTGGAACAACATTCCTTTTACCAAGCCAGTAGCATCTGACATCATTAGTATTCATCTCCTTTTGCTTCCATTCCTGAGCTGCTTACATTCTTCTAAAATGTATCATTTTCCAACTAGGAAGAACTCTGCATTCAATTAAACTCTGCATTCTATCCATTATTTGTTCATTCTTTACATACAGTACTTCAGTGTTTTGGGGGTCATTTAACAAAATATGCTTTTTTAATAAACCACTATGGTTTGTTTATCTGTAAAACTGTATGTTTTGGTGGGAACACTTTAAAGCATTTAGGTAATTTAAGATAATTACACATATTAAATAAATACTTGTTTTGGGCATAAAATGTTGTCAGCATCTAACATAATTCTATTGTAACTTTAATGTAATTTAAATTTTTAATTTATAAACTGAATGCAGAGCTGTACCAGGTGTTCTGCAGAGAATCTGACTGGAAAATTGAAGTAGCGCAGAAGTGAAGGAGTCTTGGGCACAGATTGTTGGCATTAGTGGTAGTGGTTGGATGAAAGGAATGCTGTTCCAGGAACAACAAAGGAAGGTTTATGCAGTAATGTCCCTTTTAAGGAAACAACGTTCACCAGCATGAATGTACAAACCTACAAATCATAAGTAAACTACTATTTTAATTTGAACTTTCTAATTATTTTTTATCTGATCGTGGAGCCTGTGGATAAATTCCTTTAATGACTTCAATACAGTGCTTAACTTATATGTGTTGTTTCAACTGAACATAAAACAACTAAATTGACCCAAATTTAGTTTTTATCCATATGTGTTAACATAAATTGTGCAAAAGTTAGCTCAGACTGAGTAATCTGAATGGAAGAGAGGAATTCCATGAGGGGTGATAAACAGCATTCCAGCATTAGTTCTAGTAGGCTTTATTGTCACTTCAACCATATACAGTTAGTACACAGTGAAACTAAACAATGTTCCTCCAGGACCAAGGTGCTACATGCAACATAAACTTAAAACATAAATTAACAGAGAAACTAAACTAGCTAACTAAGTGGCCTAGTTAGCTGGCTAGCAGAGACAAGACAGATAGTCCTAACATAAATTACAACATAAATTAACAAAAACTAACTAACTAAGGAAGACTATCTACAGGTTTTACAGACAACATAAAGTGTATGTGCAAATGTGCAAATGAGCAACAACAAAGGGACAATGCGACAACCACGACATACCAGAACATAAAATATGGTGTTGAGGTAGTGGAGAAACAGTAAACATTCCTTAACAGAGCAGCAAGAATTGAGGAATTTGTGCAAAAAGTATGTGTTTGTGTATGTGTGTGTGTGTGTGTGTGTGTTTATCAGTCCAGTCCCTTTTTGTTGAGGAGACGGATGGCTTGTGGAAAAAAGCTGTTGCACAGTCTGGATGTGTGTGCCCGAATGCTTCGGTACCTTTTTCCAGATGGCAGGAGTGTGAAGTGTGTGTCAGAGGGGTGTGTCCGATCAGCCACAGTGCTGGTGGCTTTGCGGATGCAGCATGTGGTGTAGATGTCTTCAATAGAGGGGAGAGAGACCCCGATGATCTTCTCTGCTGTCCTCACTATCCGCTGTAGGGTCTAGCGGTCCGATATGGCACAATTCCCAAACCAGACAGTGATCCAGCCGCTCAGGATGCTCTCGATAGTCCCTCTATAAAAGGTGGTCAGGACCGGTGGTGGAAGCTGGTTCTTCCCCAGTCTTCTCAGAAAGAAGAGACGCTGTTGGGCTTTCTTGTGCAGGGAGCTGGTGTTGAGGGACCAGCTGAGGCCCTTCTCCAGGTGGACACCCAGGAATTTGGTGTTTTGGACGATCTCCACAGAGGAGCCGTTGATGCTTAACGGAGAATGGTCGCCCCGTGTCCTCCTGAAGTCAACAACCATCTCCTTTGTTTTGTCAACATTCAGAGACAGGTTGTTGTCATTACACCAGTCCGTTAGCCTCTCACTTCCTGACTCATCATTCTTGCTAATGAGACCCACCACTGTCGTGTCATCAGCGAACTTAATGATGTGATTCGAACTGTGTGTTACTACAGAGTCGTGAGTCAGCAGTGTGAACAGCAGGGGACTGAGCACACAGCCTTGTGGGGCCCCGGTGCTCAGTGTGGTGGTGCTGGAGGTGCAATTCCCGATCCTACTGACTGAGGCCTTCCGGTCAGAAAGTCCAGGATCCAGTTGCAAAGGGAGGTGTTCAGGCCCAACAGGCTCAGCTTCCCAATCAGTTGTTGGGGGATGATAGTGTTGAATGCTGGGCTGAAATCTATGTACAGCCTTCGAACGTACGTGTCCTTCTTGTCCAAGTGTATGAGGGCAAGATGGAGTGTAGTGGAGATGGCGTCGTCCGTTGAGCGGTTAGGACGGTACGCAAATTGCAGTGGGTCCAGTGAGGGGGCAGTAGGGCCTTGATGTGTCTAATGACGAGCCGCTCGAAGCACTTCATGATGGTGGGTGTAAGTGCAACGGGACGGTAGTCATTGAGACAGGACACAGTAGACTTCTTGGGCACAGGGACGATGATGGTGGCCCTGAAGCACGTGGGAACGACGGCGCTGCTCAGAGAGATGTTGAAGATCATCCTCAGAGTCCCAGAGTCCTCATCCTCCTGGACCTGTCAGCTGCATTTGACATGGTCAACCACAAGATTTTATTATCTATTCTTACAAGCCTTGGAATTTGTGGAACAGCGTGGCAATGGTTTGCTTCTTACCTAGAAGATAGGTTATATGAGGTAACATGGAGGGGATCTACATCTGCCCAACGTAGACTCTACTGGTGTCCCGCAGGGCTCATTACTTGGTCCTCTTCTGTTCTCCCTCTATACCCGGTCTCTTGGTAAGGTCATATCGTCGCATGGATTTTCATACCATTCTTATGCAGACGACACCCAACTTGTTCTCTCTTTTCCTCCCTCTGACACTCAGGTTTCCACCCGGATCTCAGCATGTCTGGCAGACATCTCATTCTGGATGGCTGCTCATCAGCTGAAGCTCAATCTCAGTAAAACCGACCTGTTGTTTATCCCTTGTGACTCATCCCCAGGTCATAACCTTGTGATATCCCTGGACAACAACCAAATCACTCCTTCAGCCACCGCCCGCAATCTTGGGGTAACCGTGGACAATCATTTGTCATTTTCCCCACACAACACTAACCTTACTCGCTCTTGTCGATTTCTTCTTTACAATATCAGAAGAATTTGCCCATTTCTTTCTTCACAGGCTACTCAGGTGCTTGTTCAGTCCCTTGTTATTTCAAATCTGGACTACTGCAACTCACTCCTGGCAGGCCTGCCTCTGTCCACGATTCCCCTGCAACTGATTCAGAATGCAGCAGCACGTCTCGTTTTTTAACCTTCCCAAGTTCTCCCACACCACCTCACTCCTCCGCTCCCTGCACTGGCTTTCTGTAGCTGCCCGCATCAAATTCAAAACACTGATGCTTGCCTACAAAGCTAAAAATGGCCCAGCATCCACTTACCTCTCTGCGCTAATTACACCACGCACTGCACCACATTCCCTCCGATCCTTCAGCACTGCTCGCCTCATCCTACCATCTCTCAGGGATCGAGGGCGGCATTCATCCAGGCTCTTTTCTGTTCTGGCACCTAGGTGGTGGAATGAACTTCCTCTAGATGTCCGTACAGCAGAGACTTTGACTATCTTTAAATGATAAAAAAAAAAAAAAAACTCTTTCCAGTTGTGTTGGACTAATGGCACTTAGTTATTAACCTAGTTAACCCAGTGTAAGTGTGTATCCAATGATGTAAACATTAAAGCACTTTTTGTAAGTCACTCTGGATAAGAGCGTCTGCCAAATGCCTAAATGTAAATGTAAGATGTCAGTGAGAACAACTGCCAGCTGTTCAGCACATTCTCTGAGCACTCTGCCTGGGATGTTGTCTGGTCCAGCAGCTTTACGTGGATTGACTCTGCGTAGAGTTTTCCTCACAGCAGCTGTAGTGAGTCGTTCGAAGGAGGGGTGGTCCTCCTCGCCGCTACCTCATTCTGCCTGTCAAACCGAGCGTAGAAGTTGTTCACACATCCGGGAGGGAGCCGTCACCGTCACAGGCAGGTGATGTAGTCCGGCTTGTAAGCCCTGCCACATGCGCCGTGTGACGCCGCTGTCTCTGAAGTGGTTGTGGATTCTCTGGGCGTGTGCGAAGATTCTCTGATTCTGTGGATTCTCTGATGGTCCGAGAAAGTTTGGCCCTTGCTCTTCCAAGGGCCACCTTGTCTCCCGCTTTGAAGGCAGAGTCTCGGGTCCTCAGAAAAAAAACGCACATCCGCAGTAATCCACGGTTTGGGACGTGAGATGATGTTCTTGGAGACAGTGACGTCATCGGTGCACTTGTTGATGTAGCTGGTCACTGATGACGTGTACTCCTTCAAGTCAGTGAAGTCGCTGTAAGTTGCAGCCTCCCTAAACATGTTCCAGTCAGTGTTCTCAAAACAGTCCTGAAGAGGAGAGATGGCTCCTGCTGGCTAGGTTTTCACCTGCTTTAGAACCGGTTTTGAACACCTGACGAGTGGTCTGTATGCTGGAATTAGCATAACAGAGATGTGGTCTGAGTAGCCGAGGTGGGGGCGGTGCTCTGCTCGATATGCGCCGGGGATGTTTGTGTAAACAAGATCCAGCGTGTTTCCCCCTCTCGTTGCAAAGTCCACATACTGATGGAATCTAGAAAGCACTGACTTGAGATTTGCATGGTGAAATCTCCAGCAACAATAAACAGTCCATTTTCAGTCCAGTATTTTGCAGTTCACTGATCTTTGTATACAGTTCCCATAGCGTTTCCTTAGCATTAGCGCTAGGTGGGATGTACACTCCGATAATAAAAACAGTGGTGAATTAAATAAAAATAATATATTAAAAATAAAAAAGGTCTGCATCTAACTGTCACAAACTCTTCCAGTGATGGGCAATAACTAGAAACTAGCACAGGGTTCATTAGGACATTTAGCTATAGATATCTCAGAAGTATATATACAGTATAAACAAATGTCCTAATGTCTTGTGAATGTTATCAATATTAGCATTAGCGCCACCATGGTCACCAGCTCCACCATTCATGGAGTGTTAGTTTGACCAGTCGAAGAAGGATATGTGTTGGCAGAGCAAAATTACTGACTAAATAAACAAAGAAATTATAATCTGTTGATAAGACATTTGTAGAACTGTTGTATAAAAGCAACATTACACTTGAGGTCATGCTGTACTAAATATTAGCACAGCTGTAGTATCTTTAGCACTCCTTTTTGATTGTGTTAAAGAACCACAAGCACAGTAAAAACCCATTTTAATAAGATTTCAGAAGAAATACCTAATTTGAAATAGAAAAACTTAAATCTGAGCAGTCATGCATGCCTGACAATCACTTTCAATGTATCATGCAAAGTCGCTGATAAGAAACCACATGTCAGTAATGAGTCAAATATGAAATAATAGCAGTTTTATACTTTTTCCATCTAGCAACCTAAAGGGTTATTTTTTCTGGAAAAACTCTTTATAATGTTCATTTTTGTAAAGTTTTACAGACAGAATTGATATAGGATGCTATGTATATACCATGACAATCTCTTATTTTTTTGGTGTTCTTACTCTAGGGTAAGAACTTATAGGTCAGGCCTGTAACCGAACTGTGATGAAACACTGTGAGATTTAGCATCAAACCTGCCACAACCTTAACACAAAAACTACTATATATAACACAAAAAAAGCTGTTTTATTAGATTTAAGAAGAACGATTAAAAGTTGAACTTCGGACAGGCAATTTTATTTCTTTTAAATAATACAGAAAAAATGAGGAAGAGACTATTTTCCAAACCTCCTCAGCTAAGGATACCCATGGAAAACATTGCAATGAACAACACAGGAAACGTATGCCTTGAATGTCCTGTGCTATGACCCTGATTTCCTGTTCACCACAATTTGACATAATTAGGGATTTTTGCTAAGGAAGCGTATTCCAGAAAGTCTGGATGAGATCATTTAGATGAGTTGTGGAATAATCTATTGTTCATCCTTTAAGAACAATAAAAAGAAATAAAGTAAAAAAAAAAAATAATATTTTATCTGATCTAAGTGGACTAAATGACTAAAACTCCCATGTGATGAGCAATGCTTGATTTTTCCATCACATTCATTGTTGTTTATGATCTATATTTTGTTAGGGGTCATTGGTCAAAGAATAGTGGACGGTGTTGGCCCTGTTACACATCAGCCGCTATTCTTTGACTTATGACTCCTAATAAAATATAGACCATGAACTACATATTCATTTGATCCAAGACAACAAACTTTTCCATTAAATATGGAAGCTCCCATGTGATGAACAATGCTTATTATCATTTAAAATCAACCATTTTAGAATAATAGAGATCTCCGCAAAGGTTTAAGGATTACTATCTGTTTCAGACAGATTTGAAGGAGAATTGTGAGATTTAAATGCTTTTAAAAGAAAGTATTATTAAAATATTATAAAATATTATCACACACACACACACACACACACACACAAGAAATATGAGTATTAAATACAGTATGTATATGGGAATTGAGTCATGGTGAGGAATGGTATTTTATTTCCCTTTACTACAAAAAAATTTGAGTATAGAGCATCTTGATCACTTTTTTTTCTGGATTGCTCTAATTATGTGCACATTATGTGAGAAAAAGACATTTTTTTAGGTTTGAGTAGTTGGTGACTACATACATACATACATACATACATACATACATACATACATACAAAAATACATACATACATACATATATTACATACATACATACATATATTACATACATACATACATACATACAGTATATTACAAAATGCATTTAAAATAGAGTTTTTCCAGCTGATCATGTTTATGCAATGATGAAACATTTCCATGCTGATAGGAATTGTCTCTTTCAGGATGACCCAATTTAAAGGACAGGAGGACTCACTAAGTGATTTGATGGGAATAAAAATTATGTAAATCATATTGCTATGGTCTTCACACTGACCAGATTTGAACCCAACTGAACAGCAATAAAAGTTTTCAATTTTAGGCAAAAGCAAAAAGTTAGATAAAGCTTTCCATCACTATTAATAATTAATAAATGAGTTAATAATAGTAAAATAAAATGAGTTAATCCCTCCCGTGTACAGTAGGTCTACATACTTATGCCAAGAATATATGTCAATGCACACTAAAGCTGGTGGCCTGTGTTAGTCCAACATCATAGTATATAATAGTATACAATATATACTACATTCATTTAGTGCAGTTTCAATGTTTCATCTGAATCTACAGTTATAAAGTTGTTGCTGTGACAGATCAAACAAATGTCATAACATGACTTCAAGAACTTAAATATTTCCATTTTATTTTTGGCCTTGTTTATCAGAATGGCAAAAATCTAAGAAAAAGGTCTCTGATATTTTATGTTGTCAGTATACGTACCACTGTCATCATTTCACCACTCAGTCCATATATTCCGAATCATTGGAATCTGATTCATTTCAATAACATATATGCATGCTACAATTTATTTAACTCATAAAAAAAGATTACAAATCTTTCAACCCTGCCAAAAGCCATGAAAACACATGTTATAAAAATAACAGAGCAGTAACAATACTTTACAGTCTAAACAGTTGAAGGTGTAAAATTCTGGACCTGTATGAGTTCCTTGAACTCGTGCCTTGCAAACCCTATATTGAAGCCACTGGAACAATGAGCCAGATTATATTTTAAAACATCTCTGTGGGTTTTAGATATAGAGGATGAGTAAGTGTTTGTGTGTGTGTGTGTGTGTGTGTGTGTGTGTGTGTGTGTGTGTGTGTGTGTGTGTGTGTGTGTGTGTGTGTTAACGTGCATTCAAGTGCATTAAGTGTGTGTGTGTGCTGTCCCATGGCAACCAAGCAACAATTAAGGGTGTAACCATCCAGTCATGGTTAGCCCTTATCTATAAAGATTCCCATTTAAGGCTCTTTATCAAACAGTCATTTTTTACCTTTTGTTTTAAACAGTGTTTAAAAGGATAAAATATTATACAGACAGACAGACAGATAGATAGACAGATAGATAGATAGATAGATAGATAGATACATACATACATACATACATACATACATACATACATACATACATACATAATACAGTACATACATAATAAATAATACAGTACATACATACATACATACATACATACATACATACATACATACATACATACATACATACAAACAAACAAACATACATAATGCATTGATAAAGTTATTTTAACTGATCATGATTGTGCAATGATGAAATACCCTTTCCTTCTATTCCTGTTGCACTTCATTTATTTATATCCTATATGCATTTATTACACATATGTTTCACTGAATGTGTACTGCACACTGTTTATGAATCACAATAATGTTCTATTTGAACTGACAAATGATGACCTTCACTTTTCTGGGAAGGCTTTTTATTAAATTTTTGGAGCATGACTATTGAGATGTTCCTCTATGTTTCTCTATAGCACTATAAATCACCAACGTACATCAAACACTGCTTTAACTCTTACAGCTGTTCACTTTCAGTGAGGCTGTGCCCAGTGAAGCCTCAGATTTCTGTACATGGGTGATAGATATAAAACCATGGTTAACGTCACTATAGCTACATTTTCCCCATTTGATAAAATGTGCATATTATACACTTTATTACTGCCACATGATTTGATGTTTGGATAAATATTGCCCTTGTTCCCATTAAGTAAGGTAAAGTTCAAAACATGTTTTCATTGTAGTACAACTAAGTGCTGGGAAGTCTGTGAAGTTACTCAGACCTCCAGTTGGAGTTATCTGGAAGTTGAGTCATGTCAACTAGACTTAGTTCACTACTCATTCAAGTAGGTTCTTCATTCTAAGGTGGGTTAGAAAAGTTCCTCGTATTTAAGTCCTCCGAGGTCAAGTCAGATCCAGCCGTATCTGAAACGGCATGTTACATGAACAGTGGAGAAGGTGAGAATAAGCGGGAGGCTTGTTAGAGATTAGACGGTAGAGAGCTGTTAGGAAAACAATAGAGGGAGATTAGAGAGAGTTGTAAAGTGTAACGACCAGAAAGAGGAAGGGGAATCCTTAGGTGTGTCTTTCTTGGTGAATGTGTGAAGAAGTGTTGATTTTCCTTGGCACAGATGAAAGGGCAGCATGAAAATAGGAGAGAGGTTCATGTAAAGACCTCAACCTATGTTGAGAAAAGGATTTTCCACCTGCACATAGATGGTTTTACATTAGGGAGACATTAGGGCGATAAAACAACCTAGGCTATAAAAGGATGAATCAACACAGAAAGAGCAACACTTCAGGACCAAAAAGCTACTTGGATGAGTAGTGAAATGTTTCTACTGAACTAAGAAGATAAGTGACTGGAATCACTATCAAAGCTTTTCACATTATGTTGCTGCCATCATGTGACTGAGAAGGGAATAACAGGACAATAAAGCCACATAACAGTGTCTTCACTAGTTACATCTCGCAAAGGGTTTCTATAATTGTTGTAATCTATATTTAACTTCAATATTCAATAGGTGCTTTGTGCATGACGAAGATGTAATTTGTGTTACAAACACTTGGGTACCGAGCTTCAGCTCACCACGCCTATTTACTGTTAAACTAGAATCACCAGTTTTAAATTAATTGTGTTCAGAATGCACGATGAGAACTGTAATAAGGACTAATGGCTGTAATAAGGCGCCGTAATAAGGCGCCTTATAAATAAAAATGGCTGTAATAAGGCGCCGTGGCTTAGTTGGTTAAAGCGCCTGTCTAGTAAACAGGAGATCCTGGGTTCGAATCCCAGCGGTGCCTTTTCAGCAGCACGATCGATTCTCTCTTAAAATGTGAATTCCGATTATGTTGTGATGGTTACTACCTGCAAGTGTCCAATAATCACGTGGTTGTTTGCCCCAGGCCGTTTTGAAGAGTTACTTCCTTTTCACGTCCAGAACGTTTGTCCTAAGGTTGACTTTGGTTCCACTTTTGGAACTGTTATATAACGTATTTTTATTAAAAAGTTTGCTCAATTTGTTATTTGCTTGTTTATGATGAAATTATTTTTTATCCTCTATACATAACTGGCTTCGTTCTGCTAACTTTCAAACAAACTTTCTTCAAAGGTAACGTATAGGTGTTATATTTGAACCTACTTCCAGTAACATTTCTGTGAAATTATTTTTTGTTATTTTTTACTACTTTAAATCCCACCAACTTTATATATATATATATATATATATATATATATATATATATATATATATATATATATATATTCTTTTATTAATTAATCGTAATGTAATAAATGTTTTAGCAAATCAAATGTCTCACTATAGTATCATGACACTGATTAATCATTGATTAATAACCTCAAACCATTTCTGGTAAATCTCTGCCTTCCTGAAAATGTAATTTAATGTTCCAGGTACTGAGGCTAGTGCGCTGGTTCTTGTGACACAGACTGATTCAATCAAATGGAAATTTTGACAAGTTTTAACAAGCTTTGAGTCTCACCTCCATGCATTGCTTCTTTTTATCATACTTTGCACATTTCTCAAAAGGGTTGAACCTTGTAATCAGCTGCCAATCAGTAAATCTGGACTAAATGCGAATGATATGGGCTAGTTTGTGTATTTTTTATAACTGTTGAGTCTTGCATAATATTCTATAAAGTTTATACATATACATGAATGGTGAAGAAAAAGAAAAAAACCTTCATTGAATGGCAGTTCTGCTGTGAGGTTCCCGCTCCTTATATCCACTGATTGTCTGACTAACTACCAAAATATTGCATCACCAATAAGACACTAGGTAAAGGTACTTACTTAATTACTAGGTAATTAGACAAAACATTAATTCAATACAGCAAAATGCACCATTTTTAATAATGAATATGAGTTGTATAAGCACCATGAGATACAAAGTGTAATTAAAATTAAAAGAGAAAAGTTTTGTAATTATTTTGTGGCCCAGTTATCTAGAAGCATAGTCTAGTTAAGATCATGTTAAATGGTAGAGAGAATGTGGAATGTGATGCTCAGTCTATTATTTAATGGCATTCCTTTGCTGTGATGAGCTAAAAAGCTAGCCCTGAGCAGTTACAGTAAGTCAGTTGGCATAAGCCCCTAAAATTAGTGGTCAAGAAGTAGTAATTTGACACAGTTACTTATATATAGCAATAAGCTACTGCATACATTTTTAGTTAAAGGTTTCCTAGGAAAGTCTTACACTGATCTTATTATATATGTTTTATTTGTGGTTTCTCCAGCTGCTGTCCTTCCAGATTCTGCACAATCCACTCTGTTTCGCTAAGTACATTATATTTGTAGGTTTTGTAGTTGAGCATATCTTGGGCACGGAAAACTTTGTTGGACTCATACAGATTGCTCCAATAGGGAGGAAGGGGATGGAAGCCACCCAGGTGGGCTAAATGGTCATTATAAGCCCACTGTTCAGAGTCCAGTTTTAGGATATGTCGGGTAGCAACACCGCGAGCTCGACGAGCAGCCATATCCAACTCAATATCCCTTTCCATGTCTTCAATTGAGGGGAGGGGGAACGAGCCATCCAGAACAGAGATGGCAAACTGAGCCTGAAAGTGTGAGCAGAAAAAGAAGAGGAGAAAACATGGAAAAGAAACAGAGTAAAATGTGATAAAATTAAGCAAAAGCCAGAATAACAATTCATCTTTACACATTTGTTAACATTCCAAAAAAAATATTATACAGCAGCAAGGCCAGGCAGAGACATTTAGAAATTTAACCCACCTCCTCTGCACAAACAGCTTTTATTGTACATTTATATGTATGGTATTTGTATGGCACAGATGAGCAGGTGAGGGTTACGGGCCTTTCTCAAGGGCCCAACAGTGGCAGCTTGGTGGTGCTGGGGTTTGAACCTGGGACCTGATCAGTCCAAGGGATTTTCTTCTGCCTTAGTACTGCCAGAAATATATCTGCTATATATCTCACTCACTTACTCACTTACTTCTACAGTATACCACTTTATCCTGTATTCAGGGTCGCGGTGACCTGGAGCCAACCCCAGGAGGATTAGGGCACGAGGCAGGGTACACCCTGGACAGGGTGCCAATCCATCGCAGGGCACACACACATACACACACTCACACACTACAGGCAATTAGGGAACGCCAATCAACCTAACCTACATGTCTTTGGACTGTGGGAGGAAACCGGAGTACCTGCAGTAAACCCACCAAGCATGGGGAGAACATGCCAACTCCATGCACACAGAGACGGGAATCGAGTCTGGGCAGGAAACGAACCCAGACTGCTATATATCTATCTAATAAATAATTTTGAAAACCTCTTTAAGCAAAACACTACGTAAGTATATGTAACTCACCTGAACGTGGAAGTGTGGAAAGGGGCATATAGCTCTGCAGATGCCTATAATGAAGAGTGATGGGTAGGCAGGAGGTATCAGAAATTTGTAAAGAGGATAGACCAAGTGCTCTTTTACTTTCACCCCAATTCGCTCATTCAGAAATGGAAAGACAAAGTTGTAGCCTGTGCAGATCATGAAGACCTCTGGCTTTGCATGCTTTCCATTCTGAAATTCCAGAGTGCCATCCTCCAATACTTTGCTTACTGGAGGAGCCTGCTCCACTCCTTGGGGCATGGGGCAAGTCAGGGGCTTTTGACCATGACTTAGGATCACCTGATTGGAAGATATATAGTCTGTCACAAAATAGGCCTGAAGTGTGCATTCTTGAAAGTGCTAGAGAAATCAACAGTTAACCTCCACAAAACCACATTAACATGTTGATTTGTAGATTGGTACAATAACATGGCAGAAATTAAAGTATGGCATGAAAGACCTTAGCATTGACGTTGGCAAGCTCCATAGCAATGTCCAGCCCAGAAAGACCAGCACCAAGCACCACCACTGACTTGTCTGCAAAGGGCTCTGCACTTCGATAATCATGGCTATGCATAAATATTCCTGTCAAAAACCAACAAATTATACATAAATTCTGGTCTCCAAATGTTCTACCCTTCATTAAAAATAGAAGAGGTAAATTTAAAATATGCCTCTACCAAAAGACACAATAAGACAAAATGAATGGACATTGACTTGTATTTGGTTTATATAGGTTTTCTACATTCACTTGTTAAACCAGACTCAACCCTGCAAATGAAAAGAAGCTTTTAATTTACATTAATCAAACATTTATTTGGTTTGTGTGTTATATTGACTTTAAACATACACTATGAATCCTAGTCTGTTACCAGATATAAACTTCTAAGAACTGATCAAAGGGCAATTGGTCTTGCGTAATATGAGAGATCTTCATGGATATGGCTTTTAATCCTACAAGTTTTGCTCAGAATTACTGACTAGTGAGTTACTTTTCAATCCAAAAACTTTTTAAGTAAAGATAGCAACTGATAAATGAACAGTTACCAAAATCCAGCATAAACTGTTGTTTAAATTACATAACAGGCAGGTGCACGTACCTTTGAACTTTCCCAATCCAGGTATAGCAGGGATGTATGCGTCATAGAAATGCCTAGTGTTTAAAATCAGTAGAAAATAAGTGGGTAATTTGTTCTCAATATAATTTAAAAATGTTGCAATAGTTATCCTGACTGATATTCACAATACTCTTAGTTCTAAAAGAACAACAAAGCAGTATGCATTTGATTAAGCTCATGCAGCCTCCAGATATACCATTGTGTGAGAGTTGGCTATATGCTTGGCTATTTGTTATAGCATATAAAGTAACAACATATGCAATTTTGTTCACAAGCACAATTTTGTTTGAAAAGGATTACAACAGATAAGACTTCTGAGCCATTGTATTTGACAAGATGAAAACCGAGCAACCTTTGCCCCCGAAATTATCTATGTGTTTGACATGACTACTGGCAGTTTTGCACTGATCTATAATCCATATTTGTAATTATCTATAACCTTTTTCTAATGTATTGTTTTTCTAAAGACAATGGTAAATTAGCATTTGTCTTTTAGGCTAAATCATTGTATATTTTAGACTATTTTAAGACAGAGGATTGGTATACTTATAGGCACATTCATCCATCTCTTGCAGTGCAACTAGGGACCGTGGAGGTCAATGGTGACCATGGTATTTGTTCCCATTTTACAACTGTGGTGAAACTTCCAGTCAACATTTACACAAACATTTACACACTACGGGCAATTTGAAAATGCTAATTACTGTGGGAGGAAACCAGAGTACTCAGAGGAAACCAACCAAGCACGGGGAGAACATGCAAACTCCATGCACACAGACCCCAAGGCAGCAATTGGCCCTGGACTGGAAAGTGCAAGGTGACAGTGTTAACCACTAAGCCACTGTTTTAGGCACATCATAGTGTAAAAATAATAAATACATACCCGTTACACACCATAACAGCATCAAAGCGCTCTGTTTTAGATTTACTCCGGTCCACACCATCACTGCTAGTTATGTCCCATGCCAAACCTTTCCAGCCACCCTTTACTTTCACTGGGTCAACTGCGTCTACGGTTGTGCCAAACTGAAACAGGCATTTAAGTATAAAAAACAGTTTATATAATCACTGTCCACATTATACACTTTTTATTTTCATAATGCAATTGTGCATTTCTGCACCTTGCATATAGGATGGACTTAATGTAAAAAAGGACAATAAAATTACCAATTATAAAATAAATCGCTATTCAATTTATCCTACCCTGATGTGGTCCCAAAGGCGGAAATGGTCACAGTACTGCTCGAGGTATTTGCGCACCTCTGTGTGGTGGACAAATGAAGGAAGATGCTTTGCGAAGGGGAAATCAGGAAATGACATAACTTCTTTGGGAATATTGGTTCTGCCAAACGGGGAAAAAATAATGATGTTTACTAAAAAAGAGTTTTTAAAAAAAAACATGCACAACACATAAATGTCAATTTGCAAATATAACTGGGGAAACTTAGGATGCATTGATTGAGTTTTAATGCAATATAAGCACTCAGATATGTTTATACATGACATTAGCAGTGTAACCACATTGTTGCCATGCATAGAGTGACTTTAAATCATAATTCTGGAAAGATTCTGTATATACTCAGCAAAAAAATAACGTCCCTTTTTCAGGACTGTGTATTTCCACAATAATGTTGTAAAAATCCAAATAACTTTACAGATCCTCATTGTAAAGGGTTTAAACAATGTTTTCCATGCATGTTCAATTAACCATAATCAATTAATTAACATGCACCTGTGAAATGGTCGTTAAGACCTTAACAGCTTACAGAAAGTAGGCATTTAAGGTCACAGTTCTAAATACGCAGGACACTAAAGAGACTTGTCTACCGACTGTGAAAAACACCCAAAGAAAGATGTCCAGGGTCCCTGCTCATCTGCGTGAACGTGCATTAGGCATGCTACAGGGAGGCATGAGGACTGCTGATGTGGTCAGGGCATGTCCGCACTGTGAGACGCCTAAGACGGCGCTACAGGGAGACAGGAAGGACAGCTGATCATCCTCGCAGTGGAAGACCACGTGTAACAACACCCGCACAGGATCGGTACATCCGAATATCACACCTGCGTGACAGGTACAGGATGGCCACAACAACTGCCCGAGTCACACCAGGAACACACAATCCCTCCATCAGTGCTCAGACTGTCCGCAATAGGCAGTCCATGAGGAGGAGATGCACTGCAGTACTTCAAGCAGCTGGTGGCCACACCAGATACTGACTGGTACTTTTGATTTTGAGCCTCCCTTTATTCAGGGACACATTGTGAAACATTTTTAGTTTATGTCTTATGGTGTTGACTCTTTTAGTGTTGATACAAATATATACACATTAAGTTTACTGAAAGTAAAAACAGTTGAAAGTCAGAGGACGTTTCTTTTTTTGCTGAGTATATTCCCAAACTCTCTTAATACAGTACATATACATTTAATCTCTCTATATATTGCACAATAATGCAGCACTTCTCCTTTTTGTATCATTTTGAATTAATAATGTGTATATACATAAATATATATTTATATATACACATATCCGCATATATCACGTCAAATGTCCACTTCATAGCATTGTCTGTTCTGTAGTTACTGTATATACTCACTTCATAGCAATGTTGCACAATATTAACAGCATTTGCTTTATATAGCTAATTATTCTGTTTATTTAACCTGCAACTTATCCTATGCACAATGCCTATATTTGCAATGATGTTTATACATTACTATTTGCACTTCTGGGAGATGCTAAACTGCATTTCGTTGCTGAGTACTTGTATTTACCTATTCTATTAGTATTTAAAAAACACAAAATAATGGGAAAAAAACATCAATGTCGTTATGCTGTAACAGAGAACAAATCAGATATTTATGCTTTATCAGCTCTTTTGCTCCACCTCCGGGTACACCTGTGCACCACTGAGACAGCACTAGAGGTCATTCACCTGAGGTCTCTGTACATGCTGCTGTTGATAGGCAGGCCGTTATCGTAATGGCCCACGCGCTCTTCGTAAACCCACGTCCCGCCCACGTGCTTGGTGATCTCGAACAGCACCGGTGGTTCGAACAGATCCTGGCGCGCGAGCAAGTGTCGCGCGACGCATATACCCGCCGCTCCTGCGCCCACCACGGCCACGCGCAGCTTCGCCAAGCCAGCCATAATGATCCTACAAACGTGATCGGAAGGAGAGGGGGGGGGGGGGATACTCTGCTTACATGACGGATTTTTTTAAGACGATAAAAATGTATTCGAACATCGAGCACTTGAACACAAGACATTTTTTGTTATTAAAATACTTATATTAATATCATAAAATCCACGAAGGCATAACCTAAAAAGAAAATATTACACTTTGCTTTGATCTGTACTGTATACATTGTAAATTCTACACCGCATATAGTAATTTATAAATAAATAACCCTTTGCAGATTAAAACATATCAAGCGACAACCTATTAAGTTACCAATTTTAACAACTGCTTTAAATAATCATCATTTTAATGGCTTATGCAATCCTACATAAAATGTATCTGCCTACTTACTATAACTCAGAATAGTGAATGCCCCCAAACTGCTTCAGTCCAGCTCGATCCCCGGAGTTAACTTGGAGGAGGAGGACGAGAGGGGGAAACTCTCAGCTATATTTAAGCACTTTGGCCTCTGGCCAAATACCTCGTTGTTCAAAACTAATTAACCCTTTATTAGACAGACTCTGAATTTTATAAAATTAAATGTTTTTAGCACTGGGTCCGATTTCACTTAGAGTCTGTACTGTAAGCATATTGGTGCATCTCACGAGAAATATAGGATTGCAAATGTAGATGACAGCTCAAACTACAAATGCAATAAGTATTTTGGATTTAAATATAACATTTAATTGCAGATAAAAAAATTAAATGTGGCAGATCTTGAAAGTTTAAATTGAAGACAGCACTTAAGGTTTACAAGTTTAGACTATTAATTTTTTCACCTCTTTTCACATAACTTACAAAAAAAATCTGTTCTACTCTTCTGCAATAGTCTTACTTTGCCTTTGGTTTGCTCTTCAGCTGGGCCAGATGTTCACTGTCAAAATAATGTTATTTATTCCACATGTGTCACAGATTTTTTAACAAATTTCAATGATTAACATTATCAGTGTCTTTAAACTTTGTACAGTACACTTAGTTACAATAAAACTACAAAAGCCTTTTTAATGAAACTTTGGATAGCAATTAAGCGTTTATACTGTGTTTTTTATAACACAGTCTCAGTAGTGATACTGTACAGCTAAGCCCTTTGATCTATTCTGATAATAATAGATAACAATATTTTGCTATGTGTAAGCACTTTGTAAAAAATAAAAACAAAAGTAAAAGGCAATGGTCACCTACAGTAAATAGGATTGTAGCATCATTGAAATAACTGTATATATACAGTTTAAATATTATACTAGTTTTGAACACATATTTTATTGTGAAAATTAGGATGCATTGATTGAGTTGTAATGCAATATTAGCACCCAATATACATGACAACAACAGTGTAACCACATGGGTGACATGCATATTTCTGGGTGTAAACTTGCTCTCTGTAAGATACGATATGTTAAGAAGCGGTTTACTAGGCCAAGAGCAGGGTTTCTAAACTATACATTACACACATGGACAAAATTGTTGGTACCCTTCGGTCAATGAAAGAAAAAAAACTCACAATAGTCACAAAAATTACTTTAATCTGACATCTGTTTTGGGTGTTTTTAGCTGTGTGTTTTATCTGTGTGACCGGCCCTGCTATAGGAACTTTAAAGGGAAATGGATGCATGGGAGCCAACTTTTAGAAGGCCCTCTTAGGCCCTCCTATTATGGTCCTGGCTTCTGGCTATCAGGGGGTCCTAGGGAGGATAGGGGCTTTGGGGGCTTTTAGAGGGCCCTCTGATTATGAGGGCCCTACTAGGAGGCCCTAGGGAGAAGGGTGTAGTGTACCATTAGAGGGCCATCTGATTACAAGGGCCCTACCATGGGGCCCCTGGCTTCTGGGGGGAGGGGAGGGGGGGTGTTAACAGCCTTACAGAACGCCCTCTGACTAGGGAGCGGTGGCATGGTGGGATGGGAGCGGTTAACCTGCCCGCTGAGTGACCCCCAGTCTCATTTATCATTTGCCCGCCGTGGCTCTAAGTGGCAAGAAATTCACAGCACATATTATTTTGACCACATCATATTTCTTGTTGGGTCTTTTTGTTGCACCTTATACCATCGTCAGATTTATACATGTCAACTTGCATCTGGCAAGCTAACGCCCGGCCACCTTTCAACTACATGAGCGCACTTCTCCACAACCTTCTGACAACCCACGTGTAATCCTGTTGTTTATCTAAGTTATTGGTTTATTAAATATGACACGGGTGGGTAGTATTTGTGATTTCGCTTACTTTACCATTTCATTCTGTTGGTGTCCTTGAATTTATTTGTTCCTGGCCCTGCGCATGATATGACTGCCCCCTAGCTATGAGGATGTAATTGTCTTCTTTGGGAAAGCTGCAAAGCAACAATTGCAGATTATAACAGATACATGGCATTTTGGTTCACTTTTATAGACATTTCCATTTCTATTTTGAACTAGCACATTCTGGATAATTCAAACAAATAATTTGTTTGTTATGGTACGATCTGGTTGTGCTACGTTGCTACCTGTCTCGCGAACATTTTGCCCAGGGGCCCACACAACCCATAATCCGTCCCTGCTCCTTGGTCGTCTCCCATGTAGTCCACTTTGGCTCAAACAACAACGGACGGTGCGATCTGACACTGATGTTCCCTGAGCATGAAGTTCACCTTGGATCTCTTTAGAAGTCTTTCTGGGCTTTTTTGTTACCATTTGGATTATCCATCTCTTTGATTTGTCATCAATTTTCCTCCTGCGGCCATGTCCAGGGAGGTTGGCTACAGTCAGTCCCATGGATCTTAAATTTCTGAATAATATGTGCAACTGTAGTCACAGGAACATCTAGCTGCTTGGAGATGGTCTTATAGCCTTTACCTTTAACATACTTGTCTATCATTTTCTTTTAAATTTCCTGAGACAGCTCTTTCCTTCGCTTCCTCTGGTCTATGTTGAGTGCGGTACACACCATGTCACCAAACAACACAGTGGAGTCCTACCTGGAGTCCCACAGTATATATAGCCCCACTGACTGATTGCAAGATTGTATACACCTTTGATGCTAATTAGTGGACACACCTTGAATTAACATATAATTTTTTTTCCCTTTGGTCACATTATCTTCAGTCTTTTTTAGGAGTACCATAATTTTTGTCTAGGCCTGTTCCATGGGTTAATTTTTTAATAATTACGTTGAAGCATAGTTGAACAGCAATAAGTGACTTTCATTTAACATTAATATAATTTTTTTTTTAATTATTACTTTTGTTAGATTAAAGTTATTTTAGTGACTATTGTGAGTTTTTCTTTCATCGACCGAAAGGTACCAAAAATTTTGTCCACGTGTGTATGTCCATCAAAATATTTTGTTTCGCTGCGAGCAGGGTTCGAACCTGCGCGGGGAGACCCCATTGGATTTCAAGTCCAACGCCTTAACCACTCGGCCATCGCAGCCGAACGAGCATGGTTGCCGCTTATCACCAATTTAGGTGCCGCTTATCACCAATGGTAGCAGAGACTATTAAATTATTAACGATTTAAGTATTTGTATATCGCGGTAAATTATGCACACTATCTCTCTCTCTCTCTCTCACTGCGTGCACCATGTCTGTATGTAATCCAACTAAAATACATTGCAAGAAAATACACACCGCATTGTTTTAAACAAATCAACAATGCACTAAACACACAGATATATATCTAAACATAACCAGTTAAACAGCAACATTTTTGAAAGCTTACTTGTTTTTCTGCAAGCGGTGTAAACACTGAAATCTTTAATTGCAGAAACGTGTTACTCGTTATTGATTGGCTAATATTATCACGTGGACGCCGTGTGACGTTGCCTAAAACATACCTCTTTCCCTTTTTCTGTACATTTTCTCTTCCAATTAGTTTTTTTTCTTTTTGGGTGAGAATTTGTTCTACGTTCTGCTTTTTATGTTAACAAAGACAGTTTTTTTTCTTTTCATTTAGCACTTTTTTAGATTCTTCTAAAAGCTGAGAGAGCAAACGAGAGCGAGACGAATCAGGTTCACCCCGTGACCCTAAATGAAAGCAGCATCTGTCAGTACCATGTTATACCGCAACCGATTTCGGTGTTACACCGGTAAGAAACGTAATTTCCTGTATCTCTTTAGTAGTTGCGCAATTTAGCGTTGAATGTGACGCATGTTTTATCTAAGCCGTACACTTTAATGGCCAAAGTTTTTTATGTCATAGCTTTCCATTTACAGGATCCCAAATTTGTTCCAGCATGCCTTTGCGCCAGTTACCTGTTATCAGTGTCATTGTTTCTATAATACATAGGATGAGTCTAAATCTTAATCTGAAACACGTAAAAAAAATATTGGGATTTAGAACTAGTAATTATGTGATTTAAACACAAACTAACAATGCACTAAACATACAGAGCGATATCTAAGCTTAAGCCGTTAAACAGCACCATTTTTGAAAGCTTACTAATTTGTTATACATGTTAACTGTTTATATGATGTTAAACAGGTGAGGAAATGTGTTATAGTAGACAAGGAGCCTTCAGTAATTTCCAAGTCATTCTAAGTCCAAGTCCAAAAAAAAAACATGGGTTGATCCTCACTAATTTGATGCATCAGCAAATAGCCACGAACATTAGGAACATTGGTAGGATTTTTTTTTAATCTATAACAAGAATTAAGGCATTGATCTTGGTACATAAAGGGCAAGATCGAAACCCACTCCTGATTCCCTATCTCTGATCAATCAGACCTCACTGTCTTAAAAACTGTCATGCATCTGTAATGGATATTATGAAATGGGCATGAGTGTATATATACATATTTTTTGGTAAACCTTTGACAACACTATTCATTACTATATCCCCACAGATGCAAGTTAGAGCTTTACTGTTAAAAACAGAAGCTATACATCAACACTGTCCAGTTCTCTGGACTTGGTTTCATCGGAACTGGACAGTAGAGTTGGGTTTTTTAGACCAATGTGGATAAGGACCATCCAAGCTGTTCATCAGCATAAGGTGCAAAAAATCTTAATCTGGCATGCTTTGAGAGTGTGTCAGTGTTACTTACACATCTGTGAGGGCATCATTAATGTACACATATATGTATGCTGCCATTCAGATGCTGTCTTTTCCAGGGATCTTACACTATTTGTTATTTGGACATTAAACCATATTCTACCAGGATTACAAGGGCATAACTGCATAAGCCTTGTGTCTGAAAATGGCAGTTACTCCTTATTAATTTCTTGTATTTCATAATTGCAGTCATGGTGTTGTACTGGATATCAGCATAGTAGTTGCTACCCTAAAGTCAAAATGGTTGTGCTTATGAGTTCAATAGTGCTAATTACAACATGCTGTCTGTTTAAAAGGTTTGGTTCTGAAAAAATTGATGGTAAAAGAAGTCTTGTTTTGTTTTTTGTTTATGTAATTAATGACAAGACATATAATTAGCTTTACTAAAAGAGCACAAACACCGGAATAGTTAACATGCAAAATTGCCATTTTAATTTTACTGTCCACTTGAGTCATCACACATTCATATACACTGCCTGGCCAAAACCATCATTATTTCAGAAGGGTCAAAATATTGGGCTGCATCAAGCAAAGGAAACAACTAAAATGATTGAAAATAATTGGAACTGGGTTAAGAACTCTTTAACACATTGTCAATACCTGGAAGGATAGTGCTCAACCGTCAATGTTTTTGGAGTAACATGGTCAGAAAAAAAACTCGAGAACTTACAGTATATTGGGTATAACAGCTGTGTGGCCATAAGAAAATCACTTGTTAGTGAGACTACTCAGAAATAAAGGGTTTGGTTTAATAAGGAATGTAAAGATTGGGCTTTGGAGCAATGGAAAATGGCAATGTGGTCCGATGAGTCCAAATTGACCCTATACAGTACCATTGTGATGTTTGCATCAGGGTAAAAAGCATCCATCATGTATATTGCCCACTGTACAAGTGTCTGGAGACAGTGTTATGATCTGGGGTTGCTTCAATTGGTCAGGTCTAGATTGCATGTTACGTGGCAATAAAATAAAGTCAGCTGATGACCTTAATGCACTGAATGACCAGGTTATCACACCAATGGAATTTTTCCTCCCTGATGACACGGCATTTTCCGGGAATCAAATTGTGAAAGAGTTATTCTGGGAGCATGAGGAATCGTTCACACATGAACTAGCCACCTCATTGTCTGCTGCAATCAAAGCTAAAGGTTAATGAATGAAATCTTAGAGTGTGAAACTTTTTTTGGCAAGGCAGTGTACATACACCAATGCCTCATAAAGTCGGCTTACAGAATCGTTCCTTAATTACGACACCGTGGTACTGTTAAAATGCATTTACTTCATAAAAACATTTTTTTTTTATAGGTCATAAAGTCGCATCAGGCCTTCAACCAGGCCATAGTTGCTGGTGTGATATTGCTTAACTATAGTTGGAAAATCTACAGTGCATCTAAAAATTTAAATCTTGTAATCTCATATATTTAAGATTAATTACACATGAAGGATTCCAAGTCTTTTTTGTTTTACTTTTATGGCTTACAGACATATCCAGTATCCAGTATGTCAAAATATTAAAATATTTTCAAAAATTAATCAAAAAAAGATTTACAATACAGAAATGTCCAATTTTAGAAAAATACGTTAATTTATGTCCTCAATACCTGGTCAGGGTTCCTTTAGCACAAATTTCTGCATCAATGCAACATGCCATGGAGGCGATCAACTTATGTTGCTGCTAAGACATTAATAAACAACAGGTTGCTTTGATAGCAGCTTTCAGCTTAGCTGTATTGTTGGTTTGGGTGTTTCTTATCTTCTTTTTGACAATATACCATATAGAAGCTTTTGTGGTAATATCATGGTCAGCAAACCAGTTAGTGGTAGATTTAGCAGTGTGGACAGGTGCTAAGTCCTGCTCTTAAAGGTAATTGGCATCTCCATAATGCTTATTAGCAGATGGAAGTGTGCCAGAATCTCTTGGTAGTAAGCTGCATTGACACTAAACTTGATAAAACAGTGTGCTTTTTCAAGTTTGATTATTCCTTTCGTTTTCCTTTAATGTAAAATATGTAGTGAAGTAGGAAATATTGAAAACAGGTTTAGATTTTTTTTTTTTTTTTTTTTTTTTGCCATTTTGGGGGATACAGAAATGAGAAAAAATAAACACATAAACAATGGCTTTCAATGTCCGCAGTGGAGGAGGACTGAAGAGGACTTTAGAACATCAACAATAGGAAAGACTTACTCACTGTATTGCCAAAAGATTTTGGATACCTGACTATAATACACATATGTCCTTGTCAAACATCCCATTTCAGAGTGTTTATTCTGTGAAGGCTTTTCACAAGATCTTGAAGCACAGCTGTGGGAAACTGTCCCTTCAGCTAAAAAAAAAAATAGAGGTTGTGGTCCTGGAACAGTAAATTGGGAAGGGTGTTTTCTGGATTAATCTGCAGTATGATGGACAGAAAGATCCAATGATTACATCATAATTACAAGTTTATTAATATGAATAAAATACCTCAGGAGCATTTATGTGATCATGCATCTCTTTATTTAATATTTTAACATGCAAACTACTAATTGCTGTAAAAGACCACTACCGCTTGTGAATTTGACCTCTCAAAATCCTTATAGAAGTCATCTGATACTGTACATCTGAGTGTTGGGGTATTTCTGTCAGGTATGTAAAACTTGATGTGTTAAACATTAGCATGTGGCTTATATCACTAGATGGCAGAATATCTACACCTAATATACTGTAGATACCTACACCTAACATAATAAAAAAATGAGCAAACAAGGCCGGCATTTACAATACTCCTAATTTTACCTGTAAGTGTAACAATAACGTGTCCAGTTAAAAAGGATCGTTGCACCTTGGACCTTTTTTATTAGCCCATGAAAACAAACACTTTAAAAAGCATTTGATCATAGTATTAGGCAAGTACAACCTCAGATGAACAACAACATACAACTAGACAAATACATTTTCTGAAGAAAGTGGTTAAAAAGTGGTTGCTAGGGTGTGGCTTGACAGCATCACCATGATCCTGAGAGACTGATTGGTTGTCTAAGTAAAATGACCCACCCCTATGTCTCTATGACAATGGGATCCACAGTTAGGTTCAGTTTTAAAGTTCCTATGGAAGTTACTATATTATTGAATTCAACTGAGAGCACTTCCTATTTAAATAAGGAGTACATTCACCATAATATGTCACTGGGGCAAATTTGTGCAATTGGCAATTTAGTCCCACCACCCGAATAAGCCGCTTGATTTGACACCGATATTCACAAGTAAAAAGCATTCAAGAGCATTCCAGTTGCCAACCTTCCCTGGAATGGACGACCCAGCACATTCACCCAAATAACACAAGAGAAAACAGACAGCACAATTAGAAGAAGACTGAGCAAGTAAAGTTTGTTTGGAAGTGTGCCAGGAGAAACGTCTTCTGTCTAAACAAACATGGATGTATGACTGTGGTTTGTTTAGATGTACAGTAAAAGGGCATCTAAACGAACAAACAAAGACTTCCAGAAGATAACATGAGACCAAAGTGGTCTCAAAGTTTGGCCTCGATGCCCAGAGCCATGTTTGGCAAAAATCTGACAGCATTTCAGCTGAAACACCTCATACTCTCTGTCAAGGATGGTGTTTGTGCAGTGATAATTTGGTCTTGTTTTTGCAACCACAGGACCTGGGCACCTTGTAACTCAACTATATACTCTTCTGTATACCAGAGCATCCTACAGGGAAATGTGAGGCCATTTGTCCAAAAGCTACAGCCAGTTTAGATCATTGTATGACCCAACAGGACAATAATCTAAATCAGTAAATCTACATCAGAACAGATGAAAAATAAAAGAATCAAGGTTTTGGAATGGCTTAGTCAAAGTCCGGACCTCAACCCATCTGAAATGCTGTGGTGGGACCTTAAGAGAGCTGTGCATAAACAAATGCTCAACGAATCTCAAACCTCAATGAATTGAAGCAATGTTGTAAAAAAGAATGGTTTAGAACTGCTCCACAAAATTGTAAGAGACTGATAAAGTCATACAGGAAACGATCACTTCAAGTTATTGTTGCTAAAAGTGGATTAAAAAGCTATTAAATCAGGAGGGTACTTGGTATTGCATGCATGTTTTTTTCTTCATTTTTGTTATATATATAAATGGCACAGTGAAAAAAAAGTTAGACATTGGTGTTTTCTGAGGCTATATTTGCCTAAAACTCAGAGCCACTATGATCACATGATTTGTATAATGTTTTTACACAAAAAACAGCATTAAAATAGGGAGCAGTAGAAGCTTCTCCTGAAAAAGCAAAATCAAGACACCAGTTGGCAATAGCAAAAAATCACTTGCGTAGTTCTATACTGTAAATTGTGGGTTTAATTAATGATCAATGGCTGCAAACTAACAGTTACTGTATGTGTCTGGACCATTCAGGTGTGTGGCAAGAGGGAAATGCATAAGAAATGGTTGTAGAGAAGCAATTGTAGCTGCACATCAATCTAAAAAAAGGTTATAAAACCATTTCCAAACAATTTGGGGCTCAGTGAGAATGATTATTTGTGAAAAACATTCAAGACAGTTGCCAATCTTCATAGGAGTGGACGTTTCAGCACGTTCACCCCAAGATCAGACAGTGCAATGCTCAGAGGAACACACGAAAACAAAAAATAACAACCAAGAGTTATACCTTAGACCTTACAGGCCTTACTGAGCATGTTCAGTGTCCATGACAGCATAATTAGAAGAAGACTGAACAAGTGTGGTATGCTTGGAAAGGTTGCCAGGAAAAACTTTTTTTATGTAAAAAGAACATAAAAGCACAACTGACATTTGCAAAATTGCATCTGAACAAACCACAAGATTTCTGGAACAATGTCCTATAGACAAATGAGACCGAAGTGTTTTCAAAGTTTGGTCTTAATGCCTAGCGATATGTTTGATGAAAACCAAACAGCATTTCATCAGAAACCCCACATACCCATTGTAGGTAGTGGAGCAGTGATAATTTGGGCTTGTTTGTGCAGCCACAGGACCTGGGCACCTTGCAGTCATTAAGTTGACCATTAACTCCTCTGTATACCAGAGTATTCTAAAGGCAAATGTGAGGCGTCTGTCTGACAGCTAAAGCTTGGTCACAATTGAGAATGATCCGAAGTGCATCAGTAAATCTACATTAGCTGCAAAAAAAATAATCTTTAAAAAAAAAACTTAAAAACTTTTAAGTAAATTAAAGTCAAACTCCAGACCACAAACCTGAAAGGCTGTGGGACTTTAAGAGAGCTGTGCATAAAAAAAACTAAAGTCTCAATGAACTAAAGCAATGGTGTAAAAAAAGAATGGAACAAAATTGCTCCACAATGATGCAAGGGACTGATAAAGTCATACAGGAAACGATTACTTCAGGTAGTACCTCAAGCTGCTAAAGGTGGATCTGTAACCTATTGAATCAGAAGTGTACGAATTTACAATACCAAAAAGCACTCAGTTGTACAATTCTATACTGTAAAATGTGGGTTTAATTAATGGTTAACTACTGCCAATTACCTATATGAAACTTTTTAGACAGAAAAAAACTAACATTCCAATGATTACAATAAAAAATTAACTATAAACTTATACTATAAAGTGGCAATTAAATTATTATATACTAATTCTAAGTTATTTTTAAATGACTATCAACAATAAGATAAAATGTTAAATACAATGTAATTCATACATATTCATGTAGGCTAATTCATTCATAAAATACATTGATTTTGATGGTTGTCGAGACCATCTTGTTTACCAACATTTTTTATTTATTTATTAATACAGAAACATATAAGAAAGCAACCTTTCCTGAAGTTAGTTTAGTTTGTAGTTACAAAAATTACACGTATATGGTACCTAATTTGTAAATGTAAAAATAATAATCCATAACACAGAAGTAAACTCTGACAGATACTCCCTGCACTCATTACATAATCATCAGGGTACTTTGTATTGTAAAGTTCTCTGTTCACTGTTAATATTCTTTAGGACTGTTTTCTTTTATTTTTAAACAACTAAGTTACTCCATCCGGGGTATTTAAGACCAAACATTCACAAAGACATCCAAAGAAATATAATCAAAAATAAAGTCTGTGCTTTCTTTCAGGGTTAGCAAACCTAGTAGGTTAAGACCTTTTGCACATTTCTACACAAATGACGCTCTGTAGCAGACATTTCACACCAAACATCGAAACTTTAACAGAAAAATCCTTTAAATATTAATGTGCAATGTATTTAGAGAATATAAGAGTTTAATTTTTTGAAATATATTATGAAATAAAAACCTTTACACCTTTAGGTTTTTTTAGATGAGCTATATATACTGTGTACTGTATATATGCATACACAGCTCTGGAAAAAATAAGTAAGACACCACTGCAAAATAATCAGTTTCTTATGCTTTTCTTTCTTACAGGTTCATGTATTGGTGAAAAGAACAGCTTTGTTTCATTTTTTTGTAAACTGCTGACAATATTTCTTCTAAATTCAAAATATAACTATTGTTATTTAGAGTGTATATTTAAAGGAAATAACATCACAACACATTAAAATAACCCAAGATCATGCAGTATTTGCAGAGCTTTAATAACTCAAATAAAACAAATTGCAAATACTTAAATAAATTGTGTTAATGCTTTGACTAAACAACATTAATAAATCAGTATTTGGTGGAATAAATCTAATTTTGTAATTACAACCTTCATGAGTTTAGGCTTAAATGGTACAAATGGTTTGTGACCAGCCATCTTCATCTTGATGCCATTTCACAAGTTTTCTGGAGTAAATTGCAGTGGTCTCTTATTTTTTTTTCCAGATATTACGATGAAATAAAATGTCACAATCAAATTTTTAAACAAAGTTGCAATAATACCCAGCCAAATAACACCACGGGCAAAGATTTATTTTTTTATTTTTTTGAAAAAGGTGGTTTTCCTCTGTAGTTGCACAGTTTAAAAAGATGGCAGATATAATAATAATAATAATAATAATAATAATAATAATTTTTAAAATTGTAAAAACCATGACAGAGACTCAGAGTTGAAATAGAAGGATAATATTAGTACCCAATTTTAAGGGTTTTCCCCATTTTGCTATTTTGATTTATCTTATTCTCTTTATATAATGCATTCACACAACAGAAAGAAAGTGGGTTAGAAGTTATAGATTGTATTTATGATCATGTCATTTTTTAAAAAGCAATATAATTACTGTTTACTTGGGAGGAGTGTCCAACTGGTAGAATTACATCCAGTTATTGTTTCTATACTTGGAAATATATTTAAAAAGAAATATTATTTAAATTATATAACATTTATTTTCTAGGTGTGGATCTTTATTGTGTGTGTAACGACCACAAAGAAGATTTGAACAGCTTAATTGACACGGAAGGCTTCTGCCCTTTGGACTAGTTATTTACCTGAATTATGTTAGGGATTGCCTAGGGAGTTTTTTGTGGGAAAAAATATTTTCCGGAAATCCTGGCCAAGTTCATTACAAATATTCATTTACACCTTTAATGCGTAATTAAAGGAAATGCAATAAATTGTAGGGGAACAAAGGCAAGAACAATATTACATAATTGCTTTCATCATGTCTGTATTTTGAAATTTGGAAGGTTTTAATTACGAGACTAACTGACAAAATTTGTAATCCAAAACCGACATTGGCATAAAAGACCACAGAGTTCATGAGTGTGAGATATCAGTATGTGTTGTCATAGTAACCAAGCACAGTTGGTAGTCTGTCAAGAAGGTACTGTGTTTATAGCACTCATAAACAGTTTATCAGAGGGTGGAACTCCTTTGACAGCAGTGATTTTGCTGGCTTATGAGCATATGACACAATGAGAAATCAGGGCTGGGTTTCACTGATGATTTGTATATTTCCAGTGGCTGCCATCAATTTGATAAGACAAGCATTTATTAAGCTCAAAGGTAAACAAAAATGTTCAGGAATTCCCTATTTATAAGTCGCTTAAAATTTAAGCAAACTTGTGACATTACCCACATGACAATCGGTGCTATTATTATAATTTGTGATTAAAAATCTGCCTTTAAGGGACTATTTGGAATAATATTTCCACTTTATCTAAAAGTCTAGCCCATCAGTTGATACACTTTAAGTTCATTCATAGAGTGTATGTAACACCATGCAGAGCTTATTTGCTGAAATTGTCCTAAAAAAAAAAAAAAAAATGCAATACAAGCTCAATAGGAGATTACAAGCATATGTTTTGGGAATGGCCATTTATCCTGAGTTTTTGGCACCAGGTGGTCAATTTTCTTTCCATACTTTTTCAGGTGAATGTTCCTTTATGCCCAGGTTTACTATTGCTGGTAGATGATTCTAATATCACTCTTGCTTTGCAACAAAAAAGAATATTAATGGCAGCTTTGACCGCAGCGAAAAAGACTATTTTGTAAAGTTAGTTTGAAGCGGATACTTACTTGCCTGCTGTATGGGATTCCAATTTTTTAGATATTTAAATTTTGGAACGTGCCACAGCCAGATTTCATAAAGTTACACATTGGACAATTAATGCCTGGACTGCTGCTATAGACCTTGTTAAAGAATCGACAACTTGATTAGTTTTTATGTATATTGTAGCCATGTGTGTAACCCCCCCCCCCTCTCTTTTTGTATGAATGTATGTATGTGTTTACATTTCCTTAATCTGTGATTCACTTATTCATTTTGTGTGCTTTTTCCCCTTTTAAATTATAAGGCCCCCCCCACCCCCAACTCTGGAAGCATTGCATTTGTTTGTTTTCATAATTGAATTTCTAATAAAAAGTTATTAACAAAAAAGAATCTGCCTTTAAAATATAAAAGAATGGAAGACAGAAGCATTTTATTACTGATCTCGGAGTTTTGGTCTGCACAGCATCAAAATTTTACTAAAGAATGTATTGTAAGAGAAGTAAAAGGGAAAAAAAAACTTTTTTTGTTTTTTGAGGTTTAAAAGGTTCCCTATCAGAGTGTCACTTTACAAAATTTGGTTAAAACAATTTATCTAAATACTCCAAATTCTTTATATTGTATGTAGCCCGCATTGGTTAATTTACTGTAGCTGTGTTGTTTATGACACCCTACTGTAACTGCAAACCTATACAGCTTCCAACATGACAATGACACACCCTGACACTAGCACAAACAGTTACTGA
Organism: Clarias gariepinus; assembly: GCF_024256425.1. Taxonomy (NCBI): domain Eukaryota; kingdom Metazoa; phylum Chordata; class Actinopteri; order Siluriformes; family Clariidae; genus Clarias; species Clarias gariepinus. The sequence goes on from NC_071100.1 coordinate 32,561,093, forward strand.
TTTACCCAATTGATTGCGCAATAAGCTTTGTAAGAATATGGAAAAACAACATGACATGATAAGTGTTAGACTGCCCCCCACACCCTTTATGAAATACAGCCCCCCCTTTATAAAGACACTGCACCAATGTATCTGTCTCACAATAGCTAACTGCATAAGTTAGTTATGGGTCCTCTAAAACTAATATTTATTTTAACATGGATAAGTAACATATATAATTTGGGAAATGCTGAGAATGGGTAAGATTAAATTTATTAATCTTGTTGAGATTTTTAGGAGGAGGATTAGATCTTTTTTTGCTCCTTTGTTTAATATTTTTGTTTTAATCTTTTAGTGTGATATTAATGTGATATCTCTGTTACAGTTTACATGCTACAATATTATATGATGTATTGCATTCTTAATATGTGAATTTCTAAAAACAACTGTAGAAAATAAATTTTATTTAATTTGTTGAAGATTTAATATTTAACTTACCTGTAAAAATCTGATTTTATATATATAAAATATATATTCAAGGTGTCCCAAAAATTTTACATCATTTCAAATATGAATATCTGAGTAACTACAGGTTTCATGTTGAAAAATAAAAGATTTATTAATCAAAATCCAATCACATATTCAAATAGATATAGATTTTATAACCGATTTCAGAAAGTTTCACAAATGTTTAATATGAGCACTGCCTGTGACACGACACACGTCAAGTCGATAGTCTAGCTTCGGCCAAACACATTGTAGCATATCTTGCATAACGTTCTCTAGCGACCTCAATTATTCACTGCTTGAGTTCCTCTAGGCTTGTAGGTAAACAGAAGGAAAAGATCAGTCCTTTTACATAGCCCCACAGAAAAAAAATCACAAGGTGTCCAGTCAGGTGAACGTGATCACCATTTCAACAGCATATTGTCAAAAGTAAAAAAATAAAAATAAAAACAGTAAAACATTCAACTTAATTTATATGCATCTTGTTAAAATTTGAAAAATTTGAGCAAGAATTGCCTATGTTGTTAGACTATGAAATGATGTCAAATTTTTTGGCACTGATCAGCCATAACATCTGTACCACAGAGAGTTGAACTGAACAAATTTATCACCAACTATACACCAGCAAATTTCCCCAGGTAGCTAAGATCCCAAGGCAGAAGACCCAGACTCCAAACTCCCCAGATCCGAATTCGATCTACCACGCATTGGATGTGCTAAACAAACAAGTCTTATCCATAATGGCCCCACTTGCAAAAAACATCACCCAGAGTATATGCTGCCAACTTTTTGGTGCCAGGCACCCCCGGATGTGCCCCAGGTTAAATCAAAAACATAGGTGGATTTAATTTGAACAGTTTTAATGTTATGGTTGATCAGTGTAGTTTGGTACCTAATCATAAGTTACATAATATGTTTCAGTAATTAAGGGTGGAACTTGTTGATTTATAGTTTCAGTTGTTTTAATATAATAATCTAATATTCTCTCCTTTTCTAGGAATGATTTTGGTGAGCGTGATGCTGGTAGGTTTGCTTTATTAATTTGGCAGATACAGTTTTTGAACCAGAAAAGTATACCTAAGTAAATGGTTAACTCTTTCCACTTTTTAGATGATTTATTTGCATTATGGTCCAACTTGCTTATCTACTTTCATCATAACCCATCCTCTCTCCTAAGTGAGATTAGCTTTATTCTTCTATAAGCATGGTTCCAAAGTTCTTCATTCTTATAACATGTTAACAATTTGACAACCTACGTATAGGACACAAGTCCTGTAAAAAGAGCCCAAGGGCACAAAACACAATCAGGGGCATAAAAGGGTGGAGTATAGTACACTCTATAAAATATATCTGTAATTGGTGTCCTCTAAAACACATTAACACAGCAATACGTATGTCATTGTTTTAGGGTTACTCCTGGCCTTATTATAATATTCTATATTAGGTTTCCTAAAGAAAACATTTTGCATAATAATTTGTCCATGCTGGCTAATGGAGTCTTACGTTTCTGGCATTTTATGTCTTTCTCTGATTCATACTTTTAAATAAAATTATCTCTTTCTTTAATTTATAATTTAAACAAAAACATGGGACAGATTAAACAGAAATAAACCCTCAATTCTTTTTTTTTTTCCATTACAGTTGTGATAACCGCCTGTGACTTCAATAACAACGAGTTGCCCTTCTGTAATTTTCGGCAAGACATTACGGATCACAGTGATTGGATTCGCCACAAGGGTCCCACACCCACATCTGGCACTGGACCTAGTGGGGACTATCCTGATGGCAGTAAGTCTAGGGATCAAGGCACCTGTACACCTAACTCCATATGAGTGTATTTACACATACTGTGCAGTACATGTATTAATTTTTGTTTCCATCCTCAGATAGTTATTACATATACCAAGAAGGAGATAATGTCAGTAATGGACAGAAAACACGCCTGTTCAGTCCTGTGTTGACCTCTACACAAGCTGAGATTTGTGTGCAATTTATGTACTACATGTATGGCTCAGATGACAGCAACACTTTGACTGTGTTAGCCAAACGACCTAGTGCGGAAGATGTGCTATGGCAGAAAACTGGAATCCAAAGTCCATCATGGCTTGGTACAGCTGTTACTGTGTCTAAACCAGCCGGGCAATCTGTTGAAGTGAGTACAGAAAGTTATATGTTGGGTAACCAACATTGGCTTGGTTATAGCAGTGTTTCAAGCATATAACAGCAGTTTGTTATTTTGTACAATGTAGCCTAACTTGGTCTAAGTTTTATGTAGCATTCTTGATTGTTTTAGACATGTTTATACATGTTTAATATTGTCTGTGAATATAAGGCCTTTAATTCTACATAGCATTTTTGGTGGTAGTGTTATAATAAATGCTTATATGAAATATAAAATACATTTAGATGTCTTAAATATCTGTCACTTGCTTACAAGATAATCTTATATTTTAGATTGTATTTGAAGCAAAACGTGGGTTCTCTTCATCATGTGATACAGCCTTGGATAACATTAATATCACAGAGGGAGCTTGTCCTGGTACATTCACTCATTTATTCTTCATAAAAATAACATAATTGCATGAATTCAGTAATTAATGAATCAATTAATTTGATTTTACTCAACAAATTAATTGTTTAAATGTGTGTGGATATGTTTATGTTTATAGGTTGTATATCTCAGTGTGACTTCGATGAAACAGATAACCTCTGTGGATGGACATCAGTTTCAGATGTGTTTGGTTGGATTTTTTGGAATGGACCCAGTGACACACCTGGTACAGGTCCTGATGATGATTTCTCCAAACCAGGCTGTAAGAAAAAAAAAATCTTATTTTCTCTGTTTTAATTATGTATTGGTTAAATGTAACAGATTAACATATTTGTTGTTAAAAGCACTGTTAAAATGTGTCCCTAAAGTACATTTATATATAGTATCTTATTTCAACACTATTTTTAGTTTAGCTCAATTAAAGTTGTGTAAGCCTGTTATTACTACAATGCTGGTTCAAATACAAAATGTTGAGTACATAAGGTTTAAAATGCTTCTAGTTGTGCTAATAAAATATTTTTGTGGTACTTGCTGTTGTTGGTAATATATCCTAGTCATAGAACAAATATGAACTTTTGGGTCTGATTGGAAAGGTTTTCAGTCAGTGATTTTTGTTGTCCTTATCCACCAAATTTTCCTCGAAAGTTAACCGATAATGCATTTATAAATCCAACAATTTTTTTATATTTTTTATTGTACTTTTTAGTTTGCACAAATGTTTTACAAAAACTCAAAGTAGAAAAAAACTACTGGATGTAACTTTACAAACCTATTATCACAGTGGGATCATACCTCTTGATGGATTCGCTTGATAGTGTGCCAGGGGAGTCAGCTCAGCTGTGGAGTCCATCTATATCGGCACCTTCTTCAAACTGCCTGCAGCTGACCTTCCATTATTATATGTATGGCACAGCTCCAGACATGGAGCTTAATGTCCATGCTGTTGTCAATGGTAAGCACATGATTGAAAATATTACTAAAAGAAAGAAAACTTTTTTTGTGTAATTAATAAATTAAATTATTAATCACTACATAATCAATGACCTTTTTATAAAGCAATGAGACTCACAAATGTTGCTGTGAAAATCTTTAGGAGGATCACTGGGGAATCCTATTTTCAGTATCAGAGGAAACCAAGGTCAGGGTTGGAAACCAGCAGAAGTCAAATACACTTCAACAGGAAATATACAGGTATAGATTGTGTTCAGTTGCTTTAAGACAACCAACTCAATGCAGTCATTTAAAGCCATTATTGATGGAATTGTTTGTAATTTCTCTGAAGCAAAAGTCTATGTGTATTTCAGTTTGTAATTAATGGTGTGTATGGAAGTACAGAGAAGACAGATATTGCAATAGACAGTGTGTGTATCACAAGTTGTGATGGTAAGACCACAAACTTATATTATACTTATACATATACCTATATGAACTTCATATGTGGAATTTTAACATAACCATGTATCTTAGTACTTTTTTTGATTTCACATTTACTGTATATTTTTAGGGATATTGAAATGTAAATATTAATTATTTATATATACATATTACTTCGTAAACTGTGTTTACTTAAAGTCTAAATATATATTTATGTAAATATGTTTTATTACACAGATGTCCATATTCTATAGCCAGATTGTATAGTATACATTTATACTGTTAGTATTTTTTATTTTATTTAATTTTTTCCCGTATATTTATTTTTATTTTATTTTACTTTATTCTGTTGTTTCTTAATTTTTAACTTTGTACTGTCCACTTGCTGCCGTGGCAAAACAAATTTCCCACTTGTGGGACTAATAAAGGTTTATCTTATCTTATCTCTTAACTTATCTTTAGCTATAACACCAACCACAAAACCTACAACACCAGGAACTACTCCAAAACCTACGACTCCACAGCCCTCCACACCTAAACCAACAACACCAAAGCCATCCACACCTCAACCCACAACTCCAAAACCAACCTCACCTACATCGCCAACAACAACACCAGGTAAAATGATTTGACATTCGTTGCTACACTATAACCAGCAATACAACCATGTTCTAAGCATGTCTCCTGTCCACTAACAGTGAAGTGTCCTCCTGATGCTGAGTACATTGAGTGTGGTCCAGCTTGCATTCCCAGCTGTAAAGAACCATCCACCAACTGCACTGGCTCCTGTATCACTGGCTGCTTCTGCAAACCAGGGTTTGTGTTCAAGGGGAAACGCTGTGTTCCCATCGAGAGTTGTGGATGTCTGGATGAAAACAATAACTACTACGAGGTATTTTTTACAATTCACAGATGTTTAGGGCAAATTTATCCCACAAGCAGCACTATTCATTCTGTAAGTGTTATTTTGTTTCAGCCAGGAGAGATTGTGTTTGGAAATGGCTGCTCCAAGCTGTGTCGCTGTGCAGGCAATTATACCTTGAGCTGTGTGGACAACACCTGTGACCCCACAGAAGAATGTCGGCAAGTTGGAGGAACATACGGCTGCTATCCTAAAGGTGCTGTGTGAGACTTACATACAGTGGTGTTACTGAATAATATCAGCTTTAGAGACTTTTACAATGTGGAAAGTTCAAAGAGCTATTGAATAAAATAGGTTTTCTGATTGTAGGTTATTTGAATTGTTAATGCTTGTTTACCTTTTCCATCTACAGACACCTCCACCTGTATCGCTTCAGGTGACCCACACTACACCACCTTTGATAAGCGGAACTATGACTTCATGGGCAACTGCACTTACTTAATGTCAGAGCCGTGTAACAGTACAGACGTGCCTCATTTTGCCGTCTATGTTGACAATGAGAATCGCTACAACATTCCCACCATCAGTTATGTGAGTGCTGTCCATGTCCATGCTCTGGGAGTTCAAGTGTCCATCCTGAAAGGAGGAGATGTGCAGGTGAGGAAACAGAGGGAATCACTGGAGAACATATAGAGAGTGAAAATCTGGATTCTGCAGTAATGTAGTACAAGTAAATAAGTTTCTGAACAAGTTTCTCCAACGGTTCTCAGGTGAATGGAACCAAAGTGAACATACCACTGAGTCCTGTTACTGGAATGGACATCTTCAAACAGGGGACACTCTACACAGTGTCATTAAACTTTGGTGTGACAGTTCGCTACGATGGAAACCACTATATGGATATCAAAGTTATCAAAGAGTGAGTGTTGTGTTACAGTGATGATGATTAAGGTCTTGTTAATACAGTATACGGCTGACATGCCCAAATGTTTCTCTGAAGGAAATCCATAAGCAAATAACATTGGTCTATTTAATCTTAGAGGGCAAATCCAGCCTTGGATTAATCGAAATTGATTTACCCTTTATTTTGCGCTCATACAATGTGCTTGTGTGTGTTTCTGCAGCTATCAGGACAAGCTTTGTGGCCTGTGTGGAGACTACAATGGTAACATTAATGATGACTTCCGTACCCCCAGCGGTGAACTGGTCACCAGTCCAACAGATTTTGGCAACAGCTGGAACACAAACCCTGAGTAAGTCACTGGTTTAGTGTTGTACACTGTGTGTACAGAGCAGGTTGGGGGTTCCTTACTCTCTCCATGGTGTGTACAATGGCCGAGCAGTAACACGTCTTTACATTTACGTTACAGCTGCAATAAACCACCAGTCAAGCCAGATCCAGACTGCACAGACACAGAAAAGGATCTTTATGAGAGTCCTGCTTACTGTGGAATCATATTGGACAACCAAGGCCCATTTGCAGTCTGTCACCCAAAAGTCAATCCTAATGTAAGTTCATTGACCAGACCATGTCCAGCTGAGCTGAAGACTATTTTAGTCATATAAAATCAACACGGTGTTCTTTGTTTTTATTGTGTGTTTTGGTATAGAGTTTCTTCCAAAACTGTGTGTTTGACCTGTGTGCATTGGGTGGCCCTGACTCTGCACTGTGTGAAGCGATTGAAGCGTACGTAAATGAGTGTCAGGACCGTGGTGTCATCATCGGACCCTGGAGAAACAACACCTTCTGCCGTGAGTCCCAAAAATCTTAAACACTCTTTGGTCAATTTTCACAAAATTTTTAATTATTTAAATTATTATTCAGCTGTATGACTATACAAGATATATGTTATTTATTTTCAAGCAAGTCAGTCTACTTCAGTAACATCTTGTGTTTTTCTTTAGCTCTTACATGCCCACCCAACAGCCATTACAACTCCTGCGTGTCTCCTTGCCAGCCCTCCTGTAACCCTCCTCCACCCGGCCAATGCAATAGACCCTGTTCCGAGGGGTGTGTGTGTGACCCTGGATATGTACTCAGTGGTGACAAGTGTGTGAAGCAGGACACATGTGGCTGCATGCATAATGGACACTATTACCAGGTGAGTGAGTCTGTCTGTCTTTGTCAAGTCAGCCGATGAGTTTAGTGTACACTGTCTAAACTGTTCTGCCTTCTGTCTCTGTGTGTTAGCCTGGAGATGAGTTCTACACTAAGGACTGTGAGCTTCTGTGCAAGTGTAACCCTCCATTCGTCAGCTGCAGTGCTGCTGAATGCCCTCCAATGCAGCAGTGTGGTGTGCAGGGAGGAGAAATAGGATGCTACCCAGTTGGTTAGTACTTTTTTACAGTAAAATTCCGTAGCTTATATTTTCATGAAACTGCCTGGGTCAGTGATGATTTTTTTTTTAAACAAGTAAAAAAAAAATTACCTTTAAGAAGTTGTATGAAGCCACCTGTGTCCTATCCCCTTACTAGACTCCAAGGACTGTATTATTTCTGGTGACCCCCATTACAACACCTTTGATGGTAAATACTACACCTTCATGGGCACCTGCACCTACACACTGGCTCGCACCTGCAGAAACAACACTGGTGAGAAAATTTACCTGGTTATTACACTACAGTTCATGATTATTTGGTCGTTAAATCAGTCAGGTGATATATGTAGTTGTTCAGGTCAGGAATTAGTTTTAATGTTGCGTGTTTTACAGGCCCCTGGTTCTCTGTGGAAGGAAAAAATGAGGAAAGAGGAATTGCTGGAGTATCTTATCTCAAGAAGTTGTATGTGACTGTCAACAACATCACTGTAACAATGATGAAGAGCCGCACCACTCTGGTCAGTCTAACAACTGCTTATTTGTTGTTCCTTTTATTAATTTATTTTTTAATGCTAAGTTAACAAAACATTTAAAACTGAATGTTTTTAAGCACCATATTGTGACATTTTTCAATTAATTTTACTTGCTTTTGCCAAATGCATATTGTTTTATTAAGGTAATTTCTCTCTCTCTCTCTCTCTCTCTCTCTCTTTCTCTTTCTAATTCTTTCCCACATCTGCAGGTGAATGGTCGTAAAGTAGCTCTACCCCACTCTCCTTCTCCTCTGATCTCTTTGACTTCAGCTGGGCAGTATGTTATTCTCACCACTCCTTTTGGTCTGGAGGTGCGCTGGGATGGCAACCACTACGCTAAGATCACCGTGCCCAGGTACTGATTCTTGATCGAGCTTTAAATAAATCAGTACATGCAGCGTGTCATTTTCAAAAATTTTACCATAAAAATTAGAGAACGTTGAGAAATTTTAGGTCTATTTAAAAGGTATAAAAAAGTATTTGGTGGCTTTAAACATGGATTGGAACATAAATAGGGAAAACAATTAAGCCTTGTTGCAACGACAGACAGGCCAAATCAAATCGTAGCAGGAAAAAATGTCTCCTGGTTGATGATAATTCTTATTTTTCATTCTCCCATTCTCTCTCTCTCTCTATCTCTCTATCTCTCAGTACTTACTATGATCAGATGTGTGGTTTGTGTGGAGACTACAATGGAAACCCCAACAATGATTTTACTAAACCAGACGGTTCCCTGGCTGGCAGCTCCGATCAGTTCGGCAACAGCTGGCAAACTGATGAAGATGAAGACGAAACGTTAGTCTATCCTGTTTTACTTTCTCTCTGTTTAATTTTTCCATTCGACAATTTTACATAGGTCATAAAGGTTTTACTTTTTGAAGATACTGTATGTCCAAACCTGACTGGACAGTTTGAGTACTAGGATATAAAAGATGTTCATGATGTGTTTCTAGGTGCAAGCCTGATGTCACACCTGACCCACCGTGTGACCCAAGTCTTGAGGCTGAAGTGTCTAAACCTGAGAAATGTGGAAAAATTACTGACAATGCAGGACCATTCAGGTGAGTGAATATCACATCAATAGAGCTTAAAGGTTTTCCCAAACAGACAATTAAAATGTCAGGAGACAGAACTGATCTGCAAGTATCCCAACTTCAGTAACGTTAATAAACAGACACCAGGGTGCAACTTGTACATGAATAATTTCAGAATGACTTAAATAAGACCAAATTTAACATCAAGGAAATTAGAGGTACAAAAGCTAACAAGAGCACAAAACAATAATCCACATCATATAAATAAAAATAAGATGCTAATCAGATAATCATGTGATTTATTCGAGTGCAGAAATAACAAAGCCAATGAATGTAATGCTGGGCTCAGAGAAGTTACAAAGAAAAACACTTGTCATTAATGTGCATGGAGGGTGTGCAAATGAATTCACTCACTCTCACTAAAGTCTATACCACTTTATCGTGTATTCAGGGTCACGGGGGGGCTTAGAGCCACCTGCAAATGAATTGAAAATGAAAATTATGTTTTTATGTTCTATTTAAAATGTATTTTCTGTTGGTGTCATTCTTACGTTACCTTATTATTCCTCTTATGCACATAGGGATTGTATAAAGGTGGTGGACCCCCTGCCCTTCTTCCAGAGCTGTGTGTTTGATATGTGCCGCTACAACGGACTGCTGCAGACTCTGTGTGACCAGCTCCAGGCTTATACTGATGCCTGTCTCAGTGCAGGAGCTCCAGTGCACCAGTGGAGGCAGCCAGACTTCTGCCGTGAGTCTCACCATACAGTACTGTTTAGAACGATCATCACACGCACATTCAGTGATTTCTTCTCTAGTTTACGGTAGTAACGTGTTCTCTGTCTTGGACAGATAACTAATTTCCACTTTGTTTTATAAACTAAGAATATAAAGATACAGTGGAACCTTGGATTACGAGTATAATTCGTTCGCGAAGCGGGCTCATATTCCAAAACACTCATAAACCAAATTCAATTTCCCCATAAAAAATAATGAAAACTCAAATTATTTGTCCCACAGCCCAGAATAATAATTACATAAAAATAATTTACACAAAATATTAAGTAAAAATGAAACAAATTAACCTGCACTTTTCCATTAAAAAAAAGTAAAAATAAATCCCGACTGATAAGTGTTTCCGTTTATGTGCGCAGCCGCTGTGTGTGTGGTTGTGTGTGTGTGTGTGTGCGTGAAGCCCCTTCCGTCGCGAGAGAGAGTGTGTGAACCTGCACGGTGTCAAATTATGCGCACGCACACACATGAGAGAGGCTGAGGGAGAAAATTGAGTTTTAAAATTTATTTTAATTTCACATAAACACACATTAACAGAGAAAGACTGTTTTGTCGAAAAAATTAGCAAGAAACATCGCTAATGACATTCGTGTGAGCACATACTAAAAGAACAACTGCTGTAAAGTAAAACAAACAAACAAATGAACCTTTAATTTACCTTTGAAAAGAATCTCGGGCAGAGCAATGTTTCTGTGTAGGGCAGAGAGTGTGTGTATGTGTGTGTGTGAAGCAGAGAGGGGGTGCTTCACACACACACACACACACAAACACACACACTAACAATAAAAAAGGCGAGAGAGAGAGAGAGAGAGAGAGATTGTGTGTGAGACCCGGCACGGTGTCAAATTACGTGCGCACACACATAACGCACACACATAACGAGGCTGAGGGAGAAAATAATTTTTTTACCTTCTAATGAGACTGTCTTATGCTTTACACACTATAAGAAACAGTACACACGCACTTACAAACACAAAATAAAATATGTTTTACACACACACACGTGGTCACAGTGTTAAATAGTTCACGCGTGCACGAATGTTGATTATACCAGTAAGAGACGCGCACTAAGACCCAGCAGGGGGGACAATTTAACCACAACTTCGCAGCGCAAGAGAGAGAAAAACCGTTGGCTCAGTTCGCAATCCGAGGTTTTACTGGAAAACAGTTGCAGAACCAAATTCTTCGTGATGACAAGTGGGATAAATATGTTATAAGTTTTATGGTTCTTCTTTGTCTTTTTAATATTTCTCTCTCTCTCTTTCTCTCCTCTCCACAGCTCTGGTTTGTCCTCCTAACAGTCACTACTCTATGTGTGTGAGCTCATGTCCAGAGACATGTGTGGGTATGAGTGGTCCACCTGGCTGTGCACAGAAGTGTGTTGAAGGCTGTGAGTGTGACCCTGGTTTTGTCCTGAGCCACAACAAGTGTGTTCCCCTTAAAGACTGTGGCTGCGTCGACCCTAACGGCTCTTACCACCCTGTGAGTTTCATACAAAACACACACACGCATACACTTGTACACATACTGTAATACCTTGACATCATTTACTGAGAAGAAATGCTCATTTATTGTATCATTACACACTAAGTAACATGTGTGTTTGTGCACTGTCTAGGTGAATGAAAGCTGGTACCTTGAAGGCTGTAAACATCAGTGTATGTGTCTAAGTGGAAAAACCATTCTGTGCTACAACACCAGTTGTCTGCCTACAGAGACCTGCCAACTGCTGGATGGAGAGTACATCTGTAAACCCAACACAACACCCCAGCCCCCAACACCCCAGCCCCCAACCTCTGAGCCAAGCACTCCAACACCACCAGGTAAAAAAATATTGTTTCTATCACTCCACACTATAACCAGCAATGCAACCATGTTCTAAGAACTTCTCCTGTCCACTAACAGTGAAGTGTCCTCCTGATGCTGAGTACATTGAGTGTGGTCCAGCTTGCATTCCCAGCTGTAAAGAACCATCCACCAACTGCACTGGCTCCTGTATCACTGGCTGCTTCTGCAAACCAGGGTTTGTGTTCAAGGGGAAACGCTGTGTTCCTATCGAGAGTTGTGGATGTCTGGATGAAAACAATAACTATTACGAGGTATTTTTTACAATTCACAGATGTTTAGGGCAAATGTATCCCACAAGCAGCACTATTCATTCTGTAAGTGTTATTTTGTTTCAGCCAGGAGAGATTGTGTTCGGAAATGGCTGCTCCAAGCTGTGTCGCTGTGCAGGCAATTATACCTTGAGCTGTGTGGACAACACCTGTGACCCCACAGAAGAATGTCGGCAAGTTGGAGGAACATACGGCTGCTATCCTAAAGGTGCTGTGTGAGACTTACATACAGTGGTGTTACTAAATAATATCAGCTTTAGAGACTGTTACAATGTGGAAAGTTCAAGGAGCTATTGAATAAATTAGGTTTTCTGATTGTAGGTTAATTGAATTGTTAATGCTTGTTTACCTTTTCCATCTACAGACACCTCCACCTGTATCGCTTCAGGTGACCCACACTACACCACCTTTGATAAGCGGAACTATGACTTCATGGGCAACTGCACTTACTTAATGTCAGAGCCGTGTAACAGTACAGACGTGCCTCATTTTGCCGTCTATGTTGACAATGAGAATCGCTACAACATTCCCACCATCAGTTATGTGAGTGCTGTCCATGTCCATGCTCTGGGAGTTCAAGTGTCCATCCTGAAAGGAGGAGATGTGCAGGTGAGGAAACAGAGGGAATCACTGGAGAACATATAGAGAGTGAAAATCTGGATTCTGCAGTAATGTAGTACAAGTAAATAAGTTTCTGAACAAGTTTCTCCAACGGTTCTCAGGTGAATGGAACCAAAGTGAACATACCACTGAGTCCTGTTACTGGAATGGACATCTTCAAACAGGGGACACTCTACACAGTGTCATTAAACTTTGGTGTGACAGTTCGCTACGATGGAAACCACTATATGGATATCAAAGTTATCAAAGAGTGAGTGTTGTGTTACAGTGATGATGATTAAGGTCTTGTTAATACAGTATACGGCTGACATGCCCAAATGTTTCTCTGAAGGAAATCCATAAGCAAATAACATTGGTCTATTTAATCTTAGAGGGCAAATCCAGCCTCGGATTAATCGAAATTGATTTACTCTTTATTTTGCGCTCATACAATGTGCTTGTGTGTGTTTCTGCAGCTATCAGGACAAGCTTTGTGGCCTGTGTGGAGACTACAATGGTAACATTAATGATGACTTCCGTACCCCCAGCGGTGAACTGGTCACCAGTCCAACAGATTTTGGCAACAGCTGGAACACAAACCCTGAGTAAGTCACTGGTTTAGTGTTGTACAGTGTGTGTACAGAGCAGGTTGGGGGTTCCTTACTCCCTCCATGGTGTGTACAATGACCGAGCAGTAACACGTCTTTACATTTACATTTCAGCTGCAATAAACCACCAGTCAAGCCAGATCCAGACTGCACAGACACAGAAAAGGATCTTTATGAGAGTCCTGCTTACTGTGGAATCATATTGGACAACAAAGGCCCATTTGCAGTCTGTCACCCAAAAGTCAATCCTAATGTAAGTTCATTGACCAGACCATGTCCAGCTGAGCTGAAGACTATTTTAGTCATATAAAACCAACACGGTGTTCTTTGTTTTTATTGTGTGTTTTGGTATAGAGTTTCTTCCAAAACTGTGTGTTTGACCTGTGTGCATTGGGTGGCCCTGACTCTGCACTGTGTGAAGCGATTGAAGCATACGTAAATGAGTGTCAGGACCGTGGTGTCATCATCGGACCCTGGAGAAACAACACCTTCTGCCGTGAGTCCCAAAAATCTTAAACACTCTTTGGTCAATTTTCACAAAATTTTTAATTATTTAAATTATTATTCAGCTGTATGACTACACAAGATATATGTTATATATTTTCAAGCAAGTCAGTCTACTTCAGTAACATCTTGTGTTTTTCTTTAGCTCTTACATGCCCACCCAACAGCCATTACAACTCCTGCGTGTCTCCTTGCCAGCCATCCTGTAACCCTCCTCCACCCGGCCAATGCAATAGACCCTGTTCCGAGGGGTGTGTGTGTGACCCTGGATATGTACTCAGTGGTGACAAGTGTGTGAAGCAGGACACATGTGGCTGCATGCATAATGGACACTATTACCAGGTGAGTGAGTCTGTCTGTCTTTGTCAAGTCAGCCGATGAGTTTAGTGTACACTGTCTAAACTGTTCTGCCTTCTGTCTCTGTGTGTTAGCCTGGAGATGAGTTCTACACTAAGGACTGTGAGCTTCTGTGCAAGTGTAACCCTCCATTCGTCAGCTGCAGTGCTGCTGAATGCCCTCCAATGCAGCAGTGTGGTGTGCAGGGAGGAGAAATAGGATGCTACCCAGTTGGTTAGTACTTTTTTACAGTAAAATTCCGTAGCTTATATTTTCATGAAACTGCCTGGGTCAGTGATGATTTTTTTTTTAAACAAGTAAAAAAAAATTACCTTTAAGAAGTTGTATGAAGCCACCTGTGTCCTATCCCCTTACTAGACTCCAAGGACTGTATTATTTCTGGTGATCCCCATTACAACACCTTTGATGGTAAATACTACACCTTCATGGGCACCTGCACCTACACACTGGCTCGCACCTGCAGAAACAACACTGGTGAGAAAATTTACCTGGTTATTACACTACAGGTCATGATTATTTGGTCGTTAAATCAAAAACTTTAAAAATCAGGTGATATATGTAGTTGTTCAGGTCAGGAATTAGTTTTAATGTTGCGTGTTTTACAGGCCCCTGGTTCTCTGTGGAAGGAAAAAATGAGGAAAGAGGAATTGCTGGAGTATCTTATCTCAAGAAGTTGTATGTGACTGTCAACAACATCACTGTAACAATGATGAAGAGCCGCACCACTCTGGTCAGCCTAACAACTGCTTATTTGTTGTTCTTTTATTAATTTATTTTTTAATGCTAAGTTAACAAAACATTAAAAACTGAATGTTTTTAAGCACCATATTGTGTCATTTTTCAATTAATTTTACTTGCTTTTGCTAAATGCATATTGTTTTATTGAGGTAATTTCTCTCTCTCTCTCTCTCTCTCTCTCTCTCTCTTTCTAATTCTTTCCCACATCTGCAGGTGAATGGTCGTAAAGTAGCTCTACCCCACTCTCCTTCTCCTCTGATCTCTTTGACTTCAGCTGGGCAGTATGTTATTCTCACCACTCCTTTTGGTCTGGAGGTGCGCTGGGATGGCAACCACTACGCTAAGATCACCGTGCCCAGGTACTGATTCTTGATCGAGCTTTAAATAAATCAGTACATGCAGCGTGTCATTTTCAAAAATTTTACCATAAAAATTAGAGAACGTTGAGAAATTTTAGGTCTATTTAAAAGGTATAAAAAAGTATTTGGTGGCTTTAAACATGGATTGGAACATAAATAGGGAAAACAATTAAGCCTTGTTGCAACGACAGACAGGCCAAATCAAATCGTAGCAGGAAAAAATGTCTCCTGGTTGATGATAATTCTTATTTTTCATTCTCCCATTCCCTCTCTCTCTATCTCTCAGTACTTACTATGATCAGATGTGTGGTTTGTGTGGAGACTACAATGGAAACCCCAACAATGATTTTACTAAACCAGACGGTTCCCTGGCTGGCAGCTCCGATCAGTTCGGCAACAGCTGGCAAACTGATGAAGATGAAGACGAAACGTTAGTCTATCCTGTTTTACTTTCTCTCTGTTTAATTTTTCCATTCGACAATTTTACATAGGTCATAAAGGTTTTACTTTTTGAAGGTACTGTATGTCCATACCTGACTGGACAGTTTGAGTACTAGGATATAAAAGATGTTCATGATGTGTTTCTAGGTGCAAGCCTGATGTCACACCTGACCCACCGTGTGACCCAAGTCTTGAGGCTGAAGTGTCTAAACCTGAGAAATGTGGAAAAATTACTGACAATGCAGGACCATTCAGGTGAGTGAATATCACATCAATAGAGTTTAAAGGTTTTCCCAAACAGACAATTAAAATGTCAGGAGACAGAACTGATCTGCAAGTATCCCAACTTCAGTAACGTTAATAAACAGACACCAGGGTACAACTTGTACATGAATAATTTCAGAATGACTTAAATAAGACCAAATTTAACATCAAGGAAATTAAAAGGTACAAAAGCTAACAAGAGCACAAAACAATAATCCACATCATATAAATAAAAATAAGATGCTAATCAGATAATCATGTGATTTAATCGAGTGCAAAAATAACAAAGCCAATGAATGTAATGCTGGGCTCAGAGAAGTTACAAAGAAAAACACTTGTCATTAATGTGCATGGAGGGTGTGCAAATGAATTCACTCACTCTCACTAAAGTCTATACCACTTTATCCTGTATTCAGGGTCACGGGGGGGCTTAGAGCCACCTGCAAATGAATTGAAAATGAAAATTATGTTTTTATGTTCTATTTAAAATGTATTTTCTGTTTTGTATAAAGGGATTGTATAAAGGTGGTGGACCCCCTGCCCTTCTTCCAGAGCTGTGTGTTTGATATGTGCCGCTACAACGGACTGCTGCAGACTCTGTGTGACCAGCTCCAGGCTTATACTGATGCCTGTCTCAGTGCAGGAGCTCCAGTGCACCAGTGGAGGCAGCCAGACTTCTGCCGTGAGTCTCACCATACAGTACTGTTTAGAACGATCATCACACGCACATTCAGTGATTTCTTCTCTAGTTTACGGTAGTAACGTGTTCTCTGTCTTGGACAGATAACTAATTTCCACTTTGTTTTATAAACTAAGAATATAAAGATACAGTGGAACCTTGGATTACGAGTATAATTCGTTCGCGAAGCGGGCTCATATTCCAAAACACTCATAAACCAAATTCAATTTCCCCATAAAAAATAATGAAAACTCAAATTATTTGTCCCACAGCCCAGAATAATAATTACATAAAAATAATTTACACAAAATATTAAGTAAAAATGAAACAAATTAACCTGCACTTTTCCATTAAAAAAAAGTAAAAATAAATCCCGACTGATAAGTGTTTCCGTTTATGTGCGCAGCCGCTGTGTGTGTGGTTGTGTGTGTGTGTGTGTGTGTGCGTGAAGCCCCTTCCGTCCCGAGAGAGAGTGTGTGAACCTGCACGGTGTCAAATTATGCGCACGCACACACATGAGAGAGGCTGAGGGAGAAAATTGAGTTTTAAAATTTATTTTAATTTCACATAAACACACATTAACAGAGAAAGACTGTTTTGTCGAAAAAATTAGCAAGAAACATCGCTAATGACATTCGTGTGAGCACATACTAAAAGAACAACTGCTGTAAAGTAAAACAAACAAACAAATGAACCTTTAATTTACCTTTGAAAAGAATCGCGGGCAGAGCAATGTTTCTGTGTAGGGCAGAAAGTGTGTGTATGTGTGTGTGTGAAGCAGAGAGGGGGTGCTTCACACACACACACACACACACACACACAAACACACACACTAACAATAAAAAAGGCGAGAGAGAGAGAGAGAGAGAGAGAGAGAGAGATTGTGTGTGAGACCCGGCACGGTGTCAAATTACGTGCGCACACACATAACGCACACACATAACGAGGCTGAGGGAGAAAATAATTTTTTTACCTTCTAATGAGACTGTCTTTTGCTTTACACACTATAAGAAACAGTACACACGCACTTACAAACACAAAATAAAATATGTTTTACACACACACACACGTGGTCACAGTGTTAAATAGTTCACGCGTGCACGAATGTTGATTATACCAGTAAGAGACGCGCACTAAGACCCAGCAGGGGGGACAATTTAACCACAACTTCGCAGTGCAAGAGAGAAAAAAAACGTTGTCTCAGTTGTGATCACGTGACGCTTGGGGCAAAACAAGAAGTGCATGCGTGATACATGATACTCAGTACGCGTAAAGCAAGACTTGCTCCTCTTTCAAGTCAAAATTTATAAAAAATCTTTGCTCAACTTGCGGAACACTCGCAAACTGCGTTACTCGCAATCTGAATTTTCACTGGAAAACAGTTGCAGAACCAAATTCTTCGTGATGACAAGTGGGATAAATATGTTATAAGTTTTATGGTTCTTCTTTCTCTTTTTAATATTTCTCTCTCTCTCTTTCTCTCCTCTCCACAGCTCTGGTTTGTCCTCCTAACAGTCACTACTCTATGTGTGTGAGCTCGTGTCCAGAGACATGTGTGGGTGTGAGTGGTCCACCTGGCTGTGCACAGAAGTGTGTTGAAGGCTGTGAGTGTGACCCTGGTTTTGTCCTGAGCCACAACAAGTGTGTTCCCCTTAAAGACTGTGGCTGCGTCGACCCTAACGGCTCTTACCACCCTGTGAGTTTCATACAAAACACACACACGCATACACTTGTACACATATTGTAATACCTTGACATCATTTACTGAGAAGAAATGCTCATTTATTGTATCATTACACACTAAGTAACATGTGTGTTTGTGCACTGTCTAGGTGAATGAGAGCTGGTACCTTGAAGGCTGTAAACATCAGTGTGTGTGTCTAAGTGGAAAAACCATTCTGTGCTACAACACCAGTTGTCTGCCTACAGAGACCTGCCAACTGCTGGATGGAGAGTACATCTGTAAACCCAACACAACACCCCAGCCCCCAACTCCCCAGCCCCCAACCTTTGAGCCAAGCACTCCAACACCACCAGGTAAAAAAAATATTGTTTCTATCACTCCACACTATAACCAGCAATGGAACCATGTTCTAAGAACTTCTCCTGTCCACTAACAGTGAAGTGTCCTCCTGATGCTGAGTACATTGAGTGTGGTCCAGCTTGCATTCCCAGCTGTAAAGAACCATCCACCAACTGCACTGGCTCCTGTATCACTGGCTGCTTCTGCAAACCAGGGTTTGTGTTCAAGGGGAAACGCTGTGTTCCCATCGAGAGTTGTGGATGTCTGGATGAAAACAATAACTATTACGAGGTATTTTTTACAATTCACAGATGTTTAGGGCAAATTTATCCCACAAGCAGCACTATTCATTCTGTAAGTGTTATTTTGTTTCAGCCAGGAGAGATTGTGTTTGGAAATGGCTGCTCCAAGCTGTGTCGCTGTGCAGGCAATTATACCTTGAGCTGTGTGGACAACACCTGTGACCCCACAGAAGAATGTCGGCAAGTTGGAGGAACATACGGCTGCTATCCTAAAGGTGCTGTGTGAGACTTACATACAGTGGTGTTACTGAATAATATCAGCTTTAGAGACTTTTACAATGTGGAAAGTTCAAAGAGCTATTGAATAAAATAGGTTTTCTGATTGTAGGTTATTTGAATTGTTAATGCTTGTTTACCTTTTCCATCTACAGACACCTCCACCTGTATCGCTTCAGGTGACCCACACTACACCACCTTTGATAAGCGGAACTATGACTTCATGGGCAACTGCACTTACTTAATGTCAGAGCCGTGTAACAGTACAGACGTGCCTCATTTTGCCGTCTATGTTGACAATGAGAATCGCTACAACATTCCCACCATCAGTTATGTGAGTGCTGTCCATGTCCATGCTCTGGGAGTTCAAGTGTCCATCCTGAAAGGAGGAGATGTGCAGGTGAGGAAACAGAGGGAATCACTGTAGAAAATACAGAGAGTGAAAATCTGGATTCAGTAGTAATGTAGTACAAGTAAATAAGTTTCTGAACAAGTTTCTCCAACTGTTCTCAGGTGAATGGAACCAAAGTGAACATACCACTGAGTCCTGTTACTGGAATGGACATCTTCAAACAGGGGACACTCTACACAGTGTCATTAAACTTTGGTGTGACAGTTCGCTACGATGGAAACCACTATATGGATATCAAAGTTATCAAAGAGTGAGTGTTGTGTTACAGTGATGATGATTAAGGTCTTGTTAATACAGTATACGGCTGACATGCCCAAATGTTTCTCTGAAGAAAATCCATTCAAGACCAAAACTACATTTACTCATCTTTAAAGCAAATAACATTGGTCTATTTAATCTTAGAGGGCAAATCCAGCCTTGGATTAATCGAAATTGATTTACTCTTAATTTTGCGCTCATACAATGTGCTTGTGTGTGTTTCTGCAGCTATCAGGACAAGCTTTGTGGCCTGTGTGGAGACTACAATGGTAACATTAATGATGACTTCCGTACCCCCAGCGGTGAACTGGTCACCAGTCCAACAGATTTTGGCAACAGCTGGAACACAAACCCTGAGTAAGTCACTGGTTTAGTGTTGTACAGTGTGTATACAGAGCAGGTTGGGGTTCCTTACTCCCTCCATGGTGTGTACAATGACCGAGCAGTAACACGTCTTTACATTTACATTTCAGCTGCAATAAACCACCAGTCAAGCCAGATCCAGACTGCACAGACACAGAAAAGGATCTTTATGAGAGTCCTGCTTACTGTGGAATCATATTGGACAACAAAGGCCCATTTGCAGTCTGTCACCCAAAAGTCAATCCTAATGTAAGTTCATTGACCAGACCATGTCCAGCTGAGCTGAAGACTATTTTAGTCATATAAAATCAACACCGTGTTCTTTGTTTTTATTGTGTGTTTTGGTATAGAGTTTCTTCCAAAACTGTGTGTTTGACCTGTGTGCATTGGGTGGCCCTGACTCTGCACTGTGTGAAGCGATTGAAGCGTACGTAAATGAGTGTCAGGACCGTGGTGTCATCATCGGACCCTGGAGAAACAACACCTTCTGCCGTGAGTCCCAAAAATCTTAAACACTCTTTGGTCAATTTTCACAAAATTTTTAATTATTTAAATTATTATTTAGCTGTATGACTACACAAGATATATGTTATTTATTCTTAAGCAAGTCAGTCTACTTCAGTAACATCTTGTGTTTTTCTTTAGCTCTTACATGCCCACCCAACAGCCATTACAACTCCTGCGTGTCTCCTTGCCAGCCCTCCTGTAACCCTCCTCCACCCGGCCAATGCAATAGACCCTGTTCCGAGGGGTGTGTGTGTGACCCTGGATATGTACTCAGTGGTGACAAGTGTGTGAAGCAGGACACATGTGGCTGCATGCATAATGGACACTATTACCAGGTGAGTGAGTCTGTCTGTCTTTGTCAAGTCAGCCGATAAGTTTAGTGTACACTGTCTAAACTGTTCTGCCTTCTGTCTCTGTGTGTTAGCCTGGAGATGAGTTCTACACTAAGGACTGTGAGCTTCTGTGCAAGTGTAACCCTCCATTCGTCAGCTGCAGTGCTGCTGAATGCCCTCCAATGCAGCAGTGTGGTGTGCAGGGAGGAGAAATAGGATGCTACCCAGTTGGTTAGTACTTTTTTACAGTACAATTCTGTGGCTTATTTTTTCATGAAACTGCCTGGGTCAGTGATGATTATTTTTAAACAAGTAAAAAAAAATTACCTTTAAGAAGTTGTATGAAGCCACCTGTGTCCTATCCCCTTACTAGACTCCAAGGACTGTATTATTTCTGGTGATCCCCATTACAACACCTTTGATGGTAAATACTACACCTTCATGGGCACCTGCACCTACACACTGGCTCGCACCTGCAGAAACAACACTGGTGAGAAAATTTACCTGGTTATTACACTACAGGTCATGATTATTTGGTCGTTAAATCAGTCAGGTGATATATGTAGTTGTTCAGGTCAGGAATTAGTTTTAATGTTGCGTGTTTTACAGGCCCCTGGTTCTCTGTGGAAGGAAAAAATGAGGAAAGAGGAATTGCTGGAGTATCTTATCTCAAGAAGTTGTATGTGACTGTCAACAACATCACTGTAACAATGATGAAGAGCCGCACCACTCTGGTCAGTCTAACAACTGCTTATTTGTTTTCTCTTATTAATTTATTTTTTAATGCTAAGTTAACAAAACATTTAAAACTGAATGTTTTTAAGCACCATATTGTGTCATTTTTCAATTAATTTTACTTTCTTTTGCCAAATGCATATTGTTTTATTGAGGTAATTTCTCTCTCTCTCTCTCTCTCTCTCTCTCTCTCTTTCTAATTCTTTCCCACATCTGCAGGTGAATGGTCGTAAAGTAGCTCTACCCCACTCTCCTTCTCCTCTGATCTCTTTGACTTCAGCTGGGCAGTATGTTATTCTCACCACTCCTTTTGGTCTGGAGGTGCGCTGGGATGGCAACCACTACGCTAAGATCACCGTGCCCAGGTACTGATTCTTGATCGAGCTTTTATTATATCAGTACATGCAGCGTGTCATTTTCAAACATTTTACCATAAAAAATTATCGAAAATTGTAGGTCTATTTAAAAGGTAGTAAATAGTATTTGGTGGCTTCAAACATAGATTGAAACATAAATAGGGAAAACAATTAAGCCTTGTTGCAACGACAGACAGGCCAAATCAAATCGTAGCAGGAAAAAATTTCTCCTGGTTGATGATAATTCTTATTTTTCATTCTCCCATTCCCTCTCTCTCTATCTCTCAGTACTTACTATGATCAGATGTGTGGTTTGTGTGGAGACTACAATGGAAACCCCAACAATGATTTTACTAAACCAGACGGTTCCCTGGCTGGCAGCTCCGATCAGTTCGGCAACAGCTGGCAAACTGATGAAGATGAAGACGAAACGTTAGTCCATCCTGTTTTACTTTCTCTCTGTTTAATTTTTCCATTTGACAATTTTACATAGGTCATAAAGGTTTTACTTTTCGAAGATACTGTATGTCCAAACCTGACTGGACAGTTTGAGTACTAGGATATAAAAGATGTTCATGATGTGTTTCTAGGTGCAAGCCTGATGTCACACCTGACCCACCGTGTGACCCAAGTCTTGAGGCTGAAGTGTCTAAACCTGAGAAATGTGGAAAAATTACTGACAATGCAGGACCATTCAGGTGAGTGAATATCACATCAATAGAGTTTAAAGGTTTTCCCAAACAGACAATTAAAATGTCAGGAGACAGAACTGATCTGCAAGTATCCCAACTTCAGTAACGTTAATGAACAGACACCAGGGTACAACTTGTACATGAATAATTTCAGAATGACTTAAATAAGACCAAATTTAACATCAAGGAAATTAGAGGTACAAAAGCTAACAAGAGCACAAAACAATAATCCACATTATATAAATAAAAATAAGATGCTAATCAGATAATCATGTGATTTAATCGAGTGCAGAAATAACAAAGCCAATGAATGTAATGCTGGGCTCAGAGAAGTTACAAAGAAAAACACTTGTCATTAATGTGCATGGAGGGTGTGCAAATGAATTCACTCACTCTCACTAAAGTCTATACCACTTTATCCTGTATTCAGGGTCACGGGGGGGCTTAGAGCCACCTGCAAATGAATTGAAAATGAAAATTATGTTTTTATGTTCTATTTAAAATGTATTTTCTGTTGGTGTCATTCTTACGTTACCTTATTATTCCTCTTATGCACATAGGGATTGTATAAAGGTGGTGGACCCCCTGCCCTTCTTCCAGAGCTGTGTTTTTGATATGTGCCGCTACAACGGACTGCTGCAGACTCTGTGTGACCAGCTCCAGGCTTATACTGATGCCTGTCTCAGTGCAGGAGCTCCAGTGCACCAGTGGAGGGAGCCAGACTTCTGCCGTGAGTCTCACCATACAGTACTGTTTAGAACGATCATCACACGCACATTCAGTGATTTCTTTTCTAGTTTACGGTAGTAACGTGTTCTCTGTCTTGGACAGATAACTAATTTCCACTTTGTTTTATAAACTAAGAATATAAAGATACAGTGGAACCTTGGATTACAAGTATAATTCGTTCGCGAAGCGGGCTCATATTCCAAAACACTCATAAACCAAATTCAATTTCCCCATAAAAAATAATGAAAACTCAAATTATTTGTCCCACAGCCCAGAATAATAAATACATAAAAATAATTTACACAAAATATTAAGTAAAAATGAAACAAATTAACCTGTACTTTTCCATTTAAAAAAAGTAAAAATAAATCCCGACTGATAAGTGTTCCCGTTTATGTGCGCAGCCGCTGTGTGTGTGGTTGTGTGTGTGTGTGTGTGTGTGCGTGAAGCCCCTTCCGTCCCGAGAGAGAGTGTGTGAACCTGCACGGTGTCAAATTACGCGCACGCACACACATGAGAGAGGCTGAGGGAGAAAAATGGAGTTTTAAATTTTATTTGAATTTCACATAAACACACATTAACAGAGAAAGACTGTTTTGTCGAAAAAATTAGCAAGAAACATCGCTAATGACATTCGTGTGAGCACATACTAAAAGAACAACTGCTGTAAAGTAAAACAAACAAACAAATGAACCTTTAATTTACCTTTGAAAAGAATCGCGGGCAGAGCAATGTTTCTGTGTAGGGCAGAGAGTGTGTGTATGTGTGTGTGTGTGAAGCAGAGAGGGGGTGCTTCACACACACACACACACACACTAACAATAAAAAAGGCGAGAGAGAGAGAGTGTGTGTGTTTGTGAGACCCGGCACGGTGTCAAATTACGTGCGCACACACATAACGAGGCTGAGGGAGAAAATAAATTTTTTACCTTCTAATGAGACTGTCTTTTGCTTTACACACTATAAGAAACAGTACACACGCACTTACAAACACAAAATAAAATATGTTTAACACACACACGTGGTCACAGTGTTAAATAGTACACGCGTGCACGAATGTTGATTATACCAGTAAGAGACGCGCACTAAGACCCAGCAGGGGGGACAATTTAACCACAACTTCGCAGTGCAAGAGAGAAAAAAAACGTTGTCTCAGTTGTGATCACGTGACGCTTGGGGCAAAACAAGAAGTGCATGCGTGATACATGATACTCAGTACGCGTAAAGCAAGACTTGCTCCTCTTTCAAGTCAAAATTTATAAAAAATCTTTGCTCAACTTGCGGAACACTCGCAAACTGCGTTACTCGCAATCTGAATTTTCACTGGAAAACAGTTGCAGAACCAAATTCTTCGGAATGACAAGTGGGATAAATATGTTATAAGTTTTATGGTTCTTCTTTCTCTTTTTAATAATTCTCTCTCTCTCTTTCTCTCCTCTTCACAGCTCTGGTTTGTCCTCCTAACAGTCACTACTCTATGTGTGTGAGCTCGTGTCCAGAGACATGTGTGGGTGTGAGTGGTCCACCTGGCTGTGCACAGAAGTGTGTTGAAGGCTGTGAGTGTGACCCTGGTTTTGTCCTGAGCCACAACAAGTGTGTTCCCCTTAAAGACTGTGGCTGTGTCGACCCTGACGGCTCTTACCACCCTGTGAGTTTCATACAAAACACACACACGCATACACTTGTACACATATTGTAATACCTTGACATCATTTACTGAGAAGAAATGCTCATTTATTGTATCATTACACACTAAGTAACATGTGTGTTTGTGCACTGTCTAGGTGAATGAGAGCTGGTACCTTGAAGGCTGTAAACATCAGTGTGTGTGTCTAAGTGGAAAAACCATTCTGTGCTACAACACCAGTTGTCTGCCTACAGAGACCTGCCAACTGCTGGATGGAGAGTACATCTGTAAACCCAACACAACACCCCAGCCCCCAACTCCCCAGCCCCCAACCTTTGAGCCAAGCACTCCAACACCACCAGGTAAAAAAAATATTGTTTCTATCACTCCACACTATAACCAGCAATGCAACCATGTTCTAAGAACTTCTCCTGTCCACTAACAGTGAAGTGTCCTCCTGATGCTGAGTACATTGAGTGTGGTCCAGCTTGCATTCCCAGCTGTAAAGAACCATCCACCAACTGCACTGGCTCCTGTATCACTGGCTGCTTCTGCAAACCAGGGTTTGTGTTCAAGGGGAAACGCTGTGTTCCTATCGAGAGTTGTGGATGTCTGGATGAAAACAATAACTATTACGAGGTATTTTTTACAATTCACAGATGTTTAGGGCAAATGTATCCCACAAGCAGCACTATTCATTCTGTAAGTGTTATTTTTGTTTCAGCCAGGAGAGATTGTGTTCGGAAATGGCTGCTCCAAGCTGTGTCGCTGTGCAGGCAATTATACCTTGAGCTGTGTGGACAACACCTGTGACCCCACAGAAGAATGTCGGCAAGTTGGAGGAACATACGGCTGCTATCCTAAAGGTGCTGTGTGAGACTTACATACAGTGGTGTTACTGAATAATATCAGCTTTAGAGACTTTTACAATGTGGAAAGTTCAAAGAGCTATTGAATAAAATAGGTTTTCTGATTGTAGGTTATTTGAATTGTTAATGCTTGTTTACCTTTTCCATCTACAGACACCTCCACCTGTATCGCTTCAGGTGACCCACACTACACCACCTTTGATAAGCGGAACTATGACTTCATGGGCAACTGCACTTACTTAATGTCAGAGCCGTGTAACAGTACAGACGTGCCTCATTTTGCCGTCTATGTTGACAATGAGAATCGCTACAACATTCCCACCATCAGTTATGTGAGTGCTGTCCATGTCCATGCTCTGGGAGTTCAAGTGTCCATCCTGAAAGGAGGAGATGTGCAGGTGAGGAAACAGAGGGAATCACTGTAGAAAATACAGAGAGTGAAAATCTGGATTCAGTAGTAATGTAGTACAAGTAAATAAGTTTCTGAACAAGTTTCTCCAACGGTTCTCAGGTGAATGGAACCAAAGTGAACATACCACTGAGTCCTGTTACTGGAATGGACATCTTCAAACAGGGGACACTCTACACAGTGTCATTAAACTTTGGTGTGACAGTTCGCTACGATGGAAACCACTATATGGATATTAAAGTTATCAAAGAGTGAGTGTTGTGTTACAGTGATGATGATTAAGGTCTTGTTAATACAGTATACGGCTGACATGCCCAAATGTTTCTCTGAAGGAAATCCATAAGCAAATAACATTGGTCTATTTAATCTTAGAGGGCAAATCCAGCCTTGGATTAATCGAAATTGATTTACTCTTTATTTTGCGCTCATACAATGTGCTTGTGTGTGTTTCTGCAGCTATCAGGACAAGCTTTGTGGCCTGTGTGGAGACTACAATGGTAACATTAATGATGACTTCCGTACCCCCAGCGGTGAACTGGTCACCAGTCCAACAGATTTTGGCAACAGCTGGAACACAAACCCTGAGTAAGTCACTGGTTTGATGTTGTACACTGTGTGTACAGAGCAGGTTGGGGTTCCTTACTCCCTCCATGGTGTGTACAATGGCCGAGCAGTAACACGTCTTTACATTTACGTTACAGCTGCAATAAACCACCAGTCAAGCCAGATCCAGACTGCACAGACACAGAAAAGGATCTTTATGAGAGTCCTGCTTACTGTGGAATCATATTGGACAACAAAGGCCCATTTGCAGTCTGTCACCCAAAAGTCAATCCTAATGTAAGTTCATTGACCAGACCATGTCCAGCTGAGCTGAAGACTATTTTAGTCATATAAAATCAACACCGTGTTCTTTGTTTTTATTGTGTGTTTTGGTATAGAGTTTCTTCCAAAACTGTGTGTTTGACCTGTGTGCATTGGGTGGCCCTGACTCTGCACTGTGTGAAGCGATTGAAGCGTACGTAAATGAGTGTCAGGACCGTGGTGTCATCATCGGACCCTGGAGAAACAACACCTTCTGCCGTGAGTCCCAAAAATCTTAAACACTCTTTGGTCAATTTTCACAAAATTTTTAATTATTTAAATTATTATTCAGCTGTATGACTACACAAGATATATGTTATTTATTTTCAAGCAAGTCAGTCTACTTCAGTAACATCTTGTGTTTTTCTTTAGCTCTTACATGCCCACCCAACAGCCATTACAACTCCTGCGTGTCTCCTTGCCAGCCCTCCTGTAACCCTCCTCCACCCGGCCAATGCAATAGACCCTGTTCCGAGGGGTGTGTGTGTGACCCTGGATATGTACTCAGTGGTGACAAGTGTGTGAAGCAGGACACATGTGGCTGCATGCATAATGGACACTATTACCAGGTGAGTGAGTCTGTCTGTCTTTGTCAAGTCAGCCGATGAGTTTAGTGTACACTGTCTAAACTGTTCTGCCTTCTGTCTCTGTGTATTAGCCTGGAGATGAGTTCTACACTAAGGACTGTGAGCTTCTGTGCAAGTGTAACCCTCCATTCGTCAGCTGCAGTGCTGCTGAATGCCCTCCAATGCAGCAGTGTGGTGTGCAGGGAGGAGAAATAGGATGCTACCCAGTTGGTTAGTACTTTTTTACAGTAAAATTCCGTAGCTTATATTTTCATGAAACTGCCTGGGTCAGTGATGATTATTTTTAAACAAGTAAAAAAAAAATTACCTTTAAGAAGTTGTATGAAGCCACCTGTGTCCTATCCCCTTACTAGACTCCAAGGACTGTATTATTTCTGGTGATCCCCATTACAACACCTTTGATGGTAAATACTACACCTTCATGGGCACCTGCACCTACACACTGGCTCGCACCTGCAGAAACAACACTGGTGAGAAAATTTACCTGGTTATTACACTACAGGTCATGATTATTTGGTCGTTAAATCAAAAACTTTAAAAGTCAGGTGATATATGTAGTTGTTCAGATCAGGAATTAGTTTTAATGTTGTGTGTTTTACAGGCCCCTGGTTCTCTGTGGAAGGAAAAAATGAGGAAAGAGGAATTGCTGGAGTATCTTATCTCAAGAAGTTGTATGTGACTGTCAACAACATCACTGTAACAATGATGAAGAGCCGCACCACTCTGGTCAGTCTAACAACTGCTTATTTGTTTTCTCTTATTAATTTATTTTTTAATGCTAAGTTAACAAAACATTTAAAACTGAATGTTTTTAAGCACCATATTGTGTCATTTTTCAATTAATTTTACTTTCTTTTGCCAAATGCATATTGTTTTATTGAGGTAATTTCTCTCTCTCTCTCTCTCTCTCTCTCTCTCTCTTTCTAATTCTTTCCCACATCTGCAGGTGAATGGTCGTAAAGTAGCTCTACCCCACTCTCCTTCTCCTCTGATCTCTATGACTTCAGCTGGGCAGTATGTTATTCTCACCACTCCTTTTGGTCTGGAGGTGCGCTGGGATGGCAACCACTACGCTAAGATCACCGTGCCCAGGTACTGATTCTTGATCGAGCTTTTATTATATCAGTACATGCAGCGTATCATTTTCAAACATTTTACCATAAAAAATTATCGAAAATTGTAGGTCTATTTAAAAGGTAGTAAATAGTATTTGGTGGCTTCAAACATAGATTGAAACATAAATAGGGAAAACAATTAAGCCTTGTTGCAACGACAGACAGGCCAAATCAAATCGTAGTAGGAAAAAATGTCTCCTGGTTGATGATAATTCTTATTTTTCATTCTCCCATTCCCTCTCTCTCTATCTCTCAGTACTTACTATGATCAGATGTGTGGTTTGTGTGGAGACTACAATGGAAACTCCAACAATGATTTTACTAAACCAGACGGTTCCCTGGCTGGCAGCTCCGATCAGTTCGGCAACAGCTGGCAAACTGATGAAGATGAAGACGAAACGTTAGTCCATCCTGTTTTACTTTCTCTCTGTTTAATTTTTCCATTTGACAATTTTACATAGGTCATAAAGGTTTTACTTTTCGAAGATACTGTATGTCCAAACCTGACTGGACAGTTTGAGTACTAGGATATAAAAGATGTTCATGATGTGTTTCTAGGTGCAAGCCTGATGTCACACCTGACCCACCGTGTGACCCAAGTCTTGAGGCTGAAGTGTCTAAACCTGAGAAATGCGGGAAAATCACTGACAACAAAGGACCATTTAGGTGAGTTAATTTGATTTTTTTAAATTAATTTTTAGATTTTTACAGGTAAAATAATTCAATATGTACTGTATTTTATTTATAATAACCCCATAACAATAAAAAAAGGAACATACTGCATTTTTCCCTTATTATTCCTCTTATGCACATAGGGATTGTATAAAGGTGGTGGACCCCCTGCCCTTCTTCCAGAGCTGTGTGTTTGATATGTGCCGCTACAACGGACTGCTGCAGACTCTGTGTGACCAGCTCCAGGCTTATACTGATGCCTGTCTCAGTGCAGGAGCTCCAGTGCACCAGTGGAGGCAGCCAGACTTCTGCCGTGAGTCTCACCATACAGTACTGTTTAGAACGATCATCACACACACATTCAGTGATTTCTTCTCTAGTTTACGGTAGTAACGTGTTCTCTGTCTTGGACAGATAACTAATTTCCACTTTGTTTTATAAACTAAGAATATAAAGATACAGTGGAACCTTGGATTACGAGTATAATTCGTTCGCGAAGCGGGCTCATATTCCAAAACACTCATAAACCAAATTCAATTTCCCCATAAAAAATAATGAAAACTCAAATTATTTGTCCCACAGCCCAGAATAATAATTACATAAAAATAATTTACACAAAATATTAAGTAAAAATGAAACAAATTAACCTGCACTTTTCCATTTAAAAAAAGTAAAAATAAATCCCGACTGATAAGTGTTTCCGTTTATGTGCGCAGCCGCTGTGTGTGTGGTTGTGTGTGTGTGTGTGTGCGTGAAGCCCCTTCCGTCCCGAGAGAGAGTGTGTGAACCTGCACGGTGTCAAATTATGCGCACGCACACACATGAGAGAGGCTGAGGGAGAAAATTGAGTTTTAAAATTTATTTTAATTTCACATAAACACACATTAACAGAGAAAGACTGTTTTGTCGAAAAAATTAGCAAGAAACATCGCTAATGACATTCGTGTGAGCACATACTAAAAGAACAACTGCTGTAAAGTAAAACAAACAAACAAATGAACCTTTAATTTACCTTTGAAAAGAATCGCGGGCAGAGCAATGTTTCTGTGTAGGGCAGAAAGTGTGTGTATGTGTGTGTGTGTGAAGCAGAGAGGGGGTGCTTCACACACACACACACACACACACAAACACACACACTAACAATAAAAAAGGCGAGAGAGAGAGAGAGAGAGATTGTGTGTGAGACCCGGCACGGTGTCAAATTACGTGCGCACACACATAACGCACACACATAACGAGGCTGAGGGAGAAAATAATTTTTTTACCTTCTAATGAGACTGTCTTTTGCTTTACACACTATAAGAAACAGTACACACGCACTTACAAACACAAAATAAAATATGTTTTACACACACACACACGTGGTCACAGTGTTAAATAGTTCACGCGTGCACGAATGTTGATTATACCAGTAAGAGACGCGCACTAAGACCCAGCAGGGGGGACAATTTAACCACAACTTCGCAGCGCAAGAGAGAGAAAAACCGTTGGCTCAGTTCGCAATCCGAGGTTTTACTGGAAAACAGTTGCAGAACCAAATTCTTCGTGATGACAAGTGGGATAAATATGTTATAAGTTTTATGGTTCTTCTTTGTCTTTTTAATATTTCTCTCTCTCTCTTTCTCTCCTCTCCACAGCTCTGGTTTGTCCTCCTAACAGTCACTACTCTATGTGTGTGAGCTCGTGTCCAGAGACATGTGTGGGTGTGAGTGGTCCACCTGGCTGTGCACAGAAGTGTGTTGAAGGCTGTGAGTGTGACCCTGGTTTTGTCCTGAGCCACAACAAGTGTGTTCCCCTTAAAGACTGTGGCTGCGTCGACCCTAACGGCTCTTACCACCCTGTGAGTTTCATACAAAACACACACACGCATACACTTGTACACATATTGTAATACCTTGACATCATTTACTGAGAAGAAATGCTCATTTATTGTATCATTACACACTAAGTAACATGTGTGTTTGTGCACTGTCTAGGTGAATGAAAGCTGGTACCTTGAAGGCTGTAAACATCAGTGTATGTGTCTAAGTGGAAAAACCATTCTGTGCTACAACACCAGTTGTCTGCCTACAGAGACCTGCCAACTGCTGGATGGAGAGTACATCTGTAAACCCAACACAACACCCCAGCCCCCAACACCCCAGCCCCCAACCTCTGAGCCAAGCACTCCAACACCACCAGGTAAAAAAATATTGTTTCTATCACTCCACACTATAACCAGCAATGCAACCATGTTCTAAGAACTTCTCCTGTCCACTAACAGTGAAGTGTCCTCCTGATGCTGAGTACATTGAGTGTGGTCCAGCTTGCATTCCCAGCTGTAAAGAACCATCCACCAACTGCACTGGCTCCTGTATCACTGGCTGCTTCTGCAAACCAGGGTTTGTGTTCAAGGGGAAACGCTGTGTTCCCATCGAGAGTTGTGGATGTCTGGATGAAAACAATAACTACTACGAGGTATTTTTTACAATTCACAGATGTTTAGGGCAAATGTATCCCACAAGCAGCACTATTCATTCTGTAAGTGTTATTTTGTTTCAGCCAGGAGAGATTGTGTTCGGAAATGGCTGCTCCAAGCTGTGTCGCTGTGCAGGCAATTATACCTTGAGCTGTGTGGACAACACCTGTGACCCCACAGAAGAATGTCGGCAAGTTGGAGGAACATACGGCTGCTATCCTAAAGGTGCTGTGTGAGACTTACATACAGTGGTGTTACTGAATAATATCAGCTTTAGAGACTTTTACAATGTGGAAAGTTCAAAGAGCTATTGAATAAAATAGGTTTTCTGATTGTAGGTTAATTGAATTGTTAATGCTTGTTTACCTTTTCCATCTACAGACACCTCCACCTGTATCGCTTCAGGTGACCCACACTACACCACCTTTGATAAGCGGAACTATGACTTCATGGGCAACTGCACTTACTTAATGTCAGAGCCGTGTAACAGTACAGACGTGCCTCATTTTGCCGTCTATGTTGACAATGAGAATCGCTACAACATTCCCACCATCAGTTATGTGAGTGCTGTCCATGTCCATGCTCTGGGAGTTCAAGTGTCCATCCTGAAAGGAGGAGATGTGCAGGTGAGGAAACAGAGGGAATCACTGTAGAAAATACAGAGAGTGAAAATCTGGATTCAGTAGTAATGTAGTACAAGTAAATAAGTTTCTGAACAAGTTTCTCCAACGGTTCTCAGGTGAATGGAACCAAAGTGAACATACCACTGAGTCCTGTTACTGGAATGGACATCTTCAAACAGGGGACACTCTACACAGTGTCATTAAACTTTGGTGTGACAGTTCGCTACGATGGAAACCACTATATGGATATTAAAGTTATCAAAGAGTGAGTGTTGTGTTACAGTGATGATGATTAAGGTCTTGTTAATACAGTATACGGCTGACATGCCCAAATGTTTCTCTGAAGGAAATCCATAAGCAAATAACATTGGTCTATTTAATCTTAGAGGGCAAATCCAGCCTTGGATTAATCGAAATTGATTTACCCTTTATTTTGCGCTCATACAATGTGCTTGTGTGTGTTTCTGCAGCTATCAGGACAAGCTTTGTGGCCTGTGTGGAGACTACAATGGTAACATTAATGATGACTTCCGTACCCCCAGCGGTGAACTGGTCACCAGTCCAACAGATTTTGGCAACAGCTGGAACACAAACCCTGAGTAAGTCACTGGTTTGATGTTGTACAGTGTGTATACAGAGCAGGTTGGGGGTTCCTTACTCCCTCCATGGTGTGTACAATGACCGAGCAGTAACACGTCTTTACATTTACATTTCAGCTGCAATAAACCACCAGTCAAGCCAGATCCAGACTGCACAGACACAGAAAAGGATCTTTATGAGAGTCCTGCTTACTGTGGAATCATATTGGACAACCAAGGCCCATTTGCAGTCTGTCACCCAAAAGTCAATCCTAATGTAAGTTCATTGACCAGACCATGTCCAGCTGAGCTGAAGACTATTTTAGTCATATAAAATCAACACCGTGTTCTTTGTTTTTATTGTGTGTTTTGGTATAGAGTTTCTTCCAAAACTGTGTGTTTGACCTGTGTGCATTGGGTGGCCCTGACTCTGCACTGTGTGAAGCGATTGAAGCGTACGTAAATGAGTGTCAGGACCGTGGTGTCATCATCGGACCCTGGAGAAACAACACCTTCTGCCGTGAGTCCCAAAAATCTTAAACACTCTTTGGTCAATTTTCACAAAATTTTTAATTATTTAAATTATTATTCAGCTGTATGACTATACGAGATATATGTTATTTATTCTTAAGCAAGTCAGTCTACTTCAGTAACATCTTGTGTTTTTCTTTAGCTCTTACATGCCCACCCAACAGCCATTACAACTCCTGCGTGTCTCCTTGCCAGCCCTCCTGTAACCCTCCTCCACCCGGCCAATGCAATAGACCCTGTTCCGAGGGGTGTGTGTGTGACCCTGGATATGTACTCAGTGGTGACAAGTGTGTGAAGCAGGACACATGTGGCTGCATGCATAATGGACACTATTACCAGGTGAGTGAGTCTGTCTGTCTTTGTCAAGTCAGCCGATGAGTTTAGTGTACACTGTCTAAACTGTTCTGCCTTCTGTCTCTGTGTGTTAGCCTGGAGATGAGTTCTACACTAAGGACTGTGAGCTTCTGTGCAAGTGTAACCCTCCATTCGTCAGCTGCAGTGCTGCTGAATGCCCTCCAATGCAGCAGTGTGGTGTGCAGGGAGGAGAAATAGGATGCTACCCAGTTGGTTAGTACTTTTTTACAGTAAAATTCTGTGGCTTATTTTTTCATGAAACTGCCTGGGTCAGTGATGATCATTTTTAAACAAGTAAAAAAAAATTACCTTTAAGAAGTTGTATGAAGCCACCTGTGTCCTATCCCCTTACTAGACTCCAAGGACTGTATTATTTCTGGTGATCCCCATTACAACACCTTTGATGGTAAATACTACACCTTCATGGGCACCTGCACCTACACACTGGCTCGCACCTGCAGAAACAACACTGGTGAGAAAATTTACCTGGTTATTACACTACAGGTCATGATTATTTGGTCGTTAAATCAAAAACTTTAAAAGTCAGGTGATATATGTAGTTGTTCAGATCAGGAATTAGTTTTAATGTTGTGTGTTTTACAGGCCCCTGGTTCTCTGTGGAAGGAAAAAATGAGGAAAGAGGAATTGCTGGAGTATCTTATCTCAAGAAGTTGTATGTGACTGTCAACAACATCACTGTAACAATGATGAAGAGCCGCACCACTCTGGTTAGTATGAACTTTAAACATTATTTAGTGCTTTATGGGATATATGTTTGAATTTAATCTCTTCTTATTCCCCAAAATTTTACAATTATCATATGTGGTGGGCAATTTGAAAATTTTTTTAAATATGCCCATGCCATCAGGGAAGGAAAAGTAGCTTGACAGGATAATCTGATCATTCAGTACATTCAGGTCATCAGCTGACCTAATTTTATTGCCACATAACATCGCCGAGAATAGACCTGACCAACTGAAGCAACCCCACATTATTAAGCCCAAAGGCTTGCACAGTGCCCACTATTTATGATTGGTGCATCGCTTCATGCTCTTCCCTTCTTACCCTGACACACCCATCACTCTGGAAAAGGGTCAGTCTGGATTCTTCACCACATGACCTTTTTCCATTGCTCCAATTTTTATACTTTTAAGCAAACTGAAACCTTTTTACCTGATTAGCCTTACTAAAAAGTTTTTTGTTTTCTGCTTATAACCACCTGTTTAGTCCGATTTTGCATTTTTGTCACATTGTTTGTATGGAAGTGCCCTTATGTTCACTATTAAACACAGACAGACAGACAGACAGATAGATAGATAGATAGATAGATAGATAGATAGATAGATAGATAGATAGATAGATAGATAGATAGATATTGCACAGACGAGGTTTATAACGTCTTTATATGTATAATTTTATACATATTTTTAAAATTAAAATAAAGCTGTCTCTATGTCTATATCTCAAATCTCTCCCACATCTGCAGGTGAATGGTCGTAAAGTAGCTCTACCCCACTCTCCTTCTCCTCTGATCTCTTTGACTTCAGCTGGGCAGTATGTTATTCTCACCACTCCTTTTGGTCTGAAGGTGAGCTGGGATGGCAACCACTACGCTAAGATCACCGTGCCCAGGTACTGCATCAAGGACTGACTGATTTACCAGCATTTCCAAGAAGCCATTTCCTAGGATCATTGATCAAAATTCTATACCTATTATAATCTCTCTCTCTCTCTCTCTCTCTCTCTTTCTCTCTCTCTCTCTATCTCTCAGTACTAACTATGATCAGATGTGTGGTTTGTGTGGAGACTACAATGGAAACTCCAACAATGATTTTACTAAACCAGACGGTTCCTTGGCTGGCAGCTCCGATCAGTTCGGCAACAGCTGGCAAACTGATAAAGATGAAGACGAAACGTTAGTCCATTCTGTTGTTTCATTCTTGATCTCAGTTTGTTTGCTTCTTTCTAATGGTTTAAGTGCATAGCCTGTTTTCTAAATTTATTTTCTAGGTGCAAGCCTGGTGTCACACCTGACCCATCATGTGACCCAAGTCTTGAGGCTGAAGTGTCTAAACCTGAGAAATGTGGAAAAATTACTGACAACAAAGGACCATTTAGGTGAGTTAATTTGATTTTTTTAAATTAATTTTTAGATTTTTACAGGTAAAATAATTCAATATGTACTGTATTTTATTTATAATAACCCCATAACAATGAAAAGGAACATACTGCATTTTTCCCTTATTATTCCTCTTATGCACATAGGGATTGTATAAAGGTGGTGGACCCCCTGCCCTTCTTCCAGAGCTGTGTGTTTGATATGTGCCGCTACAACGGACTGCTGCAGACTCTGTGTGACCAGCTCCAGGCTTATACTGATGCCTGTCTCAGTGCAGGAGCTCCAGTGCACCAGTGGAGGGAGCCAGACTTCTGCCGTGAGTCTCACCATACAGTACTGTTTAGAGGCACAGCTGTGGTGTAACTCAATAAAATAACTCCAAGATGTTGACTTTTAATACCTATATTTTATATTCTGTTCCCCTCTTTTCTCCACAGCTCTGGTTTGTCCTCCTAACAGTCACTACTCTATGTGTGTGAGCTCATGTCCAGAGACATGTGTGGGTGTGAGTGGTCCACCTGGCTGTGCACAGAAGTGTGTTGAAGGCTGTGAGTGTGACCCTGGTTTTGTCCTGAGCCACAACAAGTGTGTTCCCCTTAAAGACTGTGGCTGTGTCGACCCTAATGGCTCTTACCACCCTGTGAGTTTCACGCTACGCATGGACAAATACACAAAGACACATTCGAAATATACTTAATTACATTATGTAGCAATATAGAATAAAATAATACAATCATATCATTTGATATTGATATTGTAACCTGTTTATGTACTTGTGTACTGTCTAGGTGAATGAGAGCTGGTACCTGGAAGGGTGTGAACATCAGTGTGTGTGTCTAAGTGGAAAAACCATCCGCTGCTCCAACACCAGTTGTCTGCCTACAGAGACCTGCCAGCTGTTTGATGGAGAGTACATCTGTAAACCAAAAGGTAAAGAAAATAAATTAAATAAAATTAAAAAAAAAACGTCTGTGGTTCCTACTTAGTGATTTACAGTTTAATCATATTCCTTCTTCCTTTCTCACAGAGCCTACAGTTCCAGGGATCTGCTCTGTGTCCGGAGACCCTCATTACACCTCTTTTGATAATAAGGTCCATCATTTCATGGGTTCCTGCTCCTACACCCTCACTAAACCCTGCAATGAAACATCTGGGATGCCATACTTTACTGTCGACACTCAGAATGAACACAGGGGCAATAACAAGAAAGTGTCTTATGTGAAATCAGTCATCATCAATGTGTATGGAAATAAGATTATCTTAGGCAAAGGCCGTAAGGTCCAGGTGAGATGCATTTCACAGACTTGACTAAATTGGAGTTGTGTGTTTATGGTAGTTTAGTACTGGACATTACAAAATACTGTTTGTTCATGCAGGAGTGTAACAGCATTACCTTCCTTGTTACAGGTAAATGGAGTTCAGCTGACAGTTCCCATCACTCTGACAAATGATATAAACATCTTCCTCAGTGGAACATTTGTAGTGCTGGAGACAAACTTTGGTCTGCGTGTGCGCTTTGATGGCAATCACCATGCCGATGTCAGTCTCCCATCCTCCTACAAAGGCTTGTTATGTGGAATGTGTGGTAAGATTCAAGAGCACAGTTCAACACAGTGATTAACAACTGAATACAGTTGTTATTAAGTAAATGAATAAATTTCTTGTAGAAATTTAGGTGAATAATCTCTTCCACAACTATATATCGTCCTTAAATTCTCTAATTGTTAATATTCACATTTTTACATCATTCTCAAAGGAAATTACAATGACAACCCAGCAGATGACAACATTATGTCAAGTGGCAAGCCTACAAGCAACACCAATGAGCTTGGAGAGAGCTGGCAGGTGCCTGATGACAGACCAGAGTGAGTGATAGCGCTTTTAATTATTGTGGTTACAGGACGTGTGGTGTTCAAACCCATAAAGTGCATGTTGGTACATGCTTTATAATTACAGAAGAAACCTTTGCAACATGAAACTCATGAAGTAATGCCTGAGCCTAAAACGTGTTCGGGCAAATAACCTGTCTCCATTTTTCTGTGCATATGACTGATGGCTGTAGAGTTTTCTCAATTTTGTTAAGTCATTTGAAATGATCTTTATGTTTATTTCTTATTCTGACTTTCAGTTGTACCAATGGAGGTGGAGATATTGTATGTGATAAAGATATTGAGAGTGAAGCTAAGAAACCAACCAGCTGTGGAATGATCACTGATCCTGATGGTGAGAACACACACACACACACACCATTTGCTCATCCCATCTGATGTCTTTGCCTAAGCACTATCCCTCCTCTGTCCACTCAGGAATCTTCAAAGCATGCCATACTGTTGTGCCGCCTAATCCATACTTTGAGAACTGCGTTTTCGACCAGTGTGGCACAGGTGGTTCCCCAGTGGCCCTCTGCCAGGCTATTGAGAGCTACGCTGTACTTTGTGCCCAAGCTGGGGTGCCAATTAACTGGAGAAACAACACTTTCTGCCGTGAGTGTTTTATTTATTTGTCCATGGGCATGAGGTAGAGAAAAGTTATAAAATTTTGTTTCTACGTTATCAAGGAGGTAAATTCATGCCTAATTTTCAGCTTTAGTTCTTTAGTGTATAATTAGCTGCCACTGTCTCCCATTCCGATTGTTCAAACCTTTCTGCACAAAAAAACATTTGAGGGTTTATTGCAGCCCCTTAATAAATTTGCTTCTTGTTTCTCTATGTCCTTCAGCCCTAAAATGTGCTGTTGGCAGTCACTATGAGCACTGTGCTACTGCATGCCCCGCCAGCTGTCAGGATCCTGGCTCAGCCAGCACATGCAAACAGCCATGTGTAGAAGGATGTGTTTGTGATGAAGGACTGATATTGAGCGGAGACAAATGTGTGCCCTTCAGTCAGTGTGGATGTACCGATAAGAACAGCAACTATAGACCTGTACGTAAACGTGTTTTGTATAATTGTAATAGCTGAGTCCTATGTTCAATCATGTTTTTATTAACAAAATATGCTAATAATTGCACGTGTGCTTTACTCAGGTGGGTGAAAGCTGGTTTACTAAGGATGACTGCTCTGAACGCTGCATGTGTCATCCTTTGAACAATGTGACATGTGAAGCATGGAAGTGCAGCCCCGCACAAGAATGTAAAGTTCAAGAAGGCCAGCTGGGCTGTGTAGATACAGGTAGGCACTGTTCAATCCTGAAATAAACCAGTCAGCTACTATCCCACAGTACAGTAAAGTGGATGTATTCACACGTAGTACAAGGTCAAGGTTACCATTTATTTTCCAAATCAACATTCTCTTTCCAACTACATAAAATAGCAGTTAACCAACAACAATGCTTTTGGTACATCACTCATTCAGCCTTTAATGTAACCTCTATAAATCTCTGTTTGAACAGGAGTGGGTATTTGCCACATAGCTGGCGATCCTCATTACTATACCTTTGATGGTGTCATGCACACTTACATGGGCACATGTACCTACACTTTGGTGGAAGTGTGCAACACCTCCATGGTGACTCCATTTACCATTGTGGCCAAGAATGAAGAGCGTGGCCAGCCTGAGGCCTCCTATGTTCGGTCTGTCACTGTCTACCTTCCAGGAGCCAATGTCACACTGAGCAAGAGCAAGAGAGTACTGGTAAGAGTCATAAAAACATTTAGTTTAGATGGGCAATACAAGAAGTATTGGGCAAGAAGTAATGTTTTTCTTTTTTTTTTCCAAAGGTATTGGTCATATAGGCATGTACATGATGTAGGATTGTTAAAATACAATACCCCTATGGAGTAGCTAGAACATATTTGATCATAAAGTCTTCTGGTTTTGCCTTCTATAGCTGGATGGCCAAAGGATTCGTACTCCCATGGACATTACTGTCGCCAAGGCCAGGGTGTTCACCAGTGGAGTCAACAGTGTTCTGTCCACTGACTTTGGCCTCATTGTCCAGTTTGATGGTGTTCACCATGTGGAAATCACTGTTCCTGGTGACTACTTCGACAAGGTAAGAAAACATGCTGATGATACTTGCAAAGGAGAAGTGCTCAGAGGCTTCTAGTTGCCCTTTAACAAGGCTTTATTTCATCTCTACAACAAGCATAGGATGAGGAATTGATTTACTCAGGTGCATATATGTACATGATCATGCATATGAAAAAAAAAAAGTTTTGAAATTGAGTTATTTCAGTCAGTTGTAGCCAAGAAGTATTGCTCTACTATACAGTATGTTGCTGCTCAATGTTGTTTTCTAACTCCTATCAATTTGGTAGGTATGTGGAATGTGTGGTAACTACAA
The DNA here is from genome assembly GCF_024256425.1 of Clarias gariepinus. Lineage (NCBI taxonomy): Eukaryota > Metazoa > Chordata > Actinopteri > Siluriformes > Clariidae > Clarias > Clarias gariepinus. The sequence continues at coordinate 32,601,722 of NC_071100.1, forward strand.
TGGTAATTCCAGTGATGACAACTTGATGCCAAATGGCCAGCCAGCTGACAATGTCATAGAGTTGGGTAACAGCTGGAAGGCAGAGGGAGACAGCGATCCAGGGTAATTTTGTATACACACAATGATCATTTGTCGATTAAATAACACATCCCAATAATCAGGTGTTTATATATAAGTACCAGGAAGTGTGATACAAATGCTTACCTGATGAATTTGCTTATAAATGACCACATCTTATTTATTGGTTTTTATGTCCTTGTCATTTTTGTTTCTCTAGATGCCAGCCAGACACACGTCCAGATGTGCACCCGAACTGCACAGCCGAGGAAGAGGAGGCCATCAGTGAACAGTGTGCCAGCATCATGATGTCAAACCTGTTTAAACCCTGCCACTCACTTATCCCTCCTGATCCCTTTGTGAAAAACTGCATCTATGACATGTGCGAGTATAATGGCATGGAGTCCACTCTGTGTGACAACGTGGAGGCCTATGCCCAGGCCTGTCAGAGCGCCGGTGTTACAATCAGCTGGAGAAACATTACCTTCTGCCGTGAGTAATAGTGAAGCTACTAAAATGAGAATGCTGTTAATGCTTTATAGAGTCAGCTAATAAAATTACAGAGGTAAGGTTAAATGTAGAACACCTCAGATGTATGACGGCAGCTTTTCTGTTCTGACCTTCCATACAGCTCTTCCATGCCCTCCAAACAGCCATTACTCAGACTGTACAGCACCATGCCCTCCCACCTGTGCAGACCTTTTCCCCATTTTCTGTCCCCTGCCACCAAATGGATGTGTGGAGGGCTGCCAGTGTAACGCAGGCTTTGTGCTGAGTGATGGCAAGTGTGTTTCACTTTCCAACTGTGGATGTGTGGACAGCAAAGGAGAATATCATGATGTAAGTTGCAAATCAACTTTGATCCGTATCCATATACGACAACTTTTGAAGAAGGATTACAAGATTTTTTGTTTTTAGATTGAGCTTTAGAATGAATGTTGCATGATGGGAATATTTACCTGCGGTTTATGTGCTCCCATCGTGAGCTTTCAGTGGGACACACAGTTTTGCATTTGTGATAAAGACAAGACTGCCATGGTCAGTAACTCTGCTGTGTGTCACAGGTTGGGGATTCTTGGGTGACACAACACTGTGACCAGAAGTGCACATGCAGCCACGGAGGAGTACTGAGCTGCAAGAAGTTTCAGTGTAGCTCCAGCTCCACTTGTGCTTTGAACAGTGATGGCGAGCGCTACTGCAAACCTGAGCGTGAGTCTTAGAAACCGATAACCTTACGGTCGGCCAGACAGTTTTGTATTTTTTTCATTTTCCGCAGGTTGTTTTCTCTGTCAGTATACATGTAATCTTCCATGCATGTTATAATGCCCTTTTTTTCCCACAAAATAAATTCTACCGTCGTGAGAGTGCTATTCAAGCCAAATATTTAAAATACCGTGTCACACCTTTTAATCTTTTTCCTTACATTTATAGGTTTTGACAAGTGCATAATTTCTGGAGATCCACACTATCGGACCTTTGACAAATTCAATCACCACTACCAGGGTGCGTATACATACATGCTAACCAAGGATAATAATCTACCCAGTTTCCTCACCCCCCTAACCGTGAGGGGTAAGAATGTTCGCAGAGGAGGCAACAACCGCATCTCCTTTCTACACGAGGTGTATGTGGATGTGTATGGTTTCAACATTCGCTTGCAGCAGAAGAGAGTGCTGCTGGTAAGGAAATGCATCATTTATGTTAAACGTGGCATGCATGTGGTAAAATTAAGCATATAATCTTAGTGCAGTGAAACTGAAAATGTGTCAATAATCCCCCCTAGTCATAGGGGATTAGAATTTTACCACACAGTTTCAGAAATAGAAACTACAGTTGTTTACTCATTTCTGTGCGGTGGTGATTGATGCCTTCCACAGGTTAATGGTGAGCGTGTGTTCACGCCGTACAGTCCTAACCCGGGTATCAAGATCACCTTGAACTCCTGTTACCTTCAGGTCACAACTGACTTTGGCCTCACCGTGCGCTTTGATGGCAACATGCAAGGAGGTGAGAATAAAGACAAACACCACGTGTGCAAATTAATACTTAGGCCAAGTCACATGCACACCCACACTAGACTGTACAACACGGAACAAACACAGACCACAGCACTGACAGCACAATTTCCTTTCTCGATAACCAGAGGTGATTTTGCCGAGCACCTACAAGACGTTCGTGCTTGGCCTTTGTGGAAACTATGACAGTCAGTCGAAAAATGAGTATGTGAAGCCTGATGGCACCCTCACTCGTGACCTCAATGAGTTTGGAGACAGCTGGAGAGTGAGTGACAAGCAGGGATTGGAGTTCTACACCTCAGACCAGCCACGGCACAACCGTCTGCACAAGTGAGCAAAGCACTTTCAAACCGGGCCTTTTCTGACGATCAGTCATTACGTCATTTTTTTGCCTTAAGTTAATAGTAATCATCATCAGACAAAACTGCACAGACTCCTTCTTTTTATTACCCACTCAGCTACAAAACCACCTGGCTCAAATTTACTCTCTCTCTCTCTCTGCATTTGCCTCAGGAGACAGGCGGAAGAAGATTTGAACTCGGGCTTTGACGAACTCGGATGCACTCCAGCTCAGCAGGAGGACCTGAATGGGAAGAATAAGTGTGGAGCATTGAGTGACCCCTCAGGACCCTTTGCCCTCTGCCATGCCACTATTTTACCTGATCAATTCCAGGAGTAAGCACAGTGACCTGCATTATTGTAACAAGCTCTATCCGCAGAGCATAGATGTTAAGAATGTTTGTGTGTTGCAGGGATTGTGTGTTCGACTTGTGTGCAGAGCAGAGCAATTCAACACTGCGTTGTGACAGCTATGCTGTTTATGCCCTGGCTTGTCAGGAGCAGGGAATTAAATTAGGGGCTTGGAGACAACAGCTGGACTGTGGTATGTCTCTCTCTCTCTCACACACACACACACACACACACATAGTTTATCAAAAGTTTGGGGACACCCAGATTCTCATTTTATTAAGTAAGCTCTTTCTCTGTAATTTGCAGTACTTTATCATACTGTACCTTGTGTTTGTGACGGTTCAATAACAGTTTCAGTGTAATAAATGTCAGAATGATTTTATTGTTCTCAGTCCAGTGAAAACATCCTTTCAGAGACATACCTCTAAATGACCTCTAATTGACTGATTTGTCCATACTGTTATTTCAAGATGTCTCAGTATGGAAATATTCTGATTCATTATTATACATTTGTGAGCCATACTATATACCATAAGCAGTTGGTAATTTTATTACATATTATAATTTACTGCCTGGCCAAAGAAAAAAGAGACATTAATATTTTGTTCGATTGCCTTTATCTTTGATTATTCAATTCAAATCTATTTTATTTGTGCAGGATAGCGCTTTTAACAATTGTCATTATCACAAAGCAGCATGACACAATCAAAAGATTAGAGCATGCGGGCACGGTTTTAACAACCTCATGCACCAAAGTTTAGTTAGACCAAAGAGTTGATTCGATTAATTGATCTATGGCAAATGAAAGCCGTAGACCATAAAGATTTTCGATTTCCCCTTAAAAAACAAGTGTATTTTTTCTAAGGCTGTGCAGCTTAATACTGTGTGTGTGTGTGTGTGTGTGTGTGTGTGTGTGTGTAAATGCACACTCTTACTTTCATTATTAAACATAGCTGTTATTTTTACTATCAATGTATTTTTTTCTGATGCAACTTCATCAAGTGTTTAAGTGATCTCTGAGCACAGTCATTTATGTTTTGTTTTTTTCTTACCACATATATTCTGAGGTTGTTCCAGGATTTAACAATGTGTTGGACAGATCTTAACCCAACATCTGTAGTTTTAGCAACATCCTTAGTTGTTTTCTTTGCTTTATGAAGGCCAAAAATGTTATCATCAGTAACGTCTTTTCCATGACCATCTTCTGACATAGTGATTGTTTAACAAATGAGAAGCTGTATCAATTAGTGTTAAGAATTGTTGTCAGCTGAAACATATAAATCACTGCAGTATTTATCAAATCAAAGTATTACATATTTGCTAATCTAAATCCAAACAGCCAAGCAGTGTAGTGTATATAAATGTACATTATTTTAGCAGATTACATCTTTTCCCGATGAACACATGAAAATAAAACCTGAAGGTGCGGGTCAACACTGCTCTTGGCTAGATTTCCTCACTGTGTGCATTGGGTCTGTATTTGGTTATAGGTCTTTCATGTGGTGCCAACAGTATCTATACAACCTGCATGACTGCATGTCCATCATCATGCGCAAACTTGGCAGCACCCTCAGAGTGTGAGCAAACCACATGCTTAGAAGGATGTCAATGTAATAATGGATTTACCCTGAGTGGCACTGAGTGTGTCCCGTACACCGGATGTGGTTGTAGCTATTTAAACCGCTATTACACTGTAAGTCCAGTGTTATGCATTCTTAATTAGAATTACCTTAAGTAAGTAAGGTTGTATGAGCTCAGAACATCTGCTTTTCTCTACGCATGTGCACACAGCTGATGGAGACATTTGTGACTGAAGACTGTGCTCAGAGCTGTCAGTGTACACCCACTGGTGCTGTATGTCAACCCAAAGGCTGCAAAGAAAACCAAGTCTGTACCATCTCGAACACCATACGTGATTGCTACGACTGTAAGTGACTCCACTTTAAACACCCACAATATGTTCCTGTCAATGAGTCAGAAAATCTGTTTATACAAATCATGCTGCTTGCTTTCTAACCACAATAGTTTTACAGTATATGATGTTAGGGAAATATAAGCCTGCTCTAATTGACATTGTCTTTCTCAGTGAACCCATGCTCAAGCTCACCATGCTTGAACGGTGGCACTTGTGTTGTGGGATCAGACAACAGCTACACCTGCGAATGTCCAAAAGGCTTTAAAGGGAGCAATTGTGAAACTGAAGATAGTAATGGTCTAGGTAAATAAATCAAGTAATTAATTAATCAAAAATAGATCTGCATAATGTACTCATAAAACAGCTGCAATATGCTTTAAGGACTGATTGGTATACTGCCACCTTCTGTTCTAACAGATCAGACAACCATCATTCTGATTTCTGTCTTGGTACCACTTGCCGTCATCATCATCATCGTGACAATTGTGTGCATCTGCAAGAAATCTGGCAGGTATGTCCAAGAAAACAAAAGAATGCAGTTTTGCAGTGTCTACCCATGACATTTTTCATATCAATTCTCATTCAAATTAAATAGTTGTTCATTATGCATTATTAATTTAAAATGTGAGTTGTAATGAGAACAGTGATTATATAGTGACTCTTAAAAAATAAATGTCAGGTTAAAGAATTTTAAATGTATTTCATTTACATAATGTATGTTGTGACAAGTAGAACAGTGAGTAAAATTCCGTTCTTCTTTCAGGTACAAAAAATACAGTTATGATACTAGCAGCACAAACAGTATACCACTGGCAAATAAAGGTATGTTTGGTGTTTTCTGGTAGAAGTTGTTTTTTTAAAAAACTGATGTATAATTTAACTAACAGACTTTACCTCTTCCAATAGACCACATCTATGACAATCTGAGTACGGCAAGTGGAAGTGTGGACAGCACAGTTTTAAAAGCGTCCAAATTCTAAATCAGCCATATGTTCTAATTTTAATATGATTTCATTTTGTATTTATTAAAATATCATTGTTGCAGGAATTAACATGTGAACAACTATTCAATTACTTTTGTCCATGATTAATGTTTTCTAATCATGTTTCACTTACTAACTTATTTGTAAACATTACTGTAATTCTTGGTACAATACTTGGAATAATCTACTGACTTAATTAAATGTTAAGTTTTTTAAACAGTGTATGTTGTGTATTTTTATTTTTAATGAAACAAGACAAATGCCCACATCCATTTATTCAGGTCTTTCAAGTGCATTACGCAGTAGGTAATCATACTTTTTCACAAACTTTAAACACATTTTTGTGATTTAAACACTTCAGATAATGAGAGTAAACCATTAGACATTAGCCATCAAATCACCTGACATTCCACAAAAAAGAAGAAAATTGCAATAAAGTGCTTAGATGAAAAATAAAACTTCAATAACCAATATGAGAAATGTACCAACTGGATTCCTAGAATGTAATACAAATAATAATGATCATTATTATTATTATAATAAAAACATAAAACGTCAATGTTTATGGAGTAGTACCAACTTCAAGTCCGCTGAGTCAAAGTTTGAAATAGTTGGACTAAAAACTATTGATTTGTTGAACATTGTAATATTGAGAGGAGTTCTTTCTACCAAAGCCATGGTATTAACATCACATTTTATAGAGTAATGCAGATCAGTCAGGTTAATCATATTTGTAAATGTCGGACAACGGAGAAATGCAAATAAGAGAACATTTAGGCTGGTAGATTCAGTGTCTAGCTAAAAACCTGTTACGGAATATAAACCAACTCAGCTAATTAAAAACCAATCGATGACCCTTCCACAAACACTGAACATGTATGCACACCAGTTCTCTATTCAAAGGGTTAAATCTGATCAGTCATGGATCGATTGTAATATAAAATTAGGAGGCTTGAGTCCAACTATAAATATAGCTGAGAGGCATGTCAGCCCCCTGACAATCACCCTCCTACCCCCCATCACCGACTGTAACGAAATCAATACACACAAATCAATAACACGGTGCTGGTAACATCCAGTCGAGCAAAGCACTGCAGCATGGGACTTGCCGAGAATGATATAAAGAATAAAAAAGAAATCAAAATGATGTCAGACGACATGACGCCCACCAGGAGGAACCCAAAGTGGTTCATTAACTCATCTGTGGTTGTGGGTGTATGAGAGTGCTTGTGTAAAGGCAAAGCACGATGAAAAGAGGGGGGAAAAAACCTCAAGCTGGATATGGCTGAGTTCACAAAAGAACATTTCATATCCCATTAAATGTTTAACAATCATGAATCATCACCACTATTAGAGAAGGAAGCTGTTATATATGTGACTGTTTCTAATAATTTAGGACTACGCTATACTGGAGCACTGCAGTCTTCATTTAAAGATTGCATAACATTTTGATTCAGCCGAAGAGAAGTCAAAAGCTGATGCTGCGCTGCCTCAGGAGCATTTCAGTTTCCCAAATACAACACTTAAGATCGAAATTTACTGTGATACATAATAGCAGCTTATATCCGGTGTCAATGACAAAATTAAAAACCTAAAATAATCAATTTATAGACTCATAAATAAAATTAAATAAGACATTAAATCATTAAAATAAAGGAATACAAAGGATTGTGCTGGAGCAAAGGAATGGATGTAGATATTAAGACAGACAAGACCATGAAAAATAAATAAATGCATTTACATTCAGAAATCATTAAAAAAATTAAAAAAAAAGGTAACCACTGGTGGCGATCAGTGGAACAGCATACTGTAATACAGAACAGTCAGAGAAGGCTCAAAAATGCTATAAACAAATATTCATGCAGGTCTACTGCCTTTCAAGTCCTGTTTCATGACCCTGTGTGTGTCTTTACACACTAGCCCCCACAAAGTGAACTGAAATAAAATTGGCTACATTAAAAAAAAAAAAAAAAAGCCTTAAAGTGACTGAACGTCCTCACACATTTATAGGTTACAGCATTTCTGCATTCTCATTTTACCTGCCTTTCAGAATCAAGTCGACAGACCATAGCATACTTTTATCTGAAAATAGATGCAGAGCCTTAATGCACAGCATGTAAACAACGAACACATCGACACAAAAAAAAAAAATAAATGCACCCATGACTTGATCACTACTAAAACTTAAAAGACCCTGTACCTGCTACATTACAGTGAACCTTAAACATTCCCCTTTTCTACGTTTTCAGAACAAATCAGCTTAAGTTAAATAATTAACAGCTCACTACAACTTTAAAAATTAAATTCGAATGTGAAGCTTCCTATTGTGTGTGCATGTGTGTGTGTGTGCATGTGTGTGTGTGTGTGTGTGTGTGTGTATACATTTAGCTGTGTGACTCCAGCACCAGCACTTTGCACTCGCGCTTGGCGATCTTGTCGAGTGATAAAATGCTCCGTTCCGGGGGGAGGTAGAGTGGCCGGCCGACCGGAGAGCCGACAGGAGGAGTGATTGCGCGCCGTTCCATAACACTGCCTGTCCTGCAATGAGACGAAAATACAAGTCTACAATTAAAGTGCATGAAGAGACCGTGTTGATGTTGGCACATTCAAACAGCTTTTCATCCATTAACTTTTGCCTTAGTGTTGCTCAGTAAACCGGAGCACTTTTTTTTGTAGATTCAAGCTGCTAAACTGAAAGTGCAAATTGAGTCATGTGAGAGCTAAAAAGCAGAAATGTAATACGTTTGAGATATCTGAGACAACAATTTCAAAGAGAAAGTAAAAGCTGCATGTGATGCACCAAAATTTATTTATAAAAATATGTATCCATTTTGTTATTACTGGCTTTATGTTCTCTTGGCTGAGCTGATTTTTGTGATTTGTGGCCAACGAATCAATGAGTTTTACAACCAAGTTTATAGCCCTATCTATCTTTTTATCTAAAACTCTATTGTGCAATCGAACCAAACAGCAAACAAATGAAGGACCAATTTACAGATAAAAGTAATAGCAAGTATGAACGCCCCATTACATAAATCCTATTCACACAAGATTTGTCACTTTGTCAATGTGTGTGTTCCTACCTGGTGAGGTGGGATTTGGACGGCTGCTGATGGGAGAAGGACTGTGAGCGGCCCAGGCTCAGACTGGCCTGGTGCCGGTCCAGTATGTCTCGTACAGCAGGACTGGACGGACTGTTCTTACGCGAGAGAGGACGAGCTTCGGGGGGAGGGTTTGACACGGACGCTGTAAACTGCAGCTTGAGTTTCATGTGCTGACTCAGCTAAAAGAGGGGAACGGGTTGGATAATAGAAGCGGGATAAAAGTAAGAGAATGATGATTTGCCTTGACTTAAACAAGCTGTTATATTTTTCAATCTTACTTTATACATACTTCATTTTGTTCACTGATACAAAGTTAATTACTCCCTCTTCAGCTTAGTCTTTTCTGGGGGTGAATTAACAAGCCCAGACAGTGCGATATTTCTGTAGCTGAAACACACACACACATTACCTCAAAAAGTCCAGCTTTGAGGATCTGGAAGGCCACAGACACAGAGAGAGTGCTGCCTTTGCGACAGTAACCAAGGTTACTTAAAGGAGAATGACACACTACTGCATTTACTGCCGGGTCCTCCTTCTGTCCTCGGCCTGGAGGGAACAAAGAGAAGGACGAAAATTTAGCTGGAAAATAAGAGAAAAATGAGGACAAGAGGTGGGGTGAAAATGAACAGTAATCTCCTGAGCCTAGTTGTCTTTACACTGATGTGATTTCTAGCTGCAAACGTAACCAGAGTTTAGTTTCTGCGCATTTTCTTGTATCATCTGCAGGGTGTAAATTACATATGGCTTATTAGGGACCCTGCTCCAATAAGCATGACATCAGTTCATCTGGCAGACAAACACACTGCTACAGACAGTTACACCCAGTGCTATGAGAACAGAATCACTCCTTGAAATAATAGCAGTAAAGGAGCACACTGCATTTACATGGTTACTTATTTGACTTTCAAAATCAAAGATACACAGCGGGCTAAAAAACTTATTTAACACATCTTTAACAAATGAAGTGTTACTAAATAGCTTTGAGTGCTTCATCTCTTTTGGGTTAGAGTCTAACCCTGCTTCTCACCTTTAACCACTTCCCTTTCTCAATTCTCCCTCCTCTGAACAGTTGCTTTTTGCTTCTTGCTATTTTCGACTCGCTTCACATTTCCTTGCTTTGTTTGTTACTGTATTTTTCTCCCCAAACATCCACGATTTTTCTCTCTTTTCTGTCTTCTCCCTCGCACACAAAGCTCCCATTCAGGGTTTTTTCACCACTCAAGCCATCAACAGAGCCAAATGTTTGAATATCAAACACAAATTCTATTCAGTGCTTCTCAACTGATCTTACTTTAGGATATTATGCTCCCATACTTCCAATAACCACTCTGTCCTGGGCAGGGTTGCAGTGGCTCCAAATGCCTTTCACGGAAAAAAGGTGGGCTTGAGAACTGGGAATACACCCTGTAAGGGATTGCAAGTCTACCACAGGGTACTGTACATGCACACACACTCATACCGAGTGGCAATTTAGAGTCACCAAGGCACCTACTAGTGTGATTTCTGGAGGTTGAAACAAAACCAAAGATATGATTCAGCAATGGATAGATTTCCATGTCGTGATTTAATGTTAGGTTGTGCCAAGTTTTAGACTTAATATAAACCAGATGATCTATCTGCAGTATATATATATTATGTAAATCAAACGTTTTTCGTTTCGTATAACAAAATATATATATACATAAGCCAGTACTTTAGAAACAACACTAAACCCTATAACTTCTTCATTAATCCAGAATTCTATCACCTCTTTTCATCCTCCCTCCATGGTCTTTCTCCTCACCCTCTGGTGTCCAGACAAGCCGTACAGCCAGGAAGTCCTGCAGGTTGTTGAGGAGCGTGTAGCGCACTCTGAAGTGCTCGTGAGCCCTTACGGCACTGGGACAGCTCGCAGTCATAATGAAGTGAGGCCGGTCCAGTCTGATGCTAGGCACACTGTAGTGTGTGTAGATGGAGCTGGTGAATGGCAGCTTGGGGGTGGACCACTGGAGGACTGCTATCAGTGGCACTTCAAGACCCTGCGTCACAGACATCCACTCAGCTCAACATGTGTTTCACCTGATCATGGCTGGGTTGGTTGACATTTAGGGCATTGTATAGTAATTACCCAAACTAGTTTTACTGATTGATCTTACTATTAATCAGTTTATGGAATTAATGTTAAATACTGCATAATAAATGCTTCATCATTATGTACTCTGTACACACCTCATTGGAATCATCCTGGGCCTGATCGCTAAGCTGCAGTTGAAACAAAAAGTTTTGCTGTTCCAGAGCGCTGAGCATGCTGGGAAGGTGACTAGACTCACTGTCCATTCTGTAGAAGGATGCCATGGCAACTTCACCTGACTGATGGCTGCAGCAGAATGAAGATCAATAAATATCACATCCATTATCCACTTAAATATAAAAAAAAAACAAAAAAACACACACATCAGTTAGTACACAACGGTTTATAAGGTCATACCACACGTTGTCGACCAGCAGCACGGAGCCATCAGGCATCATGGGTAAATAAGAGGCATTGAAGTTGGGCAGAATTCGGACATCATGCACACACACCTCCTCCTGAGAGCTTCCGTTTAACACTGACATGCATAAACAGGATGTAGCAAACATGGGGAAGGAAGTCACACCAATGAAGCACTAGAGGACAATCATATCAGGTTTTCTTCAGCTGTGTAAAAGCTGACTTGGTCTATGATCACATCACAATCTAAATACAAGAGTAACATTACATTGAGCAACCTGACCTGGATTGCATGAAAGTATATTTTGTGGAGCTACTGGGACTAGAGCTCAGGTGGACTATTTCTATAATAATATGAAGATTCTCTTTTTATTTCTATCAAATATTCTCGTTTATAGTTCTGCATGCTTGCATTAGGAAGAGCTTTACAGTTCGATTTTCTTGCTGTGGAAGCAATTTTGCTTTTCCTATAAAGCTGGTGTTCATGCTTAAAAATGCACAAGATAATTTTGTATCTAATTAAAAGAATTCTGGGCAACTGTATGTCAAAACCACAATGGTGTAAAACACAACATGAATAATTTTGTAGATTTTATCCTGTTAGATTTCTTAAGTGTAAGAATGAGAACGAAACCCCCAACTCATACTCATTACTAAATGATAGCCTGTGTGTGTGTCCCACTATAAATAAATGGAAAAACTAAATTTTTCCTAATTATGTACATGATTATACTGCACATACAAACATAGATACTGAATTAGAATATATAATTAAATAATTAAATAATAATATAATAATAAATACAGAACAGTTTTCACCCTAATCAGCATCACAACGAATGCAATTTATGAAGTCTTGCATAATTTCTTTGCTTATTTACAATAAATATTAACAAGAACACAATATCATAAAAAGATTTCCAAAATACCTTTTAGTACAGTCAAGTGTTTTCCAGACACAGTCATCTGCTGACACTTTACTGTGGGCGGTGGAAGGACGTTTAGAGTGGTGCTGACTGAAAGAGGAAAATATGGGAAAAGGCCACAAATCAATGCATTTAAATCTTATTCTGCAAAATGTCCATCATCCTTCAAAATAAATAAGAACAATAAAGGAATGCATTAAGCTAAGGCCACGTTTATTGCCTTAAAAATCATTACAAATATACTGTAACTCCTGAATTCTGACCACAAGAATAGCAAAGAAACCTGCCCTTAACTCCTAAACTCCTACTCAGCTCCTCAAATACAGCAAAGGCTGCCAACATGCTTACACACAGTATTGGCAGGAAACCAAGTGGCACTTCTTATGTTTAAACAAGTAGTACAGTATATACAGGTATTTGCTTTGGATCAATCGGCATACAGACATAAAAGCTTGATAAATCTATTACATTTACTATACAGTTCTACAGCACACATTACAGTTAACACTCTAGCTTGTTGCTATCAAAATCTCTTTCGGTAGTCCGTGTTTTCTCCTCAATGAGCTCGGACCTTCCACTTTTGATGCAAGTTATCGCAACGTTAGAAGTCGTACAGATCATCATTTTGATCATCATTATTCTTGCGCCTACCTTGGGCTTTGAAGGTGTTGAGGTCCTGGCGGAAAGTTTGGCATGGGCTCTTCTGCTGAAGAATGCTGAGGTAGCCATGTTCCTGGATCTCAGCTTTCTCCTCCTCCTGCTTCCATACAGTCACTATGATCTAGTCAAGGCAAATGGCAAATAACTCTAAAATTGCTGATATGACATATAATGACATTTTTTTTTGTCAGTTATCATTAATAGGGGCATGTACTCCATAATCAACAATACAACAACAGTTTAATTTTGGTTAAAATGAGTGATTAATACTGCACGAACCGCAGCACGGCTCAGTTCCAGTGATTTATGATAACCATCATACTGTTTCAATGATTCTGACCACAAAGAATTCTAGTATGTATTTAAAGGCAAATTATATCTCAGTTATTATATCCATTTTATGTGGCAGTCTGGAGAGAAAAAAAAATGAGCAGAAAAGTTTTGACCTAAATTTTTTTTTCCTGCCAATAATTCTATCTGACGACATCTCTTTAGAAAACTACAAATGTACAGTATTTCACCAAAATGAAAAGAAATATTTTAAATAGTTACATGCCACTATGACATGGACAGAAGCCTAATGTAATCAAACTGTGATCAGGCTCCAGCTGTCCAAAATAAACACAGGTAATGCAGTGTACAAACAGTTTTTGCATCTTAATCATTGGCAATTCGCCTATCTGAATTACACCCTTTCCAAACTCAGCATGTTTGACAGACAAATTAAGGACACCCCAGTGGTCATATTTTGTTGGCATCATTTAGGGCCTAAACTCAGATGAGTGATATACGGTATATTTTCTTCAATTTCAGATTTAAACAATGGAAGATGTCTGTATGTTAATTAAAGCTAAATCTAATAAGTCTAATAAAATTAAATAATAAAAAATATAAAATTATTTGTCACTTGTAATTTACAGCAAATATGGTTAAATTATTTTTTCGCATAACCAAGTTAGGATAGTGGGGTCAGGGTCAGCCATAATACAGCACCCCTGGAGCAGTTAGGCAACTTGGCAGTGCTGGGTCTTGAACCCCCAACCTTCCAGTCAGTAACTCAATAACCCACAGCCTTAACCGTTTGAGCCACCACTGCACTATATATTGTACACTTGTATATAGCGTAATTTATTTAATGATGATATGTTTTACTTCTATTTTTGAGCCACGTGCAACCATGTTGCTTTAAAGTCACTTTGTAAACAGAGAAGGAACTTGGGGTTAGGAAGGATACTCCAGGTTGACTTCTCTGTTGTCATGGCATTTTATATCATAAACAACATGCTTCCTCTTTACTCTGCTGAGAAAGAAGAGTTCACCGAGCAGAAATGCCATCAAAAGCAAATACTGTAGTGCAAAAACGCAAACTGAAAAGAACAAATATTTGCACTATTTGGTGTAGATTATTTTTCTTTTTTTTAATAAAGTATAATACATGTCTTTATGGCATTCCTTATGTGTTTAGCAAATTACAGCCAGTTTGCCAGTGTATAAAGTGTAGACTTTACAAGTGTATATGTTCATAAGTTCAATTCATAATAAATAATAAGAAAGTTCATGGTTTTGTTTTGCTTTACCGTATGAAAAGCATACTGTACTCTTACAATTATTTATGATGTGACAGTAGTGTTGTTTCTCCTTAAACACGAGAGATGTTCAGGTCACACCAGGACTTGTAATTAAAATTTCTAATAAATGAAAATAGTGCAAACCTGATACAGTAAGGTGACAGAACTGCAAAATGTTTTAAAGAAGGTCATTGTTTTTTAGAAGGCATGTTTTAAAGAGATCCCAGCCAAGGTGGTTCAGAGCCCACTGCAGAAGCAGATAGTTCGATCATGGCTCGGCCGTACTTTACTTGAGAAATATTTCTGTACCATGCTGGGATAAGTGCATTAGTTTAATAGGGAATTATATTGAGAAATAAAGGTAGTTTTTATTTTAATAATCATGTTCCTTTCAAATCTTGAAATGGTTGTGCTCTTTGTGTGTGGCCTGGAAAACCCCGTCACATGATCAAGGTTTGACATTTTATTCTATATATAGTTATGCAAAACTACAGATTTCCTGAACTGAAGGAAAACCTCAAAAGTCCCGGTTTGACTTAACCACCCCTCTTGAGATTTTGAGATTATAACTGTAAGGGTACTGGACCCATTGACACTGAATCTATAAATGCAAATTAAAATTTCTCCCTATTCCACTTGGGAGGGCTGTAACTTTAGTTCTTTTTATATGCACAAAAGAGTAACAATTACAGTTCAGGAAAGCCTGTAGTTTTGCAAAACTATATATAGAATTAAATGTCAAACTGTGACGAGGGGTTTTCCAGGCCCCACACAAAGAGCACAACCAGTTAAAGTTTCATAATCTTGCAGAAGACAGAACCCAAGACAAATTAAATATATGCAAATGCAGTGGCTGCTCAGTGGTTAAGATGTTAGATTACTGATCGGAGGATCATGAGTCCAAACCCCTGCATCATCACCCTGCTGGTGTTGGGCCTTTGAGCAACCTTGAACTGCTCAGATGAGATGAACGTAAGTCATGCTGGATAAGGGCATTTGTAAAATGTTAATATTAATATCCAAGAGAAAGTCAATACAAACATACTCAGCTAAATATCATTGCTGGTTTAAGTATTATATTGTTATGGACTACAAAGCACAGTCTTTCAGCTGTGTTTGGGCAGGTCTAGTATTTATCAGCACACACCAGCAAGCTCTGATAAGCCCAAAGACAGAGTGACAAACTCACACAATTACCCTAGGCTAATAATATGCTGCACTTACCTTCACTTTAAGTGTGTTGACCGGTAGTTTATCCAAAGACACGGTCAGGGGGAAGATGACTTCATCATTTAGAACGACTGGCTCGTCCACAGGAGACTGATCATATCATATGTTTGAGAAACATGCAACACAAAGGGCAATAAGCATGTTAAATTCCTACTTTATTAGTCCTTACACATGCATTATATTTGCATGTAATATTTGGCATTGAGGGACATTTAGAAAAGGCTTACACAAAGGGTGTAACCAAAGGGACAGCTGTGCAAATATTGGACCGAGATCCAGACTTTGTTCAGAGCGTTGATTTCTCACAGTGTGTTTCCATACATAAACTTTAAAGCATACAGGTACTGGTTTTATTGGGGAAGATGTGCAGTAATGGCTGAAGCTGCACTATTGCTAACTAATAGACGTAGTGTTATTATTAGTTTACAGCCCTTTATACTGCCTAGAGAACTGTTCAGAAGGTTAAATGCTAAACCACAATCCTTTTAGGAAACCCAGTGTATTCAACTCTGTCCTCGGGTCTAGAAACACAATTAAAAATGACAGAAAATATTGTGCTTTATGCAAAATGTAATAGAAAGTCTATGACTAACACCACTGTTGACCAGATTACACGGTTATAATTCTTTATTAATTGTAGTAAGTGAGTGATTAATCACTATAAGCACAGCAATAACACAGACTTTTTTGTTTGGTCTCCCTCTTCTTTTTTCTCCCCCAAATATTATAGACTTTCTAGCCACTTTGCTGCATTCCTTGATCTACTGCGGCCCTACAGGAACATGGAAGGAAATTCTTAAGACTATATCCAGGTCGGTGTAAGAAGACTGCCTGAGAGACTGTGTCCAAAATCACATATTGTATATGAATTGGTTGTAAGAAGTATTGTTTGTTTTATTTGTTTGAATATTTTTCTGTAAATCCTACAAAACAATTGTTATTTTCTCATCAAGCTTATATTTGATTAGGATTGTTAAACTTCCCAAATTTTTTCAGACGAATCTCACCATTTGTCTTATGACAGGTTAAAATATTCATATATAAGTGGTTCGATCTTCTTTTCGCTTGAAATGCGAACCAATTGAGTCCAAAGGCAGAACTGAACATAGTGTTTTTAGCACAGTTTAGTCATCACCGTGTTATGAATATTTATTCATTATTAAATCTGTCATCGTTCTTGTAAAAGCTCAATGTTAGTCAAGCTAACATGTATAACCTTTTATTTTTCATCAAAAGGTTAAGATAATTGCCTTCTTTAATGTGTATTTAATAGTTACTTTCTGACCAAACTTGTAAGATTGTTTTTAGGTGCAAAACTCAGTTAGTCTTTAACAAAAGCCAGGAACAAAACTGGACCTGAAACACTTGTACCAGTGCCAACTCATCCTAGTATTTTCCTACCACGTCAGCATCATTGCTGTAGATTACTACACAACGCAATAGTTACTGTCTAAATTTTATCATGCATTTATGGCACCCTGTTTTCAGCAAGTGATTAAACAAAATACGTGAGACAAATTCTACATAAAGCAGATGCACCACAGTCAGCAAATACACATCTTCATGAAGGACCAGCGTGGCAGGTGCGAATGATAACTGGCAAGTGGCAGCTCATTATTCAAATTTTATCATGCATTTATTGCATCCTGGTTCCATAAAGCGATTGACCAAAATACGTGAGACAAATTCTACATAAAGCAGATGCACCCAAGATTGTCAGCTAATACACACCTTCATGAAGGACCAGCGTAGCAGGTGTGCCTGATAAGTGAGTGTAGGAATATAACCAGTTCAAACAATCTGTATTCACTTATTCATTCATAGGTCTGATGAAAGAGCAAATAATATAAGGAAGCGGACACCACCCACAGCGGTGCCTGTGAACTCTGGAAGTTCAAACCAAAATAATAATAGTCGTGTGTGAGTAATATGGTTTCATCATCGGCTACCACTTTATCCTGTATACAGGGTTGTGGAGGGGTCAATCATCACAGGGCGCACACACGCACACATTATGGGCAATTTGGAAACGCCAATTAGTGTAACCTGCATGTCCTTGGACTGTGAGAGGAAACCGGAGCACCCAGAGAAAACCCAACAGGCATGGTGACATGATGCAAACTTCATGCACACCAAGTCAGGAATCAAACTCAGAACATATATATATATATATATATATATATTGCAGTGTATATATGTATATGTATGTACACACACATGTATATTTTATATAAACAATGTATATATTTTTTATTCATTTATTGTGTGTGTGTGTGTGTGTGTGTGTGTGTACTGGCCCACCTGGACGGGTGCCCTGCGGAACTCCCTGGCGCCGTTCCCGGGGTTATTGTGGATGAGAAGCGGTTTACACTCTCTGAACCCCCGGTAGTTCGTGGCTCCTCTAACTGAGCAGCTCCCTGCATCATCTTCATCACTCTCCTCCTCCTCGGCTGCATCCTCCCCGGAGCGATCCCTCCCCCGCGCCCTGCTCTCACCCGGACACACACTGGCGAGCGCGCGCAGGGACGCAGCCAGTTCGCGCCAGCCGCGGCCCGCGCGCTCCTCGCTGCCTCCGGAGCCCGTGCCGCTCTGCGCGCGCAGCACCAGCAGGAAGCGCACCGTCTCCCCCAGGTAGAGGTGGCTGCGGCGCGGCAGGGTGCGGTACCTAGCCGGGTCTGACAGGTCGGAAATGGGCACCGCGGGAAAATACATAAAATACTCGCACTGCGATTCCATCATCAGAACCATGACTGGGGTGTTATTATCACCGCGAAAGCCAGAGAGCTAGCTAGCTAGCTAGGCTAATAGATCCGGGTGCGCGTTTAACTAGCAGGGGCAAAACATCCTCTCTGCAGACATAAATCCTCGAATCGCCCCTCTCTCACGTGTACGTCTGTTTGCATCACAATTATCTGCAATAAATACGATTAAAATTCATCCTGTTATGTCGTTGCTCTCCCATCTCCTGTAGCACATTCAAACCAGTTTCAGGATTATTAATCGAGTCACATTGGCGTGCAGTGCAGCTAAGAAGCGATAATACAACTAGGCATTACTAGTAGATTATCGAAAAACAGTTTTGAGACAATTATGCACTAGCGCACGTTTTGACTTTAAAGTTGACTTTAATTCAACTAAATAAATACCGACGTCTACTGGTAAAAATAAAGAAAAATAGCCCTTCATAATAACCATGTGTTTACCCCTGGATATTAAGTTGAAACACTAGGACGAGCTGGTCTTCTACATGTAAGTTGCTGTTAAGTTATTGTATTTACTTTTAAATAACCACTTTATGAAATCAATTTCCAGGAACCAGGCAGTGTGAAAAGCAATTTTGTTGGACTGCCTTTAGCTTTGATTAAGAGGCACATTCATTTCGTTATGTTTTTTATAACATGAAAAAAAAAATCACAAAATGTATTTCCATACTGGGCTATGTTCATTTTTGCAGATGTCTTGTATGGATGACAGGCAAGTCTACTCTGGCACATTCTGAAGACCTTCAACATGGATAAAATCAGGCCATGTCAATTCATGACATCAGGAAAGAAAAATGCATACATGTGGGAACCTGCTCATTTTACAACCCGGGATAATAACAGTGGGCACAATACATGATGGGAACATCGCATTGCTTCATGCACTTCCATTCTTACCCTGATGCACCCATCACTCTGGAATATGGTCAATCTGAACTCATCAGACTACATGACATTTTTCCATTGCTTTGAAGTCTACTCTTTATGCTTCCTTTAATTCTCTCACTAACAAGTGGTTTTCTTATGACCACATAGTTGTTTAGTCCCAGTCATGTGAGTTCTTAGTAAATACTGGTACTTTCATTATTAACCATAGCTGCGATTTCTACTGTCGATTTTTTTTACCAAGTGATCCTGACCCTGCTCGAGGTCATTCACGATTTTCCTTTGACCATATTTCTTCTCCAAAGCTAATATTTTACCAATATCCTTCCAGGTTTTAATGATGCCATTCAGTCATTTACAGTAATCTCGTTAGTTGGTGTTTTTTTTTTGTTTGTTTGTTTGTTTCAGGCCTTCTAAAACACAGTGATATATTTTCTGTGACAAAAAGGCTATATATTTTGACATGGTTGTTTAAGAAATTAGAAACTACACATTGACTTAAAGTTAAAAGAATTGTTGCCAGCTGAAACATATTAATCATTGCAGAATTTATCAACCAAAGTATCATCCTTTTATCAACCTTAATATTTGCTAATTTAAATATAAAAGTGACTTCTTTTGACCAGGCAGTGTAGTAGGGCCTATAAAGTAAAGTAAACTCATTAATTCTTAATGTGTTCTGCAGGTAAAGATTTAATAGAATCTATAGCTGTAGTAAAATAAAATTAAGTAAAATAAAGTTAACTTATTCATTCTTAATGTGTTCTGCAGGTACAGATTTAATAAAATCTATAGCTGTAGTAAATAGATTTTGTTTTGTACAGATTAGATTCTTGTTACAGGAATTTATTTAACATTTGAATGACCACTGGATGCAAAAGGTTTATAAACCTCTGGTGTAGGCTACTAAACAAATTTGGGGGCATTTGGCCTGGAAATGGCCTGTTCGATACAAAAAGACAAAAATCACTCAATTGATTCAATATCGAAAGTTTTATTTTATTCCATTCAACCTTTTTTCCTATCCATCTACATACAAGTAAAATATAGATCCAAGACATACTTACAAAGGTATGTTAAAATGTTATTACTAACCAAACTTTAATATTCAAGTAACAAAGAGAACCAAAATAAACATAATGCACAGATTTACAAGGTTCAAATGGAATATCTACTTTATTGTAAATGTACTATTGAGTAAAACATTATGACAGTGTGTCAGCATTACATTGAATTTGCAGCATTGACATAAGATTCTGGTACTGAGGAAAGTTTGCTGGGTCAGCAAAGTTTTCTTGCTTCATACTTCTTAGACATCTCCCTGTCAAGATTTTTGTTTCCGTTAGTAGCATCCAATTTGCCTTAGGGGGATTTTGGGATAAGACCAACACTTAAAAAACCCACACATCTCAATTACAGCTTAGAATTTCTATTTTCACAGTCACAGGTTATGTTTTTCCTAACTAAAAAGTATCGGCAACTCTTTGGTGTACCTTTAATCTAGCATCAGTGATGTAAATGGAAATTCAAGTTTTATTTTCTGTACCGTCAATGACTGTAATCTAATACAGGTGTTGACAGAATAATGAAAAGACCAGCATTTTTTTGTGTTGTTTGTTTGTATGTTCGTTTGTTCTGTCTACAAAGCCATTTCTCTTTTTGCGGGCAGAATACTAGAATGTCAGTGTTAAACAAATATGTACTGCCAGACACAAGTAAATTAAGTCGAAGACTTTCTTTAGTCTCTTAAATAAAAAAAATAAAAAAACATACACACACCAATTTCAGGAAAAGCTGATAAAAAGGCTACAACACATAAATCAAACCATATTGCTTTTGTACAATCTCCAAAAGTCTGTTAGGTACTTATGTGTTTACTAGTTGCCAAATGGCAGCCCCTACAAAGTACAAATTTTGTCAACATGAAGATGCAAAGCTTTGGTTGAGAAAGTCTTGATTAGTGTTCAGCTTTATTTCCATCATGCAATATGCTGGCATAAGTGTCAGTATCGGCTGGCACGCACTTTCAAACCCCCACAACAATTATCTGCCATCTTGTACAAAACATAGGCTCTAAATATTGATTTAGAATTTGAAACAGAAAAATGTCTCTGATAAACAGATTTTTCATTAGAAATGTTTTTGTTTGGATTTTCTCTGACTCCAGCATTCCCATATAGAAACTGCCCTCAGCCAAAATGGATTTGTTATAGAAAAGTACAGCAAAATACAAAATCAAGATGTAGTGTGACAATAACAGAGATGAATCTGGATTGCTATTAAATACTGGTGTCAATGAGTGCTATTTATAAACATGCACAAAGTATTTTAACATACACTACACATCATCACTTACTATAATTATAAAGACTACGCATGGAGTGCTGTTTTAATAATTATGCTTGAACTGATCAAAGTTAGAAACTTATGAATTTAAACATGGAAGCCAAGCAACCCGTTTGTATGTTCAGCTTTATCAAGCTGTACGATGCATTTCAGTTGATTTCACACTAAATTCACATACCATCATTTTACATACCACATGACTGAGATACTTGCAAATTATAAAATTATAAATACATTACTTACATTAAGATCTGTTTTTTTTTTCTTTTTTCTTAACAATTAAGCCCTGTTCCAATTTGTTTCATATGGTAAGGCAAAAGTCACAAAATTTTGGTTTTTAGACTTGCATGTATTAGGTTATTTATGGATGTTCTTGTATTCAGTTACAGTACCAGTTAAAGGTTTGGACACACGTTTGGATTTATTTTCTACATTCTACAACAATACTGGATGTTTTTCAAAACTATAAATAATACACATGGCATTAGCTAACTAGAACAACAACAGTTAGTTGTTATTTTAAGACACGAGTGTCAGCTGTTCTAGAAAAGTCCTTGCAAGAACAGTTTTGTCACGTGTATTTGCAAAACCCATCAAGCACCATGGTGAACCTGGCTATCATGAAGACCATCAGAGGAAAGCAAAACCAAAACTTACCTCTGCTGCAGAGGAGAAGTTCATTTAGAATTACCAGCCTCAGAAATCACCAATTAACAAACAGCACCTCAGAATAGAGCCATCAAAAGCAGATACATCTTAATATCAACTGTTCAAATGAGATTATTGCATATTTTGGAAATAAAAAGCAGGAAAGACCATGCAATTAGAAGGCGTGTCCAAACATTTAGCTGATACTGTATAATTGACTCATCTCCAGAGGATTCATCTCATTGACTGCGATTTCACTAGCAAACCTCAGCATAGACATGCACACATCTACCTACATCAAGTCCGTTAAGTGGTATCAGTTTACTGTCATAAAAATAAAAATAAAAACTGAAAGGCAAAACTGACATCATTGGTTATAATGCACTAATGTTTAATTAAGTACACTAAGTATTTACAAATGATTTCAATTTAAATTCATCTGGAATGACAAATAAATAAAAATACATTTTAGACAGATATTCAATACTGCAACATAAATAATAACCAATAACCTCTCACAGGAGCCAGGAGGTAGATTACAGTGAGCAGAATAGCCTACTCCATCTAATGGACCAAAAACAGCCAATTACTCATTTAATTTTGATAATTTATTTCGGTGTCATCAACTGGAGACTTTTTATATAGCTTATATAATATGCACCATGATACTATGCCATGAGTGCCATGACCATGACAAGTTTTATTATGGTAACTAATGCAAAAAAAGTACTGTATTTCAAACAGTTTCTTCCTCCTGCAGTCCTGCACTGCGACGCAAACTGCCACTGTTAGATGTACTGATCAAAAATCAATTCCTGACACCCAAACCAATGTCATTGATTTTCTTTGCATTCATTCCCAAGATTTGTGCCAGACAGTAAGAGTATTATGATTCTGCTTTAGTGGTAT
This sequence comes from Clarias gariepinus, assembly GCF_024256425.1. Lineage (NCBI taxonomy): Eukaryota > Metazoa > Chordata > Actinopteri > Siluriformes > Clariidae > Clarias > Clarias gariepinus. The sequence goes on from NC_071100.1 coordinate 32,624,890, forward strand.
TTGTACTCCAGTCGATGGCTTTACGCTCTATTTCAGTACTGTCACTAGGCACATAAGCAATGTTAATCGGAAAAGTGCTATGTGGCTTAACGCCAAATTGTCTGTGGGTAGGAGGAAGCGTGAAATGGAAAGGTTGTTTGTGGGAGTCGGAGACAACGGGTAGCATTCAAAATGCTTTTTTGTACCGTCACAGCTCAAGTAAAGCAGCAGAAGTAGCAGAAACCATGCACCATGATGTAAACAAGCTGCATCACACTTTACCCAGCATGCATCATTCCCAATGCTGTATTCTGGGGCCAACTGCATTGTAATTGTACCACTGTATACCTCATTACAGTGCTCATTAAACACAATGACATCCAAGTCACATGATACCTACATGATACCTACAAAGGACAGGATGAAAAGGAGTTCAGAAGCCTAGCAAGTATTACAAGTCAGGATCTAACTCCAGCTCTGAGTAGTGCAGTGCAGAGGCCCAGTGGAGCCATAAATCAGAAAAACAAATGTAGCTATTTAACTCACTATCTCAGTTTTCCCTTAATGTCCACATGTTCTTGGGAGTGATTACGGGCCAGGATGGTTCCATCCCAATCCCTCTCTAATGATTCACCAGCCTGCTGTCCAGTCCTATGAGGTGGCAAATCCTTTTTAACAGCAAGCCCATTTGCAGCCAGTGCTGGTCCTGGAAACTGCTGTGCACGTGGAAACTGTCGGAGATCCAACAGATCCTTGTATTGGATCTCCGGCCTAATCATACGCAGACAGGCTTGCCTCGTGGCATTGTCCAGACCTGGCTGCAACTCGTACCCCAAAATCTTCACCATGCCACTCTGAAAGGGACGGATGGCCCTGTCCCGAATACGGCTAGCTTCAATCGGCTGGCCTCCATCGCGCAGACACACACTGGCCAGAACCTCCCGTCTGCTCCTCAATAAGGCAACCTCAGCATGCATCCTCGCTCGACCAAATCTCTCCACCCTGTCCCAGAAAGTGCTGTTAAAGGCTTGGTACAGGTGCCAGTCCAGGGCGTTCCAATCACGCAGCTTCTGGCGCTGCTCTTCCGTCAGTGCTAAAGATGCTGAAGCAGCTGCCTTTCCCACCCAGCCAGACCGACTTTTAGATATCTGCTGTCTAGCATTCAGGCTAAAAGACACAACAGCATCCAAAGGCCAGCAAAGAGCATGTCGGAGCAGCACCATGGACTGGTCAAAGTACTCAGACAAAAGGATAAGTTTAAAGTTGCGTCGTACTGTTGCTTCACCACGCTTTGCAAGAGCCAATGAGTAGTTAGCATTGTGATCAAGGCCAAAGTCAAACCACAAAAGGTTGCGGGCATAGTGGTTGTTGCGCAGTTGAGGCTCATAGTATTTGTACGGATTATCTGCAAAGTCGCCTAGTCCCTTTGAACGTCGAAAGGCAGGGGCAACATTTTTGTAATAGGCATAAGATGACTCAGCTAATGCCACAGGTTCTCGTAAAATGGAGAAATAAAATGTATTTGCAGGCATGACTTTCTCCACCTGTCAAAAGAGAATAGAAGCTTTTAGTATCTAGTGAACTTTAAGTGTACTGGACATAAGAAATACGAAACTGGTTCACAGCTCTATTCCTGGAAAGCCATTGTCCTATGGAGTTTGAGGCATCCCATACTCTCAACAAATTAGCTGATTTTTAAACTCTTTACATTATATATACAAGTATATACAAGTGTAAAATGTGGGATGGATGTTGGAAAAACTTCAACCTGTGCAGGATAATGGGTCCCCTGCTTTATGCATATATACACAGGCTACAGTATTGCAAATAAGTTTCACTTTAGAAAATGTAGCGTTGATCAGAGGACCAAACCTATGATTTGATTTAGGTCAGCACTAAAACAGACCTAACAGACATTTCATTTGGCTTGGGTATGTTGCTGCTTGCTCCCTCTTGTGGGACAACATCTGCCTGCTAAGTGTAAGTAGGTGGATGAGTGGGAAGTTGACTAAGTGAATGAGTGGATCACATGCATTCCTAAGAGTATGTGGGAACTGGAACATGAACACAGTGCATAATACAAAGCTTCCTGTTTCCTTCCTTAACCCGATTTTATCTCTACAACATATTCTTTGTACAGTCCTGGGTGAGGTGAATACTGAGCTGAATACTTCTGGGGGACATGGCTGAAGCTTATACTTGTTAAAATACAGATGCTGGTCTGCTTGTAATGGCATTGTATAACAGGTGACATTCAATATGTTCAATATTAATGTGTTACAAGCTAGGTCCAAAAAATTGGTTAACTACTTAAAATCACCTCACTCAGATAAACATTGTTAAATTCACTGTTTCTTCAAGACCACAGTGACACGGAAACATAGTAAACAACTTTTATTTCCATACCTCTGGCTTGTAGAAGCGCATGTGGTTTCCCATGACATCAAATTCAACTACATGGGGACCCCTGTACCCTTTGACTCTCTGGGCTATGAAGGGGAGTGGATAGCCAAACTGGTAGCCCATTGGGAGGGCAAAACGTAGACCCTGCTCCTCACCAAAGCGGTAGAGCATGTTGAGAACGGTGCTGCTGGCTGTCTTGTGAGTCTTCAGGAACATGATGTGTTTTTGTGGCCTGCAGGAGCCCAGAGGAGGCCCCTGACCGCTCTCGGAAAGAGAGAACAGAGACCGAGGCCGCTCTGTCTGTACCCAGCTAACATAAAAAAAAGAAACAAAAGACATAAGGATGTGTCTAATCAGATATCAGAGATAGCTAATAAAAAGACAATAAGAGATAATATTAAAGAAATTATTCTGTAAGAGTAAGTAAAATGGTATTCCTACGTGTAAATACCACTGCCAATATTCAGAGTCTCATAAAAAGGAGATACTACACACTGATACAAATGTGTTAAATCAGTAAGAAAACAAAAACTGAAAAGCACAACAGATGGAGGACACAAACAAAAAGAAAAAAAAACCAAATACAAATACAGATTGTGTCAGAATACATTAGTACGTTTACTGCTAAAATTGTTCCAAAAATCAATTCTCTGTCATTTCCCAACACAACTCTCTGGGTCAGTGATGGTGTCTACACCAAGCTGAAAGTATGATGATTGCTGATTTAGACTCTGGGAACCTGGTGGCTAATATGAAGGCCAGATACAGCCAATGCTGCTATGCTAAAAAATGCACTTTAACACCATTGTCTCATTTAAATGTATCCTTACATTAGGTTACTGGGTAAGTAACCAAGTCAAACACTGTCAAACACTGTTGGGAAGGTTTTCTCTCAAATATTGAGGAAACAGATAGGTCTTTAGTCATTGTTTAAAGATTGCCAGTGACCCAGCAGTATGAACATCTAGAGGAGGTTCATTCCACCTAGGTGCCAGAACAGAAAACAGCCTAGACACATGTCTTCCTCAATCCCTGGGAGATGGTAAGACCAGCTGAGCAGTTCTGGAGAATCGGAGGGAAAGTGTTGCGGTGGGGGTGTGATTAGTGTTGAGAGGTAACTGGGTGCTGGGCCATTTTTATCTTTGTAGGCAAGCATCACTGTTTTGAATTTGATGTGGGCAGCTACAGGAATCCAGTACAGGGAGCAGAAAAGTAGGGTGGTGTGGAAGAACTTGGGTAGGTTGAAAACAGGACATGCAGCTGCACCTCTCATCCCGTGCATAAATAACTACTGTAATTTTGCACTGACCCCACTATCATGAAGGTTTTTTGAACGGCTATGTTAGAATCCACATCTGCATTTCCCGATCTGTCACCATGAACCTTTGCATACTGTTCCAACAGATGATAGATGCTACTCCCCTGGTAATGCCCTGGTACACCACTCTTACATATCTAGAAAAAATAAACACCTATATAAAAATTTTATTTCTGGAATACTGATCAGTATTTAAAAACAACTGTTTCTTTTAAACTAACTAAAGGCGTGGAAACACATGTACAAGTGGATCATGGACTTTTGGACCATTGACAGCCAGACCTGTCATCTGAATACAGACTTCTCTTTTACTTGCTGATTGGGTATGAGTGCATCACCAGCCTCCTTACAAACGGAGAAGTGATAATGTACAGAGAGTTACTGACCTCAAAGAGCTCCCATATTGGTGCCATGATTGGTGCCACTTGTCATGAAAAAAGACAGGGATTTTGGTTTACAAATCACTAATGACCTCACCTACCTGCTGTCATATTATAATTAAGGTGAGCCATCCAGCACACTAAAAACAACTTTAGAGAAGACCCTAACATTTTCACCAACTTCTACCCTTGTACCATAGAAATCATCCTGACTGGGTCCATTACTGCCTGGTATGACTGTTGCTCCACCCGCACCACTAAGGCTCTCCAGAAAGAGCTGAGTATAGAGAAGAGAACCATTACGATCAATAGACTCCCAGCCATATAAAACATTTACCAGATGCATTGCCTGAGGATAGAACATATCATTCCGTACACAAAGTGTTTTCCAGATTTCTATTTGGCACACACTATAGGCGTAATCATTAAAGAACAAAAAGTTAAAAAGTAGCTTTACCTAAAGTTTGTTAGGGAAGTTGTAGGTCAATTTATTTACATTCTCTCTGTCAGGAAGTTACTTTGCATGCTTGTCATACCTTTATCAATGTTCAAATAAACTTGATTTAATAGCAAAAATATATATACACTGTATGCTAATAGTACTGACATTGTGTGATTATGGCTATAGAAGAGCACTTTTGCTAAGTTCTTATCGTATAATGGTGAAATAAAGGGTGGACCAAACCACCCCAATACTTCACTATTCATATCTCTATTCATAAACTATTAAAACTACTGCGCTAGAAAAAAAAGCCAAATTGAACTTCACTCTTTCTTCACTCAACTTTAAACTAGGGCTGCACCAATGCATTAACATAATCATAATCATTAACATGATTACATAAATATATGGGAAGGAAAGACCACCTGATATGATCTTCTCATAATATGTACAATATGAATATATGAATATATGTATATGTAGGTGCCAATTTGACTAATATTGCGATTCTCAAAGTATTGCAACTTTAATTGTTGTTGTTTCTCTTTCTGCTGCTCCCGGCAAGGGGGCGCCACAGCGGAAATACCCAGTCCGCACTACAACTTGGCACAAGTTTTACGCCGGATGCCCTTCCTGACGCAACCCTCCCATTTTATCCAGGCTTGGGATCGGCACTGCATTCAGTGGCTGGGGTTTGGGCACTGGCTGGGAATCGAACCCGGGCCTTCCGCATGGCAGGCGAAACACCTACCTAAAAGTATTGCAACTTTAATGAATATCCTAATTTAAGTTGACCTTGAACAATTTTAAAAATTTGTTATAACGCGAAAGTTTTATACCTTACCTTTATTTAACATTTTCACAACTAAATTGAACAAGACTAAATAAATGTAGCCCATTCCTTATAGCTTTACTTTTTTCCCGATAATTACTTCAAATACAAGAATAATATTTAACTTCAATTTTAATTTAATAAAAATCATCCGCTGATTATAATTTCTATAAAAACTTTACCTCACAGGATATCAATGTGTAAATAGTTTAGAGTGCACCTATAAGATTATACACAGACAATTATGCTTTATACCTTAAACGTCTCCAAAGTCTTCAGCGCGTGTTAAGCAGTAATGAGCATGTACAGTAGCTTCAAACAGCTTCTAACGTGGGCACACGTGGCTTCTAATGCACATGTTTCGAGACTAAGTAGTGCTATGGTGTTTTGAGACTGGTGTAAGAGTGTGTAATGAGTCTTTTAAAACACTCAACAACTTTTGAAAATGTAACACCATAAAAATGTGTCTGTTGCATCACTCAAAGGGGACAGAATCAGTTATATTCTAAGGCTGAGCGGTCCCTGGTTGATCGATCAGATCGTCAGATCTCTATTATAAATGTAATAAATTATTCAAAAATCAATTTGGGAGACAATGTAGTGATACATGAATCGGCACACAAAAGAATTGCAATTCTGACTAAATACATTTTTTCTCCCCATCTTAAGTAAATACCTTGACTTCCATTGAGTGCATCGATACATTGCAATATTTATTATCTTCACCAATTTTGTAATTCAAAGTAGAATATGAGTCATTATTACTTAAAATTCAAACCTGATAATCCTACATGTGGTAATTCTTTCTTTTCACATTCACACACATATACACTCACATCTACACTTACATGTTTATGTTTACATTCTGGACCATTGCACAAAGACACTTTAATAAGGCACCTTAATAAGTCACTTTTTATGCACATTTGCACACCATCTATCTTTCACCAAACTTCAATTTAAAAAAAAAAAAAAAAAAAAAAAATTTACAGGATATTTCTATTTTTTATTTGTATGTACAGTATATTTTTATTTTAATCTCTATTTTTATCCTATTTAAATTAAAATTTTCTATCGTATTTCTTTTATTTCTTTTATTAATATTTCTTTATTATTATAAGTTTTAACTCTCTTTTTAAGGTCACTAGCGGTTGTATAAGCATTTCACTGCATATCGTACTGTGTATAACTGTGTATGTGACAAATAAAATTTTAATTTTGAATTTGAATCTTTGCACATTGTTACATTGGCATCTTGAGGATTGTGATGTTTTAATATTTATTTTACAAAAAAAATGTTTCCTACATGAAAAAACAACTAAAACTATATAACCATAAATTAAAGAACGAATAAGTCGAATTAAACAGGAAATCGTTTGTACTTTTGTCACATGACTCCTAAGACGCTATGCAGTAAATTAAACAGAAAATAGAGTTGAACAATTCTTTTCATGAATCTCATAGTCGGAGTCGTTCGTTCTTTTGAATCTATTGCATTGCATAGCGTCTATGGGAGTCACATGACAATAGAACGAACAATTCGGACTAGAAGACTCTAAGGGAACTACTCATTTCTGTTTCCAGTACATAGACTATGGAGGTTTTACAATGCTTTACGCACCCAGTAGAAAATGAACAAATCACTCCCTGAGACTACTCGTTCTTCTGAGTCACTCGTTTAAAAAGAACAAATCGTTCATGAACGTCACTACTACTGTTTAGTGTTCCTGGAGCTTTCTGTGGAAGCCTTAAATGATTTCTTTCAAAGTTTTTCATTACAACACACAATTGAGAAGCTTATAATTTTTTTGATAACTGGCAGTTAAAACATGCAAGTCTTCAAACTTTTTTGGGGGAAAGAGAGAGAGACGCAAGGATAATGTCTAGGGTAAAATAAATTTAATTTTTAAAAAAGCAACCACGAGTTGTGACTCAGTCTCATTTGATTTCCTGTTACTTTTCTTTATCTGTTTGTGGGTGAGAGGTGTCATACCCGCTTCACAAGCAGTACAGTAGCAATATCTAAGAACTTGGGTATGGATAAGACTGATTTCAAATGGTCTTGGTGGCCATGGTCTGCGGATTATACCCATGATTTTACAAACTTTTTTTTTTTTTTTTAAAGGGAAGAATGCAGATTCTTTTGGCAAGTATTCTTTTTGGGCATGTGGCTCTAATATTCTCATGCTAGATTAAAAACCAGGTGGACTCTTTTAGCCAACCTGTAGTCAGGGGGTCACTGATTTGTGTAGCTGTATTCTTAAACTTCCAGTTTCCAGTTCCAGAATAGTTTACTTAATGACGTTTGGTGCTGTGAGTAAACTTTTTGGTGGTTCTCTTACTAATCTTAAATGCTGATGTGTCTCCAAGCAGACCGAGGGATGGTCATAGTAGTACGGAGTGTTTCAGTAGTATTGCCTAGTGCTAAAAACATTTAATTGGAGTGCAGTCCTATATGGCATTACTTTGCTGCAAATGAAGCCAAAGAAAGAAGTTCTCTGTAGTATATCTGACAAAGGCTAGGAAAACTCACAGCAAAAGAGAATAGACAGACAAAGCAGCCTCTGTTTCTCTACAGGAGAGTGATAAGGAATGAAGGAGAAGGGAATAATTAAATGTAAGGTAATAAGAAGGAAACAAACAAAAGGAACTAAAGAAGAAAAAAAGCAAGTTGAGCTCCATGAATCCTCCATGTGAATGTGAATCAGTTTGAGTCATTCTGTAGCTACAGTAGAAACACTTTAGGAAGTATAAAAATCCCACATGAGTAATTCAGTAAAAAAAAAACTAGAATGTGTTAGTGTACACTGTGTACACTAACAGCCAACGGCCGCCCCCCCACCCCCCTTCCACTTCATTTATTTGATTATTTTGTGATGGTTTAACTGCAGCCTTAAAGTAAGATAATGGAAAAAAGTTGTTTGGAAAAGATGGAAATGGCAAGTTTAAGGAAAAAAAAAAAACAGTGACACCATAGTCATAAAATGGGAGATAAAAAAACTGAAACTAGAAATAGATTACTCATTTTTTCCCATCACTTATTTATTCTTGAATTTTATATATATAATATATAAAATATATGGTTTTGAAATCCCCCATATATATACACACACTACCGTTCAAAAGTTTGGGGTCACTTGAAAATGTCTTTGTTTTTGTTTAGTGATTTATTTTCTACAACAATACTGGGGATTTCAAAACTATAAAATAACACATATGGGATTAGGTAATTACATAACAACAACAAAAACAACAGTTAGTTGTTATTTTAAGCCACACATGTCAGACTTTCTGTAATAGTTTTTGCAAGAATTACGTGCATTTGCATTGTCAAGTGTCAAGTATCTTGGTAATAATCCATGACAGAAAACAAGGGTGCGACCAGCATACCTGCAACACCTGACAACTGTCAATCATCATTCATTCTCATAGTAGTCAATTACTTATGACTAACTAACAACTAATAAAATTATAAAAATACTTATTCATTTGAAGTCTTTTTTGGTTGATGAAGTATATTATAAACTGTCTGGTTAGCATTTCAGCACTATAGGTTGTGTTTGGATTGCATTTTGATCTTTCCCATTGATTTTGCTTGTTCACAGCATGGAAGGTTGATGATGTTTGTACACAAATAATTTTTCTTTCCTTTGTAGTAGTTTATTAATACCTACGTGATCTCTCCTACTACTGTTAGGGGGAAAAAAATCATTAAATGCTGTCTGTATGTGCCCTCTTTACAGTGTCAGTAGTTTAAAAACTGCCCCACAGATACTTATAGAAAGGCAATCCTGAAGAATTGCACTACAGACATTTTGATCACAAAAGATACTAAACAATGAAAACCATCATTATGTAAAATGTTGAAAGAGGACAAGGCCACCTTCTTACCTTTTATTGAAGAGGACTGCGAGGAGTTGGCCTGCAAACGCGATGACCACAAACACAAGGAGCGCTTTCCACATGGGTCCCAGCCGATAGCATCCCAGCCAGCGCATCCTCCTAGTGCAAAAAAAAAAATAATAATTTAAGAAATGAGCTGTTTACCAAACAACAGAAAATAACCATTCAGATTAATAAAGACAAACAATAAAGAATTTATAGAAGAAATCAAGGCTAAGAATGTTAACATTTAATTTTTGTTTTTTAAATTAAAAAAAAATAAATGAATGAATAAATTAATTGAATGATTAATTGATTTAATCACTCCTGTTTGGTAGTATATTTTTTATTACAAAACAGTGCAGGACATCATGCAAGCATCATGTTAAATGCATTACCTCATGCATGTGGGTACACTCAACCTATGTAATTCCTGTTAAAATCCACAGCTTTTCGAGTAGCAGGTTGATTATAGATGATCTTGTTCCAATTATGATAATTATAGTACATTTCCTGTCCATAAAAAATGCTGCACTCACCCACAAAAAATTTAGCAAGTTTTAGATATTACAATGTAGCAAGTGTTTGTATGTGTGTCTGAAGAAGAATACACTATGACCTATTACTGCACATACTGTCATGTAATTGCTGTAAATGCATTTTGTCAGCTATTTTTAATTTTAGCATTAGTCAGTCCTGGGATAAATGTGCCTGTTAGTTTTTATCATATTTACCCTATTTTTGTTTAGTCAAGTTTTAGTTGACCAAAAGTCTGGACATTTAAGTCTAGTTTTAGTCAAAGGAAACTTTATGTATTTTAGTCTAGTTTTAGTTTTAGTAACATGTGGTTAACTCCGTGGTTTCAAACATTTTCTGTCATTCCCCACTTAAGGGGGTGGGTGAATTTTCAAGCACCACTTGTCAACAAAATGATAACGAAATCGGCCAAGTTTACTTTTTATTGAAATATCAATTTCTAAACCAATAAGATCAAATAACAAAAACAGATAAAATACACGTGCAATTGTTATAACAAACTTACTTTGTCACTTATCTAGAGCTTTCTTTTAAAGAAGTCGAGTGGCTTATTAACGTGGGTGTGTTGTCCCTAAGTGTCTTCCTACCTTGTTCGGTCTCATGCTGTCTGCTGCCAGCGGTTTAAGACACAAAACACACACGGGTCTCTCTTTTGCTCCCACCATCCGCACCATGAGTATAAGTGCAACATAGGCTTCATCATGTTTTCCTTTCGGCTGGCTTTTTGGTTGATTAGGCTGATAGTGCTGAATCACCTGCTTTTTTGTGGTCCATGTAACAAATGTATCCATTGACATTATTATGCACACTACATACAGTACGCTACTGACCCGGTTTGTGACGACGGTAAAGTTAGTTTGATATTCGCATGTTCGCATCTTCGAATTCAATAGCTGCGTGAATAAACCCGCAAATAAGATACCCACATATATTTCCTCTCTACATTGTCTTTAAGCTACATCCGCCTTAAATTATACATGTTTAAAAGCATAAACACCATTACTCTCTACATCGCAACGAATGATTTAAGGATCATCGCAAAATGCAGCACACCAACAAAAAGCGTAGAACGATATTGATCTTTCCTAATATAAATTTTTAACAAAAATACAGAAACATCAGCATACACATTGGAATAAATGGAATTACATATATAATACCGAATGTTTCCTTATATATTGTTCCTCTGCAATTAACATGCCGACGTTAAACCGTTATTGTTGCACTATGGTTCCACTTTTTATTTTATGTTATTTTAATTTACTTGTATTAATAATCCATTTCTTTGCGTGTGATTGTTTAGTTTCGAGTGCCCGATCTTTATTGTCAATAAAGAAAAGATAAATTAGTATAGGTACTTTCCTATTATTTTACACTAATTCCCTCCCGTTCATTGCGCCCCACCTGTCATGTCTGTATTCCCCACTAGTGTTAACCACTGGGTTAACTCAAGGCTGTAAAACTGGGTGATTTTTATGGTATACCATGATGCGTCTCTTCGGGTTTGTGGTATTCTACCCAGGAATTGTGTGCCCACACTGTTTCCCCTCCAATAATACCATACATCAGCTTTTTTTTCTGGTTCAACATATAGAAAATGAGTCCAAATATCGGTTCTCTCTCTACTGATGTGATGACTGACTTTAAAAAGTTAAAGATGACTGAGTTTGTAACATCCCGTCACTGCGCGTGCAAACTACTCCAGATATGCAGCTTTGTTTTATTATTTAAACCATATTTTAGCCTTGTTTTTTTGTCAACAATATTGCATGCTGATTTCGTCACTGTTTATTGATATCCCTGACGTCTCGTCATAGTAACAGAAAAAAAAGCTGACATAATTTTCATCGACGAAATTAACAGTGTCATGCAATGCACAAAAAAACTGCTGTGGATATATACAGTACATACAGAAACAAAAACTATTTAAAACTTTCAGGTCAGTTTATTTATATTTTATGCGACTAATCTTTTGAATCTATGAAATGATCACGGTTTATACACAAAAAAAAAAATTTAAATTGTTGGCTGGTATGTGACCAGCTGTTGGAATAAATGTGATACAGAAGTTAACTGTTGAGCAGATTAGTTTTTTACAACAACTGATTGCAACACTGATTAAATGTCAAGACATGGGTACTTGGTGTATTGCATAAAAGCCTGTTTTCAAGGAATAGCGTTTCATCAGACTTTGAAACCGCTCCAACTGGAGGGGGGTGGTGGGAGTGTGCTTTTTTTTCTCTCCAAAATGTCTGTGCAAAGCCAAATGAAGAGATGGACAGCTTCTGACGTTCAGCATAAACTGAATAAGCTTTTGCTTATGAGACTTGTGATTATGTGTTGCTATAACTGTTAAGCAAGTGCACCCTTTTTTTTTTGTAATGTTACCCTATAGCGTTCAGTGTGGTTTTTTTTTTTTTTTTTCACAACAAAGAGATGATTGTGAGGGGAACCATGCTCGGTTTTTTATAACGGATTGAGGAAAACAAGCGTCTCTTTATCTTATAATCATGCACACATCTGATGTTTTTTTGCAGCACCGATGGATGATAATTGCGTTTTGCATTCTGAGGCGATTTTTAACTCTAGTGCATGGAGAGGCATTGAAATGAAAAGAGTATGTGGAAGGCGGAACAGCCTTTGTTTTGACGTGCGTGCGATTCGCTCAGCTCGTACAGCCGCCGTCAGAAAAGCCTCAGTCACAGCCCGGGTTTAGCGAGTGAAATCATGCACTGCAGCTCACGGCTTACCTCGCAACGAGTCTGAACAGCATGATAAAGCCGGGCCGGGGTCGGGAGAGACCGGGTGCATGTCGGCTAGGATCGGCGGGAGAGATTTAGATCCACCCGAGCAGCACGATTCCCCGCGGTCGCTCCATGGACATAAAACCGAGTCCCGCTCGAAGGGCAGCGGAAGTGACTCTGCTCTCTTCACGTCGAATTTCGCACTGCTTCGGATGATGGAGCTCTTTGTGTGTGTGTTTGTGTGTGTGTATGTATGTATGTGTGTGTGTGTGTGTGTGAGAGAGAGAGATGGGACTCGGGTAGAGGAGGGGCAGTGAGTGGGTGTGTTTTGAAGCGGTTTCACGCAGCGTGTTGTAAGCCGCTGTCTGACGCCATATGACCCCGCGGCGCGCACGCGCTCAAACACGCGAAGTTTTTGTGCGCCAAAGATTAGGTTCACACGCCAAATCTGTACACGCCTGGAAAAGTCTCATATCCGGCTGCTCCACAGATTCACTTCTTTTGTTTTAAGTGGTTACATTACACCAGTCCGAACAGGCCACAGAGGTGAATTAGATCAGCACTATAAGGTCACAGACAGAGTACTTGAGTTTTCCCAAAGAGAAAGTGTATAATCACAGCAGCCAGTCCACAGATTAAACATCAAAATGTGAACAGGGAAAGGTTAAAAAAAATCAGTTTTTAAATTTAAGGTGATGTAAACAATGGTGTACAATAATACGAATATACTGTTTCTATGTACATGTACATTAGGCTTGTATATGATTTTTCTGCTAAATTAACTACCCAAATTCTTCCATGATTTGAGCTGGACATCCCTGATATTCCTTTAAATTAAAGGCTAGTTTTCACATTCACTTTATACAGTAGGAACACCCGGTACCACACGTCACTCTCTCACTCATCTTCTATACCACTTTTTCCTGAATTCAGGGTCACGGGGACCTGGAGCCTATCTCAGAAGGCTTAGGGCACACACACATACACACACTCACACACTATGGACAAATTGGGATGTCAATTAACCTTACCTAAATGTCTTTGGAATGTGGGAGGAAACCGGAGTACCCGGAGGAAACCCACCAAGCACGGGGAGACAGGAATCGAGCCTGGCCGGGAATAGAACTCGGACCCTGGAGCTGCAAGGTGACAGTGCTAATCACTACACCACCGTGCCGCCAGGTACCACACCTGTACCTGCTCATTTATTCAGTTACGTGGCAGCATAAAACCATGCAGATTCAAGGCTTTAGAGCTTCAGTTTATGTTCAAATCAAACATCAGAATGAAAAAAAGTGATCTCTTTGATTTTAACCATAGCATATTTATTCTGCCATATAAGCTGTTTTAAGTATTTCAGAAACTGCTGATCCAATGGAATTCCCACACGCGATGTCTCTAGACATTATCCAAGAATCATGCGAGAAAGGAAAAACACAGTGTGAGTGGCAGTGCTGTGGGTGAAAGCACCTTGTTGATGATAGAGATAAGAGAAAATATGACCAAACTGGTTTACTCACAGAAACCAACTTTACAACCGTGCTGAGCAGAAAACCATCTGAGCATGTACACAAGGTCAAACGTTGAGGTGGATGGGCTACAACAGGAGAAGACCACATCGGGTCCCACTCTTGTCAGCCAAGGACAATGGGCACAAGTCATCAGTACTGGACCAGTTGGAAAAATAGAAACAAATCAAATGTTCTTTAACAGCCTTCAGTTGTCCAGTTTGGTTGAGTCTGTGCTCATGATGGCGAGTGAGTCTGGTCATTTCTCTCCATCCTATGTAAACTTTAGAAACTGTTGTGTGTAAATATCCTAAAGACTGATGTTTGTAGAGATCAGCAGTTTCTGGAAAACTCAAAACAGTCCATCTGGCACCAACAACTTTGCCATAGGTAAAGTCAGAAAGGTCACATTTTTTCCCTTTCTGATGTCTCACACAAATATTAACTGAAGCTCTTGACCTATATCTGCATGATTTTATGCATTGTGCAGCCGGCACATGATTGGCTGATTGGGGAACTGCACAAATAAACATTTGTATAGGTGTTCTTATGAAAGTGGAGTGTATTTCACGTGTCTACTATATTTCTCCATGTATAAAAATTGAAAATGGCAAATTCTATGTGTTTATTGGGTATTAATCATTTTACCTTCGGAATCTGAGCAATAAAAATATTATGAATCTAATTACAAAAAAAAATTGGTTATGGCTGTAGCTATACTTCACAGTAAAGCCGATCTAAGAAGGAATTTCTTTTGATACACACACACACGCACATACATAAATATATACTGTACATACATAAAAACATATAGTGGGTCTTAGTATCACGAAATATAATTTCAGACAAATAACGATATATAACCTTTTTCATCGTGCCATTTTTTTTAAACAAAAATGAAGCCAGAAAGAAAAAGACATGAGTTAATAGCTTGTAGATCCACCATTAGCAGCAATAAATTGAAACAATTGTTTTTCTTCATAACTTTATCAGAGTCTCACATAGTTGTTGAGGAATTTTGGCCCATTCTTCTTTACAACATTGTAAAGGGCATAATGCACATCTCTGTTAAGGTCCCACCACAGCATTTTAGGTGGGTTGACGTCTGGACTTTGACTAGACCATTCCAAAACCTTGATTCTTTAATTTCTTAGCCATTCTGATACAGATTTTCTGGTGCGCTTCAGATCATTGTCCTGTTGCACAACCCAATTTCCTCCAAGCTTTAGCTATCAAACAGATGGCTCCATATTTGCCTCTAGAATACTCTGGTATACAGAGGAGTTCATGGTTCAAGTCATTGACTGCAAGTCATTGACTGCAACATGCCCAGGTCATATGGCTGCAAAACAAGTCCAAATTATCACTGCTTTCCCTCTGTGCTGGTTTCAGCCAGCTGTTTGGTGTTGGCAATGGGCATTAAGGCCAAACAACTACACTTGGTCTCACCTGTCTCCTGTTAAAGAAGTCTTTGTTTAGATGAAGTTTTGTATATATGGTATAATGTGTGTGTGTGTGTGTGTGTGTGTGTGTGTGTGTGTGTGTGTGTGTGTTGCTCTGGCGGACCATGATTTATAGCTGCAGTTAAGGTAACCAGGGATTTTTACCATTTCGGAATGTGTATTAAAATTAACACAGTAATATAAAATTTTAAATTAAATTAAAGTTTTCCAAATTTTATTGCTGATTAGTTAAATAGACTTCAAGGTAGAGTTGTATTCTTCACAATCTTTTAAACTATGCATCTGAGACACTGTGTAAGAGTAAAATTAAAAGAAATGCGAAAGGTTACACAAAAAAGAACATAAAGCCAGACTGTGGGTACGACAAACAGAAATAACACTGAGGAACATTAAGCCATTAAATTGAGAACTAAAATTAACCACTAAGCAAAAATGAAACCAAGGTGGTTGAGTAAACTGACAGTAGGTCATTTTACATGGGAAGATAGTCATTACCATGTGCTACAGTGATTTTGTAAAATCATACTAATATCCTTCTTTAATTATGTAAACACTTGAGTAAATTCTATTTGCACTCTTGACCAGGTTATTTTCTGTCTCTGCAAGTCTGCTTTTGAATGTGCCATGCACATGCGATGTAAGTTGAATAAACATAACTTAAGCATATGGAACCATGATTGAAAGTATGGTGCATGCACCTTACAACAGCAGTTAAGTCAGATCAAAGAGGTTTTATAATACTGAAGGCCATACCAGAGTGTGCCTACATTTCACTGGCTGAATTTCCAAATGACAGATATCATGTTTGAATTTCACATTTTGCAGACAGTAAGTAAAGCTCATGGTGGCATTATAAAATGATCAACTCTTAATAAGATACAAAAACTGTCCTTCGATCTTGTGCTTTTTTAAACACAAAACCTGACTGATCTTATGTTTGACCATGTTTAGACAACATAATTACAAACCAATGAGGTTATGCATGTCTAAGGCACGAGAGTCAAAACCTCTTCATGGCACTCAACCATCATTAGCTGTTAAACCACACATCTTGGCTTGATTACCTGAATAACATGTCATTGAACTCTTCAGTAACTGAGTCCAGGACACGGTAATTAAAAGCAACTGTAGCCCTTCAAATGTCAGATACCCTTCTGCTCCCTATATTGCTTTATGATATAGGTTGGTACCCTGAGATGGACTAGCATCCCAACCAAAGTAAATTACTTAGCTTTTAAACAAGGAATACAGAAACAAGCTCAGAATCCACTGCAACCCTGAATAGGATAATGCCTTAACTGCATGCATGGTGATTTTTTTTTTTTTTTACAATATTAATGTTTAATATTGTCTATAGAATGTAAAGTCATGTTTATATGTTATATATTTAAAGTAAAGTAAAAAAAAATAATAATAAAGATTATACAGTATATGCCCAAAAGTATGTGGACACTTACACACTATTTTAACATCCTTTTTTATATTAATGATTTGGATACTAGAGAAGTTAGACACTGATTTCTGCCAATAAGGTCTGCCAATAAAGGGTGTAGTCAGAATTACAGAACAACCCAATAGATTTCAATAGGGTTATAATCAGGACCTGTAAGGGTCCCTTGAGCTCTTCCTTGGCTAAACCTATCGTTAGGAATTGCAGTGTTGTACTGTCATGCTGGAACAGGTTTGGGCCTCTTATTTATGCAGTAAAGGGAAGCCTTAAGTCTACAGCATACAAAGACTTCCTATACAATAGTGTGCTTTTAGCTTTGTGACGACTGTTTCACGAAGGGCCACAAATGGGTGTGTATGCCAGGTGTCCACTTTTGGCCATATAGTGTAGGTTTAAACAACTTCACAGTGGATCAGAGAAACCACCCAAATATTGGATAGACCAATAAACAAGCAATACAAAAGTAAGTCAGGTCTCAACCTCTAATGCAGTAAACCATATAGACTGGAGGTTGTTGTGACTGCAAGGTCGATAACCACAGACCAGAAAGCTGGGATGAGCAGAACACCTGTGAAGGCTTCTGGCACAGTTTCTCCACATTAATATTTTATCAAGCAGGGCCATGTTCACATAGACGTGTATTATTTAACAGAGTTGCTGAGCTGATGTTGAAAAGGGAGAGGGAAATCCAGCAAATGGAGACCAAATGCCACAAGCAGTGGTAACCTTAGATGTTTAAAATAGGCTTGTTGCCGTAATATAACATAACATTACAGTTACTTAAAAGAGTGTATAATGATATTGTACTGTTAAGGGTTTCTGTCAAGAGTAATTTACACCAGTGGTTCAGATTATCTTTTAATAATTGATTGTAAATGTGCATGGTTTTTATTTACATCATGGCTACTGAAGGTTTCTCATAAGGTATACAACCTAGAGTAATCTTTTTGAATTAGGATGAGAAAATCGAACAATGTGCATTGTTTTAATCCATATATGCAAATCAGAAGATGTTTTCAAATAAATTTCAGGTTTTTCTTATAAAGGTTTTTTATTGCATAAAATGTACTGTACTTTTTAAACTTTAGAGTTCAGGCAATTTCAACTGCTATTTTGTTTACCGTGCAAATAGGTTTGCATACAGTTTGTGTACAGTATGCATTAAGCCTGAATTATGAACTAGTTAGTGACTGTGAAATGGGATAAGACTGAACAGGCTAAGCCTCACTAATTGACCAGCCAGAGTAAGCTGATTATTTTTAGGGCAGGTAAGAATATGTGTGAGCCTGTCCCATTTAAGGACTGTAAAAAAAAAAAAAAAAACGCTAGGATCAATGCTGTAATGCAAGTAACCACAAGCAAAGATGCCTGAATGAATTTGCAATTCATAGTAGGTTGAATAATCAGTAAAAATGTCCATATTTAAGAGATTCGGGACTTCTGCAGTTTTCTAGTCATACGTATTGTTAATTCTGCTTTGATGTTTATAGTTGTTATTGTTTTGAAGAAAGAAAGAAAATAATTCAATCATTTTACACAGTGGAAAAAAAACAATACAAGGAACAGAACAAAGAACTAGAACAAGAACTAGAAATCCCTCATTAATTCATGTGATTTAATTCCCAGATTGCACCTGGATGTGGGCCAGAACAGAAAATAATAATAATAACAATAATAATAATAATAATAATAATAATAATAATTTTAAAGAACACACATTCCAGACAGGTCAAAAAGCATCTATTTTTTCCCAACAACAGTTGCCCAGGTAATATTGTATTTAATAAATATGTGTAATGAAGTGTTACTTACACTTCTTCGCTCATTGGAAATAATATAATCTATAAATACATCTATAAATAATGTTGTTGGCATTTTCAGCCAGCTCACGGGCCATCATTCGCCGCGGTGGTTGTGTGCCAGTGTCACTGGGCCATAATACTAACACAAAGTCGTGGTTATTTCGTTTCTGTAAAAATCACAACATTTGTGTGATGAGTTTCCATCTCTGCACACGCGGGTGTGAATCCGCTTGGTGTGAAAGCGGCCAAACAGTCGCTGCGCCTTCAACTTTTTCAGCTGGGGCTGTTTCTACTGGAAAGCGCAATGAGAACTCTATAACATGTCTTTAACACCCCACAATTCTGCTTACTTACTCTGAGACCTGTTTACTCACCGTGCTGGTCAGAACTCAAGCTGAAGATTTGTTGTTTTTTTTCTTCTGGAATTTCGTCTAGCGGTCCGAGAACTCGGTCATTCCTGCTGTAGCTGTTTCCCCAATCCTTCTTAAGGAGCCAGTTCCGTGTCTGTGTGTGTGTGTGTGTGTGTCTGTGTGTGTGTGTGAGAGAGAGAAAGAGAGAGAGAGAGTATGGTAATAGAATGCCTTTATCGTGTACGAAGGAAAGCAAAAATGCAGAGTGAGCTTTATGGACACCTTAGTGCTATGTCCTCGTCCCTTCTTAGTGTGTTTATCAGGTACATGCAACCTAAGCCTGCCTGTCAGTGCCCCATCCCCCACAGCATCTCCGTCTGTATTTCACTCTGTGTGTGTGTGTGTGTGTGTGTGTCTGTGTGCGCGAGCGCTATGTAATTTCTTCACTCTTCACTCTTAATCCACACTAGTATAAAAGATGACTTCTCCATCGCTCCAAACTTTTTAAAGGGCTTTACCTGGAACTTTATCTGAAAGAGAATCCCTTCTTTGTGGGTTCTACACACACCCTTAAACCCTACAGGACCTTTCTGGTTCTGTGGAACCCATGTCTAGGAATGGGTTAAACTTTCTGGGAGCAGTTAATGCAGACAGCAGATTCTGTTGTGGAAACTATGGGAAAAGTGATCTTTCCCAGAATTCTTGCATCAGCTAACATTAGAACTTTACACATACAGGATTGCATGGGTTTTAGATTGGCTCTAATTACTCAAATAAAAATAAAATCACCTATTGAGGCTATGTGTGTGTGTGTGTGTGTGTGTGCTTTTAACCAAAGATACACTGAGAAGTTCAGCTGTGTGTGGAGTGTTGTTAGCTTGGCTCTGTTTTTTTCCTGTTTCTTACTGTATGACATTCAACAGAACAAATGTACTCATTCATTCAACTCTGCCTGTTGGATAGCACACAAAACACACACATGCTTCGCATCTGACTTTTTTAAGAAACAGTCACAGTATCTATCAAGTAAGGATTTAGGCAACGGTTTATTCATCAAACTGTTTTAAATCAGTGACTCACAAGAAGTAAAATATGAAATATTTGGTAATATATACCATCACCGCGTAACTCTCCCATCTGTTAGCTTCAAAGTCCGTTCAGTTACTATCACTATTACAGATTTTGTTGTTACTCACAGACTCGGTTTCATTGTCAGTTTTATGCAGTTCTTTGAAAAGTTCACTTTGCCACACAAATATTTAACAAGGTTACATTGCACATTAGGGTTACACTGCAATTAACTTAACTTTATAAAAATAAAAATAAAACTTGTGCTTTATATGCTTTTTATATGCTTCTTATCTTGTAGTTTTTTGTTCTTAGCATTGCACTAGTAACTTTTGGTCAGCTTTCACATTACCCTGTGTGTACTGAATGTAAGATATACAGTGTATACAGTGTGCAATCATATCTATACCTTGTCTTTGTGCTACTTTTTCTATTGCTTATGGATATCTGAAATTTTCTTTCAGGATCAATAAAGTATCTATCTATCTAGATACTTTATTGATCCTGATAATCTTATTTTATTCAGGTGGTCAGTCGACTAGATTTACAAATACAGGTTAATAACATTTACAGCAGCAATAGTTGCCAGCTTTTATAGTGATGCGATAATCACTGTAACATAATTTTCACTTTTTACCAAATACAAAAAGGAATTTCACGTTTTTTTGATGTTCAGCATTGAATATATTTGAGTGTCATACACTACAGTAGTGGTTAATATGAAATTACACGTGGTAAGAATTTTTTTTTTTCACCTAGCCTACTAGGTTTCCCCATAGGGAGCACACACCTTTAACAGTTCTCATTGCTCTGCTGAACACAGTCACAAAACATCCACACAGAAACTTAAAAGCTTCCAGATTAATTTTATAACAGAAAATTATGTATTTGTATCTGTATACTGTATATGCTTTAAGATATATCCATATCACTCTCTCTCTCTCTCATATATTCATATATATATATATATATATATATATATATATATATATATATATATATATATATATTCTCTATTTTATAATAGTGAGGGGATTTAGCTTTGTCAGTATACAATAACAAGCCCATCTGTTTGAACCAGCACTGACCAGATATTAATCATGTGCCAAATGTGGACCTGAAATTCCATTAATTCTTTAGCTTATTATACAGCTTCCATGTATTCTTCAAGTGACATCTAGAGGTAGAAGAAGCACTGGACATGTATGTGACATGCACTCACTGGCCATTTCATTAGGTGCTCAATTGCTCTTTAATGAAAATATCTGATTAGCTAATCAGACAGCAGCAACTTAATGCATTTAGGCATGTAGACATTGTCAAGGCAATCTGCTGAAGTTCAGACTAAGCATAAACGAAGACTAAACTTTGAACGTAGGATGGTTGGTGGTACAAGATGAGCTGGTCTGAGTATTTATGAAAACTTATGTGACCTTGAGCATACATTTATACTAATCTGTTCAATCATGTTTTAAATAACAAGCTGATTATTAGACTTTAAACAAATAAATGTACATATAATATTATGCAACCTGCTGATTACATTTAAAAAAAAAAACATTGTGGTCCAGCACACAGGAGGTAGACTATACTTACACTGTATGCTGGACACAGTTTTGGCAGGAAAGTGGGGCATGACTGGGCCTGTAGGTGGCACCATGGACTGCTCACAAACTGCTTTTACCAGAATTAAAAGGCTAATAAACCTGCTATGAACAGCTATGAATGAGAAAGTAATAACAGAAAAATGTCCTACAATTGATTAAATGGGAATTTTTTTACTGCATCTTTTTAAAGGCACAGTAGATACTATACTTATCAGTCAGTAAGTACTATGTCACTTTACTTTCACTAAACCCATGGTATCAGGTAATATATGTAAGATGATGGCCACTATTATACTTTCACACGTCTTTTCACACATGATTTAAGATAACTACAGTATCAACAGTTACTACACTAATCCAAAATAAGAAATCTCTTATTTAGAGCAAGGCATTTGTATTTATTTGATGCATACACTACAGTAAAGTAGTGTATTTATTCATTTATATTACAGAACAGCAGTGACAATTACAAATGTCAAAAAAAAAATAATAATAATGCACATCTTTTGCAGGCAAAACAAAAAACCTTTGGTTCTTTTTTATTTTAAAAGGTTGTCGTGTAATGCCCTAACATTTAAAGTCTTTGAATGTATCTTTGTTCTCAGCTATTGGCTCTTCTGTTACACTAATTGACACATAAATATATATAACTACTTTCTAACTCCATGATCATTTCTGATTTTTATTTCTTTTTACATTGTAAATGAATGCTGAAGGCATCCAAAGAAAATGCATTAATCTCCTTTGAACAGTTGATATTGAGATGTGTCTGCTACTTATGCTCTGTAAAGACTTCATAACGCCTTTAATCTGAGGTGCTGTTAATTGGACATTTTTCAGGCTGATAACTCTAAATGTCTGCGGCAGAGGTAGGTTTTGGTTTCGCCCTCCTGGGATGACCTTCATGAGACAGTTTCATTATGGTGCTTGACCTAATTTTGAAAATGCACTTGACAATACTATTCTTGCAAGAACTATTACAGAAAGGCTGACCTCTGTGTCTTAAAATAACAACTGTTGTTTTTGTTGTTGTTAAGTGATTACCTAATTCCATATGTGTTATTTTATAGTTTTGAAACCCCTAGTATTGTTGTAGAATGTAAAATAAATCACTAAACAAAAACAAAGAAATTTGCAAGTGACCCCAAACTTTTGAACGGTAGTGTATATATATATTGTCTATTTAAATTGCTTGACTTGGATGGAAAAACTGTTATTTGGGTATTAAATCTAATTTTTAAAAAGTCAAACAGTACACAATTGATGTTTTTTACTTTATTGATAGACATGTTTACAGCACGTTCTGATACCCTCCACACAGAGTGGGCATCTATAACATAGGTTCTCCTCCTGAACTTGACTGTGGGACAAGTCTAAATATCATGTGTTTGCAAGAAAAGTCTCAGAAGTCATGGCATCTTAGGCCCATATTTACATACTTAGTGTACATTAGCACATTTCAACACTGGTCCATTATTTCATAGCAGAAATCAGACGTAAGACTTTAAATGCATCAGGCCACACTAAACTTTAGCGAAAAGGCCACACTAAAAGTAGCGAAAAGGATAATCATAAGAATCAAAGATCTATTTAAAAACATTTTCAAAATGAAATACAATTAAGCAAATTACATTGCTTCCTGTTTTACCAAAATAACAGTACCATCAAGTATTGAAGCAGCAACTCTTTTTTCATGCGCTCAGTTCTAAGTGAGCATCCTTGGTGGTGGTTCCCTTTTGTTTTTCAAATTTCCAAACAAGCCTACACCATAGTAAATCAACCATAAAGAATAGTGCTTCAAACGATGCCACAAAACCCCCAGGGGCTGAGAGACCTACTATTATTCCGTGACCTCTCAGCTCTCAGAGTGAAAAGGCCCAGCACTCAAACATCCCAGGAGATGAGGATGTAATGGACACTATTAGGGAAGAGTAGAAGAAGGGGGGACAGGGCAAGTAAAAAGTGGTAAATGGTTTCACGTCTTCACCATGGCCTCCACATAGAAGGGTCACCCCCTGGGAAGGCAGGGGGAAGGGCAGAAGGGGCTAAAGGTTGGGGGGAGGGTGATCGGGGTGAAGAGGACCTAATGCCAGCCCCCTCACGCTGCAAGAGGATTCCAGGAGATCCATGGGGGCTGCTGGGTGAAGGGGGGCTTGCAGGAGAGGGAGGGGTGTGTAGGTTGTGAGGACGGGGCTGAAAGGAGGGAAGAGCCAGCGAAGATTGTGTAGGAGATGTGGGAAGAGGAAGAGGGCTGGTGGTGGCAGCACTACTCGTGGCACTGCACTCTCCACTAATTTGTGGCAGAGCCTTCAGCAGGTGGTTCAGAAGACGAGCACCCAGTGATTTGTCCATGCCTGGGCAGTTGAGGAGCAAGTTATGTACCTCATGCATACACTGGATATAACCGCTACTGTATCGTTGGCGGGATTCAAAAGTCACACTAGGCCCCTGACTGGATGCTGTAAAAAAAATAATAAAAAAAAATTAAAAAAACAGAAAAATTATTAAATCATGCACTTTAAATTGTGGACAACTTTATACGCAGAAAGCAAAAGAGAGATACTCTTACCTGGTCCAATGCCTCTTTGGAGGCCTTCCATGTGTTGCACAGTTATCTCCAGAACATCTGCCTTCTCCAACTTTGATTGCTTATAAAACAATAATTGACAGCACAGTCATAAAAAATGTAAAACGTTTTAAATAAAAATAGCTGGAAATCATTTTTATTTCAAGTAATAGCGGAACAGGTTTTTAATGGTTTTAATATTATGCATGTGCATGCTTGTTTGTTTGAAGTACACTTACATCCAAATTGTAGGCATCCACCATAATACCCTTAAGCTGCTCCAGGCTTGAATTGATTCGTTCTCTGCGTCTCTTCTCTATCAGAGGCTTTCGTAGCTAAAACATGAGTGCATTTAGATTGTTGATTACTGTAAAGCAAAATGTGTTATGAATGTGAACAGATGAGAGCTGCGGTATCATGCGTGTTCTAACACACCACAGCTGTCTGTCTAGCTATCTCGAGTTCAATTCATCAGCACGTGGGGTCAGAATATTAAACTACAACAACTTTTTTTTTTCTTTTTTTTACCCGTCAACTCCAAGTCATGCTACTGTACGAGTCAAGATATATTTACCTTACGCTCCTCTTTGGCGCTGAAGCTCTTTTCCGGTCCATTGCCGAGATTTGAAGCGGTCATAGCTCTCTCTTTCTCTTTCTCTCTCTCTCTGACAGAAAGTAAAATGAGTTCTGTGACTCGCGGTGATGAGTTTCTCGTGTCGATGTTTTTCTCACAGGGTTAGACTAATGGTGCCTGCTAGGCTGGGAAAATGATGCTGCCACCTCGCTTTAAACGTGTGTAGCTGACGAAACCTCCCCTCCAAAAAAAAACCCACCACCCTGAAGCATTAGCATGACAATGCATGGGTGCTTTTAGCAGCACACTTTCCCACAGTCTCAGGGGAAGGCCGTGAAGAGCCTGATGTCGCCGCAAAGAGATAATAATGGAACGGTTAAGAGTAACGAAACTTGTTGCACAGAAAAAGTAGAAAAAAGTTCACATACGGGTCAGTAAAACAGATTTTATTGGGTGAGAAAGTGAAACAGTACAGTTGGCGGCGCAGTCATGTTAGCCTGTAGAGGTGCTGTATTTACCACTCTGGGTGTGAGATAACGCACTGCACCGAATAACTGGATCTTTAGTAGTAGTAACAGGAGTGTTGGCTTATCGATAGTTTGGCCAGTGACTTGACGTATGTTACCTGAGGAATTTTATCTGAAGCAGGATTAAACCAACACTAGACCTCAGGGGGAGAAGGTGGGAACCGCTAGGAGGAGCATAATCAATAGAAAAGAAAGCTGATTTTCCCAAGGGATAAAAAAAAAAGAGGGAAATTCTTGATGATTATCTCCACGTTTAGCCAACCCCATCCATTCCCTGCTATTGTTCCGCCTTTATCTGTGGGACGAGCTAAAGTCTCTCTCTCTGTCTCTCTCTCTCTCTGCTGTTGTTTGGCTGTAATGAACCAGTGCAGGAGAATAGGCAAGGTGCCAAAGGTATAACTGCATTTAAACTCGACTTAGTTCTCGCTTTCTCAGCTGGTTTTAAAATCTTGCCCTTCTAAAACTTACTTACCCAGTACACGAGTTAACCAAACAAACATACAATACAAACTGGCAATAACGAAATGCAAACTAACAAAAATCAAGAATTGACAAGGAAAGTATGTTCAACTAATAAAATAAGATAAGCACCTAACAAATTAAACCAAAGCAGAGTAAATAAGTAAACTTAACAAGTATACATAAAAAAGTGTACAGAGAGGCCCACAAAAAAGAATGCACATTTCAAGTTATCTATTCCCATTTTTAAAAAATGAATTGAATTATAGCAAAAATGTGTAGTATATATATATATATATATATATATATATATATATGAAATGTCATTACCTTCCTGATATGTTGCTTAAAATTGTTATTGATGTTTTAGTTCCATTGGTAATCTTTGTTACAACATAATTTTGTAACAGCTTTCTAAAGAGGGCTTAGGAAACTCTTTTTGAAGGTAAACACATTATTGCTGTGTTCTAGTATTGTGCAAAAGGCACATGCAAATAACTGCCGTAGAATAAAGGATGTCTTTTTACATTTAAAGAAATACTATAAAAAGCAATGAACAGCGGAGAACATGTAAGCTTCATGCTCACACACACATAATATATATATATATATATATATATATATATATATACACACACACATTATATATATATATATATATATATATATATATACACACACACATTATATATATATATATATATATATATATATATATTATGTGTGTGTGAGCATGAAGCTTACATTATATATATATATATATATATATATGTGTGTGTGTGTGTGTGTGTGTGTGTGTGTGTGTGTGTGTGTGTGTATGGAGTTTACATGTTCTCCACGTGCTTGGTAGATTTCCTCCAGGTTCTCCGGTTTCCTCCCACAGTTCAAAAACATGCAGATTAGCTAAATAAGTCCCTATTGGCCTCTATGGTCCCCAGTTGGAGTACAGAGGTTATACTATATATATAAAATACCTTTCTGGTTGTTTGTTATTGCTAAATAAAAAAGCCTTACATTGTAATCTAGTCATTTTGCAGTTTTTGGTACAAAATTATGTTTTTAGTGCAGTTTATTTCAGATGCAAGCAAATACCCATTTTTTACACACTAGATTACATATTAGCAAAATATTATGTAACTATATACTGTATATAGTTTTTATCACTTTAATACACTCTTAGTTTAAAGGATAAGTCTAGTCTAAAGTCACACATGCATGTATGTATGCATAGTACTGTGCAAAAGTCTTTAGCATCCTGTTTTCTTTGTAAAAACTTTGTTGTACATGACAACGTTTGTTGTATTTATGACTTCATTATTAAGTCAGTACAAATAAATAAATAAATACATAAATACATTCTGATTTCCAAACATTAGAACTTCCACATGCAAAAACAAAAAACATTGTAGATATCTGATCTACAAGATCTCTGTCCAGAGCTGCATATTGTGTAAAAGACAACTTTTCGGACAAACAAAAAGTATGAAAAGAAAGTTTCTGGGTTTTGCATGTGTGAAAAAAAGAAGGAGGTGCAACAAAGTCCTCCGAGGGACTGTAGTTGGTTCTGCAGAATGTTCAGTAAAATTAAGCAGCCAATTTCCTTATAAAACTGCACAAACTGTACCTAGAACTATATTTTAAGCAAAGGTCCATCACACAAAATTATTGACTTAGTTTTTATTAATTACTGTTCATTGCTTTTTATAGTATTTTTTTTAAATGTAGAAACTTTTAAAGACATCCTTTGTTCTACAGCAGTTATTTGCATGTGCCTTTTGCACAGTACTGTAGAACACAGCAATAATGTGTTTTCCTTCAAGTTTCCTAAACCCCCTTCAGAAAGCTGTTACAAAATTATGTTTTAACAAAGATTACCATGCTAATAGAACTAAAATATCAATAAAATTTTTAAGCAACATATTAGGAACGTAATGACATTTTACACACAGTCTTGCATGCAGGACAGTAAGGAAGTGCTTTGCAGACTATGTTCAATAGATAAACCCTTCACACCTTTTTTTTTGCTGAGTTAACCTTTTAAAGACCATACTCCCTCTAAGACGTTAATGTTAAGTATTCTAGAGAGATGCAATCTCACATGAACAAAACTGTTGTAAAGCAATCACACCCTTTTGTCCACAAGTCTCTTAGTACTATAAACCAGTGTTGTCAAATCTTCTTTAGAAAGGGCCAGTGTGTGCGCAGATTTTCATTTCAAACAAGTGAAAGCCAAGAACAACTAATTGAAAAGGTGGAATCAGGTGCAGCTTCTGCGTGGTTGAAAATAAAACCTGCACAGAAACACTGAGCTATAAACATATATTTTAGCATTACCATAGTATAAACAACATTATGCAAAATGCAAGGTCACCATAAGTCATAGAAAGAACACATTTACATTTGCTAATAACACATTCCAAGTAGTCAAGTGTATGTTTGTCTGATGAGATATTGTTTTTACAATAAGAATACATTTCTCTAGACTTTAAATAAAAATAAAAATATAACAAGTCTTTCCTTAAGCGAACGCAAATCACCCTTTAATCTCATAACGTAGGACTCAGTTTCATATCTTATACCACAGTGTTATCTTATTTCCAGACTTTCGTCCTGTGGGTGATAATAAACACATTTGAGCAATTAGACAACTCAACTGCTACTTAAAATGTTGAATATTTGTCTTGCAGAACAATGTCATGCATTTTTCCCCACATTACTGGCTCTTTGAATGATTCAGTAATTTATTTCCCATTTTAAGAATTGTAGAATTGTTGCACACAGGTGTTTACTAGCACAAACTTACAGGACAAGTAGAAATGAGTGGCTTGAAGTTAACAGAAATGTTTTTTTTTCGTACTCATTTATTACAGTATGCTACTGTATGTGTAGCATACTGTGGAGATTTTTTTCATTTCCACAAAGCTACGTAACACTATACTATGCTATAATCATATAGTATGGTGTTACATAGCTTTGTAAAGATGAAAAAAATAATGTGTAAGTAATAGTGCTTGGCAGTTCTTACAGTAGGGTGTGTGAAAGTAGCATTTTACATGATTAGATCTACATTTTGGCAACTCTGACACCTAGCTGAGGAGATCAAGGATAAGAGTCCCTACGTAGGGGCCCAATAATGTCTGTTTAGCAGTTCCAGGAACGCACAATTGTTCCAATGCAGAGCCTTAACCAATGAGCCTTTTTTACACTATTTAACAGGCATTTTTCTAATGTAGAATTTTGCAAAATATTTGTAGCACAGATCACCTTTCCTGAAACCCCACATATATCAGGAATTATATAATAAACAAAGACTTGTACCCTAAAGCAGGGATCTGGACAGCCTGCTAAAACTGGTTATGGACCACTATTAAATGTTGATAACAAGCCCCTGGCACTTCTCTAAGCCAGTTTCAGAGGTGCTATTGTCATGCAATTAAGTCATGATTTTTTTTTTTTTTACCTTTCCGGCCTCTCCGTTACCAAGCTCTGATCTGTTGTCGATACATGCTAGACCACAGAGGCCGGTTTTGTCAAGGTCTTAAGATAACCGTATGAAATAAATAGGCTGCATTTTTTTTCAATAATTTTCTCGTTTGAAAGTTTAAATTCAGTGGCTTTTGCAAAAATGTTTTGGAAACTGTTCCATTTTATTTCTTAAAAATAAAATATTAAATTTAATCAAATTTATTTTTTTACAAATACATGCATTTTGTTTATAACCTAAAAAAAACATTATATAGTAACAAATATCAAGCAAATCAGCATAATCTTTTGTTTTCTCTTCTCTAGTTATTCCTTTAAAATAAAAACAGCAATAAAAAATTGAGGTATATATAAATATTACATATGTGGTAATGCTACAGTTCCTATTGTTTGTCCTTCATTCCATACTGTGTATTACGCTGTGTATTTAATCCATACTGTGTATTATACTGTGCATCCATTTTCAGTAGAAATTATTATAATACTTGTTTTTTTTAGCTTTAGCAAAAAAATAAAAAAGACCACAAAAATATTACATGCATGTTCTATACAATTTAGTTACATGCTAAGTTTTTTAAAATGAACATTATAATATTTTTGCTTTTAATTGAGTCATTTTTCAGATTTGTATATGATTCATTTCATCTCCATATGATATTCTCAGGTCTGTTTTGTTGTTCTAGCATTTAAGATGACTTTCTCATCTCCCATGGGGTGCAGTTAGTAAGGTCCTGTTGAGAAGACAATGTGTTTCCATAATGATTGTTTTTATGATACAGATGTCTGTCTATGATTATTTCCAGTACTTACAAGTTTTGGCCTTTAAGTACTGACAAGCGGCTTTGAGCGTGTGTTTCCATCGGAGCTCAAATTGTTCATAGGTAACATTTTCCGAACTGTATCGATTTCAATATTTTTGCGGAAAGTCTCCGCGGTCAAATAGTAAGCCAGTGGGTCCAGAATGGTATTCAGACAAGTTACCATCAAAGCATTGTAGTAGGCAGACATCACAGAACATGTCATTTGATCATTGTTGATGTAAATCACCACCAACATGACATGGTAGGGCAGAAAACAGCAGAGAAATATGGCCAGGTTAACGATTACCATCCTCTGGATCTTGCAGCTGTCAACAATACCAGACATCTTGGCTGCAGTGCTTTTGCTGACAGCATGTACTAATCCCCATGAACACAAAAGCAGGATGATCAGTGGTATCCCAAATCCTATCGTCAGTGTGGAGGCAAGTGTAACTGGCTTAACGGCATATGTTGGGATTTTTCTGAAACAGGTTTTAGAGGTGTCATTTTTATTAGAATTTATTATGTAAGGCGGCAGGCTGGCTCCTATTGTTAGAAGCCAAATCCCCAGACATATTAGTGGTGCTTTTTTGCGGCCTTCACGCACTCGGGATGACATCGGAAAGCAGACAGCCAGGCAACGGTCAATGCTTATACATGTAAGCAGCAAGATGCTTCCGTACATGTTGGCTAAAAGTAATAGACCAGCAACTTCACAGGTCTTTTGTGATAATTCTCCAATTCCCAAGTGATAATAGATCCGTATTGGTAGAGTACAAACCAGAAGGAGATCTGCTAATGCGAGGTTGGTCATGTATACAATGGTGTGTGAGCGTGATTTAATGCAACAAAAAAAAACTACAAGGGCCATTAAGTTAAGAGGAATCCCAATTATACAGACCACACTATACATGGCAACAAAAGCAGGGTTTGTCTGATTCTGGCACCGGTAAACTGCCTCATCCTGACATGTCGAGTTGCATGACATAGTTCCTCTTTTTGATGGGACTTAGAATACTTTATAGTAGGCTGCACTGAAAAACAGGTACATGAACGTTAACAAAGGATGTTAGCAACTTCAAGTCATTTTGCAATATCCGTAGTCACAAAGCAGAAAAGCACTTATCTATCTTGTAGAAAGATAAAGCGTCTGAACTGAAAACCTCAAATATTACACAGCTGTCTGTGTACTTGCATGCGAATAAACAAAAGGTGGTAATGTAATGGTCGATTCCGCTAAGAGCTTACGCAGCCTTTCTCATTGCTACATATGTTTAAGACAGTATTACATTACATAAAAGTTGCATATTGGTAAATTTGCACAGTAATCTCAGGGTTTTGATTAGGGTCATCCAGTATTTTCAGGGACCTTGCATTATTTACAACTATAAACAAAATCAAATATCATGATGATCACTTGATGAAAAGTGATTTTTTTTTTTTTGCTGTTGTGATTTTTATTTATTTACCCCTTTGATGTTAAGTAACATTACACATAATTGCAGTTTGAAACAGCATGAATTATCCTAATTATTGCAAGTATGAAACCATATTTTTAATATTTAAAAATAATTTTTTAAAAATCACAAATACTTAAAATGACATATATAGGTACATCCAACAGTTACATCCAATTATGTAGCTAAAATATTACTGTTTGAAAGCATATTATCATTATGTCCTGAATATTTATTTATTTATTTTATATATATAAAATATTTCACAACCTGTTTTTCTCATTTTTTTAAAAACCTAAAATGAATTTTGGATTTTGTTACTCAGAAACCGCAATATGTATTGTTATGCTGTTGACTGAAAGTCGTTATTACAGTAACTAGGTTAGTAATACAGTTAAAAAGGTGATGAAAGTGTCGACCCCCACTCCCAAGTCTGTGGTTTCTATATAGGACATTTGTGTTTTTCTGGTGACATTAAATGTTAATTTTTTTAGAAGAATAGAAATTAAGTTTAATCATTTAAAATATTATGAAAATATTTATATTATTGTTAGCTCATTTTACTTGTATTTCCCGATGAACACTCTTTCATACAATTGAAACAGTAAACTAGCAACATTTTTCATTAAACTTAGATATTGAACTGTAACAAAAATAAATATTTCAAATCAGTTGAAATTAATCATGAACTTGAACCATGAGGTTCCTTACACTTACCTGTGAAAGGATTGAATGGAACAGTATATATCTTGCAGTAGATCTGCACTGTTGAGATGTTGCTTAACTATTTTATGTTAAGAGTAACTTCTCAGGAAGTAACATTGAAGTAGTGCAAAGTCTCTCTCTCTCTCTCGCTCACTTTTTCCCCAGAGACTATATAGAAAGCTTCCGTTTTGTGTGAAAAGTGGCCTGATAACCTTAAGAGCCAGATGTACGAGCCTCAATAACAACTCCAAAATTCTCAGTCAAAGAAACAAGCAGCAATCTGCGTGACTTGAAACAGAAATAATGTATTACAATTCAAATCAGTCTAAATGCGCCTACGTAAACCCATAGGAGTTGCAAGATAAGGAAATGTGAAAGTGTAGTGGGCGTGATACTTGCACAGCATTAGACAGGCTGAAAAAACTTGAGTGGACAACATTCATTTATAGAAAACCACATCCACACTCATGAGCTTAAATGTCAAATTTCCTTTTGCAAAGTTTTTATGTGCGTCACATACTAAACAAATAAAGAGCAAGACCAAAACATGACAAATCAAAATGATAAAAATCAGGCAACAAATTTATGGTAAAATATATAAGTGTAAAACTTTAATCATTTAAAAAGTACAAATTGTGATACGAAACTCACACTACTGTGTTAGCACAACAGCCATGTGCCTAGTCAGCACTTCTTAAAATAGATTTTACTGGCATGCCAACATTTGAAAGTGGAATTCAAATTCAAACTTTCGGAAAGCAGTTTTAAACGAGCGAAAGGCAGGAAGCAGGTTTCTGGATTCAGTTTCAATATGGTCGTAGTAGGAAATGTCTTCATTATATGGATGAAATTATTTATATGCATTAATAATTAATTGACATTGTTCAAACCATGCTTGTGTTACTCTCTGTGGAGGAGCGTGAGTGTTTGGTGAACTGCAATTGACTGCGACACACACCAGAACAAAGTGGTCACGAAAGAATGAATGTAGATGAATGAAGTTCTTAATTACAGGTCATCATACTAACAAATTGTGCCAGCAAGTTCTTAATGCGATTGTAACCTAGAGAAAACTATTTAAAAAATATATTAAAATGTAAAAAAATATATTATTTTTTTTAATTATGCTATTAAATACACTTTTAAAATCCAAACAATAACTTCTAATGAGCAAAAAGATGAATTAGCAAATAAAATTTTTAATTACAAGATGAATAAATAATAAATAGCTGTTTTTATAACAAAAAAAGTAGTTCATTTATAAGATACATTTATAAAATGAAAAAAAATAATAAAATACATCTAAAACATGTTATTTGCTGAATATTTCAGTGTCTAGACAGAGTATAAAAGCAAGTCTAATTATTATTACTTAAAATTTATTCCCATGAGAGCACAAGTGCTAAAAACTGCATCAACTGCTAACCTAAAACTAGGACAAAGTTTCAGTCTCACAACAGTGCAGGCCACAAGTCGCCTACAGGTTTTGTCACCACCAACGACCACTTAGAGTTATGTACACTCACTGATTTGTTTATTAGGAACCCTTATACATCTGCACATTTATTCAAATGTCGAATAAGCCTGCCATGAGGCCGGAGTGCAATAAAAAATTATGGAAGCACATGTCAAAAGCATGAGTTAACATTAAAATCAAACATCATAATGGAGAATAAGTGATCTACGTAAGTGACTGAACGCAGCAAGGATCCCTCACTCACTCATTGTCTATACCGCTTTATCCTGTATTTAAAGTCATGGGGGGCCTGGTGCCTATCCCAAGAGACTTACGGCACCAGGCGGGGTACACCCTGGACAGGGTGTCAATCCTTTGCAGGACACACACACTACGGGGAATTTGCGAACACCAATTAGCCTAACCTGCATGTCTTTGGACTGTGGGAGGAAACCCACCAAGCACAGAAAGAACATGCAAACTCCATGCACACAGAGACGGGAATTGAACCCGGCCGGGAATCAAACCCGGACTCTGGAGGTGCAAGGTAATAGTGCTAACCACTACACTACCGTGCCACCTGTAGCAAGGATGTTAGGTCAAACACATAGATTTTTTTTTAATTTAACTGAAACTATTTATCTTCCATAAATACACTTTCTAAAGCTTACACATAATGGGTTAAAAAATTCAATAGTTCAGAGTGGAATTGTCTTGTTAACATGAGTGGTCAAAAAACCGCTCTGGTTTAAGCAGACAGGAAGGCTACGGTGACCAAAATACCACACTTTACTACAGCAATGGTCAAGAAGCAGAAGAGGACTGGGGCCACGGACAGCGCGAATTAGGAGAGGGCAAAAACGGAGGCAAGAAAAGAAGGCACAAAAGAGGAAGTGGTGCAAGACCTGCAAGTGTTCAAGCTCAACTTAGACAGCGCCAAGTCAACGCCCTTCGAGTGCTTAGTTTTACAGAGTCTTAGAATGGGGTTCTTATAATAATTTGGTTGATTTTTTTTTATTTAAAGTCTTATAACATTTGCTAATAATTACAAAACTATTTTGAACGACAGGTTTGTTCCTTTTGCATGCAATTTAAACAGAAACTACTAGTCTATACCTTTTAATTAATCTATAGGTAAGCTCTGTTATCTAACCTATAACATCGATATTACTAATTTATGTATAGGAATTCCTATCTATTTTCGTATTTGGATTAAAACAAAATGTGAAATAAGCACTTTACCTTACAGACAGAAACGCAAGTTTGTGACTTTAGGTAGAGTGAAATTTAATTCACATACAAATAGACTTTTAGCTTGTTCTTTATGATCATCAATGATAACTTGTGAACAGTAAGTATTTCAGTGACTACCTAGACACAGCGTGTGAAAGTTACAGAAAAAGCATCAGGCTCCCCTGCAATATTCTGACATGCACACACAAGATGCACCCATAAGCACTTAAAAAACAGACACAGAGTTAACTACATCAAGATAAGAAAATACACCAGATGTGTATTTGACGTTGCTCTGTTAGCGTCAGCAAATTTTAGCATTTAGTGGGTAAATTCATGGAGCAATTACAGATGGTTGACCTCTGTGCTACTTTCGGTAACACTAGAACTAAACATTTTCATCTGCTGTTTATTGTAGTATTGTATGCACTATGATGGTATTTGATTTGTAGTGTAAGCAGGAAGGTGTGAAAAACAAAACTGTCATGTGGGTGACAGTTCTGTAGGTGGAAATGCCTTGTTTGTGATATAGGTCAGAGGACAATGACAAGACTAGTTTCAACCAAGAGGAAGTATACACAGCAACTCAAAAAGATCATTCTTTAAATCGGTCACGAGCAAAACAGCAGAAAACATCTCATAAAAAAACATGAAACTGGAGGATGGGCTACAGCTGCAGATGATCACACTGGGTTAACTTCTCACAGCAAAGAAACAGGTGTCTGAAACCACAGTGGGAACAGACTCACTAAAACAGGACAGTTAAATATTAGGAACAAAGGATATGCAAGACGGAAATGTTCAACTTCTAAAAGGTAGGTTAAGTTTGCACAAATTACTGGACCAGTGGCATTGCTGAGGCATTATTGAGGACCAGCTTGCTTTGATAGGAGACTTCAACTCATCTGTACTGTTGGGTAAATGTTCATCTTCCTCTCTACAATACTCCATAGATTCTCTCTGGGGTTCTGGTCAGGTGAGTTGGCTGATCTGTACTGTGGGCAGGTGGTAAGTTCTGCTGTTCAAGGAAATTGACATCTTATTCAAGCTTGTCAGCAGACAGAAGCATGAAGTGCCCTAAAATATCATAGCAGATGGCTTTGTTGACTCTGGACTTCATGTGGACCAACAGCAGCAGGTCATCACCAACTTTGGAAACTTCACATGCTATCAAATTTATGCTCTAAAGCAAGTTAAAATGTAGTCATTTAAACAGCATAATGACTGTATGACTTTCAAAGAGCATTCCTGTTCATAGCAATAAAGAATGATCATGTAGAATAAATAAATGGCAAGATCATCACCACCCAAGGCCCATGTATACCTGTGGCCCATGTATTGCTTTAACAGGCAATGATTCAAAGGTCATTGACCTGGCCTCCAAATTCTCCAGATCCCAATCTGATTCAGTATCTGCAGAATGTGCCTAAAAAACAAGTCAGATCCATGGAGGACCTACACCACAACCCACAGCACCCAAAGAATCCACCACTAAATATCCTAGTGCCAGACAACACAGCACATCCCAAGAGGGTCCAGAGCTGCCCTAATAAAACAAGGGGAACCTCAAAAACTCAGTTTTTTGAAAACCACAGTATGGCCTTTATATTGTCCATACTGTAAATTGTGCGTGGTTTCTGACCTGTAGTTGGGATGAGAATTTGGGGTTAAACCTGGCAACCCCCCTAAGCTTCTCAGAACTGTCCTTTGATGTTTAGTGAGCAGGTAAAATTATGATTTCCCCAAAATTTCTTGAACTTGAATGAATGAATTCAATACGTTTCTTGTTTTTTTGTCCCCTATACATTCGCAGTCATCAGTCATTGCTGATTGTTTATTTTATTCATAAAATAATTAAATAAATAAACCATAAAAGCTGTGTTACTGATCTCTACTGATATTCATTAGGTAGCATACAGTGTATCCTCTGACCCTTGGTTATAAAAAAAAAAAAAAAAAGTTTTAATGGCATTTTTATGGTTTTCGGATACCAAGGGGCACATAGAAAAATGCAAAAAAATAATTACTAAATAAATAAATAATAATTAAAACAATAGTGTCATTGTACAACCATGTAAATATTAAACCTGCTTTTTTATTCCTTTGACTTCCAAATATAGGTCTAAAAGACTCCTGCTTCCCAGACCCAAATATACTTTGGTAATTTCCAGTCCTTAGTCTTCTGATTCCCTGAACACCCTAAACGGTGCTCCATGTCCAGGAATGATGACATCAGCAGTCCTTAAAGCTGTCTGCCGACAAATGTCCTGTACCTCTGGGTTCTCGCTGAGCTCCCTCCATGAGTCTTCATCAGTACAACACTCAAACAGGTCCCCAGCCACAAGAACTTGTCCCAAAACTGTTCCCTTAACAAGAACACTGACATCACGTCCAGTATGGCCAGGCGTAGGGATGATGGAAACCTAATAGATGGAAAGATTTCTGCCTCAGTTTCATGATAAACAATTTTTTTCCACATGAACAATCACGGCTTAACTAAACATGGCTGAGTGTGCACTTTGTCTTCATGTCCAATAATCATAACTGCTTCCACCTATCCTTATGCAATTCAAATTGTTCATCTACCCATCACTACACATCTTAACACATTTCTACTTTATATTTTCAAATACACATATTTATGATTAATTTTATACATTTCATCTTTTATTCTTATTTGTATTTGTAAATTTGTATTTCATTTTAGGGTGGATTTAACTACCTTACACTTAGGTCATATTGTGTATGGTTGTGCATGTGACAAAAACATTTTAATTTGAATAAACATGAAGTGAAAGTGCATTTCTGAATCATGTACTGTTTAAATACTAAACCTGTAGCATGAATGGAAAATCATTTTGAGTCAGCAAGGAGTTGAAAACTAAGCAAGTAGCCTTGCCTCAAACACGGTTGCTAAGTACCATTACCAAATAAATATTAGTCATCAGCGGACATCCTGCAGTAAAAATTGTGCAGCTTCTGTTCAGCCAACACTTCCGATTCTTAACTCCATTCTGCCTGTTTTCTTCACAGATTTCTACATCAACCTTTCAACTTTCAATAACAATATACTTTCAATAATATAATTAATAAACTTATAATAATATAGATAAAAATTCACCATGACGACTAATTTCTTCATACTGCAATATTTGTAATGCATTTGTAATTTTCATGCTAATTTGTAATCTACTGCAGTATTTTCATAAATTTCTGTCGAAATTATTAACCGTGTGCCATTTAATGTTGCAAAGGGATAGATCTGCTAGCGTTGCATAAAAGTAGAAGTACTGCAAAAAACTTCATTTATGCAACCTTATGCATGGCATGTAAAAATCATGGGATGGCAATGTTGCAAATTTACTGTGATATGTCAACACTACTTAGATTTAAAAGCGCTTGGTGCCACTTTATGTCTCTTCAAAATCTGTTTCTGTTCGTTTATGCCTCTTTCTTTTTAACTCTGTGTCGGTCATGTCACTTCTTCAAATTCTTTAATGAGTAAGAAATGTTCATAGTCATAAAAAGATCATGAAAAATTAGAATGTTCCAAAAAAAGTCTTTGTCATTGGTCTTTTTACCACATTTTAAAGTTTACAGTAGGTAATTTGTCAAAATGTACAAATACAAAAATTGTACAAGTACAAATAGTAAAAATTATATAAACATTTATCCTTTGATGAACGATTACACATTATATTTTTAAGACATAAAGCAGAATGTATTTTTAAATATGACCAAAAATGATCAGATTTTGCTATTAAAAAAATATTGTTCTATAAATAGTAGAAATATGTATTTATTAAAATAGACATTTTAAAATAATAATTATTATTACTTATTACTACTAATACTACTATCACACTATACTACTATATTTAACATACATTATCAGTCATAAGTTTGGACACAAGTTTGGATTTATTTTCTACATTCTAGAACAATACTAGATTTGTTTTTCAAAACTATGAAATAATTACCTAATGCCATATGGCTTAAGTTTATTAATTTAGATCAGATATCACTAAACGGCGGGCCGCAGCCCATATCCGGAGCCAAGTGACACTTCTATCCGGACTCTGATGCTTTTCTGATAAATGAGAATAATTAATATACCAGAAATCTAGTGCTTTTTCCCCCCTCTGGGTGGAAGTGGTTATACACGTCACTCAACAGAGCCAATCAATGTGATAGTTTACTATATATGGACAGTCTCCAAGAATTGGAAAGTAGACTATAAAAACTAAACCTTCAAAGATGAAAAGACAAATAAATACATCACGAGAACTTTTTAAACCATCTTCTAAAACATGGTGAGAATAAAAAGCATTAATGTGAAGGCGTTGCTATGAGTCAAAACACAGGTCATTTAAGCAAACATGTAGCACCGTAGCATCCGAGGTAAGGGCGTGAGAAATACCTGAACTGTGAGCCCAGTGTGACAGAAACAATCAGTGTCTTTTTACGTTCATTTACAGCCCAGCAGCATGCAAGTAAAGACTCACTGAGCATTGGATAAAGAATGTTTTTGTATTCCATAAAAATACAAGGAAATATACAAGATCATCAAAGTTCAAACTGTCCATAAATATTACTGCAATGCGAAGGAAATTTTAAATTGCCTTTTTTTTTTTTTTTAAATGTACAATGAGTACACATAGAAATCTGAATCCTAACATAAATATGAAATTTGGACCTTGGCTCAAATAAAATAAAATAAAAAAGTATAGATTTTCATTCAGTACCACCCTCAAAAAACATTTGATTTATTAAAATAGACATTTTAATCTGAGTTTACAGCACCTCAGATTAAATCTGAGATATTTTACAGAGTATAGGTAGCAGACACATCTCAATAGCAGCTGTTCAAGAGGTTATTGCACATTTTAGAAAGACATTCAAATCAGGGAAGACCATGGTGTGAGAAGGTGTGTCCAAACTTTTGACTGGTAGTGTACATTAGGTGTGTGTGTGTGTGTGTGTGAGTGAGAGAGAGGGAAAGATCTTACATATGGGTCAATGGGATAAGGTGAGCCCTCTGCCAGTTTATTCGGCAGGTATCTGTCCTCCTGACTCACGTCGCATCCCACGACTACTGTTGCTCTGGGAAACAGGTTTAAGTTGCCCACGTGGTCCGAGTGCCCGTGCGTACCGACCACCAAACTCACATCATCAGGCGACAATCCTTTTTCCTTCAGTTTAGAAAGCAGGAAGTCTCGGTCCCACGGCCCTCCCGTATCCACTAATATAGTCGTGGGTCCGGTCAGTAAAGTAATGCTGCCGTCCGCCCGAAAAGAGCCATCATCCTGACTCAGGCAGTAGCCATGTTTCAGTACGGACACACAGTAAGGTTCACCCAAAATAACCTCTCTCACCTCCGCACACTCGCTCTTCCTAACCCTACACGCCCCAACCGCCGCCATGTCAAGTTTTACTACTAATTGTTTTTTTTCTGTTTTTTTTTCAATTCCTTAATGGATAATAAGTTCTAAGTAAGTAAAGCCTTTTATGTTATTACTACTACGGACACGTGCTTGGGACAAAATAGCGTTTGCGTTCTTGCGCTATAAACATATAGCGCCATCTTCTGGCTCGGTCCTTAAGTGGAGAGCTGGAGTTCTGTTAGTCAGGTTAGAGAGAGACTGTACCTTCAGTTGTGTGAGGTCTAGTCTGAGAGAAATGGGTTTGTTAGTCGCATGCTAGCTCAAAGATGTATTCTTCTTATATTTAACCTCTAAGAATTACAATTAATTCACGTTCATCTAATGACTAAAAGTCGAGGCAAAGATTTATTTAGTTAAGTGTTTTATTTATTTATTAACCTTAGATTCTATATATGTTTTAAATATATTTATTAGTTACTTTTTTAAACTTAACATTTATAATATGAAAAGTAAATCTCAACAAAAAAAAAGCATGAACATTTCCCAGAATTCCCTCCTATCCCAGGAGACTCTCGGCATGAGGCAGGATACCCCCTGGACAGGGTGCCAATACATTGCAGGACTGACACACACTAATTGTGAGAACACCATTTAGCCTAATCTGCATGTTTTGTGGTTGGTCTGGGGAGAGTACCCTGACAAAACCCACCAAGCATGGGACAAACATGCAAACACCACACAAACCCACACACACATACATACATACTTAGACACCCACAAGTTTGAAATCGAACCTTTGACCCCAGAGGTGCAGGACCACAGTGATAACCACTACTTTACCATGGTACTGAGTTAGAAACACAGCTTATGCCATTAAGAAATGAATAGCGATTACATTAATGCCCTGCACTTCACATACATTTGCATAAACAAATCTTCAGCAATAGCAAAATCTTAAAAAAAAAAGTTATTTAAAAAACTTAAAGTTATTTAACGTATATTTAACATCATCCAAGACTAATCTTTAAAACATACAAGCAATAAATATTACTAAAATGTTTGTTGAACAGTATATACCTATACAGTATACCTGACTGTTGATTTAAAATCTTTGCCATTGGTAAACTTAAAATTAAAGTAACATTTTATATTTTTGCCATTCTGTGTCAAAATAATAGTTAAACTCCTGGCTGACAATACTACATTTACGTACAGTGGAAGCTTGGATTGCGAGTACCTTGGTCTGCGAGTGTATTTGTGTGTGTCACCCTACACAGAAGCCCCTTTTCTCCCCCTCTCGTTTTCTGGATCTGTCAGAAAGCTGGTGTGTGTGTGCACGCTTGTGTGAGTGAGAGTGTGTACACAGGATAAAACTGTATAGATGATGATTGAGTGAGTGAATGAGTGGTCAATGTTTGGTATGAAAATTTTTTTTACTAAGCTCACCAAAGTTAAGAATTGCTTGTACATGTCAAAAACAGGCAAAAAGTTTAAACAAAGACAACTTTTTTTACTTGTTTACATTTAGGCATATAGCAGACACTCTTATCCAGAGCGACTTACAATTTTTAGTTCATTACACATCTGAGCAGTTGAGGGTTAAGGGCCGTGCTCAAGGGCCCAACAGTAGCAACTTGGTGGTTGTGGAGTTTGAACCTGGGATCTTTCGAACCATAGTCCAATGCCTTAACCACTGAGCTACCCCTGTTTACCTTATAGCCTGTTTTTTTTACTTGTTTACCTAATTACTTTTTACCTTATTACCTAACAGTATATTTGAATTAATGCTTTACAAAAGTGCTGCCATATGAAGTGCTTGATGATACCATTATGACTTGCCATGACTTGTTTAGGTGTTAGTTCTCATACTGTATATCAATTACGTTATACTTTAGTCAATATTACTCTCCTGGACAAACTTTAAACAACACAAAACCAAATAGACACCTGTAGCTGCTATAATTTTGTAATCTTTTTAATAATGTGCCATAAAAATTGAAATTTCCTTTTTTCCCCTTATATTACCAATTGTGCTGCCACAGGGAACACTTACTTGTTTATGATCGACAGAAGAACAAAATATATTTTTATTTGAATCTAACAAAATATTGATTAAATTGGTTCTTTATTTTGGTTGTTTTATTTTGCTGAAAAATATTTTCCCCTTTTTTCCGATGTAGAGTAAAGGAAAGATTCTACGTATGAAAACACATCACCAGCTAGTCAGGTACAGCTTATGTCAGAAAATCTATTTCTACTTTTTAAATGTCAAAATCAGACTAATGCAATTTCAATTGATTTGAAGTCATTTCCATTTTTGTATTCAACTATAATTTAATTTACTCATTATTTATTCAGAAGTTAATATACACGGGAATTAAAACCACAATTAAAACTATATATGTTTTCCCTTAGAGAATGTTTCTCTTTGAACGTCATAGCTTACCATCAATGCATACACAGGAATGTTCAAAAAATGCAAGGATTATAAATTCTGCACCCTGGAATAAGCACAACCTCAGTAATAAAAAGGTGATATTAGTTTTTAAACTTGTTTTAGCTCTCTATAAACATCACTTGGTCTTTCTTGAGTTTAATTTTCAGTGCAATGGATTTGCTATGCTTATTTATCATGACATTGGTTAATAGCTTAAAATATGACTGGAGTGACCATCTGTGAACTAAGGTGAGTCACAATTTTAGTAATCATTTACATAATAAGGAAAAGTACTGGGTTATTTATTTACTTAAACCTTCATAAAAGTGTTATATGTAAAATATATGTAAAATTCTCATGAACTGATTTATTCTGATCTGGATCTTGTTATAAAGAAAATGTGTTACTTAGCTATACACAAAACTCCTAAGTGTTTCTCCAAATAGACAAACCATAGAACCTTCAGGAATCAGAGACTAAGAATGTATGCTTAGTAAAAGCATGTCTTGTTTGATCAAATTCTATCTAAAATCAGCTGTTTAAGCACTATAGCCAAAAAAAGTCTCTTCTCTGCTTTCTCTGTTATGTCAACAAATTGCTTTAAAAGGAACCTTTGTCATGGATGTTCCTGTTCAAAAATAACATGTAGATGACTGGAAATTCTTATTACAAAATATAAACTTTATATAAAATATAAACTTTATGATCTTTAGAACCGAAACCCTGACTTTACTCTGAGAGCATCACATACCTCTCCAGACACATACACACATGCAGAATATGGTAAATGTTATCAAATAAATTATCAAAAAAAGTTTATCTTCTTCATGGTTCGGTAACAAAAGTCTTCTGAGTTTCTTCAGCTAAAGCCATCATGACATTTTTCCCTAGGGCAAACTGACCTTGTGCAAACACACAAGTTGCTGACACATTAACTGTTTCAGATTACACATACCTAAGACCGAATATTACTATATTTCAGTAACTTAAATCTTACACAGCCGGCTTAAATCAGAGCAACCATAGATACATACTGAAATATACTTCTTTAAAACTAGTTACACAAATTAGACAGTTAAAATTAAATGACAAACAATTTTTCTTTGCTCATTACATCTACTGTAGCCTGACCTGACACAAATTCAAAGCCTAGGAGAATGTTTTCAACTGCTTACAGACATGGCCAAGGAGCTAAAGGATATTAACAAGGTACAGAGCATTTATTAGGATGTATAATTTAATGCAGTTTTCTGTAGAAAACTAACTATGATTAAAATACCATAAATAGGGAATTACAACAAATATACATATTGACCTGCAGGGCAGAAATAAAAGCTCACTGGAAAGGGACAAGAAAGATTCAGGTGAAGACTCTGTGCCAGTCGATTTGGAGAGTGGTAAGAGTCTCATTCTGTCACGGGCCGAAGAACTGGACAGGCTCAATATGTCTAGAAGAGTGACAAAAGGAGCATTTTATAAAAGCAGAGGTTACAGAAATAAAGAGTGAAGGATATTTTGGAGATGCTCCAAAGACAGAGAGAGGATCAGGAAGTGGGCACAAGACACAAGAGTTACAGACTGTAACAGAGGTTAAAAATGAACACTACCTGGAAAAAATAATGTCTGAATGTAAACCGAAGTAAATGATAATAATTATAGTATTAACTATAATAATAACATTATTAAACACACAAATATT
Organism: Clarias gariepinus; assembly: GCF_024256425.1. NCBI lineage: Eukaryota > Metazoa > Chordata > Actinopteri > Siluriformes > Clariidae > Clarias > Clarias gariepinus. The sequence continues at coordinate 32,669,435 of NC_071100.1, forward strand.
ATTGTGTGTGTGTGTGGGGGGGGGCTGCATGCACAATACTTAAGTCTGACAGATTCTTACTAACCACAGCAAAAGGCATAAAAGACTAGATGAAGTTCTTCCCTTCCTGGAGTTTGTGGCATGATCTCTTCTCTCACATGACTCTGAGGTGAGATGATATGTCATATAAATTAAATGCAATTCTGACAGTAATCACAGTTGTATAATGATAATATTGTTGTTATTATTAAGGCACAATTTCACACAGGAATGTGTAAAAGCCACTCCATGTAAATCTAATAAACATGCTTAAGATCGTGCTGTTGTTCTGGATATCAGCACTGCTGTGATACAGTTGTACCACCGGCATTAAAGCATTGCTGATATCTTAAATAACAATCTGCATCTAAAAATCTGCAATAGCTGCTGATGAGGGAACAATTGCTTATAACTACTATTGCATAAGTGATTGAGTGATATGCTATAGGAAGTATAAAAACTTAAATGATAAATGTTATTATTATTGCAGGCAATCCTTCCCATAAAGAGAGACTGAGGAGGAGCTTCTTCCCGCAGGCGATAAGGTCTCTCAACCACACCACTAGGCAAAACTAACACAATATTTTCACAATTCTCACAATCAATCAATCAATCTTTATACATCCATGGACACTATGGACAACTCCACGCACATCACATCTACACTACATGTTCACGTTTACATTCTGGACCATTGCACAAAGTCACTTTAATAACCATTGCACAAAGTCACTTTTTCTATGCATACTTGCACACCATTATAGTTCTATGTGTACAGTATATTTCTATTTTCAGGTTCTATTTTTTCTAGTTAAATTTTTATTTAAATTTTCTATCATATTTCTTCTATTGATATTTATTACTTATAAGTTTTAATTCTCTTTTTAAGGTCACTGGCGGTCGTGTAAGCATTTCACTACATTTCGTACTGTGTATGACTGTGTATGTGACAAATAAAATTTGAATTTGAATTTGAGTGTAATCAATGATAAATTGATGTGCTATAAGAGGATCTAAAAATACTTCAGGACCTGCATTTAATGGAATGAATTAACTTTGTGGTGGCAACTTTATATAACACCATCCCCTTATGAATTATTTTCTTATTGCATTCTCATCATGTCTTATTTCATACTTTAAAAGAGATCAATGAAAATAACCATCATTATGAAAGATTAACCTAACATAAAAAAACTTTTTTTTCAGGACGATGTTTCAAAAATAAGGTTGCCAGCTAAGCAGAGAACATGGAAGGCAAGTAAGAGCTCCAACTCTTTCATGGTGACATAAAATGGTGACAGTTAGTCTAACAGACACTCTATTGATATTTTCTACAAATGTGTTTTTTAGGAAGCCAAAAGTATATTCTCAATTCAGGTAGGAAGGAACAATATCATATTATAAAAAAAGATCATGCCATGTTTAAACAATAATCATATTTTTTATTAAAAATTGGCAGTGGATTCAGAGTTCCTCAGGTAAAAATTTAACAATCAAACAAATATTAATTTACCATATTAATTATTTGGAAATATATTTATGACATCTGTTGTTACTTGCCAGTTGATGTGCGGCTAGATCCCAGTTCATGCTACTCAGGCCTGCACGTGTCAGAAGACAAACTGACAGTGTGTGAACACCATCAAGGATTGGTGTGTGAGACAGGCCTCCACAAACTGCCATTCATCCTTGGGGTCAATGAAATCTTCACTGGAAGACACTACTGGGAGGTGAAGGTACCAGCAGAAGGAAGATGGAGGTTAGGAGAGCAGATGCATCTGCTCAAAGAAAAGGTCGCTTCCACATCAAACCAGAAACAGGGTACTGGACTATTTGTAACAGGCCTAAGTCTCTAAAGGCATGCACTAATCCCCCTACTGAGCTACCAAAATCTGTACCACTTGAGGTGTTTGGAATTTATGTGGACTACGAAGAGCAAATTTTATATCTATACCACACAGACAACACACATAGACAATCACACACCCAATCTCACACAGACAATCTGGAAACACCAGTCTTCCCCTTCAGACTGTTTAGGAAAATCTCATTTTAATTCAAAGTGACATACTGTCTAGTATAGCGTACTGATTTTATGTATTTTTTACATAAGAAAACTCGATATAATACATTTACATATTTACTAGCTGATCAAATATGCGTAATTTAAAGCCTATAGATGTCAGAAAGTAAATCCTTTTGCAGGTATTACAGTATTTGCTTTCTTTTCTCTTTTCCTTATATTCATTTCCTTTAAACCTTTAGTAGGAAGAGTTTGGCATTTTTTTGTTTTTTGAGTCTTTTATATTTTGGGGCCAAAAAAGATTACATACACAGCTAATAATCCTCTTAAAACTACATTGACCAGACAGTGTGTACATGTGCGTGACATCTATATTGTTAAATATGACATAACTTCTAAGATTTAAGATAATGTCTAATATCTAAAGGCAGATGTGTAAGATATATAAATAAACAAGTAAATACAGTTAGTTGTGCATCTACAGTCTATATTACAGTTGTTAAACTGACAGCAGTTACAAGAGTTATATAAGCCAAACAGGTTGGAGAAGTAAGGATTCTGTTTCAATTTGTAGTTAGTGAGCTCATAAATCTAGCCCAGTCAGATGAGCTAAACATTACCAAAACACAAGGTATCTGGTCAAACTGGTAGACCAATTTTTTCTTTGCCAACTTCTTTGCCAGCCTTCCTGTAACTTAATCATATGGATCAGATTTTCTGGTTGCTTTACTGTTGTTTTCTTAAAACAATACTGTGTAGTTTAAAAGCATTGTAATGTTACATGCCCACACACACATTATCTAATAAGAACATTTTCACATACTGTATCTATGCCACAGCTTGTGCAATCAGGCTAATAAAGTGAGTGAGGGTAGCTATATTATACTGGAATTTTTATTATGGAGATGGAATGAAGAATGTGGTACATGTTCTTTCTTTTTTTAAATAAGTCAATAAATATCCCAAACCACAGGACCCTCAAGCTTTACCCCTGAGTCACGCTGCAGCCTAGATAAGCATTGGGTGTTGCAGTTAGGCCAAGACACTGTCAAACATTCTCTACATCAGCCATTTATTTAATACAAAGACAAACTGACAAAATCCCTACTTAAAAATAATCTATGACCTAGATTTATTAAAGGATTGGAATGAGATCCTAATGCAGGGCCACAAGGTAGTAGCATATCACCAGCAGGACTCCTGCTGTATGGTCGTGGAAATCTAAACAACACACTCACATAAACAGTTGTGATTAAATTAAACTGATTGAACACTTGATTTAATCCAAACTTTTATAAACACATAAAACTAAAATAAACAAAGAATAATATGCAATTTAAATCTCATGGCCTAGTTATGTTAGTTCTAATTAAACAGTTACATTTAAAAACATAATCATAATTATTCTAACATTCTAATTTCAGCCTTACAAAACAAACAACGTTAATGCTTTCTTACTGGCCTGTCTGTAGTATCTTGATGAGCAACTAAGGGTCTGAGGCCCAAACTTTGGGAAATGCTTATCCAGAATGTCTTTGTATACAGAACCTTTAAGATTTCACCTGGAACCAAGGAGCTTAAACATGTTCCAGCATGTCAAATACCCACAGTCAGTCACTCAAATCCCTCATCATTTTTTCTGCTTTCAACACATCGACTTTAAGAAAAAAAGTTCACTTACAGATTAATATATCCCACCCACTTCTAGTTGACTTTGTAACAAGATATTGTATCTGTAGCTACTGTGAGAAGGGCCAAATCGTGATAGCTAGACTGCCGGGTCAGAGGAACTCCAAAACTTCAGCTCTTGTGGGTTGTTTCTGGTCTGCATTGGTCAGGTCATACCAAAAGTGGTCCAAATAAGAAAAACAAGTGAACTGGTGACAGACTCATGAGCTGCCAAGACTAATTGATGCACACAGGGAGCAAAGAGTGGCCCATGTAGTCTGATCCAATAGAAGAGCTAGTGTAGTTTAAACTGATAAAAATGCTGCTTCCAATAGAAAGGTGTAAGAACACACAGTACATCAATATTTTTGGTGGCAAAATGGAGGACCTACTTAAAATTGTATAAGTGGCCATAATGTTATGGCTGATCAGCGTACATACTGTACAAACTGACTGAGGGTACATGAACTAAATGATGAGATAAAGAGTCTGCTGGACTATGCTTTTTTGTTTTTTATTTTTCTGTAAAACTAAGTTGTTACAAAACTTCAATAACTCTACCTTGGCCCTATATATAATTTAGCTTAAGGGCAAAACAAATTTTACAGTACAGTATATGGCATATAACACGTTGGGCATTTCCTTGTCATAAATCTTTTCATAAGATCTATCTATGTACCTCAGAATTCTTTATAGTTAGCTCATTAAGTGAATAAAATGATTAAGAGCTAGTAAGGAATAGAAGGATCAATAGACCTAAAAATAAGATATTCAATAGTGATATTTGTGAAATGATGTGATTTTTTTTTTTTAAACCTACCATAGATAAAATCTAAACAAACACAACCACAATTACATAGTTGTTGCACTGAAGTCATATTTTTTGAGACCTTTGTACTGATCATAAACCTTTTAATTTCCTTTTACTGGAACATAGCTTCAAGGAACACTTTAATTTCATCGTCAACAGAGGAAACAATGGTATGTTAAGTTCTACTCATATAACATGACTTTCTTGATTATTTTTGTCTGGTATACAATCAATCTTGCTAAGAATATTTCTTGTTTTATATATAGAAAAAAAGGACAGACTCCACAAGTGAAAAGTCATCAACAGTCCCTAAGGTAGGAATTGTTAAGAATATGTTAAAGCAAAAAAATCCACTTAAATTAGTAACATTTATTGTCTTTTATGTCACGGCCAGACTTAAAACCCTATGTCTAGTTTATTTTAATTATGATAAGAAAAATGTTAAAAAAGTAAATTAAGTTAAAGCATCCTTTTTTACCTAAGGAAATGTTTCCTATCTCATGGAAAAGCCTCCCACCAAAATGTACACAAGAATTCCTAGAGAAGGCAACAGCTGTACATTCTGCGCCATGGAGTAAGCCTACTCTCAGTAATAATAAGGTAATTTTAGTTTCTAAATCTGTTATTATTTGTGCTTATGAACATACCTAAAACGTTTCTTTATTAAATCTTACTTAACTGCAGTGGCATGCACTGGCATTGTTTATTTACCAAGGCATTGGTTAATGGCTTAAACTCTGACTGGACTGTTTCACTATGAACCAGGGTGTGCCACTATTTCCATAATCATTCCATGATAAGAAAACACACTGGTTTATTTATTCACCAAAGTGTTTTAAAAAGTTAATGCAAAATATTTCCTTAAGAGTTTATATATATAGATGGTCAGGTTTCCAAAGCAATTTTAATTGAAACTAAGTATTTATGCATTAATTCATCTTTGGAGACTGTTTGTTCTGTTAAGAATCGTGCTATAGCCGGTAATAAAAAGTAAAATTATGTTGCACAGCTCTACTCAGAAATCTTAAGGGTTTCTCAAAAGGGGAAAACCCATGTAACTCATTTTTTTAATCAAATTGGTTAAAGCTGTTCCTGGTATAGAGTATAATAAAAAAAAAGATCTGATTTTTTTATTTTCTCTATTTAATCCCCATAGTGCCCCAAACATCCTGTTTGCACTATAACTTTGTGTTCTATGCTGTTGTTATACAGAACACTACTGTAACAATCCTGTTTTAATTGCAACCTATATCTACCGTAGCCTGACCTCATGCAAATACAAAGCCTGAAGGAATGTTTTCAGTTGCTTACAGACATGGCGAAGGAGCTAGAGGAAATCAGCAAGGTACAGGACAATGTGTTAATTATTAGAGTTTATAGATATTATAATGCATTATCATTGTGAAAAGCTTAAGTGTTTAAAACTAATAACATACATATGTGCACATTTTGATCTGCAGTCAAATAAAAGTTCACTGAAAAGTTACACGAAAGATTCAGGTGAAGACTCTGTGCCAGTCGATGTAGAGAGCAGTAAGAGTCTCATTCTGTCATGGGCCAAAAAAATGGACAGGCTCAACATGTCAAGAAGAATGACAAAGGAAATGTCCATGAAAGCAGAGGTTACAAAAAGGAAGAATGAAGATCTGTGTGATATCTCCAAAGACAGCGAAAGGATCATGAAATGGGCACAAGAGTTACAGACTGTCACAAAGGTTCGAAATAAAAACTACCTTAAAAAAATTATGTCTGAATGTAAACCAAAGTAAATTATTATTATTATTATTATTATTATTATTATTATTATTATTATTATTATTATTATTATTATTATTTTGTGTGTGGCTGCACGTACAGGACCTGAGTTTGACAGACGAAGATTTAAAGCAGATTCTTACTAACCACAGCAAAAGGCATAAAAGTCTAGATGAAGTTCTTCCCTTCCTGGAGTTTGTGGCATGGTCTCTTTTCTCACATGACCCTGAGGTGAGATGATATGGCATATAAATTAAATGCAACTCTGACAGTAATCACAGTTGTATAATGATAATATTGTTGTTATTATTAAGGCACAATTTCACACAGGAATGTGTAAAAGCCACTCCATGTAAATCTAATAAACATGCTTAAGAACGTGCTGTTGTTCTGGATATCAGCACTGCTGTGATACAGTTGTATTAAATTAAATTAAATGCAACTCTGACAGTAATCACAGTTGTATATTAATAATAATATTATCATTAAGCCATGCTTTCTAAAATGTTAGATTTTTTTATAGTAACTCATAGGTATGTTTAAAAGCCATACCATAATAAACATGCTTATGGTTGTGCTGTTGTGCTGGATATCAGCAGAGCTGTGTTACAGTTGTACCACCAGCATCAAAGCCTTGGTGACATCCAACATAACAGCACTCCATCTCATGTGATATTGCTTTTATACAACAGTTCCCCAAACACCATTTATTATTAAGAGATTATGATTTGTTTGCTTATTTAACCAGTTATTTATCTCCCCCAACATATATCCATCTGCATCTGGTGGAACTAAATAACTACGACTGTTGGAGCTGGCGACCATCAGTTATATTTACATTTAGGCATTTGGTAGATGATCTTATCCAAAGTAACTTACAAAAGTGCTTTAAAGTTTACATCATTGGATAGATAAGTTAGTGTAATAAACAGGGGTGACATCAGTTTTAAAATCTTTTTGGGACTAGAAGTTATTAAGTAGACAAATTGTTATTTTAGATGGTATAACATTTGTCATGTGTGTTTTCTTGCTGAAAGTGATTCTATTACTGGATTTGAATGTGGGTTTTTGCCAGGCAGTTTACTCTCTCCCTAATACTGTTGACCATACCGGCCTACTTTCACACAAGCTACCCACCAACAGTTAGTGTAAGTAACGATTGTAGAGCAACTGCTGTACAATAAAATATAAAACAGTTTTAACACAGAAAATCTACACAGACCCACTCAAAAGGCTTTTAGTCAAGTTTTATCACAGGGTATGGTCAATGGTAATTTCCAGTGTCACAGTAACATGAAAATCTGCAAAAGTAGCTGATGAGGGAACAATTGCTTATACTGTAACTACTATTGCATAAGTGATTGAGTAATATGCTAGGAACTTTAAAAGGTTAAATGATAAATGTTCTTATTATTGCTGGCAATTCTTCCCATAAAGAGTGTAAACGTTGATAAATTGATGTGCTATAAGACGATCTAAAATTATTTCAGGACCTGCCTTTAATGGAAAAAATTAAACTTTGTGGTGGCAACTTTATTTCACACCATCCCCTTATGAATAATTTTCTCATTGCCTTTCCATCGTGTCTTATTTCATATTTTAAAATAAATCATTGAAAGTGAACATGACTGCAGAAGATTAACCTAAAAGGAAAAACTTTTTTTTTAGGACGATGTTTCAGAAATATGGTTGCCAGCTATGCAGAAAACATGGAAGACAAGTAAGAGCTCCAACTCTTTAGAATAGTGGACAGTCTAACAGACACTCTTTTGACATTTTCTACATGTGTTTTTAGGAAGCCAAAAGTATATTCCTAATTCAGGTAGGAAAGAAAAATAACATATTATAAAAAATAAAAAAAATGATGCAGACAAAAGATCATGGAATGTTTAAACAATAATAATTTTTTTTTATTAAAGTTTGGCAGTGGATTCAGAGTTCCTCAGGTAAGAAATTAACAATCTAACAAATATTAATTTACAAATATATTAATCATTTAGAAATATTTTTATGAACTCTGTTGTTACTTGCCAGTTGATGTGCGGCTAGATTCCAGTTCATGCTACCCAGGCCTGCACGTGTCAGAAGACAAACTGACAGTGTGTGAACACCATCAAGGACTGATGTGGGACAGGCCTCAACAGTTTGACAAACTGCCATTCATCCTTGGGGTCAATGAAATCTCTACTGGAAGACACTACTGGGAGGTGAAGGTACCAGCAAAAGGAAGATGGAGGTTAGGGGTAGCAGATGCATCTGCTCAAAGAAAAGGTCGCTTCCACATCAAACCAGAAACAGGGTACTGGACTATTTGTAACAGGCCTAAGTCTCTAAAAGCGTGCACTGATCCCCCTACTGAGCTACCAAAATCTGTACCACTTGAGGTGGTTGGAATTTATGTGGACTACAAGGAGGGACAAGTGTCCTTCTATAATGCTAAGAGCAAGTTTCATATCTATACCTTTACACAAACCTTCACAAAAGTGCTTTTTCCTATTTTTGCTTGCCTGGATGACAACACTGTGCTAAAAATCTGTACATAATGAAAGTTTGGATTTAATGAAAAGCAAGAAGTGATGTTTAAAGAGATCTGCATATACCACTTTTCCTCTGTTTCAAAATTTGTATTATTAAAAAAAAAGTAACAAATATGATTCAATAATAATAATAAGAAGAAGAATATAAAGTTTTTGAAGTAAATATGTAATTTATATTATTATGGTATTTCAAGTAATTATGTTATGCATTAATATTAATCACCAATTTTTGTCCATTATGCTAATTAAGTAGATTAATCACTTATTTGTTTACATAATTTTTCGTACATTTTAGCCTGGGTGGGTCACATCCCAGGAAATTCACCTGAAGACAACCACACACCCAATCTCACACTACAGGCAGTTATGGAAAAATCCCCCTCCCCCTTACTGTGTAAGAGTGTTCAGAGTGACATTCTGTATAATATAACATACTGATTTTATATATTTTTTACATAAGGTAACTCAATATGATACATTTACATATTTACTAGCTGATCAAACATGCTGTCAGAAAGTAAATACTTTTACAGCTATCATTTCCTTTAAACCTTTAGTAGGAAGAGTTTCGCAAATAAATCTGACAAAGGCATTTTTGTGCTTTTTGAGTCTTTTATATTTTTTTGGCCCAAACAAGATTACATACACAGCTAATAATCCTCTTACAACTACGGTAAACAGACAGTGTACATGTGCATAACATCTATATTGTTTGACAAAAAATTAAATGTAGAACTTGATCTGAGATAATGTCTAATAACTAAAGGCAGATGTGTAAAATAAATAAATAAACAAGTAAATACAGTAAGTTGTGCATCTACATTCTATATTACAGCTGTCAAGCTGACAGCAGTTAAATAAGCCAAACAGGTTGGAGAAGTAAGGATTCTGTGATTTCAGATAAGGAATCTGTGATTTCTTCTTTTATATAATATCATGAAAAAAATGCTAAAAAGAGCTCTTATGTGTTCCATGCATTCGCTTTCAATATTTACCACTTATTTATAAGTTAATGTGCAATTGATCTTAAAACAGTCAATTCAATTCAATTCAGTTTTATTTATATAATGCTTTTAAACAGTGGTCATTGTCACAAAGAACCTTTACAAAATCAAAAGATAATTAGGGAAATAAGTATGAAATGTGTGAGAAAATATGTATAAATCAAAATGATCAGATTGTCCCTGATGAACAAGCCGGGAGCGATGGTGGCAAGGAAAACTCCCTGAGATGACAATGGTAAGAAACCTTGAGAACCAGACTGAACAGGGAACCTATCAATAACGGATAGCAGGTCCGCAGTCATACTGTGTGTTAAGGGAGCTGAAAGTATAAGAGGACTGGTGTGAAGTATGACTGCAGATTAATCCCTGCTATCTGTTATTGACGGATACAGATACAAAACTGTTTGTGGGAATTTCAGGTCTGAACTAAGGAATGACTGCAGCCACAAGCATCACAGAACAGCTATCTGGATTAGCCAAGTCTAAGACCATGTTCATGGTTAAGTGGAACTGTCCCCAGTCACCACATGCATTAAAAACAGACCCTGCTAGCTTAGGTACACTATGTGCAGCTTGACAAAGAACGACAAACAAGTAAAGCAAGCAGTCACTCCGTCGTCAACAAACCGGAGTGATCAATGAGAGTCCCCCAGATCTGCACCTTTAACTAACACAAATCTATTCACTAAATACTCGGCTAAATAAATAGGTTTTCGGCCTAGACTTAAACATTGAGACTGTGTCTGAGTCCTGAACATTAACTGGAAGGTTATTTCAATAACTTTGGTGTTTTATAAGGAAAAGCTCTGTCCCCTGCTGTATTTCCTATTCCTACATGTAGTTTCCATGGGAGGAAACCTGCGTACAGGGAGACACGCAAACTCCTGAGGTGGGAATCAAACCACAACCCTGGGTGTGCAACTTAACAGTGCTAACCACGAAGCCATCGTGCTGCCTTAAAAAAGACTAGTAATTATTTAATCGCATGTCTAACTTTTTTTTACACGTCTACAAAAAAAAAGGTGTAGTACCCGTGTGAACCTCAGTGGGGCAGTAACAGGCTGCAGTCATGTCTAAACCTGACAGAAGAAGAAATTGCGCTGAACTCGTGCTCACTTCCTCTTAATGACTTAAAATAAGTGATATAGTACGTTTTCAGTGATGCTGGACTTCAGTCAGGTTTCTGGTCTCTGGCTGTAGGACTAGCGAATGTCTGTCAGTTGAATTATATTGATAGAGAGAGAGATTCACATTTGTTACATCTGCGACGTTTGCTTAGGCTGTTCCTCCTTCATTCATGGAGCCTTTCAAAGACATTCTGGTGACTTATTTAATGCCAGAAAAATGTTACGACGAGTTCTTCCTGAATTTTAATTTTCTGCACGGTAAGCCTGATCACGCCTAAATTAAAATAAAAAAACAACCTTGAACATGTTTCATTTTGTTTTTTACTTAAGCGATATTTTCTGCTAAATTCAATTCTAAACTTATTATTTGAATAAAATGTGTTAGCTGTCGTGCTAACGTTCGCCTTGATGTCAGTGTCACTTGTATAATCCTTACTAGAGTTCATCAGGAGAAATTATCCAAATTATACAAGATGCACATTTTTTTACAATCTGAAAGCGTCTATTTTTTTAAATTATTATTTAAGAGCAACGCTGTTTCCATAGTTACAGATATTTAACGCCTTGGCTAGTTGTGTATGTTGTGTACGTTGTGGGCGTGGCTTTACACAGGGCACGTTCTCATTGGTTGCTTCAGGCTCGTGCTTTCTACTTTCAGTTAAAAACATGCTTTCATTCTACATTATAAACATTTACTGCCACTGTATATACTGTGTCTGATCATGTACTTTACAAACCTTCCACAGTGGACTGTCTGAAGATAATAATTAGCAAGGGGTTGGGCATTGGAATCATTCTCGGCTCAGTACTTGGTAAATATATGCCTCCGCTTTTACCATTTCTTAATTTTTTTAACTAACCCCTGTACTATTTTTAATGTAATAGTTAACTTATTATGGTTTTACTTTTGTACACAGTAAAATTGCCTCAGATCCTGAAATTGGTCGGTGCTAAGAGTTCAGAAGGACTGAGTTTTAAATCTGTGCTGCTGGAGCTGCTCGCCATCACAGGCACTATGGCCTACAGTATCGCCAAAAGCTTTCCCTTCAGGTAGACCACTGACACACTGTCACACTGACATGCCCAAAAGCTGTTGTACACACATTGACCTCTTGACACCATATGATCACCACTGTACCTTCCAGACAGTTTAGTGGGTGAACCACTGATTTGCAAACACTGTGCTTGCTTGCTCTCTTTTGTACACACATGTATAAGGCCAAAGAACTTCACTTTGTCCACTTTGAGATGTAGTTTTTTGTTTTTTTTGTATTTCCCTGCCATCAGTCTGTGGCATTGCTGAGGTGTTATGAAAGCCCAGATTGCTCTGGTTGCAGCCTTAAGCTCTTCTGCGTTATTGGGTCTGGTGTCTTGCATTTTTATCTTCACAACATCCCATAGATGCTGTAATTTTTTTTTGCTGGCCAATCAAACACGGGGATACGATGGTTCTTAAACCAGGGATTAGTACTTTTGGCAGTGTGGGCAAGTGCCAAGTCTTGCTGGAAAATGACTTCAGCATCACCATAAAGCTGTTCAGCACAAGGAAGCATAAAGTTCGTCAGAGCTTCCTGGTAGACGGCAGGTAGAATACTAAAATTTGTGTGAATTGTGTGATGGTGTGGAACTTTCACAGTAGTTGCAACAGGTTTCTGATGTGCATACATTACCAGAACAACGCATGGAGGATGTGATGTCTGTGTTGGTAACATAGCAGGGTGTTCTGAATAGAGGAATTTTGTGCATGGAAGTTCCCTTAACCAATTTAAGCATAAGTTCTCAAAGTTGTTTTCTTTAAAACAGGAAACATCTCACTGATGCATGTCTGGTCTGATCCTACAAAAGAGCTACAGTAACAGAAATTGTTGAAAAAGTTAATGCTGGTTCTGATAGAAAGGTGTGAGAAGACACAGACTCGTCAGGGTGCCTATGCTGACCCCTTGTCCACTCCTGATGAAAGTGCAGACAGTGAGCAAATGAGCGTTGACTGGACCACAGAGAAATAAAAGAAGGTGGCCTGGTCTAAAGAGTCACCCTTCTTTTTTCAAACTACATTTAAATGGCCATGCGTGTGTGTTGCTTACCTGGAAAAAAAAAATAGTTTGAATTGGCAGATACCTTTTAATGATCGAGTCCAAGCTTTTTATGAATCTGTGTAAGTGGGACAAGCGGAAATTGCACAATATTAGGCATGTGGTTGTGTTAAGGCTGATTAGTGTATGCGGATTAGATATTTGATAAGTTGTCTAAAACATTTTATATCATTTGATTAATGTGGTTATTTGTGGGTTTGTTGTTGATTTTTAACTGCACTTTTAATTTCAGTGCCTGGGGTGAAGCGTTATTCCTCATGTTGCAGACAGTGGCTATTGGATTTCTTATCCAGCATTATAAAGGAAGCACGGTCAAAGGTAACATATATATATATATATATATATATATATATATATATATATATATATATATATATAAATGATGATGATAATAATCTGTAGGATGAGAAATGATCTCCAGTTTAATCATTTCTGTGTGGCTATTTGCAGGCTTGAGCTTCCTGGTCATCTATTTTGTCCTGCTGGTTGTCCTTATTTCTCCCATCACCCCCATGTCTGTTGTCACCACCATGCAAGCCTCCAACATGCCAGCTATAATCTTTGGAAGGGTGTGTGACTTCTCGTCCTAATGTTTAACTGAATTATGCCGAAATATACTGTGTTTGAAAAGTCTGAAAATGAAGGCATTAAATCAACTCTTTGAAATCTGTTTGTATTTAGCTTATTCAGGCAGGTACCAATTACAAGAATGGCCACACAGGACAGCTGTCAGCTATTTCTGTCTTCTTGCTGTTTGCTGGTTCCCTTGCACGTATATTCACTACAGTGCAGGTAGGCTTGCAGAGCACATCAGGATTATGTTAGCCTCTTCTCTGCTTTCTACTTGTGTATAGACTGTAAATGTACTATATGTAGCTAGAATATGGGTAAGATTCGAGACTGTTAATCTTAGGAAGAAGCCCTTATGCATTAAGCAAGCCATTAACCCTGATCTTCTGCTGTAACCACAACATTTTTTTTTCCAGGAGCATTTTGTTTTTCTGTGATTATATATGATGGCTACAAATGTTTAATTGTTGTTATGCCGATACTTTGTCTAACCTAACACTATATTCTTGTCTGGCTAAAGGAAAGGCAAGTAGATATAATCTAGATATAGATTACCAATGCATGTAAATAGATAAATTACTGTGCCAGACTTTATTGTATTTTTTTTATTATATTTTTCTCGTTTTTTAACAAGACCAGAAAAATAGCAGAGCCAGATTAATATACAATTGATACCCAGCAAACAATATTCTGTTAATATAAAAGAGTGATCATAAAAAAGCCAAGAGTAAAACAGTCCAGTGAAAGAAAGCAAAAGAAAAAAAATTTGGTCAGGACTATGGTTTTGATTGTTTAACTAAATCCCACAAAGGGTCCCAAATCCGGCAGAATAAATCAGATTTGTTCTGTAAGTAATACGTAAGCTTTTCCAAAGGAAGGAGATTAGCCGATTGGCCAAACACATCTTCAGAGTTGGTACACGAGATGATGATCATAAGATGAGTATACATTTCTTTGTTAGATGAATAATTTAATTTAGTAAACAATTAGATCAGAAGAGAGATATAATGTAAGTTTTACTATTTAGAAGGTGGAATGTGGAGGACAAAGTGAGTTTTCTATCTAGTATTTTATGTTAATGTTAATGTTCTCCCGGCTTCGTGAAGGACTTTTTTGCTTCCTATATCTAGTCCAGTCTCTGTACCTGACCAGTCTCAGAGGTTTGTTTTTGGCACTAAGGTACACCGTGACCTGTGAAATCATTCAAGCATAAAAACCCATCTAACTTAAGGTGTGAACCTGTGAAAAAATAAACAGATTAGTGTAATGGTGATGCTGCATGGTGAGTGGTAAGGTTGCTGTTGAGGTTGTTACAATTTAAAAATCAGTTGTTTATGTATCCTTGGCCACGTTGCAGGCTGCTGCAGTAAAAGATTTGTTTCCTTTTTTTTTTTTGTTTAATCTGTATAATTTAATTCATTTAATATGTGGGAATATGTGGCTCAGGATTTCTGCACAGTACTGTACACTGTAATCCAGCTGTGTTCTAATGCAACTGAACCCTAATTGCCAGGAGAAACCTGATATCACAGTTTTTTGTGTGTCTTTTATTTTCCTGTATGTTTCTACAGGAGACAGGTGACACCCTGATGGCTCTTTCTTATATCATCTCATCCTGCTGTAATGGTGTGATCGCTGCTCAGCTTCTGTATTACTGGAATGTCAGTCCAGTTGTTAAGAAGAAGGCTGAGTAGACCTGCCTTTAAGAAAACAATGGAGGATCTGAAGCTCTTCATGCTTTCTGTCCACTTCAGTTAACTTGCTGCTTTGAGCAACTTTGTAAATTTGGAATGAAATCTTTGTATGGGATTTTAGGATGTTGATTTCTCTTGAGATTGGTTGTTTAAAGCAGCAGGTTTCAGAGAGTTGCTACATACACACTTTAGGCAAGTAGTATGTTTAGAGATACTCCTGTAGTGCTCTACACAGAAGGCTATTTACACCTTTACACTATTTACACCTAAACTGTTGTGGCCTAAATTACAGGACCAAAAGAAACTTGAGAAGGACCCTTATATTAATGATTGGTGACTGAATAACATCTTAGGTTAAAATGCCAATTTTTTTGTCCAGTTTTCCTTATTTCCTTATAATTTCCTTAGCTCAGGGAAATGATAAATTTTATTCATATTTAGAAACCCATGCACCATGGGAATTCCTTTTACTGTTTGTTGGGATTATTGTTTATACTGCTTAATTGTTCTATATATTGAATTATTCTAGAAGCTGCTAAGGTAAACCATCACAAATGAGAAAAATGGCCACCTATACAATGTGACTAGAATTTTATCATGAGATTAGGCTGTTGTCGAAGATGGGGTTAATATAATGGCTTTACACATCAAGTATAAGTGTTTTTTCAACAGTTTGTTCATACAGGAAAAAATCCTACAGTTCTGGTATTTTCTTTTTTCCTAGAATGAAATTAAATTATTTAGTTTAGTGATAATCAGTCATAACCAAATGGAGATAAAAAAAAATGTCAAACTGTCAGCGGATATTTGAATAATGCCTTTTGCACTTTGTCCTTGTAACATTGTCTATATTGAAGGATGAACAAATTGGTGAATTGACCAAATTGATTGGTTGGTTGCAAATAATTGGATTTCATGAACCAAATTATCTGTTGGAATTGTGTTAGTCTGTCCCTAGAAATGTTATGACACTTGGCTTCCTTGGTACTATAGGCTTTTTTGTTAATTATTTAAACTACTGGATACAATGAATTCTGTGAACAGTCCATAGACACTCTAGTCTTTTCCATTTTCCCAAGTCAGTGGTTTAACCAACATACACTATGAATTCATCTTTTGAATTAAAAGATAAACAACTCAGCGCCAGTGTATGATTTTTAACTTTGTGCTCTTTAATTTAAGAGGAGTGTGTGGTTATTGATGCATTCAGCCTGTAGAGGGCAGCAAGTTGCCTGCCAGTTACCTGCACACACTAATCTCTCCCCCAATTCATACAATAGCTTCTGTGATCCCACTTCAAACCAACATTAAACTCTCTCTCAGTTCCCACTGACAACTTTCACTTGTGTCACTCAGAGCTGCAGTGATGCAAATGTTTATTTTCTAAATGGAATGCTTTTTTTCATGAGTTTCCTGGCATTTTCCCCTTAGGGTGACTTTGGTAAAACCAACAGAGCAATTCAAGCAATCTCCGTCCCAGAACTTCCCATGCAAGAAAAATAAATAGGAATATTTCTGCTAATACAATAAACCCAGTCAAGCTTGAACCTGACAAAAAGGTGTCATTAAAATAAGCCACAGGAAGTGTGATCTGTTAACTTCCGTAAATTAAGAATAAAATAGAAGGATGAAAGGGAGAGATGTGTGATAGTGAAATGTGTTTAGATAAACTTGGTCTTATCACCTTTGTGTTCTTGGGAGGTCTTGGGGTGGCTTCTCTTCTAGTGCATGGTCCGTCGACTTTTCCATCTCTCATTTTTTGAGCACAGCTGTTCAGATCTCTTCGGTGTGTGGGCCAAATGTTATCTCCTCCCCACCTGAGAGTGCATTTTCTATGTTCATATCTTTTAATCAGTGGAACACACTACTGCCCTACCTTTGTTTGGTGACGATAACGGCCAGACATTCGTGTGCCAGACCGGTTTGTCACAGATTTTTTTTTATTTTTTTTTATGAATCTCTTGTTTGGCTGAACAAAAAAGATGAATGAATGTAAACACACATATAATCCACACCACTGAGGAGAGAGCGAAGTTATAAGATATTATA
Organism: Clarias gariepinus; assembly: GCF_024256425.1. Taxonomy (NCBI): domain Eukaryota; kingdom Metazoa; phylum Chordata; class Actinopteri; order Siluriformes; family Clariidae; genus Clarias; species Clarias gariepinus. Next base: position 32,686,784 of record NC_071100.1, read on the forward strand.
AATTTAACACCAGTAAGCATGTTTTTCATTTTCATTTCTTATATTCGTGGAATTGTGTGTGTGTGTGTGTGTGTGTGTGTGTGTGTGTGCTTGCGCGTCTCCCCTCCCTCTTCGTCGGTGCTGCAGGACCAGTCTAGTCCAGGGTGTGGCTCATTAGTGTTAGTTGTCAGTCATTCTCTCCACACTTGGCAAACATTATTGGGTGCATTAGCCTTGGTCTAATGTACACATAGTTTGTCAATGCCCTCTGCAGGTGCTAACCAAGGTGGGCTCTGACCTCATACCTTTAAGTCTAAATCACTCTGTCTCACTCTCAGTCTTAACCTTCAACACAAATACCAAACATCATTAACAAATGATGTTTTTTTAATATGGTTTTGCTATTTTTTTTTTTTTATTTAAGTTTAAATTTATGGATCATTCACAGTGTTAGTTACTTGAGTTCGGAAAATTGTTTACTTTTAATTAGATTTTTATTGTAATATTTTTTTTTTCTTCTAATGATCTAACCAAAGTACAAGTTTGGGTGTACTTGTATTCCTAAAAGTTCTACCTATACACTGTGTATATTTAGAATAAACACGTAGGTTTCAGCTTTATTTCGGACAAAAAAAGACTTGTTACATGGAAAACTGCCTCATCTTAAGCGTGATAACATATCACCAGCTTGACAGTGTGGAGGCAAATGAATAGTTGAAGTTTGTGTGTGGCTCATTGCCAGTCGTTTGAAGTTGAGTCTTTATGTTTCAGCTACTTGCAGGAACCCATGTGTCTGATCAGATCACGAGCCACACAAGCAAACCTACAGCGCCTCATCAGCTAAACATGTCATCCACACCAATCTGGCAGCAAAAAAATAAAAATAAATAATGCAGCACTTGACAGCAAATGTTGAGAGATTTGGCGAAACTTCCCTCCCACATTGAGCAAAGACATGCCCTTGTCCAATAACAGTTTTAAGTTTTCTTATTAAGGAAAGCTCAATAGGGCTGGATGCAGTTCAGTTTATCCTTATTTGTTAAATGGCTGCTTTAACACTGATTGTTGACATTTATTGATAGGAAGGTGGAAGGATGTCCACACATACCCATAACAGCCAGACATAACAGATGTTATCGGTCAGATCTTTTCCCCTCCTCTTGCAGAGCTGCACTGCTATTGCGTGAGAGCAATGTTCAGCTGTGTTGTGTGAGGGTGAGTCAAACATGTATGTGTACCGCGTTGGTGGCATTTCAACCAACCGAAACAGTTCTAGTAAAAAGACAAGGAAAAAAAAACTACGCCCACTCACTCACCTGCGTGCAAACAACATTTGTGGCAAGTCTGTCAACGCATTGTGCAAGTCAGTGATCGAGTATCTCTCTCTCTCTCTCTCTTTCTCTCTCTCTCTCTCTGCACTCACTAAAAGTTCCTCAAAACATAATCTTTAGTCCTTTCTTTTAGACATGTAGTCTTTATAAAGATTGAATGTAGCCTAGTAAGTTTTATTCATTATACTTAACTGACTCTAAACACAGATTCGTGATTACCCTTATCAGAAATCACTACTCATTGTTTGAATTAGGAAAAAAAAAATCAAGGGGGGTGGTGTGAGACCCAAGAGTTTTACCCAGTAAGAAAAAAAAATTAGGCCACCCACTGAAACCCATCTAAATAGTTAAATAAGCCTAAACTTTTTTTTCTTGTCTTGTCTTGTCTTTTTCTTTGTAATGAGCCACAGGTTTTAAACATAGTAATTTTGCTACTTTGTTGGATTTATAATACTGATCTGATAGTATACGATAGAGAATTTTCTTATTAAAAGTTTTTTTTTTTTTCTTTTTTTTTTTTTTCTCCCCTGTAAGGGAAAAAACAATGTTTACTCGCATTCATCCAGAAATCAAGGCCTGGGAAACTAATTCAGTTCATTTGTTAGGTTTAGTATGTGTTCGAGCATTGGCACGCTGAGGCAGTGCAGGGCAAGACCTGTCCTTTTCACCATTTTACCCTGATTTTGGAAATGTTTTCCTGTTTGTAATCCCTCAATTGGATAAATTAGAAATCTTAACAGTACACAGTGCCTCAGTTTCTCTTCCCTCTACGTGTGTATGTGTGTGTGTGTGTGTGTCTGTGTCGTGCGTGCGGAATAGGCGCGGCCTGTAGTCTTCCCTAGGAATGCAGGTAAATACGCGCCCATCTCCATGGTAACCTTTAATGTTTGTTTCCCTGTATACAGCAATGACATGATATGGACGTAAATCGGTGGCAGATAAACCGGAACTTTTTATGCTAATCTAAAAACCGCAGTCAAACTGTTCTTGGACAATCCGCGAACCCCCACTCCAGTTAACTAACCCCTCTATATCGCAGCTTCCGCTAATTGTCGTAATCTCCCCGCGCACTTGCTTACCGGCCTGCGGAAACCATGGTAACCACTTGTTGAAGCCTGGCTGCTTGTTGCTATGAGACCGCTCACGTTATAGGAGAAAATCCTGCTTCCCGCTTTAAGACTCTCCAACATTACGCACATGCCTGGCCAACTTCCAGCTGCTTTATCATTTCTGTTTATGTGCTTACGTCAGATTACTGGTTAGACACATGCAAATAACCGACTGGGGTTTTGTTGTTGTTGTTGTTGTTGTTGTTTTTAGTAAAGATGCGACGCGCACTCTCTGATAAGCCTGATATGAAAATACGGTTTGCTCATTTCCTTGCTCTGACATATCTAAGAATGAATTCAAAAATGTTTTAAAGCAGAGGAAACATCAGACTCCAGTTAGACATCACCCAGGCGAGGTTATGCGGCTGTTAAAACGAAATATATCCCATGATTCCTGCGCGCCCTGCACCCCTCCCGTGGGCCTCCGATTAGCCCAAGCGGACTCTTGTATTTCCATGAGAATAGCGGAGCTTGGTGAAAGGGTTAAAGTCCGCGGAGGAGAGGGGGGAGAGGACGGCAACACTAATTTTCTGCGCGGCGGGGAGCGCTAAAAAGGGAACAAAGCGATGCAGGGGAGGCGCTCAGGATTGGGCTCCTTTACTATGCACACCTGCGAGCTGAAAAGCGGCGGCCAATCTGCCTCAGACACGGCCAATTACGAGCCGGACCCAAGAGCCGCTTTCACTCCGGAGAAGGATGGGAGAGCACTGAGGGGGAGGACAGGAGAGTTTTCAAAAGAAGAAAGAGGAGAGATTTAAATCGATTGGCCCTAAATTATTCGAGCCCTCTGCCTTGTGACGGATGAGTCCCACTAACTTTCCCTGCAAGTTGCTCAGAGAGTCCTCCTCTTATCTTTTCTCCTCTGGTTCAATATGGCACACTTACGGAGTTAATCTTGTGCCAAAAGTAATAAACAAAATGACAAGATCCGAAAGTTATATCTAATTAAATTTTTGTAAAGCAGACTTACAAAAGTTTTTTTTTTTTTTTTTTTTTTATTACATAGACTACTGCTCTTAATTAAAAATGAGAGAATCTAAGCAGATAGGATCCGAACAGTGTGACATTCTGAGATTTGGATGGGTACAGACGTGTTTGACATTCTTACAGAAATTAATCTTAAATGCAGTAAACAAGCACAAAATGCCAGTTACACGGACATATCCCTCTGCCTTAGAAAGCCCTGGATGAAAAAACCGCCAGCCAACTTACTACCATTTTGTGTTTTTTTATATAAACACACACACACACACATATATATATATATATAATTATATGAAAGTGTTAAAGTGACTTCTCAGCACTTATGTATATGCTGAATACAAGAACACTGACTCTTAAACCCATTAGAACGATGTCACATAAAGTAATGTTCTGGGACAATTCTAATAAGCTACTGATAGAGTTGAGTAGTGTAAGGTCTGATTCTTTTTCATCTTTTGGTGTCATTTTCAAGGTCATCTTTAGCTCCAAAAAGTTGTTTAAATAGATATCAAAATGCCGGTGGAACCAGCCTTTGGAGTTACTCTGTATTTATGCATACATTCATAATGTAACACTTATAGCACATTTTGAATTCACTCACTTTAACAATTATATTATTGCAAAAAAGGGGCTTATTTTAAATATTCACCAGTTTTATCCTTTTACATCTTATAGCTTAGTATTGTATACAGTATGTGCCTCTGTTTTTATAATTTCCTGTGTATTCTCATCTTTCATGCTAAAATCCATTTACATATGCCTTATGACCTTTACAGAATTAAAATACAGAAACATGTGAAGTGTGAAAAAGATTCTTATTTTTAATAAGACTTAAAAATAAGCTTTTAGGTGAAGATTCAGACCAAAGACAACACTTTTTTTTTTTTTTTTTACAATTTATTTAAGCTTTTTTTTGTTTATGCAAAAGACCCTTATAAGGGCCATAAAAACTGTACAAAGGCTATTTACAGAGTATTAAAAGGACTTTTAAAAAAAATTACATTGAAACGGCAAGTTGCACACTCACCTGGAAGGCAAATGTAAACATTCACTCATTTCATTACTTTAATATAAATTACATTAAAGTTCATAGCTCATTAGTGACCACTAGATTACTACACTAAAACTTGTTCGACAAACGGAAAATGCTAGACTGACCGAGTTAGACCATCAAATAACCCCAAAAAAGGCAAAACATGTCCGATTCAGCTGCACTTAGCAGCACCTGCATACTACTTTTGCCATTTGAATTATGCAAATCTGGCATTATACAAGCAATAAGCAGGTTCCTCAGGCACCCAAAGGATGTACAGGTTATTATTTATAAAAAAAAAAATAAAAAAAAAAAAAAAAAAACCTCCTTTTCCAATTTTTTTACAACCAAGTAGTAAAAGCCCTCCACGTGGACTCCAACGGGCTAGTACAGTCTTGGTCCAAGGCAAAACCTGGTACTGATAGGAGGGTAAAGAACAGTGCATTCAAATAGGTTTAAAAAAAAAAAAAAATCAGCAATTAAAGAGGAATGTCATAGTGCTAGTCTTATGCTAAAAAGAACGCATTGGACATGTTATTGGTGAAATGTAGAATTTGTTTGTGTAGACTATTTCCCAGTGTAAGTTTAATAATTATTTTGTGCAACTAATGCATACCCTACTCTGGTAAAATGATGTAGTGGAAAAGTAAGGTATTCTTAATATAAAAAAAAAATTGTCATGACAAGACCATAGCTATTGTGATTGGTTGCTTCGTATTCTCAAAAAAAAAAAAAAAAAAAACTTTAAAAAAGTTGATCATGATGCTTGTCCCCCCCCCCCTTTCTCAAATTGTAAAATTCAATTAACTGTACTTCCCCTTACACTTAATACATCACATTTGTTTAAAAAAATAAAAGAGGCACAGACTACATAACTGGCTTACACTGGCTCCATAGATCACATGATTTGCACATCATTGACTATAGTGATCATGAGCGGACATGATCGCAGTGTGCCCATGTCCCCAATTCTATGCCCCATTTTGGTTTTTGATCATGATTGCCTTTTACTGCATCAACATCCCCAATCCCTGTTAATGAAGCACAACACAAAAGGCACACAGTCAGATTTCAGAATTTGGATCATATGTACAAAGCAAATGTCTTACAAAGAAAAAAGAAAAAATTGTAACCTGCCACAAAAATGCCAATTACACAGACATGTCATACCCATCTATATTAGAATGTTGTGGAAAGTACATCCAAGCTGTATTAAAGGTGAAATTCTGGGCAGAAAAAAAATAAAATACAGAAAAAAAGGGGCTGTAAGAAAGGGGTGAACAAATCTACAAAGGAGGAGGGAAAAAAAGAAGAAAAAAAACGAGCAAGATCACTCAAAGAGGTAGCGAATGTTCCTATGTGCAACAGGTACTCACAACATCCACCAAGAATCCATAGGGATTACTTGTTGCACTACAAGTCTACGTAGTGATCCAGCTGAGCTAGTCCCAGTCCTTTCTCTTCTCCATTTCAGATGTGCGTCAGGGGCACAGTACTGCCCAGATAATGCTGCTGGACACTTGGGTAACCCCGCTGTGCTGTGGGGTCCCCTACATCACCTCCAGGGATGTACATGCTGATCATGTCCCTAAGGTCGCCTTGAACTGCCCCACGGTGGTGGTTTGTTGCTCCTGTCGGGGAGTGAGTGAAGGCCTCAGGCTTGACCATAGACATTACAGGGCTGGGCTGCTGGGGACTGCTGCTGTATGACATTGGGCTGAAAAAGACAATAAAATGATGAGAAACCAAACTAGAGATGAAGGAGTTACATCCAACAGAAGATCTTCACACAAATATTTTCTGAATTATACAGCTAAACTTACACTTAAATGTTGGTAACAAAACTAATTTTATCGAAAGTTTAAAACTAAAAAAAAAAACCTAAATCAAAGTTTGTTTTAGCATGCTTGGGGAGGGCAGTTAAACTAGTACTATAACTAAAGCGTGCCTACAAATACTAAATTAATTACAGAGTTGTGCGTTTATTTTAATTCACAAGAATAATACCGGACCTGTAGGAGTTGGCGCTGTTCATGTAGGTCTGGGACATGGGCGCCGCGTACTGCAGAGGAAGCTCGTACCGGTGCAGCTGCTGTTGGTAAGCGAGCGCGTCTCCCTGTACGGCCGCGTAGCTTCCAGCCGGAGCCCAGCCGTAGCTGTCCACGCGCGGGCTTCCACTCTGCGCATGCGCCGCGGCCAGCAGGCTGCCGCCGGGCAGCGGAGGGTACTTGGCCGCAGAGTTGTCCTTCTTCACCGGCGGCTTGCTCTTGCGCCGAGGCTTGTACTTGTAGTCGGGGTACTCCTTCATGTGCGCGGCGCGCAGCCGCTTAGCCTCGTCGATGAACGGCCGCTTCTCGGCGTCGGTCAGCAGCTTCCACTCGGCGCCCAGGCGCTTACTGATCTCGGAGTTGTGCATCTTTGGGTTCTCCTGGGCCATCTTGCGCCTCTGAGCTCGGGACCACACCATAAACGCGTTCATGGGCCGCTTCACTTTGTCCATGGGGTCTGCGCCGGGCGGGCACGCGCTTTTCGGAGCTGCCTGAGGCACGTTTCCGGAGCCGCCGTGTTGCGACATGAGTTGGCCGTTCGGGTGAGGATTTTGTTGACCCGGCTGGGTTTTAAGTTCGTGCTCCATCATGCTGTACATCATTGTGATCTCGGAAACTTGGTCGAGTCGATAATTAGCCGAAATATCAGCCGAAAAAAACTTAAGGCAAACAAACAGGGCGCAGGTGCAGCTTATTGCCGCATGCTATACACACACTAGGCAAGTTTGCCTGACCAAAGTGAAATAAAAATATATCGAAAAGTCTAAAAAGTTCCACGTGTCATAAAAAGTTTACCATTCCGACGCTCTGATTCTTTAAGGCTTGCAGTGTGAGATTTTTTTTTTAGCGTAAACAGAAAGAGAGAATAACTAAATCACAGCTGCGCTACTCCAGCTACAAACTCTACAAAGCCACCTGTTGAACAGCGATTGACTCTGTGAATAATAACCGGGGGCATGACAAAAAACACTCTCTACCCGCTCGTGGTTTTAGGGAAAATTGTATTCTCCTCAGGACCAATCAGAGCGCAGGGTCCTACCCTCATCTAATTTACATAAGACCAACTAGTGCAGGGGCGGGGCCAAAGCGCACTTGTTGCTTAAACTCAGCTGAACTGAGCCGCTTTTTACAGACTATTTATATAATCAAGGAAGAATTATTTATCGGATCCAGTGAAGCTTAGATAGAAGATGTATGAAGTTTCCACATCACGTCTTTGTATTAGAGTCGTCAACAGGCTATACAATCATAATGTCATTATAGTAAGGGCTGTCCAAAAAGTCCCCACACACAGGCAAAACTAACTTATTGTAACTTTTTTTAACGAAATGGAATTTTATTTACAAATCCGTATGATTGCCCGCTTGTAATGACCTCGTGTGGTGTTATGCATGCAAATGCTTTTCAAATGAATTACTTTAGACTTAAATGATTTATTTCCTTATATTTATCATGAGAATGATTTCAATGCATTCTTCTTTCAGATAACTTTTTTAAAGGCTAGTATGAAAAAAAGGGAAGACATTTTGCTTAAATTGCTTAATTTTCCCTTTGTATTGACACTTTTGGGATAAACTATAGGTGCATTCTGTTCTATTTTTTATAGAAATGAATTGTTCCAATTCATATACATATATAATTATAAAGTTTTTTGTTTGTATTTTTGTATATATATATTTATTTGTATTTATATTTATTTATTTATATACGAAAATACAAACAAAAAAACTTCATAATTGTTAATTGTTTTTAAAAAATGACCATCTAAATGTCATAATGGCACACACTACCACAATTACTTTAAAAAATAAGGACTTTAATAAATTTCTTTTAAACTTATTCCCCAACAATGTCAAATCTACTCTTTCAATTCTTTTCAATTTATATTCCAGTCTGTTTTGTCCACTTTTGGTCTCTGTTGAGCAGTTTTGTTTTTTAAGAACTTCTTCCAATACCTATATTAAATTTTTTTATTCCTTCGATATCCTAGCCATTTGCTGTTATTATCCTTAATCCTAACACAATCACTGTGAAGTCTCTGACAGGATTAATACTTAGGCTGTAAACTGCACATTAATAAAAAAATATTCAAGTGCAGAAGAAAGAATACAGTTTCAGAACTTGTCTAGGATTAAAAAGCTGAAAGTCACCACTGATTTTTAATCTGCAAACCTAGAACATTGGATAGGTTTTTACCCCCAGTATTTTTCTCAGTACTGACATTTTTTAAAAGTCAGTTACATGAACTTAATGTATCCCGTAACATGTTTTAATTCTGTAACAATTTGCTTTGAGATGTGTGAGAAGGCCATAACTACATAGAAACAACTTGCTTCTTTGTTGGTAATTTATGGTTTCTGTTTGTCAAGAGTTTCTGTATGCATGGGATATTTAGTGTGCCAGCTACAACTTAGGGGAATATTTGTGGGTGCAAGATGTTAATTTTTGTGCAGACAAAGGTAAGTGATGGAGTTTGCAAGAGTATGAGTTGTGAAGTCATTTTGAGATTGACCGTTACACCCTAATGTCAATCAAGCTGTGAATTGTGGGGCTCCACTCTCCCGTTTCCGTATCCAAGACAACCTCTTTTTGGAGCTTTTCCAGGACTATCTTCCCTTTTCTCCTCTCCGCTTCCTCTCTCGCTCTCGCTCTCTCTCCTTTTGTCCTCAGATTAATCAGTCTGATTTTGAACAAAGACAACTCAGCAGCTCAAAGTTGGGGCTTTACATTCATAATGCCTCCTCTCACCACTACTCCTACCCACCTCCACAAAATACACACATACACACGTGCACATATACATGGTGAATAAGGTAGTATATCCTTATGTGTGCATACACATGCAGCACCCCCAGCTGGCTGTGGCTATTCTGGTATTCTCTAAAGCCCATGTTTTAGGAGTTGAAAAGTGTAAGTCTTGAACAAGTTGGGACAAAGCTGTTATTCCATGCCGTGCAAAAGAAAAGCACTGATGAGTGGCTTTTAAGCTGTTCTACCAGAGCAATCAGAACGGTATCAACTGTACAAGCATGACATTTAATTGACAAACATTGCTTCTGTCATCATTATGACAAACTGCTGGTCACTGTCTTGCATTAGGTGGCTGGAATTTTAATTGTCGCAGGAAGTTAAAGATGAAATTAACAAATTAGCACATGAATGTCAATAAGACAACCTCAACTAAGCTGGTCCTTTTAAATGAGACCGTTCCTTTTTCAGGGGATGTAAGGGTTTTAAGATGTTGTTTTTACAAATTATAAGTCAGGCCAGAATCTCTGAAAGAATTGTTAGAGGTTTCTTAGATAAATTCTCAATGACAATCACAAGGTAATTAGAAAAATCACAAGTAGTAAACATAGTCTTCAGACTAAATGAAATTTCATAATAGAAAACCAACTGGCAGGATAATGTCAAGTAAAAAGTGGGCTTCAATAATAATTAGAAAGAAATCAAGGATATTTATAATAGATAAAAGCTTTAAAATTTGATCATTTTTTAAATTGGTCAGTCCATGCCCTTTATACACAACAGTAAGAATGACAGAGTTTTGACACTGATTTGTGTCATGACCATCATTTCTCACGTTTGGCATTGTGAGGCCGTCAAGGTGGTAGTTTCGGGATCATTAAACGTGATCACTCTGACACCTTGGCGAGTCTCGTAAGTGTGTTATATCACATCTTCTCTCACTTCCGAGGTGTGAACGGCCGGTAGCAGAGTCGATCTCTTGTTGCCGCCCTTCACTGACAGTGGCTAAATGCAGATGATGATGGGTGGACCACAGTAAAATTTACATTGGAAATATATTAGTAGAATTTGGAACAATGTTGCTCCTGCTGTGAGGGTAACACCAGGCAAGGAAAGGGTGACCTTGCACTGCAGCTACTGCTACTACTTAAGGCACTTTATGTGACACATAAAGTCTTATATGACACTTGTCATTTTGTAAAATGTTAACTCTGGAAATAAAGTATGAGAAATGCTGACCCTATGTTAGAATAAGTACACAAATCAAAAGATGCTTCATTCATAACATGCTTTTATATAGACAAGAACACAAACCAATTAATGTAATGAAATGTAACCATTAATGTAATGAAATGTTTTATTTTTTCATTTTGGTACAAAGTTTTAGTTGTATTTAAAAGAAAACACAGGACCATCTTGTTTTTCCCTCTTTTTTTTGTAGTACAATCTATAAGATTTGGCAATTTGCAGTTGCAACTACATGTCTATTGAGTGTTATTATTCTCAAAGTTGGATGTTTGAAATTTCCTTCGGGATCAATAAAGTATCCATCCATCCATCTATTCATCTATCTATTTATAAATATCTTAAGTTCGTGTAACATCTGTCTGATCCTATTTCATCCACATTATAACCTATTGTCAGCTGTAAACTTTAAAGAATTGTAATGGTAAGAAAAAGATTTTGTTATGAACTGGAAACAAATCTGAAAGGATGGAAATGAAGAGGGATGAAATGGAAATGAAGTGGGATGAAAATGAAGAGATGAGGTGCATGATGCATCGGGGAAGCCAGAATTAAGAAGGAAGGATGAGGAGAAGATAAAGAAGCAAACAGGAGCTCAGAGGGGAAGAGGGCTAGTTGGAAAGAACGCAGTTTGTCCCCGAGTCCTCCCTGACAGGCCAGCTGAATGGGGCTTCTGTTCTCCCTCTTCTCATGTAAATCGGCCCTTCAGTCTTGCAGCCATCCGTCACTGCACAGAAGGAGCCTGGCAGGCCCTTTACGAGCCTCCCACTCGCATAATCCCCCCTGCCACAATTGCGCCCCCAGCAGGGGGGTGAGCTGTGGTGGGGGGAGGGAGGGATGGGGGGAGGCAACCATGGGGGTTGCCATCCAGACACGGTGAAAGTGTTGGAAGGGCCACCTACACTGAGGACGCATAATCAAAACAACATCCAACCTGGGGGGAAGGGGTTTCGGGGGGCTCTTTGGGTTTCACTGGAGGCCAGCAATGGTAAGAGCAGAGCAATGCAGCCATAGAAAGCCTAGGACAGGGGAACAGTGTGGAATGAATGAAACGGAGGAAAATGAGACAGGAGTACATGATGCGGGAATTAGCATAGAGTTTCTTTGATGGATAGATGAATGAGACTACGTCTTTGTGAGCAGCACATGTGTGACAGAGGATGGTGGTGGGGGGGGGTGATGATTTGGCTGAAGTGATCAGAAGTTGTTAGCATGGAATTAAAATGACATACACGCAACAGCACAAAGCATTGGCATGCAGAGAGAGGAATAACACTTTTATAGAGCCAGGCGATGTGCTGAACCGAGGTGCCTTGCTTAGTACACTGTCCATTTAACCTTTTCCCACCACAACCTTTCACTGCTTGTCTGCCCCCCGGTGGACAGTGTTCTAACAAGGTTTAGGGAAATTTGACAATAGTGGCTCATGACTAATATTTACGTATATTAAACAGTATTCTAAGCATAAGCTACAGCTGAGCAGCCTATACGGATGCAAAAATTAACTTTGAATTTACATTAGATCAGGAAATTGTGTCCAAAGCTACTTAAGTGGGTGATTTTATATCAGTGTCTAACTTGTTTGCGTCATACAGAAATACTTCAGTGAAAATTATTAGTTAGGTCTGTGAGTGCAGACAGTACCATGGTGTAGCAAAATTTAACATTTCATCTACTTTAGCACACTTGTTTCTGCATTTTCACCACCTCAGAAAATCCATAAGCTTATTACCATCATGATGAGCTGAGATTGGTTTATCAGACAATGGAGAGCACAAAGTATCATGACCCATGATCTCAAAGCATAGACTTTTGACACTCCTTTATTATCCTGTCTACAATCTACTGGACAGCATTCACTTCTATAATTAGACTTAACCTTTACAACCCAAAAAAAAAAAGGATAACTGCATTCCTCGTGTTTGACCTAATGCCAGCATGCATTTTTTTGTTACATGACCAGCCATAGATAAATCCCATCCGAGGGACAACATGAACAGTAATTTCATCAAGAAGATTAGGATTATATTTCCACAATAATTTAAGTCTTCATACCTCATCCATCCTAGTGTACATTTTGTGCTTAGACCTGCATGGATTAAAGTTTTTGAACTACATAGGAGGGGACCATTTGTTTTGTACTGGACTTTATTGGGTTTATAGATGATGCCCTCACGTGATGGCTTCAAGGATTCCCAAGAAAACATTTTTTGACTTGTTAAGAAATACCTTTATTTAAGAAAATTAAAATAAATACTATACAGAATCCAATGTAGAAAATGTTTAATACACGGCTTCTGTCAGAAAAAGGTTATCACATTTTAATCAATTCATTAAAAAAAAAAAAAAAAAAAGCACTGAGCAATGTAAACTGCACAGCCATACCTCCATACCCACTCGACAATACACGCTTATTAAACCAGGAAAAAGTAACGTTAGAATCTCTACATAATCATTTGTAGTTTGGTCCTTTAAAAAGACCCCTCCAATCTCTTTTGGTGAGGTAGGTTACTGGAGCAACACTCCTCAATACAGGACTTACACAGATTCTATACAATACACTATGTGGCGGATAATATCCGAACACCTAGCCGTGTGTGGCATGGACGAGATGAGAAATGTCTATTTAGAAGAAAATGCTACTGTAAAATGGCACTATACAAGATGTAAAAATTATGTCCGGTAATATGCTTATTGATTCAAATTTTCAAACAGAAGTGATGGCAGTGTTGTTCAACCACTGCAAAAATCAAAAGGCTTATACTACACCCTGAAAGCACATACGTAATACTTTGAATGCAAGACTGATCTTTTACCCAAATAACTGGCAGAGCAAGACGAGTTTCACTCAGCCATACTTCTCAAACTATTAGAGCGGTCACAATTTATGGCAAAATGGAAAGTCAAAGAATCAGGTCCACTTCAACCATTTGGTGCTCAGCTCTTTAGTCAATAGATACAAATATACAGAACAATAAAATATGTGGATGGAACAGGTCATATGAATAGTGTCACTGCACAAGGCTCACTCCAAATTCAATCTTTTTTTTTTTTAAATGCTAAAAAGAACAATCGAGAAAGTCTTTTCAAATACACCCACGATGCAGATTTTATAATGTCTTGCTATGAACAGTGATAATCATTCAGGCAGGGTGATGTACAGAGGAGAAAGGAGCATGGACAAGTCCAGACAAACAGGAGGAGACATAGAAATAAAGTGAGGGGAGAAAGGAGTGGAAAGATGTTTTTAGATCAAGTCGGCCACATTCATGGGCATTTCCTCCACGGTGGTGTTGTAGAAAGTTTCAATGTCCCGGAGTGTGCGTTTGTCATCCTCAGTCACCATGTTGATAGCAACACCCTTTCTGCCAAAACGGCCACCACGCCCAATCCTAAAGAACAATCGTCGTTAGAATTCCAAAATCAAAACTACTCTATTTTTTGATATATAAATTAAATGTCTAGAAAAGATCCATGTTCAAAACTTGCCTGTGGATGTAATTTTCTCTGTTTGTGGGCAAATCATAATTGATGACCAGGGAAACCTGCTGCACATCAATGCCTCGAGCCTGGTGGACAGAAAACAGTGAATTAAAGCATACATAAGGGCCAACTGATTACCACTTTTCTACAATATTTATATGCTTTATCCTTCAAGTCTCAATATACTGCTAAAATGTTATCCAGGGTACAGTCACTAAAGGAAAATTTTAATTAACAAACCTACCAAGAGGTCAGTGGTGATGAGGACACGACTGGAGCCAGATCGGAACTCCTTCATGATCAAATCTCTCTCCTTCTGGTCCATGTCACCATGCTAAAAAACACAAAACTGGTCAACTCATGGTTAAACTCAACCTTACTTTCAAGCAAATTTGTGCCCATAGCATGAAACAGCCTTTAGCTCACAGTACTGAGCCGACTGTGATGAATATGGACTGCATTTCCTCTTCCCTTAGCAGATATAGAACCAAGTGCCACAGATCGACACGGCCTTGCCCAGTTGATAAGGGTGGACATGCTACCATTCATAATTCACTTACCAAAGCGGACACTGTAAAGTCTCTAGCATGCATCTTCTCAGTCAGCCAATCCACCTTCCGACGAGTGTTGATAAAGATAACAGCTTGAGTGATGGTCAATGTTTCGTACAGATCACACAAAGTGTCCAACTTCCACTCCTATGACATAAAAATGAGCCAGTTACACACAACAAAACCAAGTGACTAGTCATTAGATACTTAACTGTCTTAAATGACAACGTTATATTTAAGACAACTGCATGCAATCAACCATTTCCCCCCCCCGTCATGTACTGACAAGTCACGACCACCAGGTGGCAGTTTTCAGCCTTACATTTTTTTTTTTAACAAGAAAAGTTGCTGGGCCTACATATGAATAGATATTAGCTTGCAGAAAGTCCTGTTACCTCTCTCTCCACATTAATGTAGAACTGACGGATACCCTCTAGGGTCAGCTCCTCTTTTTTGACCAGGATCCTTATAGGGTCCCGCATGAACTTGGTGGTGACATCAAGCACCTCCTGGGGCATGGTGGCTGACAACAGAATCACCTGTAGAATCGAACATCTATCAGCACAACCTCACAAGCTTCACAACACAATTCATTAAACCACTAAAATGCAGCAGATGCACTTGCACAATAAAATGTCAACTGCTTTATAGTCGTGATGAGGAACAGGAAGACCCAGTCACTGTGGAGAGCAGCAGGAATACTCTACCAAAGAACTTTGTTCCCTCCACAGCAAAGATAGCTGGGGGGAGAGGGATCTTTGGCCAACAATACATGAATCATGAAAATGAAACGGCTGAACTAAACACTAAATACCAGTACACAGGTTTTACCTGAATGTCAGTAGACAGCTTCTGGAAAATCTCGTAGATTTGGTCCTTGAACCCTCGGCTCAACATCTCATCAGCCTCATCCAACGCAAACTGCTTGATGTATTTGGGAGCTGATAAAAAGAAATATTTATGGTTACTGTTTTGCAGGGCCATCAACAAATCCCACCAGTGGGGAAAATCTATATTTTGAAGGTACACTTAAAACATGACTCTAAACCAAGTCATTGTGGCACACCACTTAAGGCTTCACAATACTCTAGTAACATTAAAAGGCTCGCAATGCTGTGTTCAGGTCAGTGAGGTCAGATCATGTCTCCAGAGAGCTGTGAACCCTGCACACACCCCAACAGAACGCCGAGATGTGGCAGAGAAGCACAGGAGACTCTGGGGTCAGTTGACACGCATGGGAATCATCATTACAGCATTTAATCTGTTCAATATGAAAGGATGCAAGAATTGGTACAAATGCTTACAGAGATAGCGTCGATTGAGCATGTCAAAGACCCGTCCAGGGGTTCCGACCACTATGTGGGGCACATCAGCCTGGAGCTTCTGCACCTCATTACGAACGTTGGTGCCACCAATGCAAGCATGGCAGGTTGCACCCATATAGTCCCCAAGGGCTAGGACCACCTTCTGGATCTAAAGTTGAATAGAAACAAAGGAGACTGATTAAATAAGTCAAATTTTTGGAATCCACATGGATCAAGGCATAATTTTATAATTAAAAAAATTAATATGGTTTGATCATTTTAATCACAAACTTCAATATAAGTGAGATTCTAATTAACTACAGTCACATGTGCCCATACAGTGATGCAGTCTTTAGCTCTTGGTATAGACTGGAATGAATATGGGTTGTATAATCTACCTCTAATAGAAATAGGAAGGTGCCACTAAGACACCACCTCTTTCAATTGTTTAGGGGGATCAATATTTCTACAGTCTTTGCATGTGCTTGGTATTTTTTCCAGAAGGCCAACTATATACATGCAAATGAAAACGCACACCCATGGACCAAGTCTTACCTGCTGAGCAAGCTCTCTGGTCGGGGCCAGGACCATAGCTTGAGTAGCTTTCAGCTCAATATCAATCTGTTGAAGGATGGCGATGGCAAACGTGGCCGTCTTTCCTGTTCCTGACTGAGCCTGAGCAATGACATCATACCCTGCAAAAAATATGAACAATTTAAACACCTTATGCAAACAAGGCTTCTAAGACAGACTAGTGTTTTTTCATTCTGTACCCATACCATGAAACAGTCTCAAACTCACTGTACTGAGTAGACTGGGATGAATATGGGCTGTGTTTAATCTTCCCTTACCAGATATAAAACTATGTGCCACTGATGAGCACTGCCTTGCCCAGTTGATAAGGGTGGTAAAAGAGCTGATGCTGCCCTAATACAAAAAAAAAAGTAAATAATAAAAAAAAACAAATACATACCCTTGATACAAGGGAGAATCGCCCTCTGCTGAATGGCAGAGGGTTTCTCAAAACCATAGGCATATATTCCCCTGAGAAGATTCTCACGCAGGTTCATGTCATCAAAGCTGTCGACAACTTCCTTCCAGTTGCCCTAACCAGACAAGGAAAAATATTGTAAAAATTAAAAGGCATATATGCACTAGGGATCTCCAGCATGAATCGAAAACTATGCCATACTGTGTTCAAAAACAAGCGCTTGCAGAATTCTCAAACAAAATTTGAGCCGTTGAAATGATCGGGTTAGCAAAATGGGGTGGAGGGGGAAGTGGAGTGTAGTCAATTTTAGTATCAAGGCCAGCTTGTATTAGAGCAATATTTCTATTGAGGTTTATGCGATTATTCATATTAGGATGCTTGTGTCACTGTAATGAGAAAAACTTGATGTTTTAGCTACATGTATAGGAGAAAAGGTACAAATTCAGTCTTGGTACACCTTATGCACTGTGATTTGGTGTGATGAAGAGATCTACATTGTTTGCGTATATACAGTTATTGGCAAACTCTTAGAAAAGAAAATCTCATTAAGTGCTCATTGAACATAGGATGGATGCTAAAGGAAAAGCTGAACGGATGTGTTTTACATTACCTGTGCACACATGCGCTGAACAATCTATATTCCATAAGTTACACATTCACGATCATTTAATTTATTTTAAATATTCATTTTCAACTTACCTCAATGACTCCATCTGGCTCCATGCCCTCGGGGCCATTGTCTCTAGGTCTGAACGAAACAAAAAGAGAACAGAAGGGGCAAATTAAAAATCTATTCAATCATGTGCAAACATCTCCGACTTTATGGTGCACCTCATCATTCATTCGCGCGCAGTCAGCTGACCAATGGGGGGGGAATGTAACGCTATGAAGGTTATGAACGGAAACGAAATGGAGGGAAGTTCTTCCCCCGGTCAGCAGACACGTCGCAGGCTTCTAGAGAAGGCCTCGATCACAACCCTCATGCGGCAGAGTTTTTTTTAGCCACACCGTGGAAGCGCGATTAAAGACGCAGTAGCGTTTTAATAAAATCTCTTATTTAAAACACGGCACAATACACCGCATAAAACGCAATAGTCAGCTAGTCTGCTTAATCGTAGCTCAAGCGTAACGCCGCTGAGATCATAAGCTACTAATTTAAATAACTGGCCACTAAAATTTTAAAAAATAGACAAGGCAAAAGTAACGTTATTTAAATAGCGATTCCTAAATGAGTTTAAACGAGATCAGAGGCAGTGCGTACTGAGCAGAGGCGTCCTGAGCGGAGGCCTGGGCCTACTCCCGCACTAGCGCACACTTCTCTTTTGTCTAGGCCATGTGCTCGAGTCGCACTCCCACGAAATATTCTTAATCCTGCTTAACACAAGACCGCTAAATAAATAATCACACAAAATAGCATCAATATAGGACCTATCGATTATTTTCCATCAAATGCCGATCGACAGAGGCTGAGATTAGTGCTCGACAGGCAGAGGCAGGAGGCGGCCATGTGGATGCGGCCGAACCGGCATTTAGCTGTTAGCATTCGGCTAGGGACCGAGCATATATTTATTTCTTTTTAATTTCATTATAAAAAATATATATAATCACCCATCCAGAAAAGCTTAACACATACATTAGAAAATAAAAACGAACTCATACATTTATCACAAATCGCGGCCTTCTTCCACTTAAACATGTTAACTAGCTAACAGGTCTATTAACGAGCCACGCCGCAAGAGCTATCCTTTCAGTCCGGAAATATACGAGAAAATAAAACGCAAAATCGCCTCGACTGCTTTCCGTGTGTATGTATAAGCAAAATTGAACTCGCGTTTAAATTTTTACGAACGGAAAACTAACTAAGACGTTTTCTGAAGTCAGCATTTACTCACCTATGTTCATGTTGAGCCGACATTATCACAAAGAAAGGCAGAAGGGCGGAAAAGTGCTAAATACGTGGGCAATGAAGCACACTGTAGAATTTTAATTGGAGCCCTCGGCTATCAATCAGAATTGAGGCGGGACCCAGTGACCGCTCATTGGGTAAACGCTACTTTACAGAGCAAAGTATTCCCGCCCACAGCCCCTTTTTACGTCAGGACAGTATGACATCACCGGAAGCGTGACTCAATCAATTTCCGACAAATATGGAAACGCGATAACAATTGCAAAAGTATTAAATACAGGTTCAAATGATAAAATACAAATACTAATAGATTAGTTAAATAGAAAAATAGATTAGAAAAAGATAGATTTACGTTTAGGCATTTAGCAAACGCTCTTATCCAGAGCAACGTACACTAGTGCTTTTAAGTGCATTAAATATGTTCTTCCGCTGGTTCACTAGGTTGATAGATACGTAGATAGATAGATAATCACTTTATGGTTAGGTAATTGCACTATTTTATACTGTTGAGTTTAATACTAACCAGAAATCCAAGGTCTGTGTTCAAAATCATTGCATATACAATTTACAAGTCTACTATATAGTCTACTACTATATTTTATATATATATATATATATATATATATATATATATATATATATATATATATATATATATATGATGCTTAGGTAAACACACAAACCTGGAGGAACAAAATACCATATCAACTCATGACTGTTACAGCTATCTGAACACTGTACACAGAAATGCAGGAGGAAACAGACATAATAGACTCTGCCTTTTCACTCTTTAAAATGTCTCTATTTAATCTATTCATGTCTTTTAAGGGATCACCACAAGTGATCCAAATCCAATTACAGAAAAAGAAAGGAACTACAGTATAGGTTAATCAGAAAGCAGTAAACAAAATGCATATTTTGCACACACGTCCATACAAATACATTAAAACCAATAGAATGACAATATACAGTAAATAGCGACCAGACCAGGCCCACTTGTTATTTTACACAGGACATGATTTATTGAAAAACAAACAAACAAAAAAAAAACATGATTATACTTGCACATTTGAGTAACATAACACTCTCCTTAACAACCAATAAAAAGTTTCAATTGACTTTTACAGATGAGAAAATCCAAGAGGCATTCTACCCCATTGATGAAGCCGTTTACAAGAGTCCAATAAGTTGTCTCAAAGATGTCAAATGTCAAAAAGGTAGCCATTATATGTAAAAAAAAAAACAAAAAAAAAAAAAACTGGCTTCTGACAACCACAAGAAACAAAAATAATAACACTGATACAAAACAAAAACAATTAAAAAAGTGGGTTTGATAACGTAATATTCTGTTTTATAGTCTCTCTGCCTTTTGGGATGGTAAAGGCTTCCAGCTTTTTCTTTCCTGAACCGCTTGCTGCAAACTCCTTATAACAGTTATCACAGCGAGAGCTTGCAGTGACAAAGCTCTTTGTACATGAGTCTTCTCAGCTTAGGCATGTCCTGCTGACTGAAGTTGAAGGGTTGTCCCAATGCCAGACACTTGCAGTACTAAAATGAAGAAAAAGAAAGTGAAAGTGAGAGGTCGCTCAAGACTTGACAGTACTGTATATTTAGATTTAACTCTTGCTTGTATTTGGTCAAGAAACTAATTCACCTTTAGTGCCTCTCTTGAATGACTTGTACAACTATACAATATCACACAATACATGTAAACACCATGAATACTCACCTGAAGGACAAAAGCCCCACAGTCACTGTCATTATTCTGCCTTCCTACATTCTAAGATACAAATATAGAATCAGTAAAGTACAGCTTGTAAAAAGAGACTGAAATTCAACAAAATTGTCTATTTGTCAAAGTGCTATGTGATTCCATATACAGCTTGAACTTTACTCCAATGTAACATACGTAAGACAAAGCTTAAAAGAGTTTTATATACAGTGGGGAAAATTATCTGATCTCTAAAGATTTTTTTAAGAAAGAAGTTTTGCTCACTTAAAAACTGATAAAGGGTCTATCATCAGGGTCTACCAAGGGTTAATTTTAAAGGATACAGACAGAATATCAATCAATCCAGAAAACAAATAATATAAAGGTTATGAATTAAGTTGCATTTAAGTGAGCAAAGTAAGTATTTGATCCCCTACCAACCAACAATAAGTCTGGATTCCACAGACTGGTTATTAATTTAAGAAGGTGCTCCTAACAATAGTTCATCATGTGTATCATACCTGTCCTTAGAATCGTCCATTCAAACCTCACCACAATAGGCAAAAACAAAGAGCTGTCAAAGGACATCAGGGACATTTAGTCATGCACAAGGCTGGAATGGGCTACACAACCATCAGCAAGAATCTTGGTGAGAAGGAGACAACTGTTGGGACCGATTATTTGCAAATAGAAGAAATACAAAATAACCATTAATCACCCTTGGCCTGGAGGTCCATGCAAGATTTCACCTCATGGGGTAAGTAAAGGATCATCCCATAACTAAACAGTTTTTTTAAATGATCTCAAGACCACAGTCACCAAATAAACCATTGGTAACAATATGCCGCCATGAATTGAAATCCTTCAATGCCCACAGGATCCCCCTCCTAACGAAGGCACATACAGTACAGAGGCTAAAGTTTTCCAATAGACAGAGAATGATTGGGAAAATGTGCTGTGGTCGAATGAGACCAAAATTGAGCTATTTGCGATCAACTCAACTTGCTGTGTTTGGAGAAAGAAAAATGCTGACTGTGACCCTATGAACACCATCCCTACAGTCAAGCACAGAGGAGGAAACATCATGCTTTGGGGCTATTTCTCTATAAAAGGTATAGGCTAACTTTCCCGCATTGAGAGGCCAATGGACAGGTCCATGAGGACCCTCTGAAGATGGGTCGTGGATGGAACTCCCAGCTTGTCAATGACCAAAAACATACAGCCAAGGCAACAAAGGAGTGGCTTAGGAAGAAGCTAATTAAGGTCATGGAGTGGCCTAGCCAGTCACCAGACCTTCATCTTATAGAAAATTCATAAAGGGAGTGGAAACTTTGTGTTGCTAAGCGACAGGCAAGAAACCATAATGATTTAGATAAGATCAGTAAAGAACAGTAAACCAAAATTCCTCCTGAGATGTCTGCAAACCTGGTAACCAACAATCTTACCTCTGTGTTTGCCAACAAGGGGTTCTTCACCAAGTACTAAGTCATATTTTATTTGGGGATCAAATACTTATTTTCCTCATTCATGTGCTTTCCGGATTTTTGGTTGATATTCGGTCTCTAGTCCCTTCAATAAAACTAAAATAAAAATTATAGACCCTTCATTTGTTTGTAAGTGGGCCAAAAAATCTCACTATATATATATATATATATATATATATATATATATATATATATATATATATATATATATATATAAAATAAAAAAACACAATTTTTCACATAGCAGTTTGTGGCAAATTGTCCTAAAAGACTGCTATGACTTACCATTTTGAAAAAGCCTCTCCACCCAGTAAGAAAATCTCTCTGCTGTTTTATAATAGATTCTGCCTGGAGGTACTTAAAAATATGCTAAGAAAGGGAAAATAAAAAGAATTAAATTTAAATTTGGAAATACAACTTGCATGTAATCTTGTGTGTAATCTAAATGCAAAGTCACTATAATAATGACTTTAAAAAGTAAATGATAATCCAGACCTTGGGACACCGTCGGTTGAGAGTTCGCTGGGAGTCAAAGTAAGTGATGAAGCGCTGTTTGATGTCCACTGATACAAGCGACCAGTGCACTTCCAGGTGAATGGGAATCAACAGAAGGTCCTTGCTGAAGATGTCAACCTAAAGCAAACAATGAAGATGAAAGCGTACACTGTAGGGCAGCGTACAGAATCTATGCCAGATTTTCTGCTGGCAATTCTTACTCAATTATACTGTACATGAGTAATGAATAAATTGCTGCACCTACAATCTCAGTCCTGGCTGTGTCTCTTTAGGACAGAAATTGTATCTCAGATAAAGTCAAATATAGCGATACATATGAGCAATGGACCGATTTTAATAATATAAAGCATCATTATTTACCTTACTATCATTATTAACTCTCTAACATCCTAACTGCTCTTTTTAAACTGTTCATTATTATATCCCACATGGTTGCAAATTGGCAACGGATATTAGAAGAAAAAAAACAACTTACATTTTTTGTCCATCGTTTAACTCCTTCATAACCTTTAGTTCGCAGTTTATCATAAAAGAAGCTGTTGAAGAAATGCACCTAAAATAGATAAAAAAAAAAGAGTCATGTTTGAAATGTAGACATACAAAAATCAACATGGGCTTAACTTACAAACAAACTAATAAAAGGTCTTAGTCATATGCTAAACAGTGCTGCATCCTCTTTACAAGAAGGGAAGTGCTCAGGACCTGATGTTTTGTAAGAACTTAGGGCACAAGTTGACACCTCTTAACAAATATGCATAATCAATATTTGCATTCTTTTAAATTATAGCCACTATGGCTTACATGGCAACTCTGACTCAGGCTTCTATTTTCCCTTCTGTTGAAAAAAAGATATAACTGTAGATCTATTGGACTGCAAAAATTATTTTCCAATTAGTTTGTTAAATGTTGTCATAGATAGATAGACAGATAAACAGACAGAGATATATGTAGATACATTATTGATCATAAAGGACCTTCCAGGATGTTTTTTTTTTAATTAATGGCATGTTATTAGACATACTGACACTGTACCTTAAAATATTCCCCTATCTACAAGGGGCATTCAAGTCAAACCGGGACTTGGGCTAAAATTGCGCATTAATGACTAAATTGATTGAAATTTACAGAAGGCTTGTGCGATATTTTAAAAAAGGCCGATTGTTGATCCTTGCCAAAGTGGCTTGGAGCACCAACTGCTGCTGTTGTCATGAACATTCAGCTAAAATTTACAGATTACTTGTTACAAACTTGCTACACAGATGCATGTCTCTGTGGTACAGTAACTCTACTCACAACCAACACTCTTTGCACAGTGCAGAAACTTGGCTGGGAGTTATTGCCACATCCCCCGTACTGTCTTGAATTTGCTTTAACCCATTTCCATATGTTCGGCCCATTAAAGAGACTCCCAGGTAAGCCAGTGTTTCAGACCCGAGGCAGGCAATCTGATCATGACATTATCACGTACTGAGAAAACTTACTACCTTGATGGTATTTAAGTGCCAGTGAAACGCTGGGATGAGTGCAGTAGTGTAGCATGGGATTGAATTAAAAAATAAGGAACTTTTTACTCTCATAACTGTGTTCCTTTATTCTGTGTAATAAGTTTGGCCCTTGTATTATTTCAGCTGACTAAACAAAATGCTTTAGTTTTTCTAGACATTTTTTTTAAAAGCATTACACATTTGTTCAGTGCAACTTATAACTATCACAGTGCAATTTATTAACTATTTCACTTAAGAAGCTATAATGTCTGGTATGTGGAAAAGGCTTAGACAAAGTAGAGTAGTTTCTTGGATCAGACTACTTTATTGATCTTCACAAGCATCATCTACAGCATAAATATTAACTTTGAGTATTTACCACCCTAGTTTAAAAAGACACGGCTGCCCTATTGTCCCTTTGCACCTGACATCACAACGTCTGTCTGCCATGGTCCCAGCCTTCTAATGGACAGGATAAGGGATGTTACTTACTGGGTTGCCAGTGCCAAACCTACACTCAAAACCAGTTACAGAAAAACTCTCATCATGAAAACACACCTAACGTCAACAACACCCCTTCCTTCTCCTTAGTCTCCTTAGTAATTGCTTCCAAGTCCTAACTGCCTCTGAATCATCTGTGTTGTGTTCAAGCCACAATGCTAACTACCTCCTAATACATGTCAGAATCCCAAATCTCACTCTAACCCCTGAACTAGCACACTACTTGTGTGAAACAAGCGATTATAGACCCTACACAGTGCACTAGTTTCCCATTTTACGCTATTTGGGGTTTAATCCCAGAACAGTCAGTTAGCTATTATTAAAAAAAAAAAAACGAAGCGTAAGCATAGCATATGCCATAGCATCTTCTCGTTTGCAATAAAAGCACTAAATGAGCTAATGCTAATGGTAGAAAATGCCACCAAACCCAGGATAAATTGCACTTTTTGTTCATGCTAGTTTCTCTTTGGAATCAGTCCACCACAACATATTGCACATGAAAATAATAAGCAGAACATAAGGTATCAATTGCTAAGTTACTCTTATCTTTGTAACAAAGCTTTAGGTAATCATCAGGTAATCTTTGTTGTTGTTTTTTGGCCCTAGAATACACCTCGAGTGTAACTATTAATGAAAACACCTAGTAGCGTAATGTCGGTAACGGTACTTCTGCTTTCCACAGTTGTGACTGACATCATGCAAGAGGTCAATAAAATTATTAATATTCAGTGCAACAGAACACCTGGCTATGGTTCTTTCTTCGAACCCCTACCTCATAAGTACATATAGACATTTTGAGTAAAATTGAAGACTTCTGTTTAGGTGGACTAGTCTTTTATATTTCTCTCCAACCTGGCCATTTTTCTTCCAGTTACCCTGTCCACTTTTCAAACTCTGGGCCCAATATCTTAATATAACTTACACTAATGAAAAGAAAAAATGAAAAAAGTAATTAAAAAATATTATTCATCACCTTGTCAGGCACTGAATCCATTACAAGGTCTCCATACATATTCATAACCTGAAAAAAAATTCACAAACATATAAATGAACAGATATGGGGAGTGACTACAAACAGTAGCTATTACTAAATAACTTGAAATTTACTGTACTTGGTCATTGAGCCAGTTCTGTCCATATAGAGTGCTGAGATCATCCATAGTGAGAACATGACGCTTGTAGTTAACGCTGAACCCCCGCACCATGCTCGTACCTGGGGACCTCTGGTACGACTGGATTATCTGGTGCACCTCTGCTTTCCTGAGACAACCACCATGTGTCCGTTTATAATAAATCGTGTGCGCAAATACAAATATGTGTAGGTACATTACTGAATACTTTAGCTGGGATTCACGCAAAATGACTTTCTCCATTTCATGTAAACATTTCTAATAATATGTATTTATATATCATGATTGTGTAGCTATACCTGTAAGGCTGAGAGAAGCTCTCATTAAAGATCTCCTGCAGTTGTTCCACAAGATCATCAGTATGTATAGGGATCAGACTGCCGTATTTATGGAGAGACTCATCCAAAATGCCTGGAAGAGTAAGATATTAAAGAATTTAAATGACACCATGGTCTTGCAGTTGTATTTTATGCTGCTGAATAATATATATTTATTTAGCTTCGAGTCTACATATGTATTAAATGGAAAAGAGAGCGAGAGAGAGAGTATGAGAGAGAAATAAAAACAAGACAGCGGATTGAGCTCTTCTGATTAAAAACTATTTTCTGTAATAAATTTGCTCCACGTGTAAATGAGTGTTAGTTACTGCATTCAGAGGTGCAACAATGAATTTAGAAATAATTGAATACCTCAACATTTCCGTTTCTGATAAAAAGCTGCGGTCAAATCATTTTTATAATTAGCTCCTTACAGTTATCTTTAAAATCTGTGGTAAATCTAACCACTGACTGCCTAATAAAGAACACTGTCTTTTTTTTTAGGTGATATACATAATTTATGTAATATATAGTCCTGGCTGCTGATTCAGGTCTATATTTGGAATCTTATCTAATCTACTATTTGATAGAAGGGGCATCAAAGCTACCAATCAGATTTAGCCACCTGCCCTCCTTCACAGTACCCTTTACCCCATCTATAGAAACAAAATGACCTAACTCCTGCATCACTGTTGCCTGTTAGTGCCGAAAGTGTGCAAAACCTCATCTTGTTAAAATGTTTAGCATATATACCCTAATAATATATGAAATAATACACACTAAACTTGTGTAGTTGTAATAAAGAGCAGATCCCTCTCTAATGTTTTTTTATGCACTGAAAAGAGAACTAGCATTGTAGATGTAAAAGAAAATAAGAAAACATTTTAAACTATTATGTTAAAACAACACTCATTTTTATGTTTTATTTAAGAAAATGCCATCCTCTGCTGATCAGCATAAATTTGCCCAGTTTCGAATTTTTTCTTTATCTTCCAGAGATCGTGAGTCTGAATGCCAACATCCATCCATAACCGAGACTTCAAAAGAACAAACTCGGCCATGTTGTTTGGGTGGGAGGAATGACTTACTCTCTGTCCACTATCAAGAGCATCAGCACTAGCCAATGATGTGCATTTGTGAGCTCATGCGCACAGAAGTGTGCCATACCTACAGACTACAGAAGTTCCAAATACTGCTGTGGAGACACCACAGTCAATACAGTTCAGTTCAGACTGAATGATGACTTTTCTAGCGTTTATGTTTATGCTGCCAGGGACATTAACGAATATAAAGATTTACCTTGGACACAGGACACATGATCTTTTGTGAGTGCAATCTCCACTCTTTGCATGGAACCTGAAGCGAAATCTTGTCTTTCGCTGCTTCCAACACTGGGTGCTGAGCTGGACTGGGAAATGCCATGATATCCATTCAAATCACTAAACAGAGCTTCTGAGAAGAGATGGATACGTTTTATGAGGATAACTGACTTGGATAAAAACACTGATAAACGTCACTGTTTCAACATGAAATACCAGACGTACCTGTCTCACTTTCATTTGCACTCTGTGCTGTACCTCTTGAGCTATTCGACCCTGGGTCCCGCCTGCTTGTATAAAGATTATACTGACGCCACCGCCTTGCTCGTCTGTACCCAAGTGCTCGTCTGGACCCAACCCACTGTGCCCGTTGCCGCCATATTTTCCAGTTCTGAGCGAGCCGGAAGCGCAGCCGTGTTGAGGCCCTGAGCCTCCTCCACCGCCTCAGCCTCTGCTGCCTAAGGCCATAAAGCCGAGCCCAGAGAGGTCTCTCAGAAACACCCCTCGCTTCGGGTTTGTCTTGCTCCATATTCGAAGGTGAAAAGTTCTGGTAGTAATGTGCCATTTGTGGCAATGACGCATGTGAGTCATGCCAGTCCACTAATCCTTCTTCCTCCTCTACTGGAGCACATTCAGAACTGATCTCCTCACCTTCGTCTAACTGGTCCTCTTCCAATTCATCCTCTTCCTCATCTTCATCTTCTTCATCAAATCCTTCCTCTTCATCCATCTCATCAGTCTCTATGCATTCTCCAGTCCATCCCCTCTCCTTGTGGTTTACTTTGAAGTCCATAGCGCCTTGGGCATTAGGAGGAGAATCAGGGGCCAAAAGGTGCCCTCCTGCCATGCCTACACCACTACCCTCATGGCTCACGGTCAAAGAGAGCTCCCCCTGCCAGCGATTTGGAGCCAAGCTTGCCCCGCTGTCCCTCATGGTCCACGGGCACCCTGCTACCTGCGCCAGCTCGCCGTCTACAAAAACACAGGTTAAAGTGCAGGTGAGCTAAACAATGTATCGATAGGTAATTGTTAGGGGAAACACGCCCTTTGCAATGGAAAACATGCCCTTTTGCAAAATATATATATATATATATATATATATATATATATATATATATATATATATATATATATATATCCTAATATTTGCAATAATTAAAGATGCGCTGGTTGATCCCAAAGCATAAGTTCTTTTATATTAATTTCCTTTAAAAAAAAATCTGTCCCAATTTAAAATTTTTGTGCCATATGATTTTTTTCCTTTTTCATTTCACATAATCCACATGTGCACATAAGGATCTATAGATTTCTAAGCCTGCCTGTTCCTTCATGTACACTTACAGTGAAGAACACATGCAAGAGAAGAGTAAACACATAAGTGATACTGTATGTTTTGTTGTTCAACGATTTTATTTTCTACATTTTACAATAATACTGGGGATTTCAAAACTATGAAATAACACATGGGATTAGGTAATTGTGTAACAACAACAACAACAACAGACAGTTGTTAATTTACGACACAATGGTCAGCTATTCTGGAATAGTTCTTGCAAGAACGGCATCGTCAAGTGCTTTTGCAAAACATATTAAGCACCATAATGAAACTGCCTGGTTATAAAGGCTTTACAGAGCATAAGTAGCAGACACATCACAATATCAGTATCATCACAATAACAGTAGTGTGCAAAATGTAAAGGCACTTATTTCCCAATTTATACACACACACACATATACATATATCAAATTCTGTGTATATATAAACAAACACACACTTGAAATTAAAATTGTTGTCAAACAGAATACTAAAAGCCAACATTTGTATCTCAGCCTCCATGAGGCATTTCTTGGTAAACTGCATATTTTCCAAAACGAAAGTGCGCGATTCTGTGATCAGACCCCAGATCGAAACTGAAGCAGACTAGGATATAAACCTAGTGTGTTTTATTCAGCTTCATTCGGTGTGTTCTCTCAGGCAACACATTCATCAATTAAAATAACGCTAGAACATACCAAACAAACCCTCACAGCTTTAGGCAGAACACGTCAGCTTCTTGCTCAGGTAGAGAATAATGACGCCGTGTCTACCTGCGGAAGCATCTACTCACATCTACACCCGCTCCTACCAACAGGTTAGCATTTAGCCGCAGCCGAACATGTTTATAAACGTGTCCTCGCTTGGTACCGCTGCATTCGCTCATGAACAAATGTCCTTCAGAGTTTTCAGATGATACCACGCACCATGAATAATCGCACTGACGCCTGCCATCGACTCGCTTTAGGATATTTCCGTTTTTTCCCCTCAAGCTCTGCAGTGTGATGTTAATAAAGCGTGAATAATTAGCAGGCTAGGTAGCTAGCTGGCCTAAACCCTGCTCAGCATACCGTATCTTTTTGCATTTTGTTTATTTACATCACTATAACACTCACCGTCCGAGTGCAGTTTTGTGTGAGTTTCAGTAGACGCGTGTTAGCTGTGCAGTTCACTACGTGTCTTATAATTTTTGCAGATTTGCTATAAGGAGAATTTCAGCCCTAATCAATGAAGCCCGTCGCCTTCTTTCAACGAAGCTGTGACGCGACTGTTGCCGAGCCTTTGTTGATGACGTCAGCAGCGCTCTCTCTCTCTCTCTCTCTCTCTCTCTCACCGCGCTCCCGCAGAGAGTCAAGTGTGTGACTCCTTCTCTCACTCACTCACTTGCGTCAGTCTTCCTTGAGCCAGATTTTCTTGTATTTTTAATGTGGTCTTTATGTTCTCTAGGCTTCCAGAAGGACCTGTTTGGCTCTCATTATCAGTCCAGTCCCTGTACCTGACCAGTTTCAGAAGAATATTTTTGTTTGTTAAGCCACACATTGACCTATGAATCATTCAAGGATAGAAAAATATATATCTTAAAGCATGAACCAGTGAGTAACAGGTGTAGATGATGACAAATGATCAGGCCGATGATTAGTATAATGCTGATGCTGAATGCTGAGTGGTTGAAACAGACGAGAGGGGAAATGAGGTTGCTGCCTAGGTTGTTACAGTATGTCGCTAACTCACTCAGTGTCTATACCGCTTAATTTTTATGCAAGGCCAGGGCCTGGGGAGAAGACTTAGGGGACTAAGGGCATAAGGTGGGCCACACCCTGAATGGGATGCAGGGCACACATACTCAAACATTCACACACTACGGGCAATTTGAAAACGCTAATTTTCCTAATCTGCATGTCTTTGAAGTGAGAGAGGAAACCAGAGTGCCTGGAGGAAACTCACCAAGCATAAGGAGAACATTCACACAGACCCGAGGTGGGAAACCGGACCCTGGAGGTGCCAGGCGAAAGTGCTAACCACTATGCCACCATGTCACTCCAAGCGGGTGACCTAACTTTACAAAATTTGCTGTATAACTAACACTGACTGTAGTTATTTTATACTGTAAGTAGCACATTTTCATTGTAAATAGTAGTTGGAATGCAGTTTGTGGCAGAGTATTAACTGTCATGAATGATTACAAAATGCATCCAAAATTATTAGACAACTGATAAGACTTATGTTGCAGGGCCAATACCTGGTTTAGTTTAGACCTAATGCTTAGACACAATATTACACATTTTGGTATATATGTTCATCAGGTCTGCATTATTCATGTTAAAAAAAACATGAAATATTGTCAAACATACCAAATATTAATAAACAATATATTAATAAAGAATAATTGCATGTCTGTAAAGAAAGCAGCATATTACATGATAGTACAGTTTTCAGATAAAAAAGTAGCTTCCTGGGTTTTGCATAAAAATAGAACGGAGAAAGAGTGACAAAGTTACCAGAAGAACTCGTTCATGTTCTCCAGCATGCTCAGTAAAACCTCCAAGCTGTTTTATCATTAAACCTGCATAAATACTGTATGTATCTAACTTTACTGATTAATTTCAAGCAAAGGGTTTTCACACCAAATACATTTACATTTACATTTACATTTAGGCATTTGGCAGATGCTCTTATCCAGAGCGACTTACAAAAAGTGCTTTAAAGTTTACATAATTGGATACATACTTACACTGGGTTAACTAGGTTAATAACTAAGTGCCATTAGTCCAACACAACTGGGAAGAGTTTATTTATTTATTTATTTATTTATTTTTTTTTTATTTTTTTTTGGGGGGGGGGTTAGTTCAAGTACTGGAGAAACAAATGCGTCTTGAGTCGTCGTTTAAAGATAGTCAAAGTCTCAGCTGTACGGACATCTAGAGGAAGTTCATTCCACCACCTACAGTAGGTGGCAGAACAGAAAAGAGCCTGGATGAATGCCGCCCTCGATCCCTGAGAGAGCAGTGCTGGAGGATCGGAGGGAACGTGGTGCAGTGCGTGGTCTGATTAGAGCAGAGAGGTAAGTGGGTGCTGGGCCATTTTTAGCTTTGTAGGCAAGCATTAGCGTTTTGAATTTAATGCAGGCAGCTACAGGAAGCCAGTGCAGGGAGCGGAGGAGTGGTGTGGTGTGGGAGAACTTGGGAAAGTTAAAAACGAGACGTGCTGCTGCATTTTGGATCAGTTGCAGAGGACAAATCGTGGACAGAGGCAGGCCTGCCAGGAGTGAGTTGCAGTAGTCCAGTCTTGAAATAACAAGGGACTGAACAAGCACCTGAGTAGCCTGTGAAGAAAGAAATGGGCGAATTCTTCTGATATTGTAAAGAAGAAATTCGCTACAAGAGCGAGTAAGGTTAGCGATGTGTGGGGAAAATGACAAATTATTGTCCACGGTTACCCTAAGATTGCGGGCAGTGGTTGAAGGAGTGATTTGGTTGTTGTCCAGGGATATCACAAGGTTATGACATGGGGATGAGTCACAAGGGATAAACAACAGTTCTGTTTTACTGAGATTGAGCTTCAGCTGATGAGCAGCCATCCAGGATGAAATGTCTGCCAGACATGCTGAGATCCGGGTGGAAACCTGAGTGTTAGAGGGAAAAAAGGAGAGAGTAAGTTGGGTGTCATCTGCATAACAATGGTATAAAAATCCATGCGATGATATGACCTTACCAAGAGACCGGGTATAGAGGGAGAACAGAAGAGGACCAAGTACTGAGCCCTGCGGGACACCAGTAGAGAGTCTACGTGGGGCAGATGTAGATCCCCTCCATGTTACCTCATATGACCTATCTTCTAGGTAAGAAGCAAACCATTGCCACGCTGTTCCACAAATTCCAAGGCTTGTAAGAATAGATAATAGAATCTTGTGGTTCACCGTGTCAAATGCAGCTGACAGGTCCAGGAGGATGAGGACAGATGATAGTTTAGCAGATCTAGCAGCATGGAGCTTCTCAGTGACTGACAGAAGGGCAGTCTCTGTAGAATGTGCCACTTTGAATCCAGATTGGTTGGGGTCATTAAGGTTGTTCTGTGAGAGATAACATTTGGTTATAAACAGTTCTTTCAAGAATTTTGGAAAAAAAAGAGAGAAGTGATACCGGGTGATAATTGTTAACTTCTGATGGGTCCAGGCAGGGTTTCTTGAGGATGGGAATAACCCTGTGAAGGGAAGGAGGTCTTGTGAGATGGCCTGGAGCATTGTGGAAGGGATTGGGTCTAATGAACAGGTGGTGGGGTTAGATGACGAGATGATCTGCTGAACCTCATCAGATGACAGGTTGGAGAATTCTGCTAAGGGAGGGAAGGGAAGGTCCTGAGGTTCTGCCGTAGGAGTTTGGTTGGGAGCGAAGGACAATCTTTCCATCGTAGAATGTGGCAAAATCGTCAGCAGTCAGAGAGGAAGGGGCAGGAGGAGTCGGTGGGTTGAGTAGTGAGGAGAAAATGTTGTGGAGTTTGC
The DNA here is from genome assembly GCF_024256425.1 of Clarias gariepinus. Lineage (NCBI taxonomy): Eukaryota > Metazoa > Chordata > Actinopteri > Siluriformes > Clariidae > Clarias > Clarias gariepinus. The sequence continues at coordinate 32,719,771 of NC_071100.1, forward strand.
CAGGATCATGTGCAGAGGCTTTCAGCTTTTCTCTGAAGAAGGTAGTTTAGGCAGAAGTTACGTCATATGAGAATTTGGAGAGAAGAGTCTGGTAAGAGATGAGATCTGCATCAAGTTGCGATTTCTTCCATCTTCTCTCTGCAGTTCTTAATTCTCTCCTGTTGTTGCGCAGTACATCAGATAGCCAAGGAGCAGGACAAGACGTCTTCCTTGGTTTAGATGACAGTGGGCAAAGGAGATCTATGGATGAGGAGAGAGAGGAGAGGAAAGTTTCTGTCGCAGTCTCTAGTGGTAGAGAGGAGAAGGAGTCTGGGTCTGGGAGGGATGATAGGGTGCAGGAAGACACAGAGGAAGGGGAGACAGAGTGAAGGTTTCTGCGGGTAAAAGAGACATTTTGGTTAGGTTTACATAGAATAGGAAGGGTTATGGTGAAGGATACCAGGTAATGATCAGATTTATGAAGAGGAATAGTAGTGATATCTGTGACTGGGGAAGGGCGGCAAAAAACGAGGTTGAGAGAATTCCCTGCCTTGTGTGTGGGAGGGCAGCTGTTTAGAGTTAAAGAGAAGGAGTTAAGGAGAGGGAGAAGGAAAATAGATTGGAGTTTGTCAGATGGAAAAATATTGACTGTGGCTATTTTATTAGTATTTAATGCTCTTTATAGAAGTTTATATTATGTAGAAATATTTTTAAAGGCCTCCTTGCTTATGGCATTTTTTTTGGTATGTGTCTCCAAAACGTATGCACAGTACTGTATATAAAAGGTGTTTATCAAACACTCTCATGTTGTTTGTTTAAATATTTGTGGACACCTAACCCAATGAATAAATAAGGACAATGCAAAGGGCTTCTGAATGACAATGCCCCTTAAAAATCTGGAGGGGCACTCTCATTCAGAAACATTTGCATTGTCCTTATTTATTCATTCGTGGTGGGACCTCACAATCACACTCACAAACAGTTTATGAACTTTTTTTCCAGATTAGCTCAACCTTTGCTGTTATAATACTCTCTAGTTTTCTGGCCAGCCTTTTCACTATATTGTGCAGCTTGACTGCAGGGATTTGTGCTCATTCAACCACAAGAGCATCCAATTGGTCAAACTTTACTAAAGGGGTTAAGTGAGATTGAGGTTTTTGACCTGCTTTGTGCAGGTTACTCAAGTTCTTTCACTCCATATGTGGCAAACTATGACTTGATGGACCTCACTCTGGTTCAGTTCAGCAACCACAATCATGGGGAAGACTGCTAAGCAGTCGCTCTGGATAAGAGTGTCTGCCAAATGCCTAAATGTAAATGTAAATGTAAATCCTAACTTGACAGTTGAAGACGATCATGGACACTTAAGGGGGCTAAGCCACAGAAGGTCATCATTGGATGAGCTGGCTGTTCACCGAGTGCTGTATTAAAGCATATTCATGGGAAGTTGTACATGGGAACTTATGTAGCAATGTAGATTTAAAAACTTGGGAGAACTTCATTGAAATTCTGCATTTCATTTGGAAATGAAGGACCCAGTGTTTGGAGAAAGAGTGGTGAAGAACAGAAGGCAAGTTTCTTAAAGTCCAGTGTAAAAATTTCACAGTTGGTGATGATTTGGGTTGCCGTGACATCTGCTGGTGTTGGACCACTGTGATTTATCAAGTCTAAATTAAATGCAGCCATGTATTAGAAGACTTTAAAGTTTTTCATATTTCCATCTGCTTACAAACATTATGAAAATTGCAATTTCCTTTTCTAGCAGGACCTGCAACTTCCCACTGTGCTAAAACTAACACTAACTGGTTTGCAAAAGATGATATGACCATAATTTTATTAAGTGCACTGTAGTGTAGTATAGATGTCAGAGTTAAATCTTATCCTATTATTTTAGCCAAATATGAGGCTAATATGAATAAATACTCCTGAATACTCATATCATAGATATCTTGTAAGGTAGTCAGTATTCTGTCAGAAAAAAAAAATTATGTACTGTATGTAGCTAGATTTTCATTTTTACCATCATTTAACCCAAAGATGGCATATATAACATGATTTTCAATGTGTACTTACATGAAGTACAGGAATCACTTCAAGATTGTGTTGAAAGGTGCTAAAAGACTTTTACAATGTAGGTGTTTCATAATATAACACTAAATAAGTCCCATAAGAAGCAGATTCTACTTAAGGAATGGCATGTCACAGAAGTGGGTGAGTGTCCGGTGTTTATAGGCTATACAGTAAAGATGTCTATCACCCAGTGTGCTAGTCTCTATCATCAGCTCTACATCAAAGGTCCAAAGTGTGAGTTCAATGTTTTTCTGATCTGGTGACTACTGGTCAACACAGGACTGAAAATCCACATCAGCATCAACGGAACCTATACATAATGCTCATATTGTTACATTGGACCTTATATAATTCTGCAGTGCATTAACAATGTCAAATAATGGCTTGCGGTATTTACAAGTGTCACATTTTTAACCAAGGTCCCTTGCCTTGCAGCCTTCTGTCTGGGATTCTTTTTGTGACCTCATTGATACTTATAAACCAAGCTTACAGAGTCAGCTAATATTACAGCTAGTCTAGGTCAGCGACATGCTGAGACAGGAATAACAAAACCTTTTGACAGACACTGCAGAGATGAGTGTATGAAAAACCAAGTGTATAAGTATGAAAATAATGACTTAGATGCTTGGTCATTACAAACGTGGAAGAACCTCACAGATGCAGGTGTAGGTATGGCATCCTCACAAACATTTAATGGTGCACAAGAAGGATGACTGACCACTAAGCTACAAGAAGGGCCCTGGTGAAAACTGAAGTTTTCTGGGCTCCTTGCTGTCCTTATTGGTTGTAACTTGACCAGGGAATTTATGACTAGGAAAATGTTGAGCCACGTTATACTTGATTTCTTTTGCTAGATGTCACAGAAAGGTTGTATTTTTATTAGGCTTAAACTATGACAAATGAGCCTGATTTTTTTCTTTTGAAAGATAATGTATTAAAGGTTTTTAACAGAATGTCTAGAAATTGACCGTTAGCATTTGCTTTTTTTTTTAAATAAAAAATTTATACTACTCTTTGCAGAAGCCTACCTTTATGTATTTTTACTTGTACTAAAATTTTAACTTATAGAGGTTTGAACTTAATGCAGTGTAGATTTAGTCACAGATTTAAAAAAAAATCATAGGATTTTTGTATTGTGACTAAATAGCGTATAATCACTGAAAATTGTCAGGATGAACTAACCTAGGTGACCAGAAGACTTAGCTTTAGCGATTAGCCCAATGTAGCGTGGATGGTGAACCCAAACGCGGAAAAAAGCGAGTAGGTAGGATAACCACGCTTGTTAGTCTAAGGACTCTCACAGAAGGGGAGCAAGGGAAAAACACAAATTTAACCCGCGTCCTATAAACACACACTCAAGATCAGAAAGCGAAACCCAAATAAAGTGAGTACTCACGAACCGATGATGGACAACCAGAACCGACATGGGCTGAACTCAATGACTGAGCGCTGAATCGTGGTTTGTTTACTCCTCTTATACTTCCTGATTTGCGACCGCTCTACTTCCGGGTCCTAGTGCCGGTCGCCGATTGAGTGTGCATGACAGTACCCCCCTGTCCAGGACCGGCTCCTGACGGTCCTGGGGTGGAGGATACCCGACGACGGTAGTCCCGGATTAATTCGGGGTCGAGAATGAACCGGGACGGAATCCAGGATCGTTCCTCGGGGCCGTAGCCTTCCCAATCGACCAGGTACTGGGTGCCCCTGCCCCGAGGGCGTGAGTCGAGGATCCGGCGCACGGTGTAAGCGGGACCACCGTCGATAATCCGGGGAGGAGGAGCAGGGGGGGTGGGTGGATTCATTGGAGAGGTGGTGAAGTGTTTTAGTTGGGAGGTGTGGAAAACTGGGTGGATCCGGAGCGCCGCAGGCAGCTGGAGCCGGTAGGTGACAGGGTTTATCCGGTGGGTGATGCGGTATGGGCCGATGAACCTGGGAGATAGCTTGCGGGATTCTGTGTGTAGGTGCAGATTCCTTGTGGAGAGCCATACCTTGTCACCTACGTGGTACAATCGTCCCGGAGGGTGTCGGCGGCGATGCTGGGCGACGTAGGTGGTATTGGCACGTTGGATGGCGAGGTTGGCTTGGTTCCACAACCGCCGACACCTACGGACCAACTGTTGGGCCGATGGTACATCAACCTCCGGTTCTTGATGGTCGAACATCGGAGGTTGGAAACCATAGCATACCTCAAATGGACTTAGGTTGGTAGCTGAGGAGACGTGGAGGTTGTGGGATAGCTCGGCCCATTTGAGGTAGCGGGCCCAGGAGCGCTGGCGATCCGAAACAAAACACCTCAGGTAGCGCTCCAGTTGTTGGTTGGCCCGTTCCGTCTGACCGTTAGTCTGGGGGTGGTAGCCGGAGGACAGACTGCAGGTGGAATTGATCAGACGGCAGAAGGCCTTCCAGAACCGGGCGGTGAACTGGGGCCCTCTGTCCGAGACGATGTCCTTGGGGAACCCATGCAGGCGGACTACGTGTTCCAAAATCAACTCGGCAGTGTTTTTGGCTGATGGGAGTCCGGTGAGGGCCACCAGGTGCACGGCTTTGGAGAACCGGTCGATGATGGTTAGGATGGTGTCTTTTCCTTCTGAAACCGGCAGGCCCGTGATGAAGTCTAAGGCGATGTGCGTCCAGGGCCGTCGGGGAATGGGTAAAGGCTGGAGCTCTCCGGCAGTAGGCTGATTGGTGTCCTTGGCCCTGGCGCACACCGGGCACGCCTGAACGAACTCTTCGACGTCCCTTCTCATGGTGGGCCACCAGAATGCCCGTCTCACAAACTGTAATGTGCGCCGAGTCCCTGGGTGTCCTGCGACGGGCGAGGAATGGCCCCACTGGAGAACTTCGGGGACCAGACGCTGAGGAACAAAGAGTCGTCCAGGCGGCGCACCTGCCGGCCCAGTCTCCGCAGCCTGAGCCTGGCGAACCCTTGTCTCTATGTCCCAGTGGATGGGTGCAATGATCCGTGAGGTGGGGATGACAGGCACGGGGTCGGTACGACAGATGGAAATTGAAGTGTTCAAAAAACAATGCCCACCGTGCCTGTCGTGGGTTGAGTTGTTTTAGATTCCGGATGGTGATGAGGTTTTGATGATCCGTCCAGACCATGAACGGCTCACTGGCGCCCTGGAGCCAGTGACGCCATTCCTCCAAGGCCCACTTTATGGCCAACAGCTCGCGGTCCCCTACTCCGTATCGCTGCTGAGTGGGGTCGAATTTCTTGGAGAAGAAGCCACAGGGGTGTAGCTTCTGGTCTGGACCTCGCTGAGAGAGAACAGCGCCAGCGCCCACATCTGACGCGTCCACCTCTACAACGAACGGTTGGTTGGCATCTGGGTGAAGAAGAATGGGTGCCGTGGTGAAGCGATGACAGAGTTCTTGGAAGGCGGAGATGGCTTCAGGAGTGAGATGAAAGGGATGGGAGGAGGGCCTGGTCAGACTGGTTAGTGGTGCTGCAACTGTACTGTAGCCCCGGATAAAGCGACGATAGAAATTCGCAAACCCCAGAAACCGTTGGAGCTGTTTGAGCGTCCTGGGTAGGGGCCAAAGACGGACAGCTTCCAGTTTCTGCGGATCCATGGCCACACCCTGGGACGAGATGACAAAACCCAGGAACGTGGTGGAGTGCTGGTGAAAAGCACACTTTTCCAACTTACAGTACAGCTGGTGAGCGAGCAATCTCTTGAGAACTGCCCGTACATGTTGGATATGTTCTTCGGTGGTGCGAGAGTAGATGAGGATGTCGTCTAAATATACAAACACCCATCGGCCTAACATGTCTCTCAGGACATCGTTTATGAATTGTTGGAAGGCCGAGGGTGCATTGCATAGTCCAAAGGGGATGACCAGGCTCTCATAATGTCCTGTGGGAGTGATGAAGGCCGTTTTCCACTCATCACCCTCTCTGATGCGCACCAAGTTGTAGGTGCTCCGGAGGTCCAACTTTGTGAACACGGTGGCACCAGAGAGGGCGTCCAGGGCTGAGTTGGTGAGCGGCAACGGATGTCGGTTTTTGATGGTGATTTTATTCAACCCCCGATAGTCGACACATGGGCGAAGTTCTCCTCCTCTCTTCTTCACGAAGAAGAAGCCGGCGGCCGCTGGTGACGAAGAGGGCCGGATGGTTCCATGGCGAAGGGCACTGGCGACGTATTCCTCCATCGCCTGTGTCTCAGCCGCCGACAGTGAGTACAGGTGGCCACGGGGGGGAACAGAACCTGGCTGCAGCTCTATCGCCAGGTCGTAAGGGCGATGTGGTGGAAGGTGAGTAGCTTTTCGTTTACAAAAGACTGCAGCCAGGTCACGGTAGGCGGAAGGAATAGCGTTGGTGTCGACATCGGGGGCCTCGGACTCCGTGGAACACGTCCCAGCTGGGTCCCGTAGGCACAGCTCAGTGCAGGTCGGCCCCCACTGAAGGATTTTATTTTTTGTCCATGAAATGAGAGGGTCATGTTGTAGCAGCCAGGGGTATCCGAGAATGATGGGAGGTGAGGAAATGGAGGTGAGGTGGAATTGGATGGGTTCGTGGTGTTGGTTGATGATGAGGGTGATGGTCTGAGTCTGGTGGGTGATGGGGCTAGATGACAGAGGCCGACCGTCGACGGAGGTGATTTGCACTGGCTGGGATAACGCCTCAATTTTTACCCCCAGTTCTTTGGCATAAGTGGAGTCAATGAAGTTGCCGGCGGCACCGGAGTCGATGAACGCTGCACTTCTGACTCGTTTGTGGCCAAACTGGAGGATTACCTGAATAGTAAGACGAGAGGTGGTTGTGTTGATGGTGCTGGAGATTTGGAGGGAGCCCGGTGAGTCTCTCCTCCGGCTCACCGGGGCTGCGCGTTTCCCGGACGAAGAGGACAGATCGCCCGGTGGTGTGTCGCGGACCCACAATAAGCACACAACCCCTCTCGATACCGGCGTGCACGTTCTGCGGTAGTCAGGGAGGCGCGTCCTAATTGCATGGGTTCCCCGGCTCCAGTGTCAACCACGGCAGGAGGTGGAGATCCGACAGGTCCAGTGGTGGCAGCAGTGAAAATGGTCGGTGAAGGAGGTGTAGGATGGTGAGAGGTGAAAGCAGGCGGCAGGGTCCTCGGGGCTGGCTTCGGACGAGAGAGGAGGCGCTGGTCGATGCGGAGGGCTAGCTGGATTAGTCCCTCCAGCGTGGCTGGAAGCTCTCGTCCGGCAAGCTCGTCCTTTATGCGTGACGCCAGCCCCTCGTAGTAGGATGTCCGGAGCGCGGCGTCTCCCCAAGATGTCTGCACGGCGAGGGTTCTGAATTCAGCGGTGTAGCGGCTCACGGACAATCCACCCTGCCGCAGGTGATAGAGCTTGGTGTCGGCCTCCACCTCGCCCGCAGGGTGTTCGAAGGTGAGTCGAAGCTGGCGTGTGAATTCATTATAAGAATGGGCGGTGTCTGAGTCTGATTTAATCACTGCCGTGGCCCACTCTGCTGCCTGCCCAGTTAGCAACGAAACGAGAAGAGCAATGCGTAGCCGATCGGTGGAGTATTTGGTGGAATTAAACTCAAACACCAGATCGAGCGCTGTTAAGAACACACTACATTTCCCGTCCGTGCCATTCCATTTTTCTGGTAAAGCAAGAAAGACATCAGTAGAAGGGGGGGGGGCGGGGTGATGCGGAGCCGCGACCGCCGCGACGGGAGGCCGGCTCGCCGCGCTGTCAACAGCCGCCCGGAGATCCGCGTTCTCCCGCCTGAGCTCCGCGACCTCGCGGCGCAAGGCCGCGACATCTTGGACGCTCTGGCGCAGAGTAGCGATATCCCCGGTTAGCTTATTGATTAGCTCGGCATGCTGGTCAACCACGTCGCAGAGATGCGCGTAGTCCGCTGGGTTCACCGCTTTTGGCTCAGTCATTCTGTCAGGATGAACTAACCTAGGTGACCAGAAGACTTAGCTTTAGCGATTAGCCCAATGTAGCGTGGATGGTGAACCCAAACGCGGAAAAAAGCGAGTAGGTAGGATAACCACGCTTGTTAGTCTAAGGACTCTCACAGAAGGGGAGCAAGGGAAAAACACAAATTTAACCCGCGTCCTATAAACACACACTCAAGATCAGAAAGCGAAACCCAAATAAAGTGAGTACTCACGAACCGATGATGGACAACCAGAACCGACATGGGCTGAACTCAATGACTGAGCGCTGAATCGTGGTTTGTTTACTCCTCTTATACTTCCTGATTTGCGACCGCTCTACTTCCGGGTCCTAGTGCCGGTCGCCGATTGAGTGTGCATGACAAAAATATCCATTAACTCTTTAATATGACTGCTTGTTTGTTTTTTGTATAAAAGATTTTATTCCTATTTCTGAATTTACTGATTGCCTTAGTTCTTACTCTCACTTAATTCTTTATACCGCTTATCCTGTACAGGGTTGCGAGAGGCCTGATAGGGTAGATCCTGGATGGGGTGCCACAAACATGCACACAGTCACACATTACGAGTAATTTGGAAACACAAATTAGCTGAATCTGCATTCTTTTGATCTGTTAAAGGAAACCGGAATACCTGAAGGAAACTTATCAAGCATGGGGGGAACATGCAAACTCCACACACACGGTCCCAAGACATGACTTGAATGCTTCTATTTAGAATTAAAGGCCAAAAATAGATATGCAAATAAATGATAAAAATTTCAAAAGTCTAATGAAGAGAAATCACAAGATCATATGACATCTATTAAAATTGAAGCAGGCCCTAAATCGATTAGACTGAGGAACCTGGGCTAAATTTGGGCGTGACCCAGAATTCAAATCTATGTAAAGATGTTCCACGTTGGGGGTTGTGTTCTACTCTACACAATCTGATTTACTGTGATTTGTCCTATTGGAAGGAATATTAGAGAAAGAGATTTGCTACATCTGCCTGTGTTGATCCTTTACCAGTAAGCATATAGAAGGTACTGATGTGCATTCTTTGTGTCCCAGAAAGAGCCCTGCAAGCTGTCATGAGTTAGTGCAGTTGATTTAGTAGCTGTGCCTTATTATATTGTGGACATGGGTTGCTGAGCACTAGTAATCAAATGTTCTTCAATTCTTCAGCAGGTCGCTTGGCCACCTGTGTGGGATTTCAGTTTTTCAGGACTGGATGATTTATGGCGCATGGCCCTACATGTTGACCCCAGATGCCTCCCCCCTTGGGCACATGCAAATGTGGGCTGCAAAGGGAAAAAAGGGTGGCATCATATACAGGGGCTTTCTGTGTCTGTGTGAAAGTTACTGCCCTTGAGAAAAGAAAGCAGGGACGCTGTGAGGAACTATAAGAATCCAGTCAGACTGGCCTGACTAGATTGGGTACTTAGAGGCGGAGAGTAAAATAGCTTGAGTCAAAGTAAAAAAAAAAAAAAAACCACACACACACACACACACACACACATATATATATATATATATATATATATATATATATATATATATAGATAGATAGATAGATATAGTTTGTTTCGTTTGTTCTCACGTGAAGTTTAAACGTTAGAATGTTAATGAAAGTACAACTGTTAATAAAGTATTTTACATTAAGGATTTTGTCGTGCACCTTTGTGTGATTGTGCATCTTCACATAAATATACACAAAAGTATAAATACATTTAAATGCTGCTAAAGGGTCACTCGAAAACAGAATTTCAGTGTAAATGTTGGCGGAAGTAGTTCTGTGTATCGAGCTTGCTGGATGAAGGTGCAGGTGGATGGCGATGGGCGGAGAGAGGGAAGAGGCGGAGTGCTTTAGGAGTTTAGGAAACCTCTGCTTGGAGAGAGCTTCAGGTGGAATATATTGGGCCATCGCCGACCACTGGATCAGATCCAGGATCTCACAACTACCAGTAAGGGGAATGCTGGAGTAGGAATGCGACTTTAAAGCGGACCGGGCATTATTTCCTGCTAAAACTCTCCCACTAAGGTTCAATCCAGGGATAAGATTTAGATTGAAAGGATAATAAACCGTGAGAAACAAACTCGAAACTCAGGCGAACTGCGTAAAAGCACTACAGCTGAACTCGTGAGCTGAAGTCATGGACCAAGGCTAACCCTCTGCTGTGTAATACTTGATACAGAGGATTCCTAGAAGAAATTGCGACTTCCGGTTTATCTACCTGTAAGTACTTAGTTGTTGTTTGAAGGACTCACTAAGGGTCGAGGTTTCGAGTGCTGACGTCAGAGCGTCACTTGTGCGTGTCATTAGCTCTTCCTGGAAGCAAAAGCAACACCCTTATTTACATTATTTAGATAAAATTGCAATTAGTCTAAGCAAAAAAATCTTAATACTTTTATTAAACAGTACAACAGACGTATGTGTGTATATGTAGGAAGGTATTGTGTCATTCGTGGTGGTATTCACACTAGTATGCAAGTTTTCCTCGTAGTAGCATGGCTAAAAGAGGCTGTTCAGGTGTAAAATGAATTTGCTGAAACTTATTTGTGACACATGCTGTAGCTGAACAAATTCTCATAGTAATGTGTGGTAAATTCTGGTTTTATAATAATGTAATGGTTAATAGTTAAAGTCAGCTGTGTAGTTGCCTTTACAATAAAACACTGACTGGCTATAAAGGGGAAAAAAACTTATTTTTCCAAATGTACAGTACTAGTCAAAAGTTTGGACACACCTCCTAATATATGTTTTTTTTTTTTTTTTTTTTTAGTGATTTATTTTATATATTTTCAAACAAATCCTGGAAATTTCACACATGCAGCATTAGGTAATTAAGAAACAACAACAGTAGTCATTGTTATTTTAAGACATGAACGTCAGCTGTTCAGGAACAGTTCTGGCAGGAACAATATTGTCAAGCGCATTTGCAAACCCATTAAGCACCATGATCAAACTGGCTCTCATGAAGACCATCCCAGGAAAGTAAGACCAAAACTTACCTCTGCTGCAGAGGTGAAGTTCATTTAGAGTAACCATCTTCGAAAATCACCAATTAACAAACAGCACCTCAGATTAGAGTCATTATGGAGGCTATACAGAGCACAAGTAGCAGACGCATCGCAATATCAACTCTTCATAGGAGAGTATCGCATATTTCAAATGCCTTCAGCATGGTTTTACAATGTAGAAAGAAATCAGGATGCATGCAATTGGAAGGTGTGTCCACCCTTTTGACTGGTAGTGTACTGTATGTCAGATATATTAAATACTAAAGCCTAAATTACAGACATTACTTAAACACAGGAATGTCTACACATTTTATATATAGTATATAGAATTATTTTGTATAATTTTACCATATGTTATTTTTATATTACTCTAATGCTCATCATATGTTTATTTTTTAAACAATCTTCAAAATTTATTAACACTCATCTCTAAATAAAAGAACATTTAAAAAATAGCTCAGATTAGTTAAAACTGTTGCTTGTAATTTTGTAATAGTGTATTGTATTGGAAATCAGTTATACATATCTAACTGAATTGTAGGCTGCATTTTTACTGACTCAGGTTTTTACAAAACCAAAATCAGTCTCTCTGCAGACATCTGTTGCTAATTTAGCCAAAATGTCAGATGCATGATGAATGTGTGACTAAAATAACACATTCACTGGTATTTGTCCCAGGTCATACACGTTCATGGCCTCAAATGCATTAGTTGATTAGATAGGAAAAGATGAAATATTCAATCAGTTACCAGTTAGAAGTATCAAACCAGTATAATTCAAGATACAAATTCCTATGCTTTTTATTAAGTGAAATTACATAATCATGACGGACCTCTTCTCTGATTAGTTTTTGCTGTTAGAGTAAACAGTAAGAAAGAGTAGCCCTGCAGTGTAGATTTATGGCATGGCAAGTGATTACTGAGTTAGATTATGTAAATAGTTATTGGAGAGCTATAATATACATACAGCATAAGTCGAATGTTGCCCTGTTCAGTTTCATAGGCGTACACTAATGATGCTTTTGACATAAATTTCTGTCTTGTGATTTAAATGACCAAGTGGAAGCTGGTTTAATTATAACCAATTACGTAGTATTACTCAGTAATTACTCATTATTTTTTTTTAGGCATTTGCCACACCCCTGTATCAGGTTCTTTATAGATTTTGGAATTTGAAAAAAGTCCATAATGTTCAGTAAACATTATAAGACACACCCCTGATTAAACACCTTTACAAGCAATCAACTATGATTGTATATGCATTTGATTTCTGTTCTAGGGCTGGGCCAAGTGACAAGATAATTCCAATATCATGACATAATATACATGTTACAATATACTTTCTGAAATATTGCAGGTTTTGGAAACTCTGATTTGTAAATTTAGATATTAAAATAATTTTTCTCTTTTTAGTGTTATTTATTTCTTTAGAGTTTGTAGTTGGCTTATTTGTGATCATGTGCATGTGACATATTGTGTTCAAATATTGTGCTTGATTCATAGACATAGACATGATGAATATTTCATAGCTCATGTCACTCACTACCCGTCTGTAAAGTACACAACCATTGGTAAAGCTTTATGCTGCATCCATGACTGACCATGCATTATTAATTGACAGATTTTACTTATGCTTTGGGTCTGTGAAACTTTGTTGTGTGACTTGCTGTTTTTCACATTGGTTTGGGCGTGGGTTTCTGGGTGTATCTCAGGAGAATCTTATGTTGATAGTCTCAGTTATTTTTGCTTGTCTCAACTGGCCCCATGTCTTTGACTCAGACATCTCCACATGCTAATTGACACTTTAGTTGTGTATCATTTAATCATTCACTAAAGAGTATGTGTGAGGGCTTTGTGCTTTGTGCCTTGTGTGTCCTTCCAACACTGTCTAGATTTAGGAATTAACAGAGCAATTTTTTCGACACTTTTCCTTATCTTATTATTAGAAATATTTAGGATTTGGCTGTAGAAGAACCATAGGCAGCCTTTTTTCCCTTCATTCCAAAATTCCCTATGTAATTTATTGCAGTGTTTTTAAGCAGAAAAAAAAGTTATAGAAAGGTTTAATGCAATACAAGTTAAGTAAGTGGAAAAATCTAAAAGAAACCTGAATAACAACTTGCATTTCATAAACAAGCATGTAGAACTAGTGTCCATGCTTTTTGGCACAACATGCTCTTATGTTTTTATTTGAATATAGTAACATAAGAATGTAATAGCAAGCATACAGCAGTGATATACGTATGAGATATAATTGGAGTGATACACAGTATCCTGTTATATTTACTGTTCCTGACCACATCTACAGCTACTGCTGCCCTGTGTTTAGTACATGAGTGTTTGGTAAAATGACACTTATTACATAATTACTAATTACTTTTCCTGAATATGTGTTACCTTGCTAAACAGGTATGATGAGCAGCTAGGTGCTTGATCCTTGGCCATTTCAGTCTTCCTCTGAATATTCAATCAAGCAGAAGTCATTCAATTGGGTTCTAAATGCTGGTGCAGTTTCCTATAGGGTATACTGTCCAGAAATTCATTGTTTTCTCTTAGCATGTTATTTGCTTGTTTCTTGTCACTTCTATCCTGTTTGCAGTCTGTAGGTCAATTTACCCTCCATTCCTCTTGCAATTATGCTTTCCTCTTTAGTTTGTTTTGCATTTATTTTATTCAACTTGTTATGCGTTTGACAAAGTAAATTACTGAGGTCATATTCTTAGAATTGTCTTGGTTTAAAAAATGTTTAAAAAAATCATTAATCATTAAGATCATTAATGTCAATTACAATAAATGCAATTTTTGTAAGATTTTGAAATGATAACGATCATGAATACGTTCCTATTATTATTATTATTATTAATAATAATATGATAAGAAGTAGTAGTAGTAGTAAAAGTAATGTGTATACCTCCTTCCAAATTTGCTGTCTATTGGCTTACAAGTTCATAACCTAAAAGTTTTGCTGTGGATGCCTATCTGTTGTCAATAGCAACTCAGCATGTCTCAGTAATATAGTAACAGCGAAAGTAGAGAATAAGCCATTCCAAGACACTGCTTTCATGCTCTAACAAATTAGAAAGGTCTCGTCTCAGACAATTAAATATCATTATGACAAGCAATCGTCTATGGGAGTAAATTTATGATTGAGGTAAGCATTGTTCTGTATAGACCATGCAGAACAAGACCATTTACTCTGAGCTCCACTCACAAGTTAGAACATGCATCTGTGAATCAACAGAATTCATAGAAAGTATCTTTCAAAGCACGATATCACCTTTTCCACTTTCACGTTCCACTTTCACGTTCCACTTTTGCAACCGTGACTTTGATGATCATGTTGCTACCCAGCTATGGTATATTTGATAAATTAAACATTAAATAAACAAAATTGTACTGTGTCTGTTTATAGATGACTCTTTACAATTCTTTATGTTTAATAGGAGAAAACTGTTGTTCTGTAGCTACTGACCTTAACAATACTGTGTTGTCTAAATTAAGGTAATGAAATTGTAGATCTTATTCAGAGTAAACAAAGGCTCTATTGTTCTATCATTGTCGTCTATCTAAACATTGCCTATATATCATCTAGAGTACCTAAAGTAACATTAGGTTTAAAAGCACGAGAAAGGCTTTTCAGTTCAATTATTGTACTCTAGCTAACATTTTATTCAGTGCTTAAAAATGTACCTTTTACAATTCAGGTCACCTGCTGTGCTGAAAAGCCATGTAATTATGATGGATCCAGACTCTCAGTTGCTGTACCAGCTTTTGGCAGATGTGCAGCTGGAGCGTTTTTTCCAGAAGATCCGTGATGAACTTAATGTGACGCGTGTTGAACACCTGGACTATGTCAAGGACACAGACTTGGAACTGATAGGCATCCGGAAGCCAGGTTTTTATTCAAACTTTATTTCCATACACAATGTTAGAACTATTTTTAATTGAATTATATAACTGTATTTATGTCATGTTTCGTGTCAACAGGGCAAAGAAGATTATGGGAAGCAGTCAAGCGTCACAAAATGAATGCACGGCCACGGTCATGGATGGCCAGGGTAAAGCCATAAAACTTTGTCATGTATTCTCAACAATCATTTTTTATAATGTATCGAGACAATCTGTCAATCATTTCATAACAGGTATTTACTGGCCGAGGACCAGAAGGTGGTGACCAGTCGAGTGGTGGTAGTCCTGGTCCAGGGCCAGAGACAGGGCGAGCTCTTGCCTGTCTTATCCATGACAGTGAGCTGGTGTTTGGGGAAAGGCTGGGCTCTGGAAACTTTGGGGTCGTGAAGAAGGCAGAGTGGCATGCACCTAATGGACAAGTGGTGGGTTTGGTTGTTTCTACTAAAAGGTGTTTTATGTTAAGGCGTTAATGTAATTCCTTACCCTTTCTCAATTTGTATTCACAGTAGCAAGTAACAGGTCACTCATGTTGCTGGGTGTTTGTCACTTGTGGGGATGTTAAGTGACCACTTATATGGTCTAATATGACATTGTAGTAACATATACCGTAGTTTAGTAAAAAACATGTTATATTGTGTTTTTAACAGAACTATAGACACGTTTATTCTACTGTAGAAAAATATGAAATGTGGACAGAAGACCAAATGTGGATTATTGTTAGTTAGGAGGTAGACGCTAGAATTGTGTACATTTTGGGAAACCATATATAATCTGAGCTGAAACATTGGTCAGAAGAATTAAGTAGTATATTTTTACCACTTTATAGCATGCTTAACTAAAAAAATAATCGAGGAAATCACTATGAAGGTGTTGCTTGTCGCTTTGTCTCCATGTTGCTTGCCACTGCTATCACGATTGTTATTAGCTTCTGTTTCTGCACACTCGTATAGAAACGGAATTGTTGTCTGTTGTTGCTTTGTTACTTGCTAATGTGAGTCCTAACCACCACAATTATTAGCAGCCACAAAGAGAAGGAACCCATTAATGGTTAGTGCTGCTATGATTGATGTGTAAGTGCACTGCTTCCCCACTGAGAGCGTGAATTTACCTTTTCAAACTGAGATCGATCGGGAGATCACCGATCATGGCCCATCAAGATAAAAAATGTTAAATTCAGGTCAATTACAAACTTACAAAGTCAAAACCAAGCTGAAAACCAAGCTATATGTAACCACCAGTCCCTATGTTATTTAAAATATGGCTTCATATGCCAGTACAGGTTTATATTGCAACATATTAAACACCTGATTAAACAACACAAAGTCATAAATTAAACACTTCTGCTTTTTTTTATTTACTTTCACATAACCATCCATAACCGTCTTATCTTGCTCATAGCTGCCTGTTGCAGTGAAGAGTCTCCGGAACAACATGTCCAGGGATGCAGACCTAGTAACAGAATTTCTGCAGGAAGTCACTACCATGCAGTCTCTGGACCATCCCAATATTATCCGTCTCTATGGTGTAGTCCTCACTCAGCCTCTAAAGATGGTAAGTTTTTGTTCCTTGGTACATTTACACATGAGACACTTAAACCCAGTAGGCTGGGTTTAAAGTGTATTCTAGAATTTTTAAAACTTTAATAAAAGTAAGATGTTTTCTTTAGGGGAACATGTTAAAATATCTTATCAAATAAGTTTGTTTAAAAGACAGCTTTGCTATAGAAGTGACCATCATTACCTATTGATTTTGTTTACTTCAGGTGACTGAATTGGCTGTTGTGGGTGCTCTGTATGACATACTCCGCATGCGGCGGGGCAATTTTTCACTCGCTCGTCTCTGGTTCTTCAGTACCCAAATTGCTGCTGGAATGGAGTATTTGGAGTCACGTCATTTCATTCACAGAGATCTGGCAGCCCGGAACGTGCTCCTGGCCTCCAAAGATCTGGTGAAGATTGGAGACTTTGGTCTGATGAGGGTGCTGGGTTTTGACAAAGACCACTATATCATGGGAGCCCACAGACGTATCCCTTTTGCTTGGTGAGGGACTAATATTATTTTTGCTTATCGTACTTATTTTACTTATTTTATTTTTATTATCTTACTATTGATGACTTCGACCTAATACAGTGAAACCTTGGGTTGCAAGCATAATTCACACACAAATGGAATCAATCCTCTCTGACTGAACAAACCAGTCTCTGTCTGGTTACTGAAATCTTTTTTCAATTGGCATAACTTTAACAAGGACCCTTTTTAATGACCGTTGCTTTTGCCTCCTTTTACGGATTTAGCGGAAATGTGACATTGCATTATCGTTAAATAGATTGATCTCCCTCACTGCTACAGCCTTTTTAACTTTTTTTTCTTCACAAGGGCCATTGTTGCAGTGCAGTTACTAAAAAACAGTCCCTACACTTGGACACAAAATAAAAAAAATGCTTTTCACCACACACACATAAGGTCACAATGTCATATTAAACAGTACACTCAGGCACAGTAGTAGTGATGGATCGTTCACAAACGTTTCGTTCTGCAACATGACTTAAAAGAACGAGTAGTCTCAGAGTGAATCATTCATTTTCTACTGGGCGCGCAAAGCATTACAAAACCTCAGTAGGTTATGTACAGGAAACAGAAATGAGTTACCTTTGAATCTTCTAGTCCAAGTCATTCGTTCTTTTGTCAAGTGACTGTCAGACACTATGCAGTGCAGTATACAGGAAACAGAATTGAATGGTTCTTCTCATGAGTCTTCTAGTCCAAGTTGTTTGTCCTTTTGTCATGTGATTCCCATAGACGCTATGCAGTGCAATAGATTTGAAAGAACAAATGACTCGGACTAGAGGATTCATGAGAATAACTGTTAAATTCTGTTTTCTGTGTAATGCACTGCATAGCCTCTATGAGGGTCACGTGACAAAAGAACAAATGATTCAGACCAAAAGATATGATGGTGACCTGCTCATTCTGTTTATTATAATATGTTCTTAGCTGCGTTGTATTATTTTTATTAATGGAACTGCAGCCAAAATTTGTGTAAGTAGACGTATTAAAAATGTAACGTTTCCCTTATGTCTGATCAAAAGAATGAAATTAACTAAATAACAAAATAAGATTTGTTCACTTGATGAACGAGATTACCGAGTCACTAAAATGGTCCAAACTTCCCATCACTAGTGCACAGATGTTAACTATATGAGGGACGCACGCTCACTGAGACTGAGCATGGGGGGCGATTTCCCACAATCCCACAACGCGTGCGAGAGAGAAGAACCATTGGCTCAGTCGTGATTATGTGACGCTTAGCAGACAAAGCGTATAGGCACTACATATCAAGACCTCGCTTGTTTATCAAGTTAAAATTCATTACAAATCTTGCAAATTACTCTCAGTCCAAGGTTCCAGCGTACTATGTTATTACTGATCTTATTTGATACAAGGATATTTAAAAACTGTAGATGATTTGAAAAACATTCTCACACCTTTATTAAACATAACTTATTACTCAATAATTTGTAAGTTAAGGACCCACACCTACATGAAATGAGACAACTTCTACTAACCTACTTCCCACATTGCAACTACCCAAGAATGACAAAGCGGTTAATTTGCAAATAAATGCAACGAATGCATGTATATCACAGAATAACTCCTGCATTGCTCATTTCTTGTTAGTTAAGGGGTAGCTAATTTCCTCAGGAATGTGTGTTTCAACTATGGGACTAAAGGTGCCTTTTCTACACTAGCCTGCTTGGTGGTCCAGCAAAAACACGTGGACAGATATACACTTTAATTTATTATTCACAGTAAAGTGTGTTTTAACATACATTGAAACTGAGCCATGCAAATTTAAATACAGTGTTGTTATATACAGGTCATCTTCCATTCGTAAAAATATTATTCTAAAACATCTTTTTCAATATTAGCTGCAAGTATAATCAGTTTCTCCTAATGTCCATCCTAAATGTCAGTTCGGATCCTTAAGGGATAAATAAGCCTTTCCATCTGACGTAATTCATGTACGATTTCAAATCAATGGTCTGTTGTTGTAAGTGTGTAATTGTGGATAGTCAAGCATCAATTGAATAGATGGTGACTGAATAATCTCTTTCTTTCTCTTTCTCACTCTCGCTCTGTCTCTCACTCTGTAGGTGTGCTCCTGAGAGTTTGCGTGTGGGCTTTTTCTCACATGCCTCAGATGTCTGGATGTATGGGGTTACACTGTGGGAGATGTTCACTTACTGTGAGGAGCCCTGGCTTGGGTTGTCTGGAAGACAGGTTTGTGTGTATGGATGTAAAATGTTGTCACACTAAAACGAGACTAATGGTGCAACTAACCTGTCACATCGCTATCACATCTGACAGACGATTGCTGTTGTGTGTTGTGTTTTACCGGCACGTAACATAGGCAACTAATGAAACCTCACAAAAAAACGTGGTTTTGTTCACGACGACCACTTAAAAACACGCTTTGTTCTATGTGTAGATCCTGTTTCGTGTGGAAAGGGAGGGAGAGCGCTTGCCAAAGCCTCCTGACTGTCCTCAGGAGATCTACGGTTTAATGCGGAAATGCTGGGCGTGCAACCCTGCCGAACGTCCCACGTTTGCCCAGCTCACTGGTATGGTGGCCGAGGTTAGTGTCCGGAAGAACGTGTATACATATATGCAGTAAGCAGAATAACCATATGCATTTGTGGTGTCGTGTCAGAAGACTACTTGGTTCATTCAAATGTTCTTTGATTTGTTTTGATATTGAGTCGATTGCTTGTATAATGCTCATATTTAAATTGTCTATGTGTCTAGGCTCAGCCTATGGAAGTACGTGCACTACGGGATTTTGTAGACCCCAGGAAGCTCCCTCTACAGGTCAATGATACAGTGACTCTCATAGACCATGGGTAAGACAAGGAAGGGCACCAAGAAAATAGGCCAGAACTAGAAGAGATTAGCTTACTCCAGACCTTTGAGCCCGCATTTATTCCTCAGTCTTTAAGCTCTTTGCAGAGACCTCTTTACAAAACAGGGTATGCTAAAGGTTTTCTCGTAGTCACCGCTTGACTGGAGAAAGACTGACTTTAAGAATTGTTCTGTTTAAGGAGGAAAAGGGAGTTTGATTAAGTGCTTGTGTGTGGAAAGTCTGTAAGGAACTATAAAAGTGATTATACTCAACAACCGATTCACTCCCCATTCCTTGCCTAGGTTGGATTTGTGTGAGTGGAGGGGTCAAAACCAAAGAACCAACCAAATTGGTTGGTTTCCTCCAACACTGACTGCTCCCTTCGGTTCTTCAAAGGGACCAGGACCATTTAGTCCGAATTCTGCAGCTGGTTTTATTTCCCCCCCACTCAGAGGAAGCCTACAGCACACTGCACATGGAGACATCCATCCAGACCGCAACTGGGGAGCTCCAGAACGACTTGACGAGTGAGTGATGCTGTTTTTTTTTTTTTTTTTTACCTACATAATATTGAGTTCTAGATCATCTGTTTTGCTGTCTTTGCAGTCTGATGGTCATTGTGTTGTTATGGTGGTTTCCATATCTGTAATCAGTATATGTAATCATTTCAGCCCTGGAAATAGAAGAGCTCCTATGATAAGGGAGAAACCAGAATCCAATCTGAGGAAAATGGCAGGTTAGAATAAGTATACAAGTACAGTAGCTTTAGAAATGCTTCCACCAGACATATGATGCGTTTTTATTTCATTCTCATATTTCTCAATGCCTCATCATTTTCCATCCCATTTCTCTCTAGGAATGTCCCGCAGTCTAGAATCTGTCATGGGCTTCCCTCAAAATGGCAGTCAAGGTGGTAATGGGAACTTTGTTCAGCGCGCTAACGAACGAAAACAAATCTCAACCGGCCCCGTTCACGACATTCGCAGGTTCAGTGATGCAAGTGGCATGATGCCTCCTCCACGTCCACCACCACCCAACATTAAACGCTTGAAGCATCAGAACGTGATTTGTGATCGACGATTAGCAGGAAATCCATCTCCTCCTTCTTGGCTTTTTCCTCCTCCTTCACCAAATCTACAGTTTCAACCACAGCAGCAAACAAGAAGTGTTAGCAACCTAACAAAGATGGCTCATTTGGCCAAATCAAGCCCTCAGCTAGACAGTAACGTGCCTATGGAGAAAGAAAGAGAGAAAGAACGGGAGAAAGAAAAAGAGAAGTTACGGGAAAGGTACCCACCACAACAGATCCAGGTAGATAAGGAGAACCTTAAGGCACAGGTATCGACATTTTCTTTCTTCTTATTTTTTTTTTAAAATAAGCCTATCGATAATAGATTTAAATCATATTTTATACTGCACTTTAACACTTTTATTTAAATACAAAATTTAAACAAATGATCAATAAATGTATTTAATTTCGTCTGCTTCAAATATTACTGTGTTGTGATTTACACAGGTTCAGGCAGCAGTCCATGGAGTAACTGATGAAGAAGTTCAGAAAGCCCTACAACGCAATGACTGGAATCCAGTGAGGGCAGAGCAACAGCTGAAGGTAAGAACATTTTCTTATTTCGCTTTTAAAAAAATCCATATAGCTTTCACTCATTCACTCTGTTCTGTGCACCATTCAGGCAGAGCAGCTTTACTACATGAACCAGTGCTCTCGAGAGGACTGCCATAAGATACTAGCTCGCTACAACTGGGACCTGCAGCAGGCCAGCCGTTTTGTAATCCGCATGGCTGCTGAGAGACGCAGTGACAGACCTTAGGAACAGGATGACGCGTTTCAGTCAAACATCGCAGTAAAAAGATACTCTGTGAGCTGCAATTCAGGATTGAACAACAAAAAGGTGCCACTGTGGTGCTGTTTTCTCCATGTGGTCGGATCATTCCTGCATCTTGGGAGTCATTGCCTAACACTATTTTCAGACAGAAGCACATATGGAGATCTAGTAACACAATTTGGTTGTGTGTTAGCACAGCATTGGGGGGGCGGGGGAGGGGGGGGTCCTTGGTAATACCTCGTTCTCTGAGGAAACAGACATCTAGTCGTGTCCTGTTAGTTGTATTAAAGTGGCTGATTCAAGACATAAACTTTGTGGAAAATATAGCTCCTCTGAGTTAAAACATGTTCCTTCATGAATTAGAAGTTGTTGTTTTTGTTGCTTGTTCACCTCCGTATTCACAGGTATGTAACAGCTCAGCATTGCCCCCTGCCTACTGTGTGAATAAGTACCTTGTTTAAACCTGCACAGATCTGCCAACACGGAATCGCTCCACATCAGCACTTGTACTAAAAATGAAGAGTTGTTTCAAATGTTTTTCTTCAAGCAAAAAAAGTGCAACAGAGCTTCTGGTGGAACTGAAACGGTGGCCTGTTTACAATTTTAGTTGTTCATAGTTTGTAGTTCATTTTCATAGCTTTTGTTGAATATGTGTAATAGATTAATAGAAAAATAGATTGATGTATGTGTAAATTTTATCTAAATTAATGTTGAAATAAACCTGAAACGTATAAATTTCAAAGACAAAATTGTAATGAGGTGTCATTAATTCTGGCACCTTTTATCGTTTGCCATGCAATTTTCTCTTTTTGTTATCATAGCTTGTTCTTTTTTTTTACGCTTTTAGCTGCAAAGATTTGCACATAAATGTGAATTACTATTAGCACAAAATGTAGGAATATCTTACATATTGCAGCGATGTTAAAATACTTGTATATTAAAATATAAACACAGTACTGTGCAGAAATCTTAGGCGGATTCAAATAACTGCTATAGAGCAAGGTTGTCTTCAAAATACTACAAAACAGTAATTAATGAAACATAGAGTGACATTGTTTTGCTTAAATATAGTCTCATGTACAATTTGTGTAGTTTTATAAGGAACCTAGCTGCTTAATTTTACTGAGCATCCTGCAAAACTACCTTGTTGTTTGAAAAGTGGTATTTACATAATATGCTGCTTTCTTTTCTGGCCTTAGCTATTTACCTGTAAAATTCCATTTTAACTGGAATACTTGGAAATCAGAACTGTTTTTTTTTTTTTACTGACTTTATTTGATGACCTTATTATTGACATGTACATAAAGTTTGCACAAAAAAGACATAAGGTGCCTAAGTTTGCACAGTGATGTACATATAGTAATTATTTGAAATCATAAAATAATAATAAACAGCAAAGAATAGAGATAGTAAGAAGCAAAGGATGTTAGTTAAAATATACTTTACTCTAAAGCATGACTAACGAGCAGCATTATAGGTCTTTTATTACCAATAAAGCCTACTTTTATTCAATACAACAATCTAACTTTGGTATCATCAGGTAGGTAATTGTTAAGATGCATTTTTGTGCTTTTACATTTAATCCAGAGCAACTTACAAAACTGCTTTGAGGTTTTTGTTATTGGATAGATCCTGGATATTGGTTTTTTTTTTATTTTATTTTACACGAGTTAACCCAAGTACCTAAGATAATGGTAGGTCTTTAGAAAGACTGCGAGTGACTCGTCTGTACGGACATCTAAAGGAAGTTCATTCCATCACCTAGGAGCCAAGACAGAAAACGGCCTAGATGCATGTCTTCCTTGATCTTGACCAGTACATGTTTAACATGCTTACATATTTTGTAGATGTTATATAACCTGTATGTAATTTTATTTAATATTACTTTGTTGGTCAAACTACATATAATGCTGTATTTAGTCTGAAAATGTCTTTATCTAAAAATACCCACTCCAGAACCCTGTAATGCCAATCCAATCTAATAAACAAATTATAGTGCAGGTCATGTGATCAGGCAACCCTTCACACATGCATGTTCACCTAAGATGATTTAGATATACAATTAAGACAGTTGCTTTCAACTAATAAAGAAAATGTTTAGTATTTCACCCTAACCTTAACTCATCCTTCTCCCATGCAATGTAAAGAATTTGTTCTCAATGATAGAAAAAAAAAAGTTTTTACTTTCTTAAAAAAAGAGAAAAAAAAGTCACTCAAGCAGAAGTCATTGTTTTGGACTGGATTAAATTAGTCATTCACTTGCAGCATGCTTTTTTTTTTATACAGACACACCCAAAAGCATTAATCCAGCAGGGTGAGAGAGAACTTTCCAAATTCTTTAAAACAGCATCACGCTAAATCACCAGATTGTATCAGATGTTTGTTCATATGGTAGCTGTGTAATTATTAATTATTTAAATGAAACATTAATGATAATTTATATCACAGTTGAGTAAAACCTTTTGAAAGGTTTAATATGTTATATAATTGTCAATACAGTTTATTACAGTCATATACTGTACATGCATATATTCTTATAGAAGAACAAATAGAGGTTTAAGTACAGGTAGATAAAAGATTTCTTCAGGGATCTCCTGCTCATACCTGCATGCTTAACATCTGTATAAAAAGGCACCTTTTTCTTTTTTCATTTAACTCAAATTTGCACTAAAATGTGGCGATATTTAAAAAAAAAAAAAAAAAAAAAAATTTTACATTTAAAAAAATTTATCAGGTGTTTTTAAAAGAGAGCAATTGTGTATACATTGTTATGAGATAAAAACACCTTAGGGTACTTGCTGTAATACATTTATCATCAATTTCTATTCTTTTAATGCACAAGAACCTAAATTCCATATTCCTGCCAGTTCACAATAAAGACTAAGAAAGCTGATGTTCTTCCAGAAAAACCCTGTTTCCTATTATATTTTATGTAAAAGTCTTTTGTTGTGAACTTTTTCCCTACACAGTGGTAGGACTGTGGGTTCTTTAGACATGCCATCTTCCACCACAGGGAATACAGAAAAAGAAAGTACAATATTTCCGACAGTAGAGTCCTCCCAGTTACTACTCATTTTTTCCTTTATAAGCCAAACTTTGTGAGACAGTTAAACCCTTTATTTCCCAAATTTTTACTCTGTTATTTATCAACCATTTTAGTTAGCAACTACTATAACTAGTCTCAAATAATAGGAAACATGGAGGTATGAAAGTATACATCTTGATAGAAAGAGATAGATCTATATCAGCATGAAACGTATATCTGGACCCAGAGACAAGCCAGAAGACTAGGAGGTAAGAACAAAGTACAAAAAACCTAGACTAGATTATACTACACAGAATTATACTACTACCACCAAGTTATATGTAAAACATTTCATAATGAAATAAATCTTTGCAATTCTTTATAAGGAAGAGGTAATAGAGGTGGAAGAGGTAGGAAAAGATGTAGCACTGTTAGTGGGTTAGTGGCATCAATAACACACACAAAAGCTTTTTGACAGGTAAATAAAGTGAGTGCAAAACCTGATTTATGCAGGTCTATACAATCATACAGTAAGAAAACATTTAAAAAATCTGTTTTTTTGTGTGTGTGGGATGAGCAGAAAGTGCTACAATCACAACCATGACATTCTGAACTAGGTGTGTTGAGAAAATGGCATGCATATCACGTGTGAACAATCATGGAAGAACGTGAAAAACTGGTTTGGGTAGATCACTACTCTTTTGTCTTCAAATGTCATTCTGTTTCCTATGCGAATGGTGTAAAATATAAAATAAGAGAAAGCAATAGAAGTCCTTCTGAGGCATAAGGGTTTGACGAACAGGAGATGGACGACTGTTTATGTAGTGTTCGGGTCATAAAAATGATGAGACGAATAAATGAACGGATCAAGACGAATTGAAAGATGTCAGCTTTTCTAAGAGAAGACTGTGTTGCGTTGGTTAGAGTCTCCCACTTTTTCAAAGAAGATGAAATCCTACAAAGACAAAAAAGATAAGTCAGAAAGCTTGCACTATATACACATATGCCACCATGACGAATATATGTTGGGTGGGTAGAGT
Organism: Clarias gariepinus; assembly: GCF_024256425.1. Lineage (NCBI taxonomy): Eukaryota > Metazoa > Chordata > Actinopteri > Siluriformes > Clariidae > Clarias > Clarias gariepinus. Next base: position 32,745,427 of record NC_071100.1, read on the forward strand.
CAAACTGGGTCTTTTGATTGTGCTGAACATAGTTTTGAGACTAAAAACTGCCTTTTTTCTCTATATGACACACTAATGCACTGATTCAAGAATTTCACTAGTACTGCTGAGGGAGAAAGTATTCTCAGTATGCTGGAGCCATGATTAGACTTATTTCTGAAACCTTGGCCCTTCAGGAACTCCTTTAATGGCCCAAACATGTGGAAAATAGCTTGGAGCGAGCAGAGTTCCTGTTGCAATTGATGCATCTGTCAATTACCATAGACAGGTGCATCTCTTTTAAAAGACTGACAAGTTTTACATCCTTTTTTTTAAGGATGAGGCATTCTATTTGCTTACCATAACCACAGACGCGTCCGATCCATTCAGAGTCCACTGAGACTATTAGCCACAGTGATACATTTGCTAAGATGAGACTCTTAGCCGCAATAAAACATTTATGCTGTTCAAATGTTTTAATGCGGCTAAAAGTGTACTGTGCGTCAGTAAAAGGTCATGAAACTTTAAGCCATTTTCATGCAAATGAAATGTCATCTGAAGCCCCGGTTTGACTTCATATTTTAATATATGTGCAGTTTTGCTTGTGTGATTCTGACACGTATGTTCTCGAGCACATTCCATTAAAAAATAATATTAAGACTCACAATAAGGAAGCAAGCACCCATCAGGACTGCTTTCATTTTTACATCCATGTCCAAGGGAAACTGGATGCCGAAGTTGTCTGCATCAGTGAATACCTCCTTTAATAGCCCACTCCACTGCTTTCTGATTTGACCAATAGACCCTCCTCCATCCTTGCCTTTTAGCTGAGGGAAAAATCATAGATATGAAAGAAGACGCCGCCAAGCCAAGCTTTATTAAACTTGCAATACTAACTGCATGTACAGAAAGTAACACAGTCAAATGCTTAAAAACACAAAAAAATATTAGGAAGAACTTTTACTGACTCTGAAAAGCAGACATGCTCCAATCTTACCTCAAAGACAACATCCCCACAGCAGTTACAAGCTAAGCAGGGCCCCTCCAGCTTCATTACAGTCTCTTTGTTGGCACCCTTGATGGAGAATTTGGGGTAACAGGGGTGCCAGTCTTGTGTCACATAGCCGATGGTGGTGCCAGGGGGTGCCTGCACTTCCATCTTAACAAAATTACATGCTTATTATTAACATCACAGCAGATATGTAAAAACAGGAACTAAATTAGATGTCAAAGTAACCAGAAGGTTCAGACAGTAATACTCTCAATCACATGGCAAGTGGAACAATTAAAGTAATAAAGATGTGTTATCAAAGATATATTGGTTTTTTTACCGGGTAGTCCCCACTAACGTTATCCACATAACAATAAAACCCTTTTTATATTATCACAGTCTTACACAGTATTTTCCTATTACTTTAAATTTAAAGCCTAAATGCAGACAAGTTGTGTTTGTAATCATTTTAAATGCATGATGACACCATCAAACATAGGTTTAATGTTGTAAGATGTATTAAAAGTAACTTAATGTTCCTTAAAAACAAAGACTACTTTGTTACCTAATAAACATTTATTTAATGTTCCTGATTAATTAAAGCTGCAGTGAATAACAAGTGCTTGGATAGATTTGGAATTGAAACGGCAAGGAGCTTTGACACCTAAGTTACAATTTCCAAACTACAATGTGTGCTCCCTTCGGTTTCCAAACATCCATCCATTTAAGCCAAAGTTACTAAGCGATGGTTGACTGCAATGTTCACGCCAGCAGTCATTATTGAAGGGGAAACTAGACTGCTAAGGACCCCAAGCTGGCAGCCCAAAAACATTTACACATCCAATACACTGCTGGCAATTTGGAAAGAAAGAAAGAAAGGAGGGCAAGATCTGAATCCCCAACCCTGGAGGTATGTGGCTACTGTGCTAACCACTCGGCCACTGTGCTGCCTTTCTTTGTTCTTCATAAACTATATTATTATATCATTTCTAACATTAAAGCGATTGCATGTCACACACCACATTCTGCAATTTCTATGACAAAGCTATGAGCAATTTGAACTTCCTTTTCTCCTAATTCTAACTTGGGAAGATTGATGAATAAGCTTTTAAAACATCCAATAACGTACAGTTTTATAGTAACATACAGACAAAAACATACAACATGTAACTATACAAAACATGAACAATTATGTTAGCATGGACAACCTGGTAGTATTGAAGTTCAGTATTCTGCCTCATTAAACAAACCCAACGTTAATACCCGATACCTGAAACATACCTGATTTTAAGACATTAAAATGGCTGAATTACAAGAGTTAGGAAATAAACATTTATTGTATACCTTTATTTTCCTGAACCGCTGTGGGTCACCCTAACAAACCTTTAATAATAATTCTTATTCAAGGCTCCATCTGGGTGTCAAGTCAGTACTAGCGGGATATTTGCATGTACAGTCATGCTACAGTTCTTCTATAATAAATGAATATTCTTCAATATTCATTTATTTTACACTAATGCCTTGGGACATTCTTACTAAATAATAAAATCTGTCAGCATCATCTATCAAAGCTAGTGGGGGGCTAAGCTAAATTAAATAAACAGTAGGCTACATGAATGATGCATGACAATTGATCAATTTTAAATAATGATTTCAAGTATGCACAAGTTATTTTTTCCATGTCGATACTCTCAGTCCTTAAAATGTGATGTCATGGCCTATTTAAAATGTGATGTCATGGCCATATTATATAAGTAATTAGAATACCATCTGAAAGGCTAACAGTGGAATCAGATAAAGTATTTGGAGCCAATCAGACTGCAATCTTCGCGATTCTAAAGCTTATGGCCAGTATAGTGTGAAAAAGATGAAAGCAGTTACACATACAAAAACTCATCTGCATAGCCCTCATAAACTCATACCTCTTGTAGGCAGCAGGGGAACCAGCAGGAGGCACAGCGATAAGGGCGAATCATCCGTATAACCTCTCGGTCACTGTTGTCTTTAATCTTCATGTCAAAGCTCCTAAGTGAACCACAACAGTTCCGTGTGCAGCAGTCGTTCTTCTCTTTGGCCTTGTAGATCTTCTGGCCCATGCTGTTCTTAACTTCATACTGATTGTTGGTTTCAAAGCCAATGAATGCTGTGGACAAATTAAGCAATTGTAAATAATTACAGTACAGCAGAAAAAATGAAAAATTTACCATTGTTTTCAATCAGTCATATTGAATACTTTTCAAGAATAAAGTTTGCGCATGTTATTTATGAGTACACATTCCTTATTTTTTCCATTCTGCATCAGTTCTCTGAAAGGACCTACTGACTCAGCTCACTTTGTTTTTACTGTAAACTGTCAAGGCTAAGATTAGAACAAACAAAGATCACCTTCCAACAACTCCACTTTCTGGTGAATCAGAAGCTGATCAATCTGAAATTTTAAAGTTAGAATGTTTGGTTATTAAATACACCAACGAAAACCATATAAGGATCATTTAAAACAGAAAGCAGAAATACCTGTGCTAAATATTCCAGACCAGGTGGTATGCCCACTGGCACCGATAAAGGTGTTGCGGCAGAAGGGACTGAGGGTGATGGTGCACCACCTAAAAGTAGAAAAACAGTATTTGGATTTGCTGTCAGGTTTAACAAATTCCAACAAGCACTTTAAATGGTTATTCAGTTCCTCCCCTAAAGGTCTCATTCAAAATCCTAACATAAATGGTTTCTCTTTGAGAAAGGGTCACAAGTAGAAACATTTAAGACAGTAATGTAACTATCCAAGTACCTCGCAGGTGCCTAGGCTTTTAAGGGTAACTTGCGTCACTAAAAGTCATACTTCCAGTCTATTGCTTATCTAGCATATGTATAGAATAGTACGCATAAGCAATATCACATTAGATTGTCAGATTGTCTCAGCCAGCTAATTAGGTTGCTTGCTTGGTTAGATAGTTAGTTTTTGTTAACTTATGTTGTATGTAGCACCTTGGTCCTGGAGGAACGTTGTTTCGTTGTACACTAAACTGTGTATGGTTAAAATGACAATAAAAGTCTACTTGAACGAGAAAGAGTGCTGTTGCACTTGCCATCAACATAACTTTGATGCGGTCTTAAGCATGAAACTGCAGCCCAAGCGCCGTAAGCATCACAGCTATGCTAATTTGAGTTGAGGAGAATAAACTTTAGCCTTTACTTCTGGATTCCAAAGTTACATCGCTAACAGCATTAAATGGAAAGCTAGATTACTAGGGTGTAAAATCCCTTGTCCCAGGGATGGGAGAACAATCTGGAATTCAGCCTTGTGTAAGAAGCTAGTTAGCTTAGTAGCCATAAATAAAAACATGGATGTTTCACATGCAATTTGAAATGAGTTTGAAGCAGTTACTAAGGAGACAATGTGTTTTTTAAGATGACAATGTTAACAGATGTGTTCTGTGCATTACCACGACATGTGAAATGTCTCTTGTCCAATCAGATAGCTTGATCAGAATTAACTATTGTATAAAAGTTCTTTTATCACAACACATTACAGACAAAAACCCTTCTAAACTCTCATCAGATTTATGTCTTCTTTTGATATTTGCCTCCATATGCAGACATTGGGGCTGGTTGCTGTGGTGGGCCACCTGGCCCTGGCTGGTACATGACTGGCTGATTTGGGTTTGGTTGGTAGCCCATATAAAATCCCGCAGGTGGGGCAGCAGGTCCATGCTCCCCTTGTCCTCCTACTGGGTAGGGAGGTACAGAGTCACCCATTTGGGTCATGGGGTATGGAGCCTGGTACGAATAACCTGAACAAAAAAAAAAGAAACAATGTGACCAAAAAAACAAAAAATATATAAAGACATTAATTCCATAACAAACAGGCATCATAATGGCATCACAAAACAAACAACAGACAACTGTTGTGTCATGTTCAAAAGAGAACAAGAATTCACCAAGTTCACCAAGGAGGATGTAGGTGTGTTTTACTTAATCTCTTGCTCAGGTTGCAACACTTGGTAAACGTGCATTCTATTCCATGTCAGAGTTGACTGATTTCATTGTGATAATCAGCTTAACCTGAAAAATCATTTAAACATGCTCAAGTGACTAAATGTAATTCTGTAGGCTTGTCTGTTTAAAGGGGTGTGTGATCCTCATGGTTCTGAACTCAGAACTTCCTGGAAACAGTGAGGGTTAACCCAGATGGAAAACGTTTCCATTACTTGGAACTTTTCAGCAAGTTCAGCAATGAATGCACATGCTCTGTGATTACCTTGCACTTGGGGAATTCGCCACTTTGCTTTGCTCATGGGGAATTATACTTCAGATTTAATATAGAGCTCAATTATTTATTTTTTCTTAGATAGAAATAAGTCCTCAATTTACTTACTATAAATCTGAACTGAATACTTTTACCAAAGTTTTCACTTGGTTAAGAATGCTTAATGCATCACTAAAAACGTGCCTTCTTTAACCTAGATATTTTACAGACAAATATTTTACAACAAAAATGTGTTTTTTGACTAAATACAGGCAAATCAAGTTACAACACTTCCCTGAGATGAGCACAATGGCTTCTAACTTGAGCCCTAATAAGATTTGAGAAGTCACTTGACTGTCCTTGCAACAGCAAAATGGAGCAATGCCAGACTTGACAAGACTGTTTTCTCAGTGGTGACAGGCTGAGAGAGACACAGCTGTATTGTTCGCTCATTCTGGGTTTTTTTTGTTTTTTTTTAAGCTGACCAGAAATATGTTTTGTGGATTGTAAGAATTTAAATTTAATATATGAACTATAGATGCTGAATCATAACATTTTCTGTGAGAAGAAAATCAGCCTTGGGATACATTTAAAACACTATGATTGTAAAATGTTCCCCATTCTGGTGTGTAACAATTCTTCAAGGTGGCCGCTGCAAAAACGCGCATTCTTACAAAAGGTATTGAGATGAATGAACAATGAGACTAATTGATGACAACAGCTATAATACATAACCTTTAATGAGTGGTTTATGGCAATAAATGTTTTTTTTATAGTGGCGCTCCCTGTTACCACTATAAATGCCGAATAGATGAGGTATATAATTACGCATAAAATGCATGGAGAATCACAGGCTCCAAGGTATCTCAGGAGCTCTATATTAAAAAATTTAAATGCCCCACATGACACTTCCATGAGCACAACATCCAGAAGCATAATTTAACTAACAATAAATTACTTTTGGACATACTGAAATTGGGGACATAAAAATCTTCCTGCAAATATCCAAAAATAAATCTTTTGAAATGTGCTTATGTTGCTCCTACTCCCCTAGACAGGTATTTTTTGTTGTTATTGGCAAGTCAAACTACATTGAAATCAAATAGAAGGAAATCCTTAGTTTTTGGCCTAATTCCATGTTGACATGTGATGAATGAAACGTACTCATGAAAAGTTTCTAAATGTTGCTTCAGTCTGTTTTGACATGGCACTTATCTTGTATATTTACTTTTAACATTACAGATTTGCAAGTTATAATGTTAAAAACTTCAAAATGTACTGGAATGCTACAGTACATTTAATAAAACCAATACTAACCAAGAAAATATTGATATGCAACTTGGCCTGTCAGATATCGCCAAAAAGTCAGTGCACAGACTGTAAAATTGACTTTTAAAAAGTCAAATGCCAGGTGATGTACTGTAAATAGGCTAAGAAAATACTTGTTTTTTTGCCTGCCCTAATTCATATAAACCACTTTACCTGGAGCAGACATGTTGCAGCAAGATGTGTAAATACACCGGACTTCTTGTCCTAGTGGAGATTAGCGTCTACAATACAAAAATGGCTTTTGTTAATGGAAAAAAACAACCCATGAGAATATTAAAAACTTTCCATGAAAAAAAATATATATATCACTACCGGAGATACAAGCAATAAAACACAGGTCCTAAAACAAGACAGGTATTTAGGCAGGACTATTACTTTAACACATGTTAGTTGTGGCAAAAACTGGTCGGTATAAAGGGCAGGGCCTTATCAACAACAGATTTGTTTAAAATAGGCTAGTTTAGACTAGTTGGACAGGTGACTCCATGCTCTGGATAATTCACTAACAATCTCGAGCACTAATAATCTTATCTCTGTATGAAAAGGGTGAGTTTTTCCTCCTCAGACCAGCATAAATCACTAATTAAACTGCAAAAAAAATAAAAAATGCAACAGAGTGTTAATAAATCTTAAACATTTCCTAGAAGCAAAAGTAATATTATCATTAACATTGAAAACAATGTGTTTCTAAGTAGGCAACAACCAAATAACATTAGAGAGAGAAAAATATGTAATTAATCCACAATCATATGGTAACAACAAATAGGTTTACAATTATTTATTCAGTAAAATTTTGCTGATAGAAGCATCACGAGCAGTGTGAAATGGGCGCAAGACAATTTAAGAAAAAATAGCCATACATATATTAAAATAGTAAGTACAAACATACTTGGTTGTTTTTATGTAATAGATACACATTTAACACTTACATAAGGGAAGCAGCTGCATAAGACAAACCGAAAAAGGAGCAGCATGACTTGATTAAATAGCAATAAACGAAGCAAAGTCTCATGTTGATCAGTGGAATGGAATGAGTGCTCCCGATCACCTCTAGAGATGAGGTTTTACTTAGTTTGAGCCTGTTTCAGCCTAAACACTATGTACCAAGTTTACAGCTTTTCAACCCTGTCCTGGAGTCCCTCGTGTATTGACAACATTAGTGCAATTACTAATGTACCCGCTAGAGGTCGCGTACTAGCACATACAGGTTAATGTATAGCGTACTGTACATACAAGCTACTATTGCATAGACCACTGGCAACAAAAAGCCCGTCACCCAAGGGTGTGGTTGATTTTTAAATATGGAATGTTGCATGCTTATTCTCTGGGAAAAATAAAAAATAATAAACAGAAAAATAATATTGTATTTGTTTAATTTGTTCTGTGCGAAAAAAAAATTAAGATTTAAGGCGGCTATGTAGAAAACAAAACAAAAAATCACGGTCAAAAATAAATAAATAAATAAATAAATAAATAAAACAAAACTACAGCCATTATACGACAGAGGACAATCCAGATAAACGAGGCTGTAAAACTCTGTGAAACACTTCGAGAAGTTAAAACGATTTGTTTGCATAAGTTGCAGCATGCGCAGTGTTAATGACCGGTTTTGACTAATTGCAGTTACTAATAGGCCAGTCGAGGACGCCAGCTTGAATCAATAACCCGTTGTATTAATGCTGAACAGACTGTATAAAATCAAAGAATAAAAATGGCAAATTTCCTAAAGAAAAATTCTCTCATCGAACTAGCTCGCTTTAGTGGAATTTCCTTCTGCGTGTTTAGCTGTGGGCGTTTGGGGATGCTGGCAGGCACCTTATCTATATCTATGTGACACACACTCACAGACGCACGCACGCAGCACTCCACACACAATGTTTAGATAACTCTCTGTAACGCCACTGCAGCTTCCTGTTCTTTTAACAAGCTACAGTTTTAAAAAGAAACCGCCTACAACCAGATAAAGGGGGACATCTGTATGTGGAAAACATACAAAAAGAAAAAAAAAACACGATTAAAAGAAATCTCCAGCGAGGCTTTAAACGCTCTACACATGTCTGTAATCCCCCAATGCCAACCAGTAAAAACAACATACTGAAATAAAGTCGAATTTTGTTTCAATCGCAAAAACTGCACTAACTATTCCAGTATTATGGCCTTATCCTCAGGTCTTACCAGCAGAGGTCTTTTTTCCTGGAAATGCAGACCTCCCCCTGAGGAGAGAGCACTCAGCACCGACACAACATTCCGCCTTTACATACCAGTAACATGTCTGTGTTTGCGCGCTTCAAAAAAGTGCCTTCGTTATCTAATAGTCTTACCTCTTCGGAAATTATTTCAGTAATACAAAGAGACAATTCTCTCTGCCAAACTTCTCTCTGCTACGGATGTAATCACGAAAACAAGAAACTGCTCCTTAGATTTGCGCACTAGATGGTCCTTAGCATGACCGATGAAGACTCCGCCCACAAATAGCTCCCCCCCCGCCCGGTTACACGCCCATCCCTTATAACCTACAGACTCCTCCGTCCCTGACGCCATGTATGGTTGACTTCAATTAACTACCAGGAACAACAACAACGAAAGTTCATCCCGTGTTTACTCTATCAATCAATACAAAGGTGCCACACCTTGTGCGCGTGGGCGTAGACCAGTTTATTTAGTTTATAGCCATTTAAATCTGCGTATCACGATAAACAGATAAAGATATTGTTAAACAATCACACTTTTCCCGCTAATAAGGAACTTCTCAGGCGTAGTTAGTGAAAAGAGCGCCCTCTGCAGTTCGTGGTGTGTTGCTCTGGTTCAGACGCGCGCGCCCGACACTACATTTAAACCCTGAAATTAAATTACGTCACCGACCAAAACAAAACCTATTCCCTATTTCAGGTTTTATGGAGGTGTTTTTGTTTTTACTGCTTCTGTTTTCTAGCTAAACAAGTCTGATTGAGAAGAGAGAGAGAAAGAGAAAGAGAGTTTAAGTGTTGGGGTGGGGTGCGTAAGGGTATTTGCTCTGCCAATCATATGGAAAAATAGAGCAAATATACTGGATTAGCCCTGGTATATCACTCACACTCACTCCCTCATGTATATCCTGTATAAAGGGTCATGGGGAGCGTGGAGCCTATCCCAGGAGACGTAGTGCATGAGGCAGGGGACACCCTGGACAGGGTGCCAATCCATTGCAGGGCACACACTCACATGCTCTTACACTACGGACAATTTGGGACCCCAATTAGCCTAATCTGCATGTCTTTGGGAGGAAGCCGGAGAAGCAGGAGGACCCCACCAAGCATGGGGAGAACATGCAAACTGAATGCACACAGATCTGAGGCAGGGATCAAACGCTCAACATTAGAGGTGCAAGGAAACAGTGTTAACCATTAAGCCATCATGCCTACCCCGATATATAATTTATATAAAATTTTTATCTTCAGGTCATAACCATATATTTTTTTGTTGTTATTGTATCCTGACAAGTCTTTACTAATTCTTTATAAATATATATTTTTTTTTTGCTTGGAAAAGTTTTTTCATTATTTCTCTTATAATTTATCCCAAAGGTCTACAGACAGGGGTTGGGCTCTGGGCTCTGTGCAGGCCATGGTAGTTCTTCCACACCAAACCCATCAGATCATATGTCATTTCATGCAGATGGACACAGTCATGCTCGAAATGAAAAAGACCTTTCCCAAACTGTTGACAAAGTTGGAAGCCTATGATCTAAAGTGTCTTTGTATGCAATAGCATTAATATTTAACATTAGATTACATTAGATTCAACTTCGTCATTGTGCAAAGTACATATACAGAGTCAATGAAATGCAGTTTACATATAATCAGATATTGCATACATGTTTTATATGTATGTTATATAGTTATAAATTATACAGTATATACAGAATAAATATATATGATATGGTTGGAATAGACAGTAGTGCAATGAAGGGCACAAGTTATGGATGATGCAAAGATGCACAGTGGATGCAGCAGTGCTATATAGACAGAAATTGACAGTATGGTGGTGCACATATTACTCTTTACTTCTACTAAGAAGGTTCCCAAACTCTGCAAAAACACCTTCTGGTCATTATCTGAGAATACATTACCACTGCTGCTGAGTCCACTGGCTATGTGTTTGTAACTCTTTGACGTTGTGTGGTCTGTCATTTTAAGGCTGAGTTCTTGTTTCTAATTGTCCTTTTTATTTCACAATACAGTATACTCACCAAAGTTGGCTGAAATCTTCCCAACTGGCTGTTGGGCAAAAATATCTGCTATACCATTATTAAAGTCACTGAACTGTTTAGCATGAGACATGCTACTGCCAATGTTTGTCTATGGAGATCACATGGCTGTGTGTTTGATTTTGTGCACCTGGTAGCAAAAGGTGTGGCTGAAACCCCAGAAGTCAATTGCCTGTTTGCATATACAGTATCACGTCATTCTGGGGCATGAACTGCAGGTGGAGAATGATACTTGTGTTCACAAAGACCATTTCCTTAAGTGTAAAGTAACTTATGGGCCATTTTTACGTACCTAACTGTTATTTAACTTCGTTAACATGATAATGTTATTGTTTTTTCTTTGATTTGTTGGAATTTGTATCCTTATAATTGATATACTAGGACATGCACTGATAACTGACACTAGCTGACTACTAACACTATTATTGCTACAAGCAGTTGTGGATTTGTTGTTCCTCTTAGGCTGCATATAAAGGTTTAAATGATGTTAGGCCTGTCGACTGGGTTCCCACAGCTATCCTTAGTATGCCCATGTCAGAGGCATTGCGTCTACAAGAGGAATGGATGAAGTCCAGAGATACACAGAAGGTACAGAGGCCTTTCTGGATGTCCATGAGTTAGCTGAGATCCCAGAGCAGAGGTCATCACTGAGATGTTACTTAAGTAACAATAAAAGAAATTGTAGTAATAAGTGTAGCAAGTATCCTGTGTTATAGTTGAATAAGGCAAAAAGCGCCTGACAACAAATAATAATGCTCATACCCCATGCCCATGTTAAATGTTTGGGAAAGAGAACCTGTTTTTACAACTTCCTAGGAACACTGTAAAATCCATTATAACAAACTGGAAAAATATGGCATAACCTAGACACTAACAAGTTTGGTTTGACTTTCCAAATTGAGTCTACAGGACTAAGATGCAATTGTCCTCTTAAGGTGTACATGACATGACAATTAAGAAATTACAGCGCCTACTGGCTGAAATAGGAGAACTTGTTCAGAGATCATCATGTCTGGTCTCTTTTGGAGCGTGGTCAGATGGAAGTCATGCCTGAGAAAGGCTTACACAAGGGCATGTCTGAAGATTGCTAAGAGATTTTGTAAAAAATGTTTCTGCTATTGGGTCTAAAAGCATAACATAATTTTTTCAGACCAACTTTACCAAACATATTTCTACCTTCAAGGACAGTGGCGGTAGCATAATGCCCTTATGTTTCACCAACTGCAATTGGAAATCCTGTTGCCATTAAGAGTAGGATAGGTGGAGCCAAACAAAAGCAAATTCTGAGAGGAACCTGTGTCAGTCAACCAGAAATTAGCTTTTTTTAGTAAAAAAAAAATCTACCTGGACTGTTTACTGCACTATAAACAGGAGCTTTAGTTAATGTTCACACCTAACATTAGTATGAAAAGATCTCAGTGTCTTTAACTGTGGCATGATTGATTGTGTGAAATACAAAAAAAAAAAAAGCGTGTGAAAAGAGGTACTGCATGCTCTGAAATGCATGATTGGTTTAAGCTGACAGGAAGTCTATGACTCAAAAATTATTCTCACAACTTTGATGAACCAGGAAGCATCTTAGAAGACAAATACATCAAACATTAGATATATATTATCTATCTATCTATCTATCTATCTATCTATCTATCTATCTATCTATCTATCTAGAATTTCCTTCAAAAAAGTATCTATCTATGCACAGTGTCTATCTAAAGTTTGATGTGTTATTGCCTTCTGAAATGCTTCTTGGTTTACGAAAGTTGTTAGATGTTAACACTTCTACCTTGAGGTAGATGGGCGAGAACAGCAGAACAACCACATCCAGTTTCATTACTGTCAACTGAGAGCAAGAAATTGAGGCAAACACAAACTTATTGAAACTGTACAGTTAAAGAAAAAGTGATTGTTTTTTAATTGTCAACTATTCAGTTTCAACAAGATTCCGGTTGTGCCTCATGATCGAAAGTTTAGATAACTGCATGAATGTATAGGTGTACCAAATAAAGTGGACAGTGAGTGTTCAAACAGGACATGAAAGCCAAAGCACAGCAACATATATACCAAGGAAAGTATTGGAAAGTAAAAAAAAAATCTTTATTTTAGATGAGGTACTTTCAATACCCAGAAAATGCTTTTGAGCAGGACTTGAAATTGCTGTTCTTAAAGGTTTCCTTTAAACATTTACATTTACATTGAGGAATGGGGGGAAATGCTAAAATCAGTCTCAAAGACACATTAAAGACAACTGCAATGGCTGCAAAATCACAATGCACGACATGCTTTCTCTGGAGGAAATTTCTTATCAATGAACTGTTTTTTTTCTCTTTACTTTATTTTTGTAAATAACTATAAGGACATAATAAATGTTTTTTTTTTGTAGAGAGTCACTTAAAAACTAAATATTCCATTTAAATATAATTAAATTTGATGTTTATAATGAACACTTGCTGTGTAATGTACATGTGTGTTGGGACTGAAATCTGAACTGAACACAATCATGAGACATAGTTTTTTAGCTTAATTTGTGATTACTTGTTTGTTATTTTCCACAGTGACCTCTACTGTACGAAGCTTATACGGAAACCTGCTGCAAAACCAAAAACATATGCAAACGTCAAAGCGTAAACAAAAAGAAAACCCTAACCTGCAAGTCTTTGTACCCAACGGAAACACACCAATCAAGAGAAAAACATGCAAACTCCATGCACAGAGACCCGGGGTGGGAATCAAACCCGAAGAGGATGGACTACAATGTGTGTGAAAGTTCTGATATCTGATTTCATATTGGGAGAGTTAAGGCTGTTAAGAATTTCACCTGTATTTACGTCTTATCAAGTGACACAGGTAACTAGTTTAGATAATGTTGTTAGTCTTTTGGCTGTTCCTGTTGCGGGGTCGCTGCAGTGGACCATCTAATTCGCACTACAACTTGGCACAGGTTTTACGCTGGATGCCGTTCCGTAGTTTAATTAGTTTAAATAATATATGCTTAAAAACACTTAAATCTTGGCAAACCAGCCCTATTTTCTCCACCAACTAAAATTTTTTTTTTTCCTCAGCCAATTTCAAATCAATCTCTTCCACTTTCTGTTCAGCCTGCCATCACTCTGTTTGGGACACAATCCTCAAAGGTTTAACACAGAGGTGAGAAGTCAAATATGGAATGATGCATAACCGTCATGTCATACTGGGATTGTTTTGTCAATAATATTCCTTGGAAAAAAGTCTAAAAATTATAAATATACTAGAGGTTACTCGCATACAGACCATGATGCCTGTATGCTACTGTACCATTACCTGCAGATAGAGTTCACAGTCAACTCGCTGCTGCTCCTCACGCTGCTTCAAGGTTTCGGCAGCTTTTTATTCTGTCTGTTGGAGGCGTCGCAGGTTTTAATAGCCCTGAGCTCGGCCCAGACAACGCTGCCTAGTGTTACATTTGGTTAGGAATGCCCGTGACATGCTCACAGTATGACATAAAAGTTGATCATGACACTGCCTACTTTTGCATCAGGTGAGGAGGGCCTGTGACACGCCTGTGACGGAACTACACGCACAAACACATTAACGCAAGGACAGGTTGGACTTGGGATTGTACAAAAGAATTTACGTCAGATATTCTATCTTCCCGAGTTTAATTTTTTTTTCAGAGACATTGATTTTTTATTTAAGTGTAAATTTAATAATAGTATAACCCTCTTTCTTGTATTAAAAATGTCATTGTAATATATATATATATATATATATATATATATATATATATATATATATATATTTGACAGTTTTTATTATTTTTTAAATTGCAATAACTTAAAAAATACAAAAATAAAGAGGGAAATACAAGGATACACATTAATTACAGTAGAGCAACACAGGACAATAAAGTATTAATAATATAAGCATACAGAAAAAAAGAAAAACACACGAGAGGATAATTACGAGATATACAATGAGGGATGTTACCAAGAAACACATTTTCTTAAATTAAAAATGTCATAGAAGTCTTTTTCTTCTTATTATATCTAATTAGTTTAAAATATTTAATTAAATTTTGCCTTTAGGAATATTTGTTTATGAAGAATTCTGATTTAAACCAAAAATAATTAAATACATGTTTAAGAGGGTTTTTTGTTGTAATTTTCATAAAGGAGTAAGATGTTGATGTGATCTAAGAGGTGACATTTTAGGAGACTTGAGAACCTTTTTGTCTTCTCACACTCAGAAAAAAAATTATTAAAGTTTCATCTACTGTATCACAGAGAAGCATTTATTAGCTAGCTCCAAATATCAAGATAAAACAGAGTTCACAGGGTAAATAATTATTTTGTTCTGTGGGACAATTTTCTCTAGGAGTAATTCTTCTTTAAGTTATTGAGTATTTGGGTATTTTACTACTAATAATTATTATTACATTGTCTGTCTGTTATGTCGATACCATCGAAAAGTAATTTCAATTGTTTAATAAACCGTAATTTAACGCGGAAGTGAGAAGGCGCAACACGGACTGACGTCACTTCCGACCCTGGCGGTTGTTTGGGGGAAAGAAACATGGACGCCTCCACTAAGACCTGTCTCTTCTTTGCTCTCTCTGAGCACAGAAAGCTTATGAACAGATTCTTAGTCCACATTAATGATGAGGCGGAAGAACAAAAAAAGCGCACAAGGTACTTTTATTTAGTTTCATACACTGATGGGGAGATGCAGCATTATTTATGTGTTGCTATGTGTGCTAACATCTAGTGGACAAATTGTTCCCTAGCATCTCAAGCAACATAATTAATATAGACATGTATTCCTGCAAGTGCATTTATCACTGACAGATGTCAGTCGTGTGTATATGTTGTTGTTAAAAAAATCTACAGTTAATCTTTCAAAATTAAAATGGAAAATTAGCCTGGTTACTTTCCAGTAGTTCATTAAATTAATTACCTTATTAGGAGAAATTACTTTAAAATCTTTTAAAATAGGCAAGTCCCTCTCTTTCTAAATACAACCAACAAGGCACTGTTTGTTGCATTAATCTTCAAACAGAATATATACATTCGCCAATCAGCATTAAGGATTCAATACACAAATGAAATGATTAAACGAAAAATTATCAAGAAGGGAAAGAAAAAGAAGAGTTAAAAACACAACAGTAGGGTTTCTGAGACCGCTTGGGGCCATTAATGCAAACCATAGTCTGTATAAAAAGAACTGTGTGTTGTGTGCATTTTCCTTTACCATGTATTTTAACGAGAGACAGCCTCATGGTCTGTGTGCACGGAGTTTGCATTGCTTTCCCCGTTCTCCAAGCGCCACGTGGTTCAAAGCGATGCTTCATTAGGTGCCGCTCCTTCTGCGTCATAAATAACATCGCTAGTTTCATGTTTTACCTATTTCGATAATGCGATTGATGACTGGGTAAACTGAGTAGAGTGATAAAGCACTTGTAAGGCCTGCAGTAAAGAGTATGGTGTATTGAGCTTATGTAACAGCTCACTAGTGAAGAGCTAAATAATACTGATCTGATCCTTTTTGTCTTTTGTCCTCTTAGGATAGCAACAACAGCTATGCTCCGCTCCCCAGAAAGAGTGACACTGAAGACTGGGACAAAATGGGAAGTCATGCCGAACATGGATGACGACGCGTTTTTTCATCCTTTCAAAGTCACCAAAAGACAGTTTGATTTTCTCCTGATGGTGCTGCAGCAGCAGGGTCTAAAATGGCAAAAAGCTAGAGGTCAGCCAACAGTACCTGTAAGAATGAAGGTCTTGATGTTTCTGTGGTACATGGCAAACCAGAACGGCTTCAGAGACATTTCAGACAAATTTGATGTCTCGGAGTCAACAGCACATAAGTGTGTTTTGGAAGTGCTTGGCATTTTTTCAACTCTAGGGTCCTCCTTTATCTCCTGGCCAAATACAAGTAAGAAAAAAGCATCCTCAGCTGCTTTCCAAAAGTTGTGTGGCCTCAGCGGAATCATTGGTGTACTCGATGGGTGCCACATCAAGATAAACCGACCAAACACAAGAGGGGGAGACTACATGAACAGACAGTCATTTTATTCTGTCCTCCTTCAGGGGATTGTTGATGACAGAGGGCGATTTATTGACATCTTTGTTGGACCACCGGGAAAAGTTGATGATGCCAGAATGTTAAGGGCCTCCAACTTTTATGCAGACTGGCAGGAAAAAATGGGTGAATACAGATTGCTCGGAGACAGTGCCTACACCGGGCAGGCCGACCCGTTTATCGTCATTCCGAAATGTGATGATGGTACTCTCACTGAAGATGAGCAGCTCCAAAACTCCAGAATTAGCTCTGGGAGGGTGGTCATAGACCGAGCTTTTGGAAGGATGAAGTGCAAGTGGAGGCGGGTGAGAGACCTGCAGAACACTCGTCTTGAAAATGTGGTCATGATTATTATGGCAGCTTGTTTCCTCCACAACATGTGTATTGGTGACAACGAGAAGTGTGAGGAGCACCTGCAAGGCTGTCCAAGGCAGGCAGATGACAATGTTTAAGCTTGCTTTTTACATTTTTATCATTATGATACGTGTTTAATGTTTAGATTACAGTACAATTAAAAGTACACTTGTAACCATGTCTAAGGATTTGCTGTTACATTCAACAAGTTTTCAATAATTGATTTATTTGATTTGCCAATTACATTAATTTCCCCTTGCCACAGTGAAGTTTGAACACCCTGTGTAAAGGGTCAGCTGGTTGAACCACAGGAAAAATATAGTAAGTCTCATATAATCATTCTTTGCAAGTGTGGTGAAATATGCATGCACAAAACATTCAATTTGAGGTGGACAACTATTGATGATCACATCAGTTCATGTTAGCCAAGAACAAGAATCTGAGGCTACTATGGGTATAGACTCACCACAAGGGGATAGTTAATAATATTGGAAAAGAAAAAAAAAGTATTTTCTGTTAAACTGTCCAGTTTTATTAATGGCTTTCCTACTCAGCCAACCTGAATATAATAAACCATTGGCATGTGGTAGGGATAGTGCACATGAAAAATCTACAGGAAGGGCAACATTGAGCAGAATCTCAAAGCAAGCTTTCCAGCACCTTGTGTAATTGAAGCTGTTTTGAGAAAGAGCGACGAGTCCCCATTGAGTAGTCGTGTAGTGTTCCTAATAAAGTGCCCACTGAGTATGTTTTTTTTATGGATGGAAAGTGTCAGTTAATTCACAGTGCACTTTATATACCTGGACACCTGCTCACGCACGCAGTTCTCATAAGCCAGTTGTGTATCTTACATGCAAAGGAAAAATGCTAATTTGTCTTTTAGATTTAGTCTCTGTGACTGTTTTTAAAAAAATATTTGTAGTAATAAATGACATTTCAATACCAGGAATTTAAATGAAAAAATATCCATCCACAAATCTGTCACCACTACCACACTTTTAACTGTATGTTGCCAAATTACTAGAAATCTTCCATAATTTATTTATATTTTATTATATAAAATTTTCAATATTTACTATTATTCAAAATAAATTTAGAATATTTAATTATATTAAATGCAATTTTTATTACACATTAACATCAGATATTAAAATAATATTAATAGCACAAGTTGTAATCTAGCCATAAATTAATCCAGTTACCCCAGGTTATCCTGTCATGATCTACATTTGTGGATTTTTACCTTAGATCACATTTTAATAAGCATGTTAATATGGATTATAGAACCAACTTAAAGTACTGTTTCATATTTTTGTTTATTTTCATTATATATGTTTTAATCCACTTGCTTTTTGAAATATTAATTTAACTGCTGCAGAGAACTGAACTACTTAACGTCAACACAAGATCACTGCATAACTGTTAGAGAACACAAAACACAGGAAATCATCAAAGAGACCATGACAAACTCAATATTTTATAAAAATGAGCATGTTTACTTTTTTTTTTTTATGGCCAGGAAAAACTGACCAGTAAACATGTTACACAGTTTACACAAAAACCATTCTGATTCCTATGACTTTTTGGTAGCAGTGAAAATGTTTCAACAAGATGTACATATCAAACTAACAATGTAAATCCAATTATGTGCACATACAACTAAATTGGACAGACATTATTTAAGGCTATGCTATAACCCCCACCCAAAAAAAATGTTACCAGAATCTTATAGCATATGCTGTAGAGGTCATTACATTTTCTCCAAAAACTTACACATTAGCTCCTCAAATCCCTTCTGGGCAGATTTCATCTGGGCCAAAATTTCCTCATGGCGCCGCTGACTGGCCGCCTCAGATTGCTTTAAAAAGTCCAGAAGAGTGGAATAGTCCTCGTCAGTCCTCCTCCGCTTGCGCAGAGGTTGTGTTGGAGAAGCTGGTCTCGTAGATGTTTGCCTTGCTGTAGACGAGTCTCTCAGACCATCAATACTTAATGCCTTTTTTCTGCGCCCCATTACACCTTGCACCGTGCCAACAGCAGGGAATTCAATGTCATGATGGCCATCCAACAGCTCTTCCATCTCAGTAAAAAACTGAAACCGTGTTTTTGTTTGACTGCTTGTATTATTATGTTCCAAGACTTTCTTGTATCCGTCCTCAAGGGTGTACCATTTTCTGGCCACCTTACTTGGGTCAAAAGTCTCCATGAAATGTTTGGACAGTTTATTAGCTATATCTATCCATAGGTTTTTCTTTTGACCTTTGGCAGACTTAAGTCTGTAATTCAGCTCCTTAAAAGTTCTTGGAAGACCTCTGCCATCTGCCTCCAACTGGTTACGGATTAAATCGATCAGAAAGCGTGTTTGCTCTTTATTGAAAGACTCATTTGGTGGCAAGGGTTCATCTGAGGGAGATGTTTCTGCCTCTATATTGCTTTCTGTAAGAACAGAACAATCAGAGATATACATCAGCAACCGAAAAGCACATACCTGTATGTACATAAGTGCCTTAGAATATAAAGTGTGGCCCAAATATCTGGATCTATATGTATTGTTTCTTATATGAAATTATACATTATATTGTCAGACAAAACAATGTATATAAGTGTACAATGTGTAAACACTTCAGGAAAGGAAAAATAATATGATGTATACTATTAATATTATGTTAATATAAATCATAGGATCACAAAAAAAACTGTATTAGAATATTTATACAGTACAAGTTTTTCCCCTGAAGAGTGTACACATTTTTTGTCTCATTATATAATATTGTTCTTTTTATTTCTGACCCAAGATAACTTTTAACAGAACCTAACATAAAACTACTTAAACAATGGTTTCACTAAAGGGGGAAAAAAAAGAAATCACATATGCATCAAACATCTGTAGTCCTGATACTTAAAGAAATGTTTAACTTTTTTTATTCAGCTTATACAAGGACTGTGACATTAAAGGTCATCAATTTTAATATTTTCTGTAATCTATACTTTTGGTTAACTAATTACAGCACTCATTGTGAACCAAAAAGGTTAACACATTTTCAAAAGAAGGCATTTTGGTAACATTTACAAAATAATTGTGTTAATAATTCACTTAAACACACTATTCATGACTACAGTCCATCTGGCTAATAATTGGTTACACTTCATAAATCCAAAACCAATTGCTACATCAAATCGTTATTCTTTCATCCATTCTTATCCTGTGTAGGGTCATGTGGGGTTTAAAGAATATCTTAAAAAGCTCTGAGCGCAAGTCTGGGCTGGATTGTGTGCTGAATCATTTCAGAGCAGAAGCGTACCTAACAGACATATGTTAGGGGGAATCTGGAGATGTTTACAATGCATGTCGTAGGGGGAAACTAAAATATCCCAAAGCACAAACATGGAATGGTGTGAGGACCATGCTCCCAAACAGATAATATATAGCAAGACAATAAAAAGCAAACAACTCTCTCTTTACACATAGATACATACTGTGTGTGTGTGTATATATACATACACACACACACACAAAGTATATACAGTACTGTGCAAACTTCTTAGGCACCATAATTACAAATTAATAAATAACATTACAGGAAAATATATGCATGGCTGTCAATAAAATATCTACATAGTACAAGACAGACCAGTTTTCAGATGGAAACAAAAAAACTAAAAAAGTTACCAGAAGAACTCACTCTCCAGCAAGCTCAGTAAAGCCTACCAACTATCTCTTATAGTACTGTGCAAAAGTCTTGGGCACATAAAAGAGGCTTTTGAAAACATGTCTGCATAGAAGAAACCTCAATAAAAAGTAATAAAATAAACAGTCAATATTTGGAGAGAAAACTTATTGCTTAAAATCAGGAGTTTGAGATGCAGATTTGTGCAGTTTTATAAGAAAACTGCAGTTAGGGTTTACTGAGCATGCTGGAGAATATGAGTTCTTTTGGTAACGTTGTCGCACTCACTTCTTTCTATTTTTATGCAAATCCCAGTGACCAACAAGCAATTCCTCACCACCTTAACAACCTGAGGGGAAAAAAGTCCCAAAATGATCCTTGAGTCAGCAGTCTGAAAACTCCATTAGTTTTTTTGTTTCCATCTGAAAACTGGTTTGTCTTTACAGCCATGCATATATTCTCCTGTTATGTTATTTATTAATTTTTAAGTTATCTATGGAAATACTGAATGATTTTACATAATTATTTTGCAGACATGATAAACATGTATAACAAAATTGGTACAGCATATAATATGGTGCCTAAGACTTTTGCACAGTACTGTAGCTGGAATATGCAAATACACTAGTGCACCTAGTGTAATGAGTAAAAAAAAAAAATACGACTGGTGGTTAATGACTGAGGCATTTATGATGTTTTGGCTGTACCAGAGTCTGAGTGTGTGTTGGGAGGGGGCGTTTATTAAAAACACTCACCAGTAACATACACAGTCAATCTCTCTGTCATGGTGTCGTCAATGTAGCACGCAGTGGCCTCGCGCGTCGCCTGGACCAGATGCTCATTGAAAGGGTTACTCCTCTGCGTCTCCGCGAACAGACTCATCCCACTGTCTGCCAAGCCTAAGGGGTTTAAACACACACACACACACATTACGTTACATTCACAGTCTTTGGGTTGATACTGTAGCTACATTTATTTATAAGCATCATCATTTGTAAGAACTGCAGTGCACCAACTACAGCGAACAATAGCAGCGACTGGCGTTAGCAACAAGCTAGCCAGCTAATGTTTGTGATCTGGGTGATGATACGCTTGTGTTTATCTTGAACTTAACCTCGCTTGGCATGCTCAGCGTCCTAGATTTAACCGAGTGTTGTGTGTGTACTCCCTGATCGAAAGCAAATACTCCATAATTACATCTAAACGTAAGTAAAAGCTACTTTAATGCGTTCGACTTACCTCGGAAGTAGGAGCTCGGAAATACGTCATTTTCGACCTCCGTGTGGTTACCCGCTCTCAGCATCGCGCATGCGCACACTGAAAAATAAATAAATTAGTGTTTTTTTTTTATTTTATTTTTTACTTCTCTACCTGATTTAAACTTTTATAAAAGTCAGCAACATGAAAAACAAACAACTCAGAACTCACAGTTGTTATAGATCAATTGAGTGATACATTTATCATCTCACTTTGTAAATAAATCTTTTTAATGGTCTAAAAAGTCTATTTATATTGGACATTTGAAATTGTAAATTTATTTTCACAAAATATAAACTTGATAATATATACACACTTTAATACAATATGTGTGATTGGAGTATTAGCCTAAGTAATTAGTGACAACATTCATAATTAGGCCTAGATGTATTTCCCCTAGATGTTCAGTAACTACTGTGCCCATAAGCCTTTTAATTTTATAGTAATAAAGATACTTACTATATAGTACGTGTAAAATCTAGAATAAAATTTTCTGTAAAACAGTGTCAACTGAAGTATTGTCCCACATTGATCTCCAAACACAACAAGCAATTCCCCACCACCTTAATAACAACTTGAGGAGAAAAAAGTCCCCAAATGATCCTTGAGTCTGAAAACTCCATCCTGTGGGCCACAAGAAGTTTAGTGTTTTCCCTGCTTACAGCACACCTGATTTCAGTCATAAGCTGATTAACAGCACTTCCTAATTGAAATGTGTCTGGCTGCTGTTTTTTGATGAGCAGCCACCCACTTTGTCACAGAGCTATTTTTTTTATTTACTTACAGTTAATCCACACAATGCATAAGGGTGTAAAAATATATTTCTTTTACGTCCAGTTAAGGCCACACCATGCATAGTGTAACTAGAGATACACTGTGTTAACAGTAATTGTTCAGCAGAACCATGACATGTAGCTAATCCAGTTAAATTATTTGATTAAGCTAAGCTAAATCTTTAAATAAAGAATATCTTGCAAATGATGCAACCTTTTCGATGAGAAATCAAATGTTTGATTTTATTAACGCACAGACACACTAATGTGTCCGCTAGAGGTCCTCGCATTGCTTGGGCTTTGATTCTGTAAAGCTGCTTTGCGACAATGACAATTGTTAAAAGCACTATACAAACTGAATTTAATTTAAGTGTCTCAATATTCCAGTCACACCAACCCATACAGTATATACTGGACACCTCAGAGTGGCGCAGTGGTAAAGTGCTCGCCCTATTATCCGAGTTCGATTCCCGGGTGATGCTGTAACCTCGCGCAGCTGGAGGTCTAGAGAGAGTTGATTGGCCAAGCTCTCTCAGTGAGTTGGGATGAGAGGTACTTAGTGCTTCCACATTAATCACAGCTCTACAGCCAGTCAGTGGCGTCTGTGAGTTAATAGTTGCTTATAACATTTCTCTGTCATACAGGTTTTAGGCCTCTTTGGAATTCGGTCATAAGTCTTAACCAAAAAAAATACATATCAATTGAAAAAAAAGCAGGTTTAATGACGTAAAAATAATGCAAATTGAAAATCTGATTACCGTTGCCAGTGCGCCGCCATGTTGCTGTGACGTCAGGTCTGTTTATGTCAGAGGATTCGTGCAAGGTGGATGTTCCCAGAGTTTCCGACTTGGAATTCCATCTTGAACGACAGTTTCGTTCCCATTTGTATTACCGTATGAAAGGTCGGTGTTTTCCGAGTTCTACATAGTAGATTCCAAAAGTCTAACGCACTCGTGCACACAGACAAAAAGACACCACAGTGAAGTTCAGGAATACTATCGAGCTAAAATCATGTGACAGAGCAGGTAGTATAAGGGCAGTATGAACAGCAGAGGTCAGCATGGACTTGGACTACTACACACAAAGCCACAGGACTCTCTCCTGACCCAGTCATGTGCTGCTTGTGTATAAAGTTAAACAGGCTTAAGGTTATTACAGATTACTCAAGAGACATACCAAGATCAGATCCAAACTGATCAGAAGCATCAGTTCAAATCAAATCATCTTATATCCAATAAGTAAAATAAGTTTAAAAAACATTACTAAAAGGTTCAAAATGACACCAGCTATTCAGGCCATCAATCAGAACAACACAAAGAACTAAACTGATCGGATTTGCTTTGACTTTTGATTCCTTTACACCATAAATAACACAGTGCATTACTGCTCACATATGATGAAGCACATTACTTGCTAAGTATATATATATATATATATATATATATATATATATATATATATATACTTGCATATATATATGTGTGTGTGTGTGTGTGTGTAAAGTGAAATCTTTTCTTTTCTAACTTTCCAACGGACAGTCGTATTGCACTGCATATAATACCAAGCATTTCACTGCATATCATACTGTGTATGGTTGTGTATGTAACAAATAAAATTTTCATTTTTAATTTGACCTGAAAACAACAACAATCTATGAGGGGTGTCTATCTGCATGTGCGTATCACGGCTCAACAAAGAATTGACAGATTTGAAAAAAATAAAAATAATTGTGAGACTTTACAAAGACGGAAAAAATATAGTAAGATTAGTGGCCAACTAAAATCAGTTAAAATATAGTTGTAGCGGTGATCAAGAGGTTGAGATTGAGCCATCATGCCACTAGTCAGAGTCACAGAGTGCATCAGAATTGCCACAAGGGTTATCATTAGAAATCAGATTTTTTTTTTTTACAGCTTCTGATTTTACAATGTAAAGGACATGGCATAACATTAACCTCTGTCAACAGAATAAAAATTAAATAAAATAATTATATATATATAAAAAAAAAAAAAAACTTGCTGGCTCTTTGGCACAAATCTTCAAGATTGGTGTGGACCTAACTAGGATTTTAACAATAAGGGGATAGTTTTAACAGTAAAGCACATAGGTGGGAGAGTGGTGATATGGAGCTACAGGAGTGCAAAAGGTGTTGGGGAGATAAATGTATGTGGAAAGATCAAAATACTGGCTAACAAAACTCCCAGTCATCAGAAGCTCGGCAGAAGTGAAATATTCCAGCATGATAACAATCCAAACCACACTGCCAAAATCATGCAAGAGTTTCTAAGAAAGAAAAGTCTAAACCTTGGCCTGGCCAAGTATGTTGCCTGACTTGGATCCAACAGAACACCTTTGATTTATTTTAAAGACGATGGTAGTGCAACACAAGGTCCAGCAAAGAGTAGCTGCAAAAAAGGGTCTTAAAGAATGGCAGAACCTCTCCCCAGAAATGTGTGCAACAATGGTATTCTCTGTGCTGAGGACGACTGAGTCAGTCATCGTAAATGAAAATAGACATTTGAAGCTTTGATTTTTTTTTTTTTTACTGACTCTGACTATTAAAAAAAAAAGAAGTATCTTTAAACTGTGCTTTTAATTTTATAAAGAGAAAAACCCTACTGTTCTTCCTAAAAGTTTTAAGATTCATGTTTAAAGAAGTAATTTTATTTTATTTCTTAGTATTTTAAATTTATTGTCTTGGGGGCAATTTAATTCTGGAGAGCAAGAAACTATTCCAGCTTTGTCTTAATTTGTGTTATTTCTAATATTTTTTAACTTCTACTGTGGTCACCATTTGTTACAACTATACAATGCCAACCTGGTTACCCATATTTTGGGTAAAATTATATATATATAATTGTGTATATATATATCAATCCATCAACTCTATTACTTGTTATCTGCATGGCCACAGGATTGCTATTTCACTGCAACAGAATATAATTATTAGAAATGTGAAAGAATAGAGTAGAAATAATTTGAAATCATTAGAAATATTAGATTCTATACCCAGCATGATTCTTTACGAAGAATGCTGAATTTAAGCATGAAGAATATTGAATATCTCAGTCTGCAATAAATTGAAAGAAATGCAATGTAATATTGTACATACAGCTTATATATCTCCAAATAAATATAGCGAAATAAATAATACTGTATCACCTCAATGTCCCAAATGCAAAAACAGTATCGGCACATTCTTTCATTGACTTTGGGAATGCCCTATGATTGCTGATTTTTGGAATAGTGTTTGTGATAAACTATCTATAATACTGTACTGTACATAAACAGAAGGTTACAGCATCTCAGTTAATGTGTCTGCTGGGGTCTTGCCTTTCTCTTATTTGGAACATTCAGATGTCTTTAAACCTTTGCTGATGTTGGCGAGGAAATTAATTACGAATAAATAGGTTGGGATAAATTACATTATACTCTCTTATCAAGGAATAGATAATCTTGATTAAAGAGGCTATTATTATGGATATATATTGAAATATATTGAAAAGTAAAACCCAAATAATTTTGGAAGCTATAGGTAACTCCTTTGAACTGTCTTTACGTTGATACAATTTATCAAGTATCCTCAACATGACCACACTGCTTTTTTTTTTCTTTTGAAAATTCACTCACTCACTCATCTTCTATACCGCTTTATCCTGTATTGAGGGTCGCGGGGAGCCTGGAGCCTATCCCAGGAGACTTACGGGCACGTACAGGGTACACACAAATACACACGCTCACACTCATTCACACACTACAGGCAATTTAATACGCCAATTAGCCTAACCTGCATATCTTTGGACTGTGGGAGGAAACCAGAGTGCCGGGAAAAAACTCACCAAGCACAGGGAGAACATGTAAACTCCATGCACACAGAGACGGGAATCGAACCTGGATCCTGGAAGTGCAAGGTGACAGTGTATCCATTACTATGTAAAATAAAGAAATTAATAATAATATTAATAATAATAATTTTAAAAATTGCCATTTCTAGTTATAATGTAGGGGTAAATATACATACAATATATCCATATGTATATGTACAGTGAGGCTAATTACTATGTAAAAATCTTCATATTAAATGTGTGTGAACAAATCTGTTGCATTTACAGAGAATTTAGAAATTTAGATGAAAATATATAACTATTAAAACAGTAACTACAAAAGACTATTTTAGGCAGATGTGTAAAAAAATTATAAAGTAAGAATGCTTTTAAAAGTATTGTTTTTAATTGTTTCTTTTTTTTCAACAACAAAATGCAAGGTGAACCAACCAAAGAAAAATCTAAATCAAATCAATATTTAGTGTGACCACCTGGCGTCAATAGTTCTTTTTGTGTTCTTGTCAGATTAGCCCTGCAGCATAAAACAACCCCAAAACATACAGCCAGTGTCATTAAGAAGTATCGAAAAGAAAAAGGAGTCCTAAAAGTTAATTCTCCAAGGAACAACCTACCTGCTGAGTTCCTTCAAAACCTGTGTGCAACTGTACCTATAAGAATTCATGTTAATTCTGGTTTTGCAGGCTAAGAGTGGTCATACCAGTTACTGATTTGATTTGTATTTTTTTTTCTATTTTATACCAAATATTGATTATTTTATTACTCCATAGTGCTTTTTATAACGGTTTCTTTTATGTAAAAATGTTTTTTAAAAGCATTCTTAATTATTTTTTTTATTTGCCCAAGACTTTTGCACAGTATTGCACTACTGTTAGGTTTTACTGAGTGTGCTGGATAATATATGTTCTTCAGGTAACTCTGTCACACTTGCTTCTTTCTATTTTCATGCAAAGCCCAGGAGCCTACATAGGATTTTTTTTGTATTTTTAAACCGGTTTATCAAGTTGGTTACTTTTTTTTACAAGCATGCGAACATTCTTCTATAACTTTATTTATTTGCTTTAATCTATGTTTAAAAATATTTAACATTTTAGGAACACAATATTGTTCATAATAATGCAGACATGATAAACACATAGAACGAAATGAATAAAGGCATAAAACTAATTGACATTTGCAGAAGCCTTCAAGCACAACACGATGATGAGACTCTTAGCTGCGGTAAAACATTTGAATGGGGCAAATGTTTTAAAGAATTCCGTTCATCTGTGAATAAGGATCCTGGCCGAGGTGGCTCGGAGCTTACTGCATAATCGACTTGAATTTCCCTTATCTTAAGGCACTCAGCATAATTAAATACTTCAGTAAATCTGCACATAATTATAAGTGCAAGAGAGTGTATGAAATTTCTTGGATGTGCATTGTAAAAATAACAGATAATTCATATTCATGGCTTAATGTGCAAAAAAGTTTAATGTAACCTATAAGAGATTAACTGTCATACCATATACCTCATTGTAAAAAAAAAAAGTAAAAGGTAATAACTTACTAGGTTAAAAAGGCACTCATTTGGGATAATGACCTTGTGTTTTCCTTGTATTCCATGTGCGTGCACACACACACAAACACAATATAGAGAGAGCTCTTGATGGTAGATCCTCTCGACACTTTCTACACACTTTTAATGCTGAAGCGTACACTGTGGCCAGAGAATACACTCTCATGAGTTGTTGCTACAAAAATTAAACAAAATGTATTTCTTTAAACCAACTGAGTCACAGTAATACAGAACATGACGTCAAGTTTTTACTAAAATGTCCAACCAGGCAAAGATAATATAATCTGTCTGATACATATGTAGAATGTAGAAAAAACATTTAAATAAAAAAAAAATTAAATTAGGTGGATAAAAAGCAAAAAGGAGAGAAGTAAGTGATAGATGGTCTGAACGGAAAGTGAAAAAAGGTGATTGGAAATAGAGGGAATAGAAAAGGATGGATGTTTAATTCGAATGTTTGGAGATATTCGCTGTAGACATAGCTCTTCACATGCATTTCTCCGCTATATAGTAATGTTAAGTTCACTGTGATATCTATCAGTTTACGTCTGCCAGAACAAACAGCAATAAACGCACTGTGTAATAGAAGTCATTTAGTCATGACATGCTTTATAAAGATCTCTATAAATTATATGGATTTTAATAGATTATTAGGAAACCTAAACCTAAAACCGAGTCTTTTAGTTTTAGTGCTTTTTGTAGATGTTAATGAAAAGCAAACAATCATAGAAAGGGTAAATGCTAAAATAAAATTCACTACTCTTACAAAATAAACCAATGAATAGAAGAAAGAATTAAAGAAATCGAAATCAAGATTTGGAGTTGTTAGTTTTTAGTATTATTAACGCTATAAACCAGTATAATGTACTTATGAAATCATCATCCATATCTGTCCTGGTGGACACAGTAGTGAAATATGATCTGTAGTTGATGCCGTCTTGACTAGGCATGCTTTACAGGCAACTACTGTTCTATATTTGGCTGTGCTGATCATGCAGGGTACTTATAGGGCAGAGGCCCGGAGGTGGGCGACGGCAAAGATGATCGTGGTACCAATTAGAGTACTCGGCGCCATGTATCTGAGCTCAGATTGTGTTGACAGACTCCTGGGCGGGCTTGGTGGGCATTTGTAGTACACCAAGTTTATTTACATCGTCCTTTATCTGTCAACGACCTCTCAGTGTTTGGTGGTCCCTCAGGCCAGAAAGGCCAGAAATAGCATTAATTAGGACAGGGAGGGAAAAGAGGAAGAGAGAAAACGTGTGGAACCGCTTGTAGGCCATCAACAGAGGTCTATAGCGGTCTCGACTCCTTTCTCGTCTGCCTGTGTTTGTACGCCTGCCAGTACTACCATCCCTTGTGGATGATAAGGATTGAATCCAGCAATGAAATTGGCAAGACAGCATTATCAGATGCTCCGGCATGACCACACACTGAGTCATCCAACTGCACATCCCTGGTCTCTTTAATAAGGTCTGCCAAACTTTCTATGCAAGGAGGCAATATGGCTATATAAACAGACGTATAAATATTTGTATTGAACTATCTACAAATGAATGACTAAATTCCAACTGCAAAAAGGTAAAAACTACCCCCCACATTTTATTTATTAATTTTTTGCAATTAGAATAATAAAAAAAAAAAAATCAGTCTGAAGAAACTGCATTTCTGTTTAAGACTATTTGTGTCCCCTGTGGTATAAACAGATCTGGTACAACATTTGGACTCCCGTTGACCCCTGGCGTGCTCTGGTACCTGGCACCAAGACATTAGCAGCAGATCATTCAAGCTGTCCTGTAAGCTGCAAGTCGTGGCCTCCATGGATCAGACATATTTGTCCAGGACATCCTACAGACACTTGATTGGATTAAGATCTGTTGAATTTATGGGTCAATAAAACACCATGAACACTTTGTCATGTTCCTCAAACCATTCCTGAACATTTTCTCCAGGATGTCAGAGCGCATTATCCTGCTGAAGGGGCTCATTAGGGAATGAAATGGTGTACTTGGTCCACAGCAATGTTTAGGCAGACTAACTGCCCTCCACCCATCAACCCCAAATCATAACACTGGCTCCAGAATCTTGTACATTGGTCACTATGCATGAAGGGTGCATCGGGTTCACGTGCTTCAGTTCTTACGCTGACATGCCTATATTCCCACAGCTACAAGTGGTTATGCTCCCTAGCAAAAAGGTCCCAAAATTTCCCAGAAGATTTTTGTCTAAAGCATCACACTGCCTCTAACAATTTGTCCTCTTCTTATAGTCCATCCTGGGACCAAATCTTGCTGCTGATGAACAGTTACCCAGCCGTCCAAACCGTGATTTACCAGACCAGGCCACCTTCTCCTATTGCTCCATGGTTCAGCTGTCCACATGCCCAACTGTAAGAGGTTTTACCAGTGGACAGGGGGCAGCATTGGCACCCATTCCCATAAACACAAAGTTGCAATTTACTGAGATTTTAAAAACATTTTTATGAGAGCTATTATATCTTTTTAGAAGTTTTTTTGTGGGATTAAACCTGGCAGGCTAACCTTTGCTTCCCACACACAGCAGTGTGCCTTGCTCACATAGACCTGTCGATGGTTCAGCAGTTATACTTCCTTAGACCACTTGGTAGGTACTAACCACCACATACTGGGAACACTCAATCATCTAGTAATCACAATGTGGCCCAAATATTTCAGATCCTTACACTAGCTCAATTTTCATGCTTCCACCACATCTCCAACAAATCTTTAAGAATAAATAATTGTCTGTCTGATAAAGCCCAGCCCTGTGCACATGTTATTGTAATGTCTCTGCTAGCCAGTTAACTAGGCCTCTTGGTTAGCTAGTTTAGTGTCTCTGTTAATTTATGTTGTAAATTTATGTTGCATGTAGCACCTTGGTCCTGGAGGAACGTTGTTTCGTTTCACTGTGTACTAACTGTATATGGTTGTAATGACAATAAAGCCTACTTGAACTTGAACTTGAACTTGGAATAATGAATGTTATTTCACTCATCTGTCATCTGTGGTTTTTAATGGCTCATTGATACAGTAAGTGTAAATATAAGGTTAAATATGTAAAGATATTGTCGTTATCCATCACTATTGGGAAGAGATAAACCCTAAGAGATAAAAAGTAAATAATGTATATTTGAAAGCTCAGTGGTTAAGGTGTTGGACTACCGATGGTAAGATCCCAGGTTCAAACCCCAGCACCTCCAAGTTGCTGATGTTGGGCCCTTAAGCAAGGCCCTTTACCCTCAACTGCTCAGATGTGTAATGAAATATAAAAAAAATGTATGTTGCTCTGGATAAGGGTGTCTGCCAAATGCTGTAAATGTAAAAAAAGAAAAGATTTTTAGTTTTGAGTGGATTCTTGGTATTGCAAGGTTTAAAAAAAAACTATTAGGCGCCACATTCAAAACAAAAAGCTGCTTAGGAAGGGTTGCACTTCCTAAAAGCAACCAAAAAAAATAGCCTACACCGGAACTTCATGAAGCATGATTGAAGCTATAATTGGAATCGTCTGTTTTGGTTGAACAAGACAAGATCAGCTTTTTAGGGGACAAAAGGGGAGCACACACACACACACACACACGCTCAAAAAGAAACAAAAGAATCAGGCAAAATATAGAAATGGATAAGTGATTTGGGGCTTTTTTTTCTTCTGCAGTGATTGTTTAAGGATTCTTGTGATGATTGATGCCATCTTCAATTCTACTTATGTTCAGGAAAATTTAGCCCAAAATCTTGGCAGGAGATTTTGTATTCCCAACTCAAGCTCTGAATATGGATTTCTGGGAAGGTTTAGCAGAAACTAAAGCTCCCACTTCTCGTTTGCAGCATTAAACTAAAATTACATTGTGATCCTGAAATGAAACAATATTGTGGAGGCTGTCAATAATTCAGGTGTTCATATCATCAGTGCTTATGCTTATATAAACATGATATTCAGGAACTTGGCTCTGTGCACCTATTAAATTGTTCTAAAACAAAATTGCTTTCCTCAAGGTCTTTGTTTACTCACACATTCTCATTTATGCTCCTTCTCCTTAAACTTTCTGTCTCTCTCTCTTACACACACACACACACACGCACACAAAGACACAGACACACACACCCTGGCCATAATCATCCTGCCATCCTCTGAACTTATAAACCCACCCCATCTTCTTGTCTACAAATACTCAGTGCTCAGTGCAAACCTACAGAGAAGAGCATCACTGAGACCAAGAAGCAAACTTTCATCTGTGTACCAGTTCCTGAATAAGCTACTGACAAGGTAAAGCAGGAAATAATCTCGTTTCACTTTCTGAAGCTATTAACCTTGTATTTAGCATACATATGTAAAGAAGCAAGGTATATGGATAAAGAATTACAACATTTCATTGTAAAACGCAAGAAAAATCTACAATCATTTACTTATTAAAATTTAATTAATTATTCATTATAAAGTTGCAGTTTTTTGTGATTCTTAGAAATAAGATTTGTGATACATATGGTCATTAAAAATTTTTTTTTAACATTGATGTAAACGCTTTATAATAAAAAAAAAAGGAATTAGAAAATAACAGATGTGTACTTGTATTATTTGCCCAGTGTAGATTTTAAGTGTTTTTTTCTTTTATTTCCTGGTGTTTCAGATGTTGTCACACAAGTGTTTTCTGCCCATCTTGGCTCTGTGCTTTTTAATGCATGAGGTGTATTCATTCCTGCTACCAGACAGGCTGCAGCTGATCAGAGTAAGTGCTAATGCAAAACATTAACTTCCACATAGTTTTAGTTATAAATCTTAGTATTTCTATGATTTTTCTAAAATCATAGAGCAACTGTTTTAACATGTACAATTGTGATGATCTGGCTGTAAATCCTAAAGGGTTATTTTTTTTGTTTCTCTTCTGTAGACAAGCCACAGGTTGGGTCGGGATCTCTCTTCTCACCTGTCCGAGCTCTCGGATCTTGTAGAACTCATTCCCGAGAACGGCGGGGAAATGACCCGTGACTGGGAACCTATCCCTGCCCGGTCTTCAGCCGCCTTGCCTTCCCCTGTGGAACGCATTTCAACACCTCACGCCAGCACACAGCACCACAGGAACAAAGACAAGAGGTGAGGAAAGCATTGAATAAACAAAAGGCATCATACTTATACCTTCAACTTCCTTAGAATAGAAACCGTAATGTGTTTTTCTTTGTGCTCGAGTATAAACGATTGTGCAGGTCAACAAATAAATGACCCTAGGTCTGTTCATCCTATTTTCCTTTCCTTCCTAAAGGCTGAGGGTGACCGTTCCCTTGGACCGTATTGGTAGCTTATACTTGCCAAGCAGAAAGAGTAGAAAGGTAAGCACTCTGACTTCAATCCTTAAAAACCTCTTCCAATAAATTATGTAACATTGTAGTTATCGTTGACTGAAAATATATATTTGTATTTATATCCTTGAACAGATTACAGCTTGTTGAGACAGAGCGTTTTAAGAACAAGATTTTTCTTTCCCTCAGGATGAACCGGAGGAGCAATGAGACTAATCCAACAGCACTAACGCAGGACTCATGTACCATAACAAAGACACAGATTAAGCCTAATCTTGTAAATAACAGATACAGGAGATTACCAATTTAAACTCTCTTCAATCTAGGATTAGACTTGATATGTATTTAGAAACTTGTTTTGAACAGGTGTGTGTGTGTATGCATGTGTGTTTAAAAAAAAAAATTCTATTTATTGATATTTAATGTCACCCTGTAGTGGTATGACAACTGACAGACACTGTATTTGTGTGACTGTGCTCAATAAAAGTCTAACAAAGACAATAATTTAGGTCATGTCATTATTCATTAAGAGAAGATAAAAATAAATAAATACAATAATAATAATAATAATGATGATGATAATAATAATAATAATGGAAAAGCATTGGATAGGATACCCAATAAAGAAAAGACTTTATTTCTTCAGGTACAGTTAAAGAAAACATCAGATGCCAAAAATATACCATTTGCTTGGCTTTTCTCTTTGTTTTCATATTATGTACAGTTCTGAAAAGGATATGATATTTACAGAGTAAAATAGGAGAAGAGAGGGTCTAAGTTTAGGGAATTTCAAGAAATCCCTCACAAAGAAAAAAACAAACAAAAAACCATTAGAAACAAAATGCCACAACATTTGCGGCTTAAACTCTTCTGTACACAAGATCTGGTCTCTCAACTACTAATATTCTATGTGTGTGTGATTTTAATCAAATCTCAGACGAGATTAAAATCCAAATTAAGCTTCTTAAAAAAAATAATAAACCAGAGCAAATAATAATTACATCTATTAAATGGGGGTGGTTGAGTGAGCCTCAACACTCGGGTGGCAGTTGCAATGCTTTTAAACATCATTCATTCGTCTTAAAAAAAAAAAAAAAAAAAAAAAAAAAACTCCTTCAAATGTAAACCAACAAAAATATTTAATTTGAAACTGCTTACACTTGGTAAGAAGACAGCAGTGCAACCAATGGAAATGTTCTAATCTGATAGATCCTATTATAAGTCCAACATTTAATGTTCCCTACACAGAATGATCTGGAGTTGATAATTAAGTGCTAGTAAAGGACAGGACTCAGGACTGCCACTGTGCTGACATGCACAGAGAGAGAGAGAGAGAGAGAGAGAGAGAGAGATAATAATTACTTAATTACTACCTGTTAATATTGTTTGAGTATTAGAAATCTGAGAACAAAACTAAGACGTGTGAAAATGACAATGAACAACCTATTCACAGATCATATCTTCATGTAAAGAGACAAACCTTTGCATCTAAGGATCTGTTCTGTAAAAAGGCTTTTCCATCAGAATTCGTCGATAAAGCCGGCACTAAACATTCCCTGATGATCAGACCAAACTGACAGACAGATCGCTCGGAGAAAAAGCATTGCTTAAAAGTTTGTCTACAGACATGGAGAAATTCCCCTTGTGTAATTAACCATGTATATGATTGTCAAATATGTGAAGAACTGATGCGCCAATAACGTGGGTCTCAAAAGAACAATCCAGTTCAGAAACAGTGTTATCGTCTCAAACTTGTTAGAAAAAAAGCAAAGGACGAGAGCGTGAGCTTCCACAGATTTGGTGTCTTCTCTAACTGTCTTTTTTGTGGCCTGATCGCCTCACTTCCCTGCATTTGTGACAGTAGAATATGTCCGGGACGTTGGACTTCTTGATTTTGGCGCAGGACAGATGCACCCATATGCTGCACTGGTTGCACTCAATCATCGGCCGTCCTGCAAAAGGTTTTCCGCAGTAGCAAGTGATCAGATCCCACGAGTCGTCGCCTGCAGGACAGAAAGGCCGAGTGTTAACATTATGACAAGTACACTACACATCAGTACAGGACAACTCAATTTCGCTCCTCTTTGACCCAGGTGTCAATAGTTCAATCATAAGACCTGATTTTAGATCTGACACGTGTGTGTGGAAAACTGCTGCTTTCGCAATGTGAGAAGTAAAGTGTGAGTCGGTTAAACAGACACCATAAGTTAAACACTAATAACTAATGTGAAGTAAGATGCTCTGTTAAGCTCAACAGCCTCAATATGATCAAATAATCATATCCTTTGGACCAGTGATTTAGAGTTGCAGTGAATTTATTTATTTACTTTACTCGTACACCACAATACCATTTACTCACTCTACATGTAATGTAGACTTGCTTGCAGCACCTTTTTCTTTTAACGATGTGATCCCTCTTCCTACGCTGCTGTCTTCAATGTTGAATCTGTTTGCTTGCTTTTTTTATTTACTCTCTCCCTCTCTCTCTCTCATATACACACACCAAAGCAGCATAAACTCTCATACTCAGTATTCTGGAAAGATATGACTTTTTCAAAAAGTTTCAAAAACTTTTTTCTCCTTAATTCTCATGTGACCATGAACAAGACTTTGCTGTCATTGTTAAGATGATGATGAAATGACAGCCCCAACATTCATGTCACCAGTTCTTGGTTTCAGGCTTTGGTGGCAAACTAAATTGATAACTAACTTTTTTCATGGCTGAAAAGCACTGAATGATTTAAGATTAGACAGCCGTACGAGGCGAGTGAAAACCGGCCATCTACGAGGTGCAACACGTTAATGGGCATATTGTTTACTAAAAACTGAACAGCTTATAAGAAATCCGGAAGAAATCACAATGCAAAAAAAAAAAAAAAAAAATCAGGTTTGAATACCTCGAAAAATAATATATATACTTTAAATGTTGTCCTTAAATTAGTGCAATTGGATAATTTATTGTCTGACCCTAAAACAATTTTACAGGATCCTAAACAAGAGTCTGAATTCACATAACTCAATAATAAATGTTCATTCCTGCAGTTCGTAACATATCCAGTAAGTGGCAGTAATGCGTTACCAATAGTGTAACAATTAAAATGAGCTTGCATATGAAACAAGTATTATTTTTGACACACTTTATCAATCTATGTCTGACAGAAAGACAAATTATAAGCCAGTACTGCTCATACAAACTGGCTTTACACAGTGTAATACACAAGTTTAAATTATAATGAATCTGCATTACACTTACTTTTGAGGAAGTACGAGTTATATTTAAGTAGCTGAGTAACTAACATGTACACATACAAATGTGTGTGTGAATGTGTGTGTGTGTGTAATTATATATATTTCACACACACACACACACACACAAACACACACACACACACATCTATCTATCTATCTATCCATTTATCTATCTATTCATCCATCTATCCATCCATCCATACACGCGAGCATATATATAAGTTGGAAAAGGGGGGGGGGGGGGGCTGTTTTAAATTGTCAAATATGGAGCTTGCTAAACAAAGAGGGACCACAATGATTAACATGAGCTTATTAACACGTGTTCTCAAGGTGCAACAATTTTACAGCATTCATTCATTTCAGGAAACTGTTTTATCATAGTCAGTGCAGTTGTGGTTTTATTGGCGTCTTTTCTTGTATTCTGGGCAACAGAACTAAGTAACCTCATTACCAAATATTGCAGGTCATGTGACCATCTTCCAAGAGAACAGTTTGTTAAATCCCAAACAGCTTGAAATTTGAACGTATAGGGCACTACAGAAATTATTTCCTTACCTGTGTGATATGGCTGCATCATTTGATCCAAAATAATTAAATAAATAAATATAATATCACGTATGACACAATTGTGATTTGAACAGTGATATTTAACTAAACCATGTACCATTTTGTATTCAAAGCATTTATTTAGGCTAATGGAAATAATTAGACAAACGGTCTCTTAAGGGGATGTTTGCCACTATGTATTCATCTCAAATAATTTAAATAATTAACAAATATTTATAATATTGACAGACTCTACATAAATTGCCAGCTACCCTTTAATAATTTGCAGCCTTTTACAATTAAATAATTGCACAAGTCCATATTGCGATTTCGATTTTTGGGATTAATCGTGCAGAACTACTATCTGGTGAGCTTCCAATACATCTAACAATTTGGAAATAATTTAAATCCTTCCAAAGGAAAAAAAAAAAAAAAGTTAATTAACTGCAAGAATCCTGAGAACTGAACTTCCCCTGACATTCCTTGTGTGTAAACTTCCAAAATAATCATTTAACCATGATCAGAACAATTATTTTAAACTATCTACTATTTAGACATTTTCATCGTTCTGCAATAAAACTACTCACCTGACTCCACCATGATATCCTCATCTGCGATCCACGTTTCCCCTTCACTGGAGCTCATTTCAGCGTCTCTGCTTGCTTCGTCCCGCTCAGACTTTACCAGGCTGGGTCTCTGAGACTGCAGTCCTCTCGGCTCTCCCGTATGCTCCTCTCCATGGCCGAGTCCGGTCTCAGAGTCCGTCTCACTGAGTGTCGAGCTCTTAAGCTTCTTAAGGCTTTTGGGCTGCTTGGAGTTTTTGCTGCGCTTGATTCTGGCACGTTTTTCACCGCTGCTACTGCTGCTGTCTCCAGCGCCTGAGCCGAGAGAGAGGCGCTTCAGCTTTTTGTCCTTCTTGCGCTCTGCTTTGCTGCTCGCTTGGCCCTTGTAGAGTGAGTCATTTAACCTCATTTTGTCTAGCAAGGTGCTGTCGGAAGGTAGGCGCTGCATGGTCTTGACACTTTTGTTGGCGCGGGCTTTCTGCACAAATGTGTGAATAGTGTGTAGGTCCGAGTTGCCATCTCCCCAGCTTGGCGACATATTGGTTGAGCTGGCACCACCTCCCGCACCACCTTCCCCTGAGGTACCAGAGCTGTGAGGTGAACTGGAGGAGGCAGGAGACCATGGTCTTTCCTACAGAGGCAACACAGGACACTGAGCACTACACAGCTGCAAGACTTTAAAAGTAAAAGTCATAGAACAAGACAATTGGTTAATCCTAAGGTGCTTCCAAGCTGGCTGGCTGGCTGCTTGGACATTTACTGACTACAAACTACATAAGGTTTGTACAGATGCCTCTGAGATAGCATTAGATTTAGAGGTACCATTTAACATTTGCATTTTACTCTAATTTCATGTTACTCTGATGACCGACCAGTTATAGAATACCTAAGAAATGCATTAAAACAACAACAAAAAAACCCCACAGTTTATTCATGTGTTAATTTCCTATCACAATAAATTAAGCATCAGATGCTGAGCATCAGAGATGTTCACCGAAAACAAGCTAGCCAGACTATTTTTAGGATGTTCTCTCTCAGCCAGTGTACTGTTACAATTATTTATTATTACTGTTTTTTTGCATCATCGTTGTACATTTTTGTGGCAAATCCTTCTCAGTTTTACTTTGTGTTTATTATATGAGCAATATTTTTCCAATATACATCTTTTCACAAGACTTAATGAGTTTTTTTAGCTTAATTTTGCATCACACTGATTACCCATTCGAATTACCAAGGGCAGTGTATATTTTGTTTGCATTGTGTTTATTGCACTTTGCATATATTTTTGCTTGCTTAATATTCTCAGAAGACACAAGATTTCCTCTCCAAACCACATCTTACTTGCTTTTCCTCACCACAGAAGAAGCTAAAATAGGAAGTAATGTTAATGTTACGAACTAAGTAATGTTATTTGATTGATTTAATTTAATTAACAAATTAATCTATGTATCTTCAATAGAGCGTGTAATTTCTCACACGGCCCAGTCTGACCCCAAGCAAACACTGCATGGACTTGGACTGACTATAGCCCCGAGTCAGTGGTCATGACTTATTTCATAATCAGGATAGCTTTTGGCCTAATCAGTTGACGTTTGACATGCAGGTGAGCAACGTCCAGGAGCCTGATTAATCCCCATACGGACCAGCGATCTGGCTTTTGAACAATCGGGTGGATTTCTGGCATGCCAGAAATTTTGGCTGGCGGTCAGATTGATTCTCTGCAATTCACCTCAATGCACCTTGGCAAATACCTCTAATTCTTGCTGCAAAACCAACCATACCCTTCACAAAAATATTTTATATAAAATATCTCTGTAAAAAGTTAAAAGAATGTATAGTGTGAGCAGAGAAGCCACAAGTTTAGCCTGCACAAGAAGACAAGATAAAACCTCATTACATTACTCATTATTAATGTGTCTTTCATAATGAATAAAGCGCTCATGGTGTCTGCTAGAGATGAGTGAAAAAATTTATCCAGTTACAAATCGCTGTTCTTTTTGTATGCCAATTCATGTACCGCCACATTGACTCCAAAATATTATTCGTATGATTTATTACATTCATAATAAAGATGCACCGTCTGTCTGCCAGTGACCAGAAGTGGCTGTTTTTCAGCATGACCAGCAATTAACGATAAGCCAGGGACTTAACTGGTCCTGTCACATCAACACCGTGGTAAAAAAGGCCCGGCAGCGTCTCTACCACCTCAGACGCTTGAGAGACTTTAGACTGCCCTCCAAGGTGCTCAGGAATTTCTACTCCTGCACCATAGAGAGCATCCTGATGGGAAATATCACGACCTGGTTCGGGAACAGCACCATGCAGGACAGACGAGCTCTACAGAGGGTGGTGCGATCACCTGAGCGCATCATCCGCATCGAGCTCCCTGACCGGCACTCAATCTACAGCAAGCGACCCCAATAACGGACTGTTTACTCTGTTGCGGTCTGGGAAGCGATTCCGCTGCTTGAAGGCCAACACAGAGAGACTGAGGAGGAGCTTCTTCCCGCAGGCGATAAGGTCTCTCAACCACAACCACACCACTATGCAGAACTAACAATCTTTTCATCTTTTTCATAATTGATCAAATCTATCAATCTTCTTACATCCATGAACACTATGGACAATTACACGCTCACCTTCCTTCATACATACACTATATGTTGTACGTTTACATCCTGGACCATTGCACAAAGACACTTTAATAACTTTGCACACCTACCTTCACAACTACACTACATTTTACAGTTTTACGTTTACATCCTGGACCAGTGCACAAAGACACTTTGTTCTATGCATATTTGCACACACAGCAAAGTATATTTTAATTTGTACAGTATATTTCTATTTTTGTACATCATATTTCTATTTTTATTTTTAGTTCTATTTTTCCTAGCACATTTCTATTTTTAGTTCTATTTTTCCTAGTTTAATTTAATTTTTTTATTTAATTTCTATCGTATTTCTTTTATTTATATTTATTTCTTATTTGTAAACTTTAATTCTCTTCTAGGGTCAATGGCAGTCGTATAATGCATTTCACTACATTTCGTACTGTGTATGTTTGTGTATGTGACAAATAAAAATTTGAATTTGAACTGATCCCATGCCGAGCGCACAAGCTTCTGAGTGGTGCAACAGAGACACATTTTATTGTCAAAAGTATTGCCTCCTTTTGTCAATTTGTATAAAAAGTTAAATGTTAAACTGTTTTATTAGAAGTTAGTTTGTATCGTTAAAATGCTGCGCTTGGTTTCTAAGTGAGAGCACTAATGCTATAAGAAACGGGCTACATTTATTTAATCATGTTCGATTGAGCTGTAAACAGTTGAGTAAAGCTAAGGGATAAAACTTAAGTTATGACAACTTTTTCTTTCTTAAAATTGTGATAAAAACTAAAAAAAAAAAAAATCACATCAGGATATTTATAAAATTTTGACAATTTAAGAATCACAATTTTAATCAAATCGACCATGGTATCTTCATAATATCATCATAATGTGGTGACTAGTGATTTGCGTCCCTAATCTCAGCTCATACTAGGAGAACTTCAGGGCTTGAAAGCAGCTTTTACACAAACTCTCCTGTGAGAGTTCACAGAAACCTACCTCTTTTGGAGAAGGAATATAACCAGCGTACGCCAAGACAAAACTGCAGAACTTGTTGAAGTCTTCCACTGTTCTCTTTCGTCTCTCTGGTGGCTGAAATTACATTAAAACAAACAAATAAATTAGAGTGGTGTACAATGAAAGCAGTGATAAGAACGCGGAGACGAAAGGGTTAAAAGCTTTCCAGTTTGTGCAGCTTACCAGAGGCTCCGCTTTGCGCTTCAGTAATGAATCTGTAACAGAGAGAAAACGCAAATAATGAGGTTAAGAAAGTAAAACTGGATATGTTTGGACAGTTATATTTGCTTTAGTTAATCCTTCGTGTTGTCATTTTGTGTGTAATAATAATAATAATGTATAGAGGCGCGTGCGCTGTGGTGTTAGCAGGCAGCTAAACAAGGACATGCTAACATCCACTTCAGTTAGCATTAATGCCCTGCGCGCTAGTCAGAGGCTTATTTTAGGTAATTTTCAGGGTAAAATGTAATTCTTTCCCCCCTAAGGACATGCCCTGTGATCTGGCGTCAACCTTCGGGGAAATCAAGCAAAATATTAAGGGGGATAACACATGGCCAGAGCCTGCGCATTATTTTCCGGAAAGCATCGACAGCATTCGTAACAGGCTGTGAGAGCTTTAACCCTAACTCCAGACTAAATGCTGAAAGCGACATTTTTGATGAGATCGAGATTATTTCTGTACTCTATAGACAAATAGAGCGCGAGCTAATCTGTGTGACTTATCGCGCGAGCACGGGGAGGCTAAAAACCTAGCCTAGATAACAAACGCTAACAAGCTAACTAGCTAGCTAACTCGTTAACAAGTTCACAAAACTAGACTAATTAAAGAGTAAATATATCAGGGGGATTAACTGGAATGATGTTAAACGAGTGAACTGAAAAATATATGAATAAATAAATAAAAAAGCGGGTCTCTTTAATTAAGCAGTGGAGGAGGAGGAGGAGGAGGAGGAGATGTTTGCTGTTCCTCAGCAGGCTAACCTCCATGATAGTTGACGCTAATCCGTGATCACTACGGACTCAGGGTTATATTTAATACTACCTGTATTAAAAGTTCCGATTCTCGATTAACTTTAAATTTGGTCAGTTTAACCGACAGTGTTGACGTCACAGACCGAGCAATATGGTCACTAACTCCACTCAGCTTTCTATCTTTAGCTAACAAACAAACCAGACGTTTAATCGACACACGATAATATAGATAGCATTACGGATAAAATCCACATCACAAACGAAACATAATCGTATTGTCTAGAAAAAAAGGCTCAATTCAACTTTTGTGTGTAAAAATATTATTGTCTTTAGTTAGCATGCAGCTAGCACTCTGTAGTTACGTGGCTAATAATAACCGGCTAACGCATTGATCAGTCTCAGTAGTACAAGGAAGTATATTGTTTCTATAAAAGAAAAAACGATATAATTTTGCCTTACCTTGGTGCTCAGACATTATTTCGAGCATTGTCACCTCAGCGATGAGGTCTGCCCGACTTTACTGGCACCGATCAGCGTTTATTCACCGGCTTGCTTTGCTAGCTAACTAGCTAAAGCTAACAGACTTTCCCCCCACACACACACTAAACGGTCGATTTTCCTCTGATTGGTGTAAAAAATCTGTTTCTGTAGAAAAATGTCCTGATTTCCTACTGAAAGTGATTTTTTCTCAGTTGAACTTCGATCTGCCAGAGAATTAGCTCTCCAGATGATCCTTTCGTCTCATGGCGTTGCAGAAATAAACTGAAGCCCGCCGCTTCGAGTGAGCGAGCATCCTGCCGCCCCGCTCGCGCTCTCTTTCTCGAAATCGTCGATCTGTCCAAACGATTCACAGCAAATATGTGTCTTTTTTCCTTTTCATCAAAAAGTGGAAAACTTCTTCAAAGTCCGTGTGTGCGTATACGCCTCGCCTCAC
This sequence comes from Clarias gariepinus, assembly GCF_024256425.1. Lineage (NCBI taxonomy): Eukaryota > Metazoa > Chordata > Actinopteri > Siluriformes > Clariidae > Clarias > Clarias gariepinus. The sequence continues at coordinate 32,788,914 of NC_071100.1, forward strand.
CGCGCCTCCCTCAAGCGGTCGATGTCAACTGAGAGTATGTAGAAGAGAGAAAAACCCCTTGCGGCTGAGCCCCACCGTGCACAACGGCTCACTGTGGCCTTCTGGGAAATGTAGTCTTGTCTAACCTGGGCAAAGTACAGCGCGAGAGAGGTTCACTATAGACTAGTACGCAAATTATGACGGTGGCAGAGTGGTAAGCAGCGTCGGCTCGCACCTCCAGAGAGCTGATTCTTGTCTGTGCTTGGAGTTTGCATGTTCTCCCCGTGCTTGGGAGGTTTCCTCCAGGTACTCCGGTTTCCTCCCACAGTCCAAAGTTACGCAGATTAGGTTTCCAAATTGCAAATAATATTGTGAATGAGCGTGTGTGTGTGTTTGATAGATTGGGTGTATCCTGCTTCGTGCCCTACCTCTTGAGGTATCGAGACTCTGTACACAGAATAAAGTGGTATAGACAGAGAAATGTTCTTTAGCACAACATTTCCAGCTAATTTTTTTGTTGTGAGGACAAAGGCTTAATGAGCTTTGTTACATATGTCAGTAGCATCTCTGGTCTTTTGTGTCTCTCACTCGTCGTCTATACCGCTTTATCCTGTATATACAGGCTGACAGGAGACTTAGGGCAGGAGGCGGGTTACACCCTGGATAGATTGTCAATCCATCACAGGGCGCACACACACACTCATTTACAGACTACAGCCAAATTTGAAATGCCAATTTGCCTGACCTACATATCTTTGGACTGTGGGAGGGAACCGAAGCACCCGGAGAAAACCACCAAGCTCGGAGAGAACATACAAACTCCATGCACACAGACCCCAAGGTGGAAATCAACCCTGGACCTTGGAGGTTCAAGGCGACAGTGCCGTCACACAGGGTAATATTTTTTAAAAATTTCTTTATTTTAGCAAAAACCACCACTGTATGTGTAAGTGTTGTAAAAGTTTGTGCCAGACGTTATTCTTCCTCAAATATTATAAACGATCCCTGTTGTCGCTGTTATTCCTGTTAATGGGTTGCTACAGTGGACTAAGCGATCCACACATGGCACAGGTTTTACACTAAATGGCCTTCCTGGATTTTTAAATAATAATTCTTTTTTATAAATAATAATTATAAATAAATTATTTTTTCGGACAAGAGACTGGCACTAAACATGCCCTGTTTAGGCAGAGTTGAGTTTTGGCGATGACAGGATTGAAATCTGGGTACAGTGCTCCTATGAACAAATCACATTAAAAATTAAAGCAGAAACATTATGGAAATGCATATGCAAGTCCAAGACACATAAAAAAGTAAAAAAAAAAAAAAAAAACTTTTTTTTGCCTAAATATTGTATAACTTCTATTTAACTATGAGTGTTTATTTGTATAATTCAATCGTTTATATCTGAATCTTGTACTTTCATACTTTTCATATTGTGCTTGTCATTTTTTGTGATTTGAAACGTTTTTTGTTTTTTTTACACCGGAAGTGCTCCGGGACGCTAGGGGTGCTGAGCTTGATTCGTTTTTTTATTTTATTTTTATAATGTTTTTATGTTTTTAGGCTTTGTGCCTTAGAGCCACCGTATTATTGTGATTCTTTAAGGTAACCAAATACAATACCTCTTTTACAATAACCATACAGGTTTTTCGTGTACAATCCTTAATGTTAATTAGGTTTTACTGTTCGAGCACAGCTGTGATTCAGCTACGGCAACATTTATTTCTGTAACCCAAATTAACGGTCTAGAAGCGTTTCCGTTTCGTTTTCAATTTCCTTAAGAAACTTTCTAAGAAAGACCAACAGTTGCTTCTCTAGTGTTCGTACACTGCTGTCTGTGGGCACCGGGACACTAGGGGGCGAGATGTTCAATAACAACCTCAATGTTTCTGAATCAGAGTGGAGATGAAGAACATATCCGTTGTCAAGCAAATCATCTGTAGACTGTTTTGGACAGGTTCACGTTTTAGTTATTACAAATAGCTATAAAATAGAATATAATGCTTTAGAAACTAGATTAATGTAAAGTGGACTGTATAAAGTTTATAAACGCCACATTACTGGAGCTTATTAACTTTGGGAGCGCACGCGCTGTCAGCACGATGCTGTCCGAGGTGTTGGAGGGAGCGGAGTCGGGAGGACTCGTTATAATCAGGGGTAGCGTTATAAACATCTTTATGTTCATGCTTAACAATATCTGCAGTCTGCTGCTGAAAATAATTTCCTCATCTCGTGCGTATTTTGCCCCTCAGACACTGCGTGTTATTCTGGACGACGCCTGCTCAAGTATTACATGAACTGCGCTTTAAAGAGGTAATTTTAGTTAATACACAACTTACTCCAATCCTGCATTTAGCTATTGTGCTTTATTTCATCTCAGATTCACGCAGCTAGACAGGACCATGTTTACAATTTACTTACCACATCATTGATTCTCTCACTATGGGTAACCAGGAGTTCAAAAATAAAGATATCAAGATATGGCTTGCTTTTTTTTTGTTTTTGCATCCATTCCAGAATACTTTTCTAGATCCAATGGCAAGAGCACCATCTGAATGATACCAATAATGCTTGTCTTTTAGCTGTTCTCGTCGAGGAGAACAGCTTTTATGGCACAGGCTTTATGTCCTTCTTGACACTATAATTTTTATCCGGGCAGAGCCACCAATACCCTGAATAATACAAACACAACACACCAGTGTTGGGTGTAACGCGCTACAAAGTAAGAAAGTTACAAACGCTTTGAAGTACTTGGATCACTTTTTTGATGTAACGAGTAATCTAATGCGTTAGGTCTGCCATTTAAGTACTCAGTTATTTAGTTATATTTTCAAAAATGTAATCCGTTATTCAGACAATTTATGTAATCTGTGAGCCAGACAGCAGAGATTTCGTTAGTGTGTGTGTGTGTGTGTGTACAAGCCCCGCGCCCGATAACCTGCCCCAACTGCTGTTATACCTCTATCTCACCTATGCGGCTTGACTCGCGGTGAGAAGTGGTGTTAGGCACCGTGAGCCGCCGCCAGTGACCGCCCAAAGTTCTGCAAGGTTCGCAAGCTTTCGCGAGGACAGACGCATGGAGAGATGAAAACGTAAACACAGCACCAAAACTCGTGTTAACAGATTATGGGCCAAGATGATAGTAGAATAATTATAATGGTCTTGACTAAAACAACATGCATGAGGAATCACAAAGGAGTTTTCGTTTTATGAAATGGAAAAGTACTCGAACTAGTTACTTTTATCAAAAAGTAATACTGATTACTTTTTAATGACAGGAATGTAATTAGTTATTTTAAAAAGTAACATCCTCCAAGACTGCACATTAATGGTACGAAGGAAAACAACTGGGCTTGACTTCTTTTTATTTCAGATTGTAATTGCATGCATGCAATATGACTGCACTGAGTAAACACACCCCTTCTTTTAGATATGATCACTATTTGATCTGATTCTTTTCAGTCTTTATCGACGAAACATATCCATGTAATGTTAAAAGTAACGTGAAGAGACATGGTATACAGTAAAAGGTGTAATGAACGAGATTGGAGAAAATAACACAGGTTTATAAAACTTTTTTGTGTCTCTGTTAACCTTTTCTTAAATAGTTTTTCTGCTATTTATTTCACTATAGTGTATCTCTAAAATATTGTGTAGCAAATTAACAACATACTGCACTTTTGCAGCATATAAACGCTGTTCGGCCAAAAAAAACAATAAAAGTACACTCCAAGATTCATCACCTTTAGCTTTGTTTACAGTACACACTGTACTCTGGCTACCAGTTCATGTGTGAAAATTATTCCTTATGCTCCCTGAATTACTCTTATACCTTAAATCCTGGAATATGCCTGTGCCATCAGTAAGGAAAGACTCCATTAATGTGATGACTTGTTCATCTAATACAGTCAGGTCATCAGCTGACTTCATTTTATTTTAACATAATGTTGCTGAGACTAGACCTGACCAATTGAAGCAACCCCAGATCATAACACTGCCTCCAGAGGATAGTACAGTGGGCCCTCTGCATCATGTGTTCATCATTTCATGCACATACAGTAACTGTGGTTTCTGTTGTCAGTTTTCACCATGCACCTTCACTGTGTTTAAGTGATCTGTATTCATGATTGTTTTTGACCACAAAGTTGACGGTTCACATTCAAGATTCAAAGAACTTTATTAATCCCAGGGGGAAATTGCTTATAGTTGGTTACAGTTGCTTACAGTGATTTATGGGAGAAAATAAAAAGAGTAATAAATAAATAAAAAAGAATGCACACTAAACATAATTCTATATACAGATATTGCACATGTGAGGGATAAAAGGTAAGATATTGCACCAGTTATATGTGCAATAGCAATATGTGCAGTTATATGAGTAATTCAGGGTTTGCTATGGTAATTGCAGAGTGGTGTGCGCAAGAGCATTGTTAAGTAAATCAGCACTATCCTTCCAGGTTTTGATAATGTGTTGAAGGGTTCTTAACCCAGCTTTAGTAATTCATATCTCCCTAGTTGTTTATTTTTTTGTTCAATGCCGGCCAATAATATGACCCTTTTAAAGGCTATGTTTGGCCAGGTAGTGTACGTATTGAGTAAGAAATGTAATAGGAGCACTTCTTGCTTTCACTTTGGCTGGAATGTCAGCATATAGCATCCAGAAGTGAGCTACCAACTATACTTTTACTCCAAAATCCCTAATAACGGCTTTCCATGAGCTGAATATCATAGTTAAACAATAGCTGACTCTGCCTTTAGTTTGTGGATTGTTTCGAAATACGAGGGGCATTCATGTCAAACTGGGACTTGTGATGATATTTCTTGTGAATGAAAACATAAAACTGATTTTTACAGAGAATTTAAACCGCAGTAAAACATTTCAGTGGTGCAAACATTTTAGGCCTTATATCAATCCTTGCCAAGGTGGCTCAGAGCCCACTGCAGTGAAGATTTGGCAAGTGGAACGCCTGATCTTTGAAACTTGACAGATAACTTGTCACCAGCTTGCAGAAGAGACACATTCTGTCAGTGAGTAGTGTACACACTATTATTCACGACGCCACTTGCACATGGAGTTATTGGTACATCCCCCATACATTCTTTACCACACTCCAAGCCATTTCCACATGTTTGGGCCATTGAAGGTGTTCATGCGAGGCCAGCGTTTCAGATGTGAAACAGGCAGTCTGCTCGTGCCTCCGGGTGTACTGAGAAAAGTTTATACCTTGATGATGTCCAAGCACTAGTGAAATGCTGGGATAAGTGCATTAGTGTAACGAGATTATATAGAAGTATGAAGGCATTTTTTACTCTCATAAATGTGCAATCAAAAGTTCCGTCTACAAAGTTTGTCACATATAGTTCAGTCTGTTAATGTTTAAATGCAATTGTAACTGTAATTAACTTCATGTTCCTTTTTATTTTTAAGGGGTGACGCTATCCATGTGTTGGGGTTTGAAGTTCCCGAAAACAAGGTGTGTGCCAAACTGGACAGCAATTACCTGCATTTGTGAGTCTATTATTTTGACGATCTTAAGGTTTACATTGCTTTTGCAGTTATTGTGAAATTTGTTTAGTATACAGGAATTTTTTAGCACCAAAGAATGAGAAGTCATGAGTCATAAGATAACTTTTTCTGTCGATAGGTTTCGCTTCCACAATGCATACACAGACCCTCTGGGCTGGACCGAGCAGTCCTTGTTCACAGTAAAAAATTTCACAGCAACAGAAATCACACAGCTTCTTCAGGAGACACAACACACTGAAGCCCCACTACTTTTTATTGACTCTTTGTCTTGGGTTGTAAGACATCATGACACTGTTGCCGTCTGTCAAGAACTTCAGAAGCTTAAGAAAGGTTTGTCATCTCAGCAGAACACAAAAACTTGTATCCTAATTCCTCTTCTTTAACTGCTTTACACTTTCTGTAATGCAACATGTAAATGAAAAAAAGATTACTTCATAAATTGTAAGGTCTTCTGGACACAGGTGAAATGTAGTAAGTGATGTTTGTACATTATCCCTGACAATCCATGATAATGTACTAATTAGCAGTTGAATAGGTTGGCTGACACAATTGTTTCTGTCCTTGACAAGCAGGAGGCTCTGTAAAGATGATTTTCGGACTCTTACATGCAGATCTCCATCAGCAAGCTGTTGTGTCAACAATAAGCCATTTAGCAAGCACTGTTATTTCTGTTAAACCTGTACACAATGCATGTCATGCTGTGGCCGAGACATCACAGCGTAGGAAATCTGGAAAGGTTGTGCAAAAGGTAATTGAGTAGCTTTTTTATGAAATGGACTTTACTGTACTTATACAAAGTTAAATTCTTCCATATTCTTCTATGTTTCATAGTTTTTGTAGTTTTTTTTCATAGTTTGTCTTTTTTAGGAGGAGATTTTCAGTTTAACAGAGGACCTGACGCTGTCAATAGAGACTAAACCCAGCCAATCTGGAAATGTTCAAACAGACCTACACACTAAGCCTGAGGTGAATTCACCTGTGTTTATTTCTTAAGCATATTTTTGAATAGACGCTATATAGCTAGATGTTTGAGGATACCTGACCATGACACCAATATACGCTTGGTGCACATTTCAGATTTAGCCTGCATTCCATTCCACAGTGTACTTTAACGTGTGGTCCGTACTCCCGGATCCCTGTGCAGGAAATGTTAGTAAGGGACCTTCCCTCGACAAAATTTCAACATTGGGAACACCCTGCAATGTCACCCACATGTATGTTACTTTCTCTGGGTAACTAAAAAAAACCCCAAAACCTTATATGATTATAAAACGTATATCATTCAAATACATATAAATTACAGAGTACAATTGTGTATTTTTTTTTTTTTTTTACAGATTATTGTAAATCATATTACTGTTCACTTGTTCCCTACACTGTTCATGATTTCCTTTAAACTAAGCAGTTTTGCTCCCTGTGGTTTTGAATCGTACCTAACATGGCTAAATACCCTGTGCAGTCCACTTCGAAGGGAACTACTAACCCTGCTTTGAGCACAGTGTTAGTGTCATGCTGGAACAGCTTTATAGTTCCAGTTAGTGATATACAATTGTTTTGTTTCAACTTTCTGGCACCAGTTTGGGGAAGACCGATATATGGGTACGATGGTCAGGTCATTTGGCCATATAGATTATGTCCACCACAGCCCAGGATATGAACGTTTAACGATGTGTGTCATTTATTCTCATTTATTTTTCAGGTGGATCCAACATCAAATTTGACCTTTAATCTACGTTTGTCTGAGGTTGAAAGAGAAGCGAAGGAAAAAGTTGCTCTACCCTTTGTCTTCAGCGATGAAAAGTAAGATTAATTAGTTATAGAGATTCAAACTCTTTTGCTATTCTAAGATTTTTACTTCTAAATTTGTGCCTGTTACTGCAATACCTTTTTTATGGTGTAGAAATGCCATATTGTGCCATATTGTCAAAAATTATTCAGGTAATATACAGTATGTGTATAAAATGTAACTTGGTGAAACCTTGTGTTTTTTTCATCTGTAAACAGAAAGTCTGCTCTCCTAAGGCCAGGCCGGGGTTCTGGGCGCATTATGTATGAACCTGATGCTAATGATGACTTTGATGAAGAAGACCCAGATGATGACCTTAATGTCTAAATGGTCCCTTTAATTCCAGTATTTTGAATAAAAATCTGTATTTATGCAAATTCAGACACATGGTCTAACCTCATGATATGATAAGGATGCTTGTGGAAGTACATGTAGGCACCTGTGCATCAGGAGAAAAAAAAAATTTAGCTCATGTACCTCTGTAAGGGAGGCACTAAAACACTTAACCACATGAGTGGTTAGCGTTATTTTGGATTAAGCAGAGGTAATTTGGCAGGCAGCCCTCATCCAGTGTGGTGGGAGCAAATTACTTGCTAAGTTTGTTTAGAATTGTGTAAAAAATAAATCTCAATACAAATCGAATCACGACCTAGTTATCGTGATATCATAGTGGGTGATACCTGCTGATTTATAAACAAAAAAATTAACATATAAATAAAATTCTTAAATGTATTATTTAAATCATAACTGTTAAACTAAAACTGCAAACATGAAATTTTGTAAATGAAAAAGCTATCTGAAGCCACACAGCCTATTTTGCTTTTGATTGCTGATTTACAATTATGTTTCTTATTCTGCTTTGTTTTTATTTTATGAATTTTGCGTTTACAGTCCAGTCTTTTTAAGGTAGCTAAGCTTGTTTTTACTGTATGTGGGGGCGAGGCTTAGTGCTCATTGACCAATAAGCATCACTTCTAACCAAAAACAGACTTGTAACAAAAAATTAGCTTTTCTCTGGATTTGGTGAACAAGCAAGCCAGATCTATAGAGGTGAACACATTATGTAAACATATAGCATTACTTCCTGAAATAAAACCTTAACAGAAATCATGCTTGAATATAATGAGATGATGTTTTTAATTTCCTTGAGGTTAAGGACAGAAGTTACATTTACTAACTATAGTCTCTGCTACTGTCCCCGTCAGCCCTTTCTTCCCTCTTCTGTCCTTTTACTACATAAAGAATGAGATTAGAGGAAAAGATACATAAGTTGAGGTAGGAGGGTGTTAGCCTATTTTTGGAGTTGTAGATAAGCATCACTGTTTAAAATCTGATGCAGCTACAGGAAGCCAGTGAAGGGAGCATGACAACGAAGTGATGTGGGAGAATTTAGGAAAGTTGAAAACAAGTTGTGCAGCTGCATGCTGGATCAGTTGCTGGTTGAACGGTGCTTAGAGGTCAGAGCCTGTGGAAATAGAAATGGGTGAATCCTTCACCCTAAAAAATGCTGGGTTAAGAACAACCCAATCTGGGTTGTTTTTAACCCAGCTGCTGGGTAACTATTGGACTAACTAAATGCTGGGTTAATTTAACCCAGCAAAATGGGTTAAATATTCAACCCAAATGCTGGGTTATATTTAACTATAATGCTGGGTTAATTCTACCACATAAATTGGTTAAATGTTCTACCCAGATGTTGGTTCATTTTAACTGGAATGTTGAGTTAATTGTACCAAATAGGTTATTATTATTTTCATGTTTTACAGTGAATCTGTTAAAAAAAAAAAAAAAAACTACCCACGTCTATTAAACAGTTAAATTACTTTGATATACTGGTTTATTACAAAAAAAAATTAAAAGTTTTGCAAACCATACATATATGCAATAAACAACATCCTATTAAATGTTCATAGAAAAAACGTTTATTTTTCAAAAGCACAAGAACAGATAATCAACAGCGACATCATTACTACATTACAACATTACAAAAAGTTCTATACAGGAGCACACTACTTTAAATAGTTAATGTCAAAAATATTAAATGCCTTGAAGCACACATCAACCGCCCCAAGTAGTGTGCATTGCTCCAGAGCCTGTCCCAACAGAATGACGAATGCCTGAGAGCAGCGCTGGTCATTATCTCCCAATGTCAGGATGTACAGTAGAGGTACGGCCTTGACACTTCAACCTGCTAGAGGTATTCCACCATGTTGGTGCCAACCTTAGAAAGAAATGAAAAAGTTAAAAATTGGTTGAATAACAAAGATTAAACTGAATAAGACTATCAATTTAATGTGTAATAGGATTTATACTAAATAAAAAAATGACAAAGCTAGGGTATAGGTAACATGAAACAAAAACATGGAGACAGCTACTACCAAAAATAAGCATGGCTTTTGGGATAAAGCTCATATATATATATATATATATATATATATATATATAAAGTTGCATTGTCATAGCTGGTGTCATACTGGCACATTACAATCACCCAAATGTTAATACTTCCATCTAGTAGTTATCTGTACAGCTGACTGATAGTTAATTTAGTCTGAGTCACAAGCAACTTTGGTTAAAGAGGGCTACCTCGTTAGCTTACATGCAGCAGTCATATTTGCATACTACTTGTCAAAGGGGGAAAGGTGTAAAATATTGTTATAACTCGGGAGAAACGCGGGCGACTTTTGACCGCGGAGTAAATTACTAACTAGTGAAAAACAGGAGGGTTAGCAGGTGTGTATATTTGTGAGAGGGTCAGTGTTTTGTAACACCCCAGCATTTTATTGTCTTGAACAGTGAGATTAATAAAGTTCTAATGTTAATGTGGTTGCTAACGCTAGCAACCTAACTAAATGCTAGCGTCATGCTAATACTACAGTTACAGTTTCGTCACCCTGCAAACATTCTACAGAGAAAGATAAAAAGCTCTGACATCTTATCCGTTTCCTTTACACACAGGTGGGGTTCTTTGGCTAACTGTAGCAGCTATTGTCAGCTAAATTATCTTACCTCAGACCAGCCTGAAAGTTTAAGTGTAACCTTAACACGGTAACAGTAATAAATCTCACATATAGCAATATTTTTTTAGTCATATGTGACTTAGGTGAGTGAACATGTGTATACAGACCTTGTATTTAACGTCATTTTCCCTTAAATGAACCGTCATCAGCGGTGTGGGAGCTGAAGAGAGACACGAAGCTCTGACTGACAGCCGCTGAATCCACCGGTGAACTTTGGGGAAGAGGCCAATCAAACTTCAACCCAGCAGCTGGGTTACACAAAAACTACCCAACTTTCTGTAAATAACCCAGAAAAATGACCCAACAGAGGCAACCCAGCGCTTGGGTAGAAAAAACAACCCAGCGTTTTTTAGAGTGTTCTTATGTGGTAAAGGAGAAATCAACATGTACATTTTAGATTAGCAATATGACAGGAACAGGACAACTTATTGTTAATGGTTACCCCAAGGCTGCTTTTAGTGACTGAAGATGAAATGTGAGGTTTTTTTCTACGGAGGACAAGATCCTGACCAGAGGATAAATCTCTGGCGATGAACAGCAATTTAATTTTGCTGCGAATAAATTTCAGGGTCTGTCCATAAGCTGTCTCCAAGACACGCATAGATCTAAGTGAAATTAGTTGAATGTCATCCGCATAGCAGTGGTACGGGAACCGCTGTGGTGATATGTTGCAATCAACATTGGGTCCTACAGTAAAAATTTACCCAGTGACATCCAGGGTTGTCCTGTTTCCCAGCTAATGAAAAAGCTTGCCTATAACATTGTCACCACCACCATGCTTTACAGAGGGATGTTATTCTAATAACATATTTAGTGTAGCTTTATTTGAAATGCTTTATATATTTTAATCTTTTTTTTTTCATCTTCATGATGCTGTTTGTTCCCAAACTCAGTTATTTTAGGAATGTTTATTTAACCTACTAGTCAAAACTTTTAATTTCATGATCTTTCCTGATTTAAATTTATTTCTACATTGTAAAACAGGGCTGAAGTAATCCAAAATATGCAAAATTGCATCTATTTATGCTTTGTAAAGCCTTCATATTGCCGCTAAACTGAGGTCCTGTTTGTTAATTGGTGATTTTTGAGGCTGATAACTCTAAATTAACTTCTTATCTGCAGCAGAGGTAAGTTTCAGTCTTGCTTTCCTGGGATGGTCTTCATAAGAGCCAGTTTCATCATGGTGCTTGATGGGTTTTGCAAATGCACTTGACAATATTGTTCTTACAAGAACTATAAAATAACAACTGACTGTTGTTGTTTTTTATAACAGGAAACCGATGGATTGTCTCCTTCAGGTAGGGAGCGAGTCGTTACCCCAAGTGAAGGAGTTTAAGTATGTCGGGGTCTTGAGTGATGGAACATTGGAACATGAGGTTGGTCGGAGAATCAGAGCAGCGGGGGCGGTATTACAGGCGCTTTACCGCTCTGTTGTGAAGAAAAGAGAGTTGAGCCAAAAGGCAAAGATTTTTGTTCCAACCCATAGCTATGGTCGTGAGCGTTGGGTCATAACCGAAAGGACAAGATCGCGAATACAAGCGGTCGAAATGGGTTTTCTCAGATGGTTAGGTGGCTTTTCGCTTAGAGATAAGATGAGAAGCTCACTCATCCATGAGAAACTCAGAGTAGAGCTGCTACTCTTTTGCATGGAAAGGAGTCAGTTGAGGTGGTTCAGGCATCTAGTAAGGATGTCACCAGGATGCCTCCCTTGGGAAGTGTACTTGGCACGTCCAGCTGGAAGTAGACCAGGGGGCAGACCAAGGACTAGATGGAGGGATTATATCTCCACACTGGCCTGGGAACGCCTTGTGATTCCCCAGTCGGAGTTAAGTAAGGTGGCTGGGGAAAGGGAAGTTTGGGGTTACATGCTGGAACTGCTATCCCCGTGACCCGCCCTTATATAAGCGGTTGAAGATGGATAGATTGATGTTGTTGTTCCTTAATTAACTAATTTGATGTTTTATTTTATTGCTTTGAAATCCTCAAACAAAAGATATTGGTATTGACTGGTACTGTGTAAAGATTATTGGACATTTTAATCATATACAGTATAGCTCAATTCCATTTAACTATTTATCAATCAGTTTCCCTATCTGAAAATAGATTTTAAAGTCAGACACTTGTTTCATTTAATATAAAGGTTTCTTCTGATTCAGTTCATGATACCATGGACACACTAAAATACCTACTTCAGAACGCTTTGAAGTTTATCTTATTATAGTGGTAAATATAGTGTAACTAATTATACTATATATTATAGTGATGTGAGTTGACTGTAAGTGATATTATTATTATGGTAAAGTTTAGATGAAATATTGAGTAACAGACTTTAAAAAAAATATTTTAATCAGTTATAGAAAATAAAAAACAATCCTTTAATCACCTACAGATCCTCACACTGTTTGATATAGTGTCAAAGAACATTTACGCATTTGGCCGACACTCTTATCCAGAACGACTTACAAAAAATGATTTGAAGTTTCTGTCATTGGATAGATACTAGGTTACCAGGTTACTAACTAAGCATTAGTCAAACTCAGTTAGGAAGAGTTTTTTTTCTTTAGTTTAAGTATTTAAGAAATAGATATGTCTTGAGTCATTGTTTAAAGTTTAAAGATGCCAAAGACTCTGTACAGACATCTAGAGGAAGTTGCCAGAACAGAAAAGAGTCTGGATCTATGTCTTCCTTGCTCCCTCAGAGACGGTGGGACCAGGCAAGCAATGCTGGAGGATCGGAGGGAACAGGGTGCGGTGAGTGGTGTGATTAGAGCTGAGAGATAAGTGGACAAGGATCAGGGTTTTGAATTTTTTGCAGGTAGCTACAGGAAGTCAGTCCAGAGAGCGGGAAAGTGGGGTGGTGTGGGAGAACTTGAGAGGGTTGAAAATGAGATGTGCAGCTGCATTCTGGACCAGCTGCAGACAGAGTCAGACCTGCCAGGAGTAAGTTGCAATAGTCCAGTCTTGAAATAACAAGGGACGGAACAAGTCCTTGAGTAGCCTGTGAAGAAAGAAATGGGCAGATGTTGTAAAGAAAAAATCATCAAGAGCGAGTAAGTTTAGCAATGTGTGGGGAAAATGACAGATGATTGTCCAGAATTAACTCAAGATTGCGATCAATCAAGACAAAGACATTTTTATGTTCTTTTATTACCTTACAGTGGCTATTAATAATGTGTAACATTGTTAATACTGTATAAAATTATTGTGGTGTAGTGGTTAGTACTGTCGCCTTGCACATCCAGGATCCAGGTTAAATTCCAGCCTCAGGTCTTTGTGCATGGAGGTTGCATGTTCCAAATTGGCTGTAGTGTGTAAATGAACATGTGACTGTGTATGTTGGCACCTCGTTCAGGGTGTATCCCACATCCTGCTTTAAGTTCACACACTCATTCACACACAACAGGCAATTTGGGAACGCCAATTAGCCTAATCTGTATGTCTTTGGACTGTGGGAGGAAACTCAACCAAGCACAGGGAGAACATGCAACTCCATGGACACAGACCCAGAGGTGGAAAGGAAATCGAACCCGGACCCTGGAGGTGTGAGACCACCATGCCATCTTTCTTATTTATATTGTCCTCCAATCTCTTGTATCCTTGGATTTGACACACTGACATGTGATATATTTTCTTTTTTCGTCTTTCTTCCTTTATCCCTCCCTCCAGCAAGACCCTTCACACTAAACTGTACTTTAGTGATAATACAATCTCATATGTGGGCTAAAACTGATACCACATCCGTATTTTGGACGTTAGACTAGACTACACGTGAGGGGAAAAAATCCAACTCTGGCACTTTGTCATTTTAACTGTCTAATTTTTGCCTTTTTTAAATCGTTTGTTTTCTTCGTAACCTACAAGGTGGAAAAAAACGAACAGATGTGAACGATTTGATTCTTGACGGAAGTGACGTTGGTCTTGTACGTGCGCTGTTCCGGGTTTGGATTGAACCGTCTCTCAGCACCGAGTGCTTATTAACCGAGCTGCACCCTTCAGCGGTGAGGAGGGAGAAACACGGGGTTTACTGCCACGGTGTTTGGCTCGTTTGTGCTTCTGCTTGCGAGCTGGACCTTCAGCGAGTCTCACTCAGCCGGGTCAGGCAGACACACCGCTAGCGGGTTATGTGTGTGTGTGTTTGGAACAGGGCTGGATACAATTTAAACCTGCTTCGTTCACTAAAGAGAAACCTAACTGGTGCACTTTTAGTTCCTGCCTTTTTACCCAGAGCATTATGAAAGAAGACTGATGTTAACAGACTCGTCTGCAGGCTGTAAATGATATCGCGGATCTCGGAACGGTTTCAGCTCCTGGTTTATTTTGGACTTTTCGGTGTTATGGTGGACATGCTGAAGACTCAGAGTCTGCTGTGTGTCCGCACTTTCTTCGGCGTGACGTCCAAGTTATGGAGTTTATTTTTGTACATCCTCAGGAAACCGCTAAGAACAGTGAGTATCCTATATATTTTTAAAAACAGTGCATATAGCCACGCTGTTCAGGTTTCAGACTACTGGCAGTCGTACTCCGGTTTAAGACTTAAAGTTTAAACACTGATACAGGTGCAAAAAGCGCCTCAACACTTACACCTGAGAAACGAGGGGGGTGATTCTACGGAAACTTCGCCAATACGCGGGGCAGGTTTTGTAATTCTAACTTTCAGTTTGCCATTAAATGTGTTAAAGTGCATCTCTCTCTTCTGATTGGCTGAAACCACATGTCCCGCCCACTTAAAAGCAGTCCTGCGCAATTACCAACTCTGTTCCTTAGAGCTGACACACAATTCACAAAGTTTGATTTAAGTCTTGAGTTATTTACAGCTAAAAAACAAACCCTGAATAAATCTTTGTTATATAAAAGTACAATTTAGACCAGGGCTCAACTTGTTTTAAAATAGGGATCACTTTAAATTTTAAACTAAAGTCCATGACCCCCTTAATTGTTGCTTGAGTTTCTTGTGTTGTATTATTATGATATTGTTAAGCCTTTTATTATCTGGTCGTTATTGAGTTTATGAAGTAAACCCAATTGATTCAAGAGATCAGATTAATAATAAGAAAAATATGAGAAACATTATGACTTTCATGGCCTTACACCTGCATGGTTCGGGTTTGATTCCCGCCTCAGGTCTGTGTGAGTGGAGTTTGCATGTTCTCCCAGTGCTTGATGTGTTTCCTCCTGGTATTTGAGTTTCCTCCCACATGCATATTAATTAATTGACAGTCCCAAATTGCTTATAGTTTGTAAATGAATGTGTGGATGTGTGTGCTCTGTGATGGATTGGCACCCTGTCCAGGGTGTACCTCACCTTGTGCGCAAAGTTTCCTGGGACCAAAAGCCTGTACAGGATAAGCGGTATATAAGATGAATGAATGAAAAATGAATGAATAATAATTTTTTTATAGTCAAGGCTTATAATTTATATAATTAACAGTGTAGCCATTAAAAAAACAAACAAAGAAACAGGACTGCTTGGTATGCTACTGTACATGGACTCAATTTTAAAAACATGAGAAGTGCATGAAGCGCTGCACTCCTCATGCAGAATGGCCACTCGAAAGCTTCTTTAGGCCATATTTTGCTATGCTGTTACTACAATTTGGTCAGGTCCAGGCTTAGCAATGTTGTGTGGCAATAAAATGCAGTCAACTGATATCAGTGGAGTTTTTCTTCCCTGATGGCACAAGAATATTCCAGGACTCAAACAGTGAAAGAGTGGTTCTGGAAGCAAGAGGAATCATTTTCACATGTGATCTGGCCACCACATTTTTGCTGTAATCAAAGCTAAATGTGACTAAATGAAATCTAAGTAAATGCAATGTTTCTCTGGCCGGGCAGTGTACATTATACACCATTATCATTTAATATTTTACTTCTGTTTATAAATAATGAAAAAAGACAAATTATGAAATAACAATCATTCATGGTTCTCGAATGGCATGTAGTGTTATCACAAATAAAAAAAAAACTTAGTGTTAGATAGTTCTGCATCTCCTTTAGGATCCTAGACAGTAGGTTCATACAGGTTTTATCTGCCTGAATATATTGGCTTCTGTAGCAACAGGAAACACGTAAAACACAGCAATAGTGTTTTTTCATATACATACATTTTTAGAGTGAATTAATTTCTCCTATTTTAAGACTGGTTAACAGGTTTGTTGAAATGTCACAGCATTATCACAGCAGCGGTTACCCATATAAAGGTGAGCTTAAACCCTCGGTGTATCTTGGTCTGTGGTAAAGAACACATTATGTTTGTCAGAAGCTGCAGAAAAGATGTGATGAAATATGTATGAGTGAAGGGACATGTTATTTAAACATACCAACTACACCAGATTAATCCTGTATTAAACAGAAATTATGAATTAAAGGTGGAATTATATGCCGTTTTACAAAAGTATTGTAATCTGTAATAATTTGTCTAAATGTTTTAGTCTTTCCATAAAGTTCTCATTACTGTTAGATATTCAGAGTTATAACCCTCTGTCTGAATTAATACAAAGAAGTCAGTAGTACAAGTTTTTAAGATGACCACTATGAAGCACAAGTGTCTCTCATGTATATAAAATCTAGTTTTCTGCTTATAGCTACAGAAAGGTTTTAAAATTTGGCCCTCTTTACTATATTGTTCGATTTAAAAGCAAAAATGCACACTCTGTATAAGACATCAGCTGAGACATTCTTTACAGTAATCTGAATAATTATAAAACGGCCCAATTAAAAAGAACTGGATGACCATTCAATAGCTTCCCACCAAATCACATATAAAATAACTGTCTTACCTGTTCAACAAGACAACAACGGAAAATTCAATCAGTCTTAATCCTTTCCTTCTTTAGGTATATTACACACCTTCATTCTTTTACTCCCCTTTTTTTTTCACTTTGTCATGCTGGTTCACTCCCTCTTTGTTCCGATTGGTTGAGACTCCTGTCGGTCACTCTATACCTGGACTTCTTTCAAGAGAACTGTGATGACATTTAACATATCTGCATCATATGAAGAAACAAATTTCCTGCCAATTCTGACCCTGCACAGTTTACACTACAACAGTTTAGATACAAAGTATTCTTTCATCCGATTTATCAGTATATATATCTTTATATATTCAATTTTAAGGAATTATCAGTGGACGTTTAATATATACAAAAATGTTGGCCACTATCAAAGAGGTTGCAGTCAGGTTACGGTCAACATCTGAAGGGGGTCATCTAGGGCTCGCAGACTCTGTAAGTGCATTCATTATGTGTCCAGCCACCAAAGACTAGAACAAAACCTCCCTTTTAAAATGCCATTCACCCTGGCTACCCTTTCTGTTTGCCTTTGCATTCCCACCAACTCCTGCCCTTTAAGCTAAATTTAGCTTGAGAGTGAAGCGTTAAGGGGGAAGGAACGGGAGACAGAAGTATATGTGATTCAGAAATGAAGGATGAACATATGACAAGTAAGAAATGTCTTTTTTTTTTATTTTTTT
Source organism: Clarias gariepinus (assembly GCF_024256425.1). Classification (NCBI taxonomy): domain Eukaryota; kingdom Metazoa; phylum Chordata; class Actinopteri; order Siluriformes; family Clariidae; genus Clarias; species Clarias gariepinus. The sequence goes on from NC_071100.1 coordinate 32,806,697, forward strand.
TTTATTATTATTATTTATTTTTTTACGTTGAAATCCGAGCTCATGGCCCTTACTTTTGAGTATTTCATCATTTTTGTTATGGTCAGAGTACTATATGGCTGTTTAAATTTTTATAACGTGTCCAGAAGTGAAAACATAGGTAAATTCATAAGCAAATTTTTTTTGTGTGTGTAAATTTTAGCAGCACAGTTTAGGATAAATTTTTTTTTTCTTAATTTTGAATCTTTTTAAATTGTTACATTTTTAGATTTAAGGACTGAGAATTTAATTGTTTATGTTCTCTGAATTCTCTAGCTTTTAAGGTCTTTAAAATAAACGAGCAATTCGTCAATAGCCTTGATTTAATGCCTTTAAAATGGTTGTTGAATCTATGTAGTTTTACTTTTGACCAGTATTCTATTATTAATGCACTTTTAGAAAAAAAAAGGGTTAAACCTAGAGGTCTTAAGGATTTCTAGATGCAGAAAAATGATTTGCTTTGTTTGACAGTATCACAACTGTCGCATCTTAGGAGACTTTTAGCTAGGAATTTGTATGCGTGCACACACACACACACACAGTCAAAACATTGGTCTAATTCTTGTAATTTTATGGTCTTTTCTGATATTTCTTTCCACATTGCAAAACAATGCTCATCCAAAGTCATCCAAAATGCAGGATTTTTCTAAAATATAGAAGATTTATTTTAAACTTGGATCAAAACTTTTGCCTGGTACTGTAAAAACATATATATATATATATATATATACATGCATACATGTGCAGTATATAAAGTCTGTCATAACATAATTTTTTAATTTTTTTATATTGTAATTTCCTCTTTTTATTCTAGGTAATCCAATATCAGACGGTTCGATATGACATTTTACCCTTGTCACCCTTGTCTAGAACCAGGCTCAGTAAGTATCTTTTTTTTATTTATTTATTTTTTCCATAATAAAAATTGCTAAAAGTCACCTCTAAACCAAGGATGATCTCTGTTCAGGTCAGTTTTATTTGTATAGCAGTGGTAAAAATAGACATTGTCACAAAGCAGTTTAACAGATATTCAGGTCTAGCTCTAGATGCCGAATGGTGAATGAAAACCTTTTTCAATTCGTTTTTATTTATATAGCGCTTTTAACAATGGCCATTGTCTCAAAGCAGCTTCACAAAAATTAAAAAGAAAATTTGAAAAGAAAATTTATGGAAATGAAAACTGTGTATAGATAATGATGAGATGAATGAATGAATGAATAAATGAATGATGAATAAAATGTCTCTGATGAGCAAGCCAAGGGGGAAGGCGACAGAAGAACTCCCTTGGATGGCAATAGGAAGAAAGGAACCAACCCGAGAGGGAAACCCAGCCACAGTATCACTGTTGAATTGTGTGGCGTTCTTGCTGAAGAAGGCAGGGCATTTAGTGTTAGTGGCTGGTTTGTTTGTTTGTTTAAGTGATTATGGGTTGAAAAGTTTACATCACAACAAAGTTTGCAACAAGTTTGCAATAATAACAATAATTATTTATAAATTGTAAATTAATAATTTCTAATTTGACACAAATTAGAATAAAAAAGATTATTGGACACACAGAAGATGTAATGTAACCCAGATATGAATGTTAGTTTTTGGTTAATGCTGCTATTACCTGGAAATCTTTTATTCCAGGTTTCAGCAAATTATTGTTTTCAATCACTTATTGTCTGTAATGTTCTCCGGCTATAAAGCAACAAGGCCATTTTAAGCTATTTAAAAAAAAAAAAATCAGTAAAGATACTAGAAGATGATGAAATACATAACCATCAGACGAGTAAGTTGACAGTAGCAGATGTACTCTGTCTCACAGTAAATACAGCCGTCTGTAGAGAACTAAATGGGCAGTGGTTGATTAGGACATAAAGTGAGGTTTTGTTTTGCTGTTCTGCTTTCAGCAGACTTAAAGGGGTTGCATGCGGTGATGGAGGATTTTATACTAATGCTTTAGGTTTTGGTTAAAGTTTTTTTTTTTTTTTTGCATGTTTTGCCAGATGCAGTGAAACGGAAGATTCTAGTTTTAGACCTCGATGAGACGTTGATTCACTCTCATCATGATGGGGTTCTGAGACCAACAGTACGGCCTGGCACTCCACCAGACTTTATCCTTAAAGTAAGAAATGCATTATTTAAAGGTTACATGCTGTTTAATGTTGAGACATAAACGACTAAGGCACAACTACAGTGCAAAGACCCCTGTTCAAGAAGCAATGATTGAGTTCTGTGATGGGTCTTGGTGAATAAAAACAGTTGAACTAGAGTTGATATCTGTCTGATTGAGTAAAATCATATATAATTTCTGTGGGATTTTTTGGGTGCCTTTGATCCCATCACCAGTGTATAGTTAGTAATAAAGTTTATTTAATTCACCCATCAGTGGTCATATTATGGCCGATTACTGTATTTGGCTGTACTTACTGGGCCATCCTTAAGCAAAAGTTCAGCAATAAAAATAAATAAGTAAGAAAAATAAATAAATAAAATCTCTAATTTGCATGAGGGAATGATGATTACGTGTCCACATACTTTTGGCTGTGTACATGCTTAAGCCACCCCCTTTTTTTTGTTTTTTACATTGTCTAGTTTTTGTTGTTGTCATAAAAATAAGGCTTTATAATGGCTCTTTAAAAAAAAAAAAAGAGTTTTTGATTAAATTATGCTTTGTACAGATTTTAATAATTTTGCCATGTAGCCAATTTTTAATACCTACTATCATCAGTCAGGAATCTCAAAACAGCCTGATCTACTTAACACCAATAAAGTTCTCATATTGCCTTTCTCTCTTCCTCTTGTTTTGTCTTAAGGTTGTTATAGACAAGCACCCAGTTAGGTTTTTTGTGCATAAAAGGCCCCATGTGGACTTTTTCTTGGAGGTGGTCAGTCAGTGGTTCGAGCTCGTGGTGTTCACCGCCAGCATGGAAATCTACGGCTCTGCAGTAGCGGACAAACTGGACAACAACAAGGGCATACTAAATCGCAGATACTACAGACAGGTGACTGTCTGAAATGGCTACCTCACTCACATGCTCACGGTGCATTATACAGAGCTCTATATAAAGCACTATAAGGGACAGTCACGAAGACACTGGGCCAAAGGCCAAATTTAGACCACAGCAAACTCATCTTTGCATATATGATGGAAGATCTGAATGACACAGCAAATTCCAACAGATATTCTGTACTACTTTTTTAAAAACAACCCTCATACTCTAATGCTGTCCTACTTTGTGTTTATTCTAGTAGTTACATTTCAAACTGAAAGAGATCTCTATTGATTGTTGAACTATTGCTCTAAAATTGGTAAAACCCCAAATAATGCACTGTAACAGTGATGTTAGGAAATGAATTTGGAACCGGAGTATCACTCGTGCTATGCTGCTCATATCGCTTAATTTGCATTTATATAAAGATTAAATTACTGCATCTATTCATGTCATTATTCTGTGTCTTTTTCAGCATTGCACGCTGGATCTGGGTAGTTATGTAAAAGACTTGTCCATCATACATAGTGATCTTTCCAGTATAGCAATACTTGACAACTCGCCTGCGGCGTATCGCAGTCATCCAGGTAAAATACCAACCTTTTAGCTTATATTGTGTGTCATGAATATCTGACTTGGTTCTATTTATTTTTTAAATATAAAGAGATGCATTGAGAGGGGGGGGGGGGGGCGTGTAAAAGCAGAGACTGCATGGGTCTGTACATAGTTCTGTTGGTTACAGCATATAGGTTACATAGTTACAGCAACAACATACTTTTTCCTTTTGTACCATTTGTCTATCCATGTGTACACAGCATTTTGGTCAGCATGTGATCATGTTAACCTCACATGTGTTTTGAAAACAGTTAATGATTTTGTTGTGCTCAACAGTACTGAAGTCTAAAGTGTGACATTGGTGGTATAAAAGAAGTAGGAAGACGAATACCATGTCAAAGTTAGACCATAATACAACTTATAGATGGTTATAAAATGATTTATTTGGTTTCAACAAAACAAGTTCTATCTTGCTCTATCTTGCACTCCCTGCTGCCTTAAAATATTCCACAGAACTGTCACTTATTTACTGGCTGAGAAGTCATATAAGGACACGGCTACAAAAAAAAATAGCTGGCTTTTCCATTAGTGATGAAGTCTGATCAATCCCTTTTTTAAAATTGATTTCCTTTTAACGACTGGTACTAATGCTAGATAAAAAAATTAAGAGTTTATAGAACTCTCTAAAATGTTATAGCTAAAAAAAAAAAGCTGATCAGCTCTAATGTAGTCCGTGATCTCACTATTTTAGGTTTAAGCCTACGTACACAGACTGCTAAAAAGAAGATTGGATAAAAATTAAGTTTGTCTTAAAGCGGCTCCAGCACATTAAAGTTCACTTGTACCAATTTAGCGTTGTTATTTTAGCTGTAAAAATATTAGGTAAAAATAGTATGTTTAAATTCTTTTTTCTTAAATAATATCGATTGGTGCAGGTGTTGTTTATATTGAGCAAGTAGCTTATTAGAAGCGCTTTTTTTTTTTTTTTTTTTTTTTTTCAACAATAGATTTAACATTTGGATTTCATTTATGGTGCAGGTTAAACTTCAGGCAGATACAGTGACAAGAAAAAGTATGTGAACCTCCTGAAATTTCAACTGCATTCATTTGTCAAAAAATGTGATCTGATCTTAATTTAAGTTAATATATTGTGACTAAAAGAATACCAAATATTCTGATCTATTATGTCTTTATAAAGAACAACAAAAAAATCTGTGCTAAAGGGGGAAAAAAATAAAACTTGCTGGAGTCAGGTGTTGCCTGTCTTTAATTTTCAATAAAGTCTGTCCAGTGGTCAATTTTGTGCCCAGTTTGACACGCGCAATATGCTGTTAACTTTCTAATCTGGAAAAGCGGTTTCTAATCTCTCACATAACTGATCATAACTGCTTCTTTTATTTTCAGTAAAAGTTTTTTTTTCTGTAATTTTATATAGAGGCTGGAATTATGCCTAAAGAGTATGATTGCAGCCAAACAGCAAACTAAAACAAACACGCACCCTTTATTACTCTACAGGCTGTTCAGTCCATTATTTATTTTAAGATTAACTTGAATAGATTAAACACTGGTTAGAATTCCCATTTACTGCAGCTTTCGTAGTAACACAGCGTTTTTTTTGTTTTTTTTTTCTTAATTCGTTTTTTTGAGCAGCACCAAAATTGATTTCTTTCTTTCTTTCTTTATTTTTATTCTTACAGATAACGCAATACCTATAAAATCATGGTTCAGTGATCCCAGCGACACAGCTCTTCTTAACCTTCTGCCAATGTTGGATGCACTAAGGTAAGGATTTGACCTGAAATAGCAAACTATCATTTTTCTGACCAATCATCATTCTTTGTTTAAAGTTAATTCTTTTTATAGATTCACAGCTGATGTTCGGTCCGTCCTTAGCCGCAACCTGCACCAGCATCAACTCTGGTGATCATCCCACCGAGAGTTGCATTTTTAACTTTGCATCCAGACTCTGTCCCTCAGTTTCGATGGCTCTTTTGTACAACACCAGCATAAGCATGATGAGGTGAAGGTCCAAAGTGAACTTGACTGAAGGAAGTTAAGAAGTCTGGGATCATGTTTTCCATTTGTGTCCTTTCCATTTTTAAACTGGAGTTTCTGCCCTTAATTTCTTCTGGAATATTGTGTGAGGACTGCACACAAAGCCATGAGCATCAAGGCAGAACCCAGAAGGAACACTTTTATTCATACAGTGCCATAGTTTTAATACGACAGACTTTAATGAATCTGTATTTCTCAGGTTATTGATGATGGACAATGTTCTTTCGTCACTGTGATTATGTGGCAAAACAATGAGCAATAATTTGGAATAATTTTATTATTTTTTTTTTTTCTCCTCGGCTTTCCTTCTCTAAGTAAAGTTGTTGTAGCCATCAGTTTGGGAGAAGTTTGTGGGAAAGTCAGTGTCCCTGAGTTTATTTAATTTAAATGTAATTTTTTTAAATATATAAACTCTTTGGCAATACTTGATGGATGAGCATTGAGACAAGAGTATAACGATTTTAATGTGATGTATAATTTAGACTTGGAGTCTCAAGTACATATCTGGGTGTCCTTTGTACACAGTCTTTGTAACAACACTTTATATTTTGTGATGTGTAATGTAAGGATTGTTACAGTGTCATCTTTAAAGACGGGAGTATGTAATGGTTTATGTATTCACGGGCAGTTGGCAATTTTATATGACGGATATGTTGAATGTTTTCCCCAACCTATTTTTAATCAAGGTCTCTGAATACATCCTGAATTGTTTCTATTCTTTTGAAAGGCATAATAATAATTTGTGGGAAGTTTTCATAGAACTAAGTGTTTTGTTGCAGACTTCAAAAGGGGGAAAAAAAAGTTTTATTTTCTTCACACATTTGTACTGAACAGTCTGCAAAACAGTCGCTGTTTCAATGTTGTTTTATGTTTACCCTGGTTGATTCCAAATCTAATATTCTGCTCAAGTCTCAGGGCAGCTCGTTGAACTCCAGTCCTGAGAGTAATAAAACACAAAAGTGTGAAGTTTGGCTGTGTTTTTTGTAATTTATTTTTTTTTATTGGCTGCAAGTTAACAATTATTTGAGCTGACGTTTGTTAAAATGCAATATTTAACTTTTATCAATGTAGATGTAGCATGTATAACACTCTGCAATAACCAAAAAAATATATATTTTTAGATGTTTATTTTAATGACCATTCCCAAAAAATGTTTTAAGATGAAGAGTTAATAAAGACCAGTTCTGACAAAAAAAAAACTATTAATTGCTGTAAGGCATTGCCTAAAATAAAACGAAAGCAAATGTCTTACTTCAGAAGAATTGCAGCAGGTTCTACAAGATACTCAGAAAAACGTACCAGACAGTTTCTTCATAAAACTGCACTGTGGGATTAGACAGGACGAGTTGGCCTTTGGTCCCCACAGGCATGGGTGAGCCTTGGGTGCTCATGATCCTGTTACCAGTTTACTGGTGTATTGTTGATCAATGTTAGCAATTGATCAACCATACAGTTTAGTTTACATGGTGGTGGTGGTGGTGTTCATGTCGGAGTATGTTTAAAATTAGTGCGAATTGCATATTTTGATCACTGCTGGTACTGATGGGTATGGCCATGAAAGGGAACACACAGGTGTGACCCATATGAATTATGTGGCACACTACAGAATGTATTTAGATATTTTGGGCTGACAGTTGGCAAACCACATAGACGGAAGCTGATTGTGGTAATCATATAGGAAGCTATACCCCAGTCCATAGTTATTTTATGAGTAATATTTATAATAAATCACTAATTTAATTACTAAAATCTGTAATTACTAAAAGTTTGTCAGGGTTAACAAACTGGGCTAAGAATTAGCTGTTATTTAATATCTTTTTAAATATAATATTTGTGTTTTCTGTACATTCTCTGTAAATGTCTAAATTTGTACTGTCATTAACAGTCAGGTGTTTGCTACCAGTGTTGTGATTTTAGTTTTCTTTTTTTTTGGATTTTTTCCCGATTTTCTCCCTAATTAAGTTGTGTCCAATTAACAATTTTTTTTAGACAACAGAAAAAGTTAGAGAATCCAGATGAACCTGATCTGGTTGTGCAGATTTAAACCATACACCGTTTGGCTATTACAGCACAGTTTAACCGTTTAGGTATTGGGTGGATTTGACCTGTCATTCACTCCGATAGGTATGAATACATCTAATTCAAAGGGAAGCATTGACCGAATTGGTACTTGCTTTCTTGTTTTGCTTACCCAGTTGCCAATTGTGCATGATGAACGCAGTCACAGCCCGATGCCATTCCAAAGTTATAGATATTAAGGTACCATGGCAATAAGATAAATTTGAATAGTAATTTGATTACTACCCTGATTCTACTGTACAATTATATTTAGGCCTTTATTTGTTACATATATGTATGTTAGTGCACAGTGAAATTCTTTTCTTCACATATCCCAACTTGAGTTGTGGTCGGAGTGGAGGATCAGCCAACAGACAGTGTGCCAGGAGCAGCCATGTTTCCATGGTACAAATAAAGTCTTGGAGATGTTGCGGCTGACAAAAAGACAGGAGGCAGAGCTGAAGGTGGCAGAGCTGAAGATGTTGTGATTTGCTTTGGGATTGACGAAAAATTATTATTATATTAAGTGGAGAGTGCAGGTAGGATGGTTAGAGGTTAAGATGGTTTGGACATGTTTAGAGGACGGACGAGGGGTCTAAAGAGGAAGGCCCAAGAGGAGGTTTATGGATGTGGTGAAGGAGGACATGCAGGAGGTTGGAGTGACAAAGGAAGATGTGGTAGACAGAGTTAGATGGAAACAAATGGTCCATTGTGGCGACCCCTAAAGGAAAGAAGAGGAAAAAGAAAAATCATGGAAATGGTAAAAATACTGAAGTGGTACTGGAAATGGTAAAAAGATATATATAATATGGTACAGTCTGTGGTAGAAATAATGTACCACCAGAGTACCTGGAGTTTTCATGTTATTTATATATCATAAATACATTGTGCTGGAAATGAAACTGAAAGGCACCATTTTACAGTGGTATTTAAATTTTTTTAAAGATGCTGCCTAAAACCCTGCTTGTGTGATTGTCCTTAGTGTTCTCCAGTTTGCTGAAATATGAAATGTTCCACAAAGGGGGAAAAAATAGAAACTGGCAACCCTGCGTTGCCACCCCACCCACTGATCATGAGGGCAGCATAAACACCGACCGAATAACTGCTCCGTAACCCTCCGCGCCCTGGGGGTGTACACTGTGGGCCATGTGAAATAGTGCCTAAAACACCAACATAATGTATACCATAAATATATATTATAATTTCTAGCCGTTTTTGCGTAATTTAGCCGTTTTGTTTTTCAAATCTTAGATTTAAAAAAAAAAAACGCTAAGTCACAGAAAGCTTCGTTAAAACTGAAGAGAAAAACATTGCTTGTCGCATGCGCTGTTATGTATTCATGCGCCGTAGAGGACCGTCACATAAACATCGCAACAGCTAGTAAAACTGTCCAGCTTCGTCTTTATTAAGGATCTCCTTTTCTAAGTGACGTCTCCGTACACTACAGTGTTTGACACCGAGCCGCGATGAAGTTCCAGTATAAAGAAGAGCATCCGTTTGAGAAGAGGCGATCAGAGGGAGAGAAAATCAGGAAGAAATACCCAGACAGGGTTCCTGTGAGTATAGCTCCAACAACAAACAGCTGCTCTGTCCTAGCCGAGGGAAAGTATGAGTGTGTAACCTTTGTCTTAAAAAGACGTTAAACCCCCTCTGTGTTTCAGTTGCGTAAGGGTAAATTGATACGTGTGAAATATGTGTATGTTTATCAAACCTGGGATTACGTCAGTCTTTGCTGAAGGACACGAGCAGTTAGCATCCAGTTAGCATCGTAATATTAGAGTGTAATGTCCGAAATCAGACAGGAGTTGTTGTGGCAGTCAGTGCTAACACTGTGTGGGAGAAAATCCAGTCTGATTGTTGGCCAAATATATTATAAAATAGGTGGGATATATAAAAAAAATTAAGTGTGTTCTCTGAGGGTAGATACGTATGTGTTATCAGTAGGTATAGGCTAGCTAAGTGGTGACTAAGTGAAGTGCTAATGCTTTTGTCTTTGTTGTTGACATACAAAGCTAAGCACACTTGTGTACTTTTTGCTATTTTTACACCATAAATAAATAAATAAATAAATAGGTTTATGTGTGTGTTTATGTGTGTGTATGAGTGGCCCAAAAATGTAAGCATGAAAAATGAAAACAATTTTCAATATAAAAAATTATAAACAATCTTGGTCACATGATAGCATCATAGCATGATGTGACTACTGACGTATAATAGAGAAAACATGATACTACATATTTCTGCCTACATATTCGAGTTTTAAAGTGGAGCATGGGTAACTGTTAAAGTGTTTACATTTTTTTTGGCCTCTCTGTAAATAAGGTAACTGCCAGCACCTGTGTGTGGGTTTGTATATGAAAAAATAATCACAATTCTTTTGTGTAGCAATTCATGTATCGCCACACTGACTTAATTTTTTAAAAATCATAATTTATCTTTAATGTATATATGTTTGCATTTGAGTTCCTCTATAATTCTACAGATGATGCTCTCTAAAGTGTTCACACATTGGCAGGCAGCGCAGTATCCTGTGTGGTAAGAGCAAATTATTTGCAGAGTCTGTTTAGAAATGGTATAGAATCCGAAAAGAAAAACCAAACACACGCTCACGTTATCTCTCCCACTGATTTTTCTTCTTCCTCCCCCACCAGAGTGAGAGTATTGTCCTTTTTCTAGTTCCCACAGCACAGGAAAGCTTTAAATGCTAGGTTTATTTACACATGGAAAGCACACACAAATTCAGTCTCTGTCCAGCGTCAAGGATATAAAGATGTTACTAAAGGATGTGTTGAAAAGGAAAAAGAAAAAAATTCCAGTAAAGAAATAGTCGGTGTTGTCAGGCGAATTAAAAAGTATTAAGAATTGCAGTTTTCAGTTTATGTAATAAGTTACTCCAGATGGAAATGAGCAATTCATGTTTGTTTGTTTATGTAATATAAAAACAAAAATAACCATCTCTGAATCTTTGTGCTTCCTAAAACCATTTTTGATAACAATGTCCTGTAAATCCCGTTACATCGCAGGATTGCCACCTGTGTCATTATAAGCTAAAAGAAAAGAGGTTGTGCAGCACTATAAGAAAGAGAGGACTGTTTTGTTCCAGTATGGTCAGCAGTGCTGTTCTCCTCAGTGATTGACCATGTTTATGATATTATTGCAAATTTAGCAAATCAATAATAAGAGGACATTTTGTTTCCATTGACGTTTTGTTTAAACAATTCTAGCGGTACAGCCAAAACAAATTAATTATGTGAGACACATTACCGAAGCCCAAACAATTTAACCATTTAAACAAATACATAAATAGGCTTTTGCGATTCTATAAGTATGACCGGTTTATAGATTTTTTTGATTAAAGATTATTTTTAAAGATTATGTGCATAGTTTGGAGTGTAGCACCTGTAAGATTATAGAGGTAATGCAAGAATTTACCACCCCAGATGCAAACATTAACCTCTTAACAGTCACCCTATTTTCCCTGAAATGACATACCCAGATTCAAATGGTCACTGTTCCCACATACTTTGGTCCTTATGAACATGGCTTATCTAAAGCTACAATTTTGAAGTTTTGTATAAAAATTATCGTGAATTACTGAGTTATAGAGGCTAAAATGAATTTTTTTTATACACCTCTAAATGTGACCTTAGAAAGTCTACTAGACCACAGCCAAAAAATTGGGGTTTATTAAGGGCCTATATATTATCATATTTCTGTTATTATATAGATTACATGTCGGCATTAGGTCATTCAGTCACAATAACATAAAATGGATCAAATCCTGAGATTCTAAGCTTTCAAATAGTAGATGGTGTTACCATATTGATCAACAATTTAATGCTTAAAAATTTCGTAAAATATATTGAAAATTATGTGACAAAAAGGGGCCCATATAAAAGCCAGTGACGGTTATTAAAAATAATAGTAATTAAAAAAAGGTTGAAGTATTCAGTGTAGCGATATATGTATTTCCACACTATTTGATTGCGATACGTAAAGAAACGGTAGATAGTAATAAGGAATGACTGGATAGAGTCATTAGTGACTAGTGAAGTGATCATTCAATCATATAAATTTACTAATTGTAAAATTGTGGCATTCTTACAACCCTAGATGTAATGCAGGTTAATCTCTCAGATTTAATCAGTGCCATTCTTTATTAAAATAACATTATAACATTATTTAGTCCTCGTTCCTGCTACAGTTTGGGAGAACAACATTGTTAAACTATGTTTTGTTACCTAAAATATTGTTTACTGCTGAAAATTCGGTGTATATTACTTAATTAAAAGAAGTTTGTGATATTAAGGAATGTATGTTTTAGAACAACAAACAGAAAGGTTCAGGTTCAAAGGGGAAAAGTCAGCTGCTGTTTCCCTTTCTTTTTGTCATGCCTATGATTGCTGCACGTATTCCCAGGAATGAATAAGGACCTGAAAAAAAATATGCAAGGGTGTAGGCTAAAATCAGGCACATTGAAATATATATATATAATTTGTAGTAAAAAAATGAACATCTTTAACTAAAGTACTGTGACTTGTACTATGTCTATATGTGACTGTGTAATCTTTGAGTAAGGGGTGCTTTTGTTTTTGCTCTAGGTAATTGTTGAAAAAGCTCCCAAAGCCAGAATAGGAGACCTGGATAAGAAGAAATATCTGGTCCCCTCAGATCTCACAGGTGAGTGATGCAATGTAGCAATACAGTGAATGAGGAAAATGCAATTCTGAATATAGCCTATAACATATTTCCTGTTAAATAGATCATAATTGTCTAGTTAGTAGACGTCTTTAACATGCATGTAAAATATACACCAGGAGAATTCTTTTAGTGTTGGATAAATGGAAATCCGGCACCTTCTTGGCTGTTATTCTTGCAGAATGATGCAATAAGTAAAAACATTATTCACTTTCTGACATTGCTCCAAAATAATGACTCCCTCGTTAGCCAGGATGAATCGATAGTACAATTAGGCTCTGTAGGGAAACAAGTGAATATATTTGTATTTTGTTTACATCCTTTGTGTGGTGTCACATTATCTATCATTTCTGTGTTTCACTGCAGTTGGCCAGTTCTATTTTCTCATCCGAAAACGAATTCACCTAAGGGCTGAAGATGCTCTATTCTTCTTTGTAAACAATGTCATTCCTCCTACCTCTGCAACTATGGGCCTGTTATACCAGGTACACAACAGCTCAGTTGTTGCTTTTCATTCTTGCATGTCTTTTGATTTTAAATGCAGTTTCTCAATCTCTCCGTTCCTGCCCACAGTCTCTTCATATGTTGCTGTAGTGAAGTATTAATAATATATATATATTTTTTATTTTTTTAGGAGCATCATGAAGAGGATTTTTTCCTCTACATTGCCTACAGTGATGAAAGTGTTTATGGAGAATAGAACCAAATGGAAAAATCACTTCCCACCTCCTTTTCCTTCCTTTTACAAGAGTATATAAACCCATATCAGCAGCCTAGAGTTCAGAGCTTCTGACATCAAATGCACTTTTACTCTTATGTTTCTTTTTATTTCCACTAATGTTTTTCCTTCATTCTAGGGTTTGCAGTAGTTTTGGTGTTTGGCAAATGAAGTTTTTTTCTTTCTTTCTTTATACAATCTTTATTTTTTAATATTTGTTTTATAACTGGCCCCAAGCTGATGCTGATGTTTTGTTTCACCACTTAGCAGCAGTAGACTATCGAATGGAGCTTACGTGAAAAAGAAAAGAGTTTGTTTAGATTCTGAAATTGATCTTCGTTTCACCAAAACTAGTGAATCGTTCTCCCATAGCTTTACATATATGTTTTGGGGCATTGCGCATTTAAGTGCTGCTGACGAGCCGGTTGTTAAAACCAAATTAAGAGTGAACACTTTCTTTCTCCAATTATGTTGGTCAATCAATTCTTTCCATACAATATGAATATTTAATGAGAGTTATTGTACCTGGTTCATTCTATGTCATTTGATTTAAGATTGTATATCTTAGTTGATTTATTTAGGAAGGTTTCTTCTTTATTTTTTTCCTTTTTGTTTTTGAACTCGGTATTCAGCTGCATTTCTGATACCCTTAAATTGAGGTGACAAAATAAAATAAACATAGATGAACTATTACTGTATGTTTGTCCTGTTTTTTTTTTTTTTTCTAGTAGTCTTGAATAGTCTTAGTTAATTCTCAGATAATAAAAATAAAAGCAGGAGATCTGCTTCACATTAGTCACACTATTCCATATGTCATGACTGTGTCAAGAGCGTTATATAATGTATGTTTATTTATTTAGTAATTACTTAAACTTGCTCAGGGTTGTGGTGGGTCTGGAGCCTATACTGGGAGGATTGGGAGACAGGAATACATGCCATTTCCTCATTAAGTTAAATTGATCTATACACTGCCTGGCCCAAAAAAGCCATATTTTACTGCATCAAGCAAAGAAAACAACTAAGGTGGTTTGAAATTACTACAAGTTGGATAGAACCATTCAACACATTATTAAAACTGGAACGATAGTGCTGAACCATGAACAACCGAAACATCGTGAATGAATGGAGATCACTTAAACACTTGTTTGTTTAAAAAACAAACAAACAATAAAATATGTTTAATAATGAAAGTAAGAGCGTTTCTGTATGCTTCAGTTTCAGTTTGTTGGTTTCAAAGGACCATAAAGATTGGACTTTGGAGCAAAAGGTGTGTACATGTGGTTTGATTTCAGGTTCCAAAATGATTGGGTCGTCAGGGTAAGAAGGGGAACACTTGAAGCAGTGAACCCATCATGCATAGTGCCCACTGTACAAGCTTATGTTATGATCTGTGGTGGCTTCAGTTGTTTAGGTCTACCCTCAACAACATTAAGTTGCAATAAAAGGAAGTCAGCTAATGACCTGAATATGGAACGATCAGGTTCAATGGAGTTTTTCCTCTCTGAAATTATTTTCACACATGAACTGCCAACCACTTTGTGTGCTGTAATCAAAGCTAAAGGTGATTAAATGGAGGTTTAATGTGTCTGACTTTTTTTTTGTCAGGCAGTGTATTTGCCCACTTTGGGATGAAGGTAGGTGGATGTGTTTGGGAGGTAGGAGGAAACTCACATGGACAATGTAAAGAAAATGTTAAGCTTCACACAAATAGGATTAAATCGTGGGACTCGTACTTGTTTCACCACCATGCCAGTTTATACTAAATACTCAATGCTAAAAGAAGTGCTTATGGTTGTGTAAAAGAGTGATAGAAAGATTACAATTCCAGGACTGCCAGGTAGCCACTGATAGGGTTTTAAACAAAGCTAGCAACCCTCAACATGAATAAAGATTTGGAGGAATGTATCTGTGAATGAGCAGGATCGATGGTATGTGGCAATATTGAAGAACATATTTACCACTTTTATGGAGAAACCACAAATATTAAACTTGGACGCAGTTACTTTTAATAGTTTGCCTATGGAAATACAGTATAAAGGCTCCAGACTGCTTTTTGAAATCTTTCCTTTACAGCACTTGACTAAACAGTTCTGATTCTCTAATTCTCTAAAATGTTCTAAGAAATGGTCAACCATGACTTCATACCAGTAGCTATTGCTTTAGAGAGGTGTTATATTGCTGAGAGCCTCAAACTCTGGTAAACTACAGACACGCACCCACTTACTAATTGTACAGTCCAGGCAATTTGTAAATGCAGTCGACAATGCATGTCTTTAGACTAAACTGGAGGACACACATTTACATTTAGGCCTTTGGCAGACGCCCTTATCCAGAGTGATTAAATTTTTTCTCATTATACATTCGAGCATTTTTTTTAGACTCAAGGGCCCAAAAGGGACAACTTTTAAACCTGGGATCTTCCAAACCATAGTCCAATGCCTCTGAGCTACCCCATACCCCATGAAAACCATGCACACTGCGGCGACGGTCAATAACTCAAAACTTTATAAAATCCTTTAACATGTAATTATTTAACATAATAATTTTTTTATTTTGATAATGAAATAAAGTCATTTAGTCACAATATTGCACTGTATTTCTTAATATCATTTATTAACAATAAAATAAATTTAAACTGTATTATGTTCATTTGTGTTCATGTATGTGTTTATGCCTGAGCATTTCAGCTTTAATATTTCAGGTAGTTTATGATGCCTTTGAACTGTTTTTGGTTAGTTTGCGATCATTAAAATCCAACATAAGAATTGTGGACATTTTGTATGAAGGCTATTAACCCGGGCCACACAATAAGGACTACAAATCCCGACAGCGAAATTCTAACTTCCGGGTTGTAGTTCCTTGTTAAAGGCACAATAAAAGTCCCCGACATAAACACTATGAAATACCATGGAAACGCGACGCTTTCTCGTGTTACATTGCGTTGTGGTAGTTTTGTCACAGCTATTGGATATAAATAGTGGATGTATTTGAGCGATGTATCAGAAAGGAGTAAAAGTGGTGGTTGAAATTTATGTTAGAGCGGTAAGTGAGATTTAAACTTATGTGGTTGTTTGTATTACTATATATTTATGTCATATTTATTTATATGGTGAATCAATGAAGGGGTTCATGTGTAAATGTGTGCGGCTTTTTCTTTAAGAAACAACCAAACAAGAATACTAATAATGCTGTTACATAGTAAAATTCTGTAGGTATGGCTTCATATTCATATTACTTCCTGCGCCCTAAGTTAGTGCACTAGCCCCCATGAAGCATGAGACCATGGCCCACGCGCCCCTGCTAGTGTGCTACATTTCCACAGTTCACTATTTGGATCTCAGCCTGTATATAAATTCCTAACCATGGTTCCCTATATTCCCATTTGTCCACATGTTTATGATTTCCCTGATCTAACAGGTGTGTTTTAGTGGTCTTAAAGCAGAGACAGCATTGAAATGTACAGTACTCCAGGAGCAGGGTTGTGTAAAGGTGTTTTAGACCTCTACATACTCTTTACTTGTGATTGTAGGTGACCTGTCCTGGAGTGCACCTACCAGCGAAGGATGACATGTACCTCAGCATGTGCCTGATGAACCAGTACCGAATGTCACAATGTCTCCCAGCTGTATTCCCCTTAATGTTCAGGACAAAGATGACATTTGAGAAGGTTTTTATTAAAGCTTGCAGTCACTAAGGCTTCCTTTAATTTTTATTTATTGTGCCTATACCTTTGATCTGATTCAATTTCTTTGCAGATATTCAAGTACGCCAGAGATCCTGCGGATGTTGCTGAAATGTTGCAATGTACACAAGGAGCGCATTTATTTTTACTTAGTTTTCCCCCTATTGATTCACACAATGATATATGTTCTGTCTATTTTTTATATGTTGTGGCACGGTGGCTTAGTGGTTAGCAATGTCACCTTGCACCTCCAGGGTCTGGGTCGATTTCTGCATCTGGTCTTGGTGCATGGAGTTTGCATGTTCTTCCCATGCTTGGTGCGTTTCCTCCAAGTTTCCTCCCACAGTCAAAAGACATGCAGATTTGTTAAATGTTGATTGGAGATCCTACCATGTTCGTAAAATGGGAATAAATACAATGGTAATCACCATCGGCCTCCAATGGTCACCATTGGCCTTCACAGTCCCTAGATGGACTACAGACGCTCCTTGACTGATGGATGGATGGATGGATGAATGGATTGTTCATATGTATTACACAAACAAGCAGCAGCAATGCTTAAGTAAAAATAAGTACATGTACCCCTAATGCATCAGGTGATGTTTTCTTTACTGCAGGTGAAACTGTTAAGGTTGAGCTCATACAACTGATCCCGCCAGGTAAATGTTTTTTTCTTTATGCCACTTGATACTGAATGTTACTTTTAGGAACAAAAAATTTACTTTCATAGCTCTCAAAAATGGTAATTGCGATCAGTGAATGTATACTGTAGCCAGTTACAATGTGGGTCATTTCTCCTTGCCTGCAGTTGGGGAAGTGTTGGCCACATATGAGGACGATGCTAGAAGTTTTCTTTTTCCAGAGCCTAAGCTGGTGCCTTCTTTTTCTGGAGAAGATCGTGAAGTGCTAATGACAAGAGACCCCAGTTTTCCTGTAGGCTACACAATAGCTAGAATTTTTCTCTTAAAATTTAAAAACTAAAACAAAACCATAAAGTTCATGAAATAACACTTAGGATTAGTTGGTTTGCTTTAATTACTAGTTAATTACTAGTGACATGCTCTGATGTTCATCCAAGTAAGACACCATCACACATGCTTATCTTACTAACTTATCTTATATTCCATTGACTTAATTATTAATGCTGCTAAATAATGTTATAAATCAAACCATAAGCTTGATATTAGTTTACATAGAATTCATTTGTTATTTTAAGTAAGATGAAAATGAAAATTAAAATGTATTTTGTATAATAACAGCATTTCTGGCTCTTTCCTCATAGGGTATTTCCCCAAGGTTAGAGTTCTCCACCAGGACGAAAATCAGCGAGTGCACTGAGAGGGATCTTTTCCAGAGTGTCCCTGTGGTATAGTTATGCCCTTGTCCAATGTGCATTGTCTCTAATAACATCAACTTTGATGTTACATTTTTTTCCTTTATGTCACTGTCTCCTTATTAATTTCTAGAGAGTCCTAACAAGAAAAAGACCAAAGTCTACCAGACGTCAGATTCACTTCTCTGAACCAAGAGGCCTTAGGAATTCAGCGATCTTGAGGTCCCGGTCCCTCTCCCCATTCAGGAGCTTTGGTTCTAGCAGGGACAACTCTGAAACTGTAAATAGACATGTAAGTCTTGCAAGCTTTTACCACATGAACATTTTCCTATTACTACTTAAGTATTAAAATAATTTAATTTTATTGTTATGCATATCCTTTTTTTTTTACTTGTTGTATAGAGTAGCATCCAGCAGGGGGCACAACGTTCTTTACAGCTGATGTTAGGGAACTAATGACCATTTCGAAGATAAACAGGGTAATAGATGAATTTACGTGGGTGGGTGGTGATTATTATATATTGTTATATTCAATAGTACAGAGTGAAATAGCACTTGCTTTTGCACAATATGTTATAGAACAGTGACAGTGTGACATTGAGATAATCACCGGCCAGATTAGGAAACGTTACAGTACATTTTGACAACAAGATACAAGACAGGAAATACACGATAGTGGACCCAGTACAACACAATACATACAAAAGACATAAATAATATCTACAGGTTTGACAGTATGAAACATTCTGTTAAACAGTAAAATCAAGTAACCGTGACTGGAATAGTGTGTAAGGAGTGATCTTACCATCACAACTGGTGACTAGGCATAATTGTCCACATTTAACATTTCCTAAGTGTTAGGAGTAAAGTGTCTTTTGTGCTGATCTAATCGCAAAAGTTCTTAACCAGCAAAGAAAAATTTTGAGTTCAAAGTAAGGGCTATGAGTCTGTGCTTGTGAAATACAGTAGGAAGTGAAGCGACATTCCTCTCTGCTTTTTTGTAAAACGTTTATAGAAAATCGAAAGACTAAATGTTTAGACTTAACATGGAGTTTTATCAGTTTGCTTCAAGGGACACATGACAGAACAGTATGTTTTCTGTGGTTAAAATGAAACAATTAAGTAATGGCTTGTCGTCATTGTCGGTTTTACAATTAAATTTAACACTCTGCAAAATAGAATCTCTTTGTGCGCAAGTCCTGACACATCAATGAACCTTCTGTTTGTTCATTAATTTAGCTCCCTGATGATAACCCCTCAGACACACATGATCTCCATGGCAACACAGAGGATCCATCCCAGGATAATCATCCTTCGGGATATAAGGGATTTCCCGGCTCAGTTGCACTAAGCCACTCCAGAATGACATACCCAAAGCTGAACAGGTTTGCATGTTTGTGTGTTTTTAATGTGCTTACATATCATCATACCTTAGTACCTAGTATAGCTACTTCTCGTTTAGCAATATTTTTTACAATATCAGGCTGTACTCCTTTTGTCCGTTTAGATTTTCCACTCCTGGAGTTAAACATTTGGGTTTGAGATCAGAATTTCAGCTTTAATATCCTGATTTTTATATCCAGATATGTTAAACAACTTGAACGTGACACATTTTATGTTCTAAGGAAGGTTGAGCTCACGTAATCAAAAACAGTAGATCATGCAGTTGGCATTCTGTTTATTATAGCCCAGGTGTATCTGTTATTTAAACAATAAATAATTCTGAAGTTCTATAGAAATTGGACTAGCATTGGATTTAGGCAGTGCAACAATTTGAAATTTCCTGGAAGGGAAAAAATGAAGCAATAGTGTACTAAGAAACAGACATCAAATAAGTTGGCTAAGGAAAACAACATGATCTCATGACACAAACATTGTGAGAACTGTAAAGGAGAACCTAAAAATGGCATTCAGTGACAATTAATAATTTCCAAAGGGCATGTGTAAAGTATGTTATGTGATATTATCATAATCCACCATTCAAAACAAGACTTATTGAGGGCATATCACAAGATGCAAACCACAAATAAGCATTAAGAATCAGAAGGGCAGACTTGGAAATAGAAATGATAATAATGAGCCACAAGCATTCTTAAACCAAGAACAGTCTGAGCCAAAGAGATGGGAAGGCCCAAGTGTGGAGAAATAAAGGATTTGCTCATGTGCCATGACAGGTAAGCTCATTGGTCAAGCATGGAAGAGGTAGTGTCATGGCTATAACTTTGTGGCTGATTCTAGACTCAATAATCTTCAGCAGAATGAATTCATACATCTATTTAAACAGTCTGTTTGCCAATTTACAGAGAATTGCATCTAATCTATTGCATGGCTTGGGCTTTCATGGCTACGTCTGGAACAGCATCGCTAATTTTTATTGGAATATAACTCAGTCGTTTACAGAAACATTATGGTTGCAGATTTACAGAGAAGTATGACCAATCTAACTGAGAGAAAGTTCATCATGCTGAAAGACATTGGCATAACCCACAACAAAGTCATAAGACAGAAAAAGTGGAACGTTTTAGATTTGCTAAATCAATCATCAGGTCTTAGTCCAAATGAGCATTCACTTCATGAAAAGGATACATAAGAGAGAAATCAAGCAACAAGCTGTAAAAAGAAGATTGTCAATGGCCACCGGCTTGATGCAGGCATTAATTATTATTAATTAATTAAAAGTTATCAATTAATGGCTATTTCAGGCAAAGAATACGTGACCAAATATGAAGTTGAATATGTTGTTTAATTTACTTAAGACTGACACTTTTTATCTGTTTAATATTAGGCTTAGAATATGTGGAGCCTCTGCCATGAAGTCCTATGAAAATAATATGAAAATAATATCGTATTAGAACAAGTATGTAAAAAAGTTGCCTTGCAGTCATGAATTTGTTAAATATTGCATGTTTATTTTAGCAGTTCTTTCCTGCACACCCCGAATTCATGGGAAGTGGTTCAGGAGCGAGTGCGCCATCTCCTCACCTCTCCCCAAGCTGTTCGCAGACTTGCCTATGTGAGTAACACACATTAACACGTTCAGATGCCACATCTGTGCTATGTTACAGTACATGTTCTTTTCCCTCTGATGGCAGGGTGCTACAAAGTCTGAAAGAGATGAAGTGTTAGAACGCAGGTCCATATCACAACCCCAAACTTTCTAAAAACGAAGGTACTGTAAATGGTTGTCTAATACTTAAATATGTACACTGATCAGCGATAACATTAAAACCACTTACATCTGAAAGATATTGATTATATATACTGGGGCAAGTAAGCGTTTAGTAGCATGATGTTAATGTGTTAGAAGGGGGACAAATGGGCAAGTATAAAAATCTGAGTGAGTGACAGTGTTTAGTGTTTCAGTGTTGTGTTAGTTATTTATAAAAGTAATAATTTACAATTACTTGTTACTTTTCACTAAAAGTAATATATTACTATTACTCAGTAATGTGTTACTTTTGAATTTGCTATCTCTTTTGAGTATACACTTGGTGTAGTGGTTAGCACTGTTGCCTTGCACCTCCAGGGTCCGGGCTCGATTCCCGTCTCTGCATGTTCTCTCCGTGCTTGGTGGGTTTCCTTCGGGTACTCTGGTTTTCTTCCACAGTCCAAAGACATGCAGGTTAGGTTGATTGGCGTTCCACAATTGCCCGTAGTGTGTAAATAAGTGTGTAAGTGTGTGTATGTGTGTGCCCTGCGATGGATTGGCACCCTGTCCAGGGTGTACCCCGCCTCATGCCCTAAGCCTCCTGGGATAGGCTCCAGGTCCCAGCGACCCTGAATACAGGATAAAGCGGTATAGAAGATGAGTGAGTGAGTGAGAGTCAGGATATCGGCAATACAGTAGCACATGAGGGTGGATGTAGTGGTGATGCAGGAGCAGCTATAGAGTTCTACAGTACCAAAACATTTAACGAGAGCATGGTCATAGCCATGCTAATAATTTGGTCAGAGCTGGTTTAGTGGTACGAGGGGGACGGACTGAATATTTAAGCAGATGGTTTTAATGTATATTTATAAAGACCTTCACAAGAATGCATCAATATTACAACATTTTCCATTATAAAATATTATACAATTATATTAAATATACTTTATGTGATCATAATCAGTTTTGAAAGCTGTTTGATCATTATTAAATCAGTTCAGGAAGCTCTCTGTGAATGAAATGTTCTGCTGCTTTTTAAGGTGGATACCTGAAGACTGGTTTTTCTTTTCTTCTTCTTGAAGCAACCAAAGCGCTAAGGTTCAACGCTGATTAAGTGTGAATTCTTTAACAAATCTTCAGGGGATGTGCACTTGTGTGTAAATGTGTGTATATTCAACTATTCTTAGATGACATTTGAGAATAAATCATTATAACATGTTGTGTTCAACTTGTCTGTGATGGTCAATTGATTTATCAGTGTACACAGTGCTCAATTGCAAAAACTAAAAAAAAAATGTAAAGAAAAGAAATTGCAAGAAAAAACTTGACATAACGTGCTTAAAGTAATAATATTTTGTTATTTGTTATTGTGTTACACACGCAGTTGTTCATTAATTGAATTTAGTATAGAGAGAGAAAGTGAGAGGTGCCTGAATCAGAGCTTAACTCAGGTGTGTCACTCACAAAGCCATTAATAAGCAATGATGTGGACATCTCTATCTAATGTTGCTGCATAGAGTAATAACTCTATGTTTTGTATGTTATACACAGATTGTCTTATTGTCTTATTTTCTTAGCAAATATTCAACTATGTAAATGTTATTTTATAAATCAAAATAAAAACTGATTTTTCTCAGTTCATAATAAGTTATGCATTTTAAAGATGATTTTTTATAAAATCATAGGCCGGGGGGGGGGGGGGGGGGGGGTCAGTGGATAGCACTGTCACCTCTCACATCCAGAGTTAGGGGTTCAATTTATTATTATTTTTACCTCTGGTCTATGTGTCTGTGTGTGTGGTTTCTCCAGGTATTTTGTTTTCTCCTACAGTCCAAAGAGATGTTGTAGGTTGACTAGCATTTCCAAATTTTTTTTATATGTGTATATGTTTGTGTGTGTTTCTTAAATAATTAAATAATCATTAAATCAAGGAAGTAAAAAAAATAAATACACACACAGATTTAATGTATTTTATTCATTTATAGTTACATAACATGTTGAGATATACAAGTAAGCTAACGGACTGTAATTGATTGAGACGTTGACAAAAATGTGCTTTGAACAGCCTATACAGTGTAAATTCTGGATCACCATAGTTGACTATAAATCAGCCATTTCTCTGCTTGGCTCACAAATCCAAAGTTGTATGTGAAAATCATGTAATAAAATAATTTGATTGGCACTAATATAGTAAACCTATCAAATGTAGTCACATTGATGGGAATATTTAATAACACTTTGTATTCTCTCTGCACCTGTGTCTCACTTTACACACTTACTGTTTCTACCAATTAGGAAAATAAACTATTCGGAAAAAGGATAAGAATGGCTCCTCTCATTGAGATTCTTAGAAAGTCAGCGGTGCTCCTTGGTTATAGCATGCTTTGTATGCATGGGAGAAGGAGTCCATTTGCCTTCATCCTCCCAGATCGATGGCATTATCATGCGATAATGGCACTGTAAAATAGCTACTGAGAGGAAAATGAAATGATCCAGGATTCATTCATTCTTCGAAGGCCACATCTGAGGTGTTTATCATATTGCTTCATGCAATACTTCATTAAATATTTATAGCTTCCTTCATACGAAAACATTAAATTTGGCACAAGTTAGAGATCTAAGATGCTCGTAGCTTATGTTTCAATGACAGGTGTTCAGGTAAGATTAATGATTTGAGGGAGAGATGCTAAAAATTAACCCACTAAAAGCCAATTACAAGGCTGAGCAGTACCATATTGCTTTTTAACACTACAGGTCATATATAGAATAGTTTTGTTAAGGTCATGCTCTTTGTTGCAGTACATACACTATACACAAATCTGCTTTGTTGGCACAGTAAAAATCACGCATATTAACATACTTCTAAAGCAGAACAGGTTTCTGAGCATTTACATGAACAATTGTTAGTATTAAACCATTAAAAACCACAACGCAGGTAAGAAATTTTTTTTAAAAAGTGCCTTTGCATATCTCTTAGCAACTGGACAACACATTTTGGAAGCACTCACATCATTTCCCCCCCCTCCATTCCATGAATAACTTGGCACAAAGAAAGTAGTAGTAGATTCAGCACAGTAATAGGGCAAATTTGGGGAGAGAACAGTAATGACAGCTACTGACAATGTCTGCATTTGAACATGTTCTCTGGAATGAGTCTCCCCCCTTGTAATGGCACTGATTTATTCTTTTTTTTTTACCTCTGAACTCTTCCAGAGAATTCAAAAGTAATTCCATTCCATCAGCCATAACTGACCTGGGACTAAAACTGTGAGGTCTCTGTAAAGGAAATCGCATCACTTTTGTCCACAGTAAAGCCGCCATTGACGTAGGATTTCTTCTCGCACTCTTCATCATCCAGAGTTGTTTCGAGGGCAAACGGATTGGCTACATCTACATCAGAGGTAAGGTCCATCCTTTCCAACTCGTGCTTTGAGAGCTTCTGAACTATTCCAGCACCAAAGGCATCCCCCAGCACGTTGACCATAGTGCGGAACCGATCACTAAACAAAAAAGTTGAAGGGAACAATACAAGTTTTTTAATGACTACTATATTGTTGACAACAGACAAACTGAAAAACAATAAGGCAAATAACGTTTAATACACATAGATCTATCTGATTTGTGATAGTTTTAAACAGACTCTCCTTAATATTTATAGGCTTCGGTGGTGTCCTGTTTCCTTGCTGTTTCTTAAAAATGCTAACTTTTCAGTCCAAGCCACATGAGTATACCCTTCCTCTCAGAGCCTAGCGTATTAAGCTCTAATTTCCCCCTCAGATGGCAACATCGTCTGAGGATTAGGAAAGGTCGGCATTCATGTGGTCCATTAAACCACCTAATGCCAGCCTCTAAGCCCTAACCTGAATTAACACTCTACACACACTTCCTCTATACTAAAGGGCACGAGATGCAAAAATTCTATGAGAGACAAGAACGATAAAAAAAATCCACCAAGCCTGACTAGTTTTTCCTGACATCAAGTCTCCTTAAGTACTGATTTGTAGTCATCTGTGTTTGAGTAAAATAAAACTAAATTATTAGCATTGAATTACAAAATCCACATTTTCCACACTGACTGTGTGGCTGATTGGATAGTAGCAGGAATGTACAGGTGTGTGACAATGAGTGGACGCTGCCTAATAAATGCGAAATGTGACATTAAATATTATATAACACAAATCAATCTATTTTAATTTTTAATCACTTCAGTGACCTGGAAGACTGAACACATAATGTACCTAATGTGTTTTGTACAACTCCCTGCACATCATGTGTATCCACCCACTGTACTGATTTAATGCTGTTGTCTTTTGTGATGGCTGTTCAAATTAATCGCAATCTAATTCTGATTAGTAATTCAGATACGCACATGAGCCAATCAACAGCCACAATGAGGGTGACATCACTGGCAGGAAGGCCCACTGCTGTCAGCACGATCACCATGGTTACCAGTCCAGCATTAGGAACTCCAGCTGCTCCGATGCTGGCTACTGTCGCCGTAATACTGCAGAGGTAGCATTAATTAAATACTGCTGAGTCTACTGGTTTAGAAGAACATACATAAATGTTTAAAATAAATAGCGATTGCACTAAAATGCCCATTAACCAAGTTTAGTTAAGAGTGCAAAGCTACATGATGAAATTCTTTTCAGATGTGAATGGAATTTGCTCTATACTTACCTAATTGTCACTATTTGTCCCACATCAAGGTCAAGACCATTTAACTGGGCAATAAATATGGCCGCCACTGCCTCATAAAGTGCTGTACCGTCCATGTTAATGGTGGCCCCCACTGGAAGGACAAACCGTGTGATCCGCTTGTCAATCCTATTATTTTCCTCGGCACATCGGAAGGTGACTGGTAAGGTTGCAGAGCTAAAGGAAATCAAGTTTGATATTTAATTCAATAATTCTATGTCTTACTTACTACAGTTTAGAATATTTCTACTTATAGTAAATCTCTAACTTTAATATATCACAAATATAACTATAGTGATCAAAATAACTCTTTTTGTTCCCACAAAGTATTAAAAACAGACACATCCCTGCCATATTTAGGTTCATCTATATTATTACTTTAAACACTACACACTGTCCATATCCACCCACTTATTCTCGTCTGCAAATGTATACACTTAAATCCTAGTCACAGGAATATAATAACTTGGTAGCTGATTGTGTTAAACACCAGCCTTACCTTCTTGATAGTCTAACCTTTGATTAGCACTTACATTTCACACCGTTGAGACACAGTGGAACAAATTAGAAGCTGAGACTCACCTTGAGGAGATCATTAAAGCTGTTACCAAAGCTTGTGCCATTCCCAAAGCAAACGTGAAGGGATTCTTTCTTACAAAGACGAAGTAGATCAGGGGTAGAAAAATAATGGCATGGATGGCAAGTCTGTAAAATCAGAAATGGTATATATAATTATTGAGCATTTTTGTGTCAGTGTAGGAGAAATTATCTTTTGCATTAGATTTGAACGATGCATGGTAAGGAAGGTAACACATTTAAAAGTGTTTCACAAGTTCATCTCACCACTGGCAATTAATATTATACTGTACCAAGCACTGATATCTCGTGAGGAGTTCTGGGGCATGGTTGGCTTTCCAATTATTTTCAGAAGTACTCCAGTTCTTTCACAGCATACTTGGCAAACCATGTCTTCATGGAATATGCACAGAGGCTTTATCAAACTGAAAGTGGTTTAGGCTCCTTTGCTCCAATAAAGTAAAATCATAACGCTACAGGAATAAGAGACATTCTAGATGCAACTTTGTGGCAAAAGTATTTATATTATGTATACAAATAAAAAAAATAAAAAAATTCAGCTTGTGGTCTTGGTATTAAACATTGTAAGGTTTTTTGAAGTTCTGTGTAATTCTACCTCATGGTAAATATAAAAACCAAAAACTTGGTGTCAAATACATCAGTTTAAACATAGGCACTGATTATAATTCACATCTTGTCAAGGTTTTGGTATCTTTTGTGTGCCCAATCTCAGTTAGCATCTTCCCAACCACTTCCAAGTAGTCAAACAAAGACTATTTTGAATACAGTATATATATTCGTATATTATATATAAATATACGTATACGTCTATATATGTCTGTGTAGCTAGCTAACTAATAAGTCATGCTTCCAAAAAGTAACATCTCGGAAGCCCTACAATTTTAACAAGGTCATGATAACACCTTATTTATCTACCCAACCATGTGAGAGTCGAGATGTTCTTGGTATGACTCAGCTGCAGCAGTTCTCTAGCCTCTTCTTTTCCACTTGAGTTAGCTGCAGCTACAGAATCTCCTCACGGCTGTTGGGTCAGCAGCATTATTCATGTCATTGAAAATTTAGGGGAGCGTACACCCATCGAAAGGTCTTATTACTGTATCTGCAGGTTGAGCAATTTTAGAAGTCCTTGGTTCTTATCTGGTCAGGGACAGGGCCAGCCAATATAACACAATATTGTGGATGAAAAGGCTACCGTGACTGCAGTAGTAAATCCACTTCACTGACAATCAATAAAGGCAGATACTCACCCACTAAGCACAGTCACCATGTACAGGCCCATTTTCCTGAAGATATCCCAGTCCTCTACCTCAATTATCTTAGCAGCAATTAGAAATAAAATACCCACTGGCATGTAGCTACAAGGACGAAAAAACAATTTCATTAAAATGTTTGATAAAATTTATTTATATAAGATTTATTATTATTATTATTATCATTATTACTATTATTATTATATAACATAGAATAACGCATTAAAGAAAAAAGTGCACTAACCACATAATGATGTGTACCAATCTCATAGTGGCCTCATTTAGGGCATCGAAGAACTCCAGCAGGATACGCCCCCGTTCTCCCATTTTGCCAATTACCAGCCCAAATGCAACACAAAACACAATAAGGCCGAGAACATTGATGCCATCTGTGTACATGCCCACAATAGTGTAGTCTTTGGTCAGGTTCTGTTAAACATATGCAAAAAGACAGCTATATTATAAATGCTAATGCGAGAAACAATATTTCCCTGTTACTGACGTCTTCCAACTATGTTACTTTATTACAAAGATTTGTTAATAAAACTATGTTTGGGGGAAATGCTATTTTCTCCTTTACCTGTGCAACAGTTGCCAATATGTTGGTTAAAGGTGGGAATGTTGTTGTAACCAAATTGCTGTCGTTTGAAACAGGCAATTCTATCTCCTTGCGCTGGGTCTTGTACTGAAAGAGACATATACATGCTTACATAGTTCCATCCATCCATCCATCCATCCATCTAATCATTCATAAGACCATTTACCTGCTGAAAACATGCCTGCACAAGATTCTCTGGAAACATGTTCCTAGTAAAATAAAAAAGACCAGAGTTGAGTTTTCATATAACACTTTATTTCAGATTACTATTAAATAGAGATGGCAGCAATAAAAATACCCAGGATCCATATCCTGGCCAGCAACAGCAACATACATACATAATGTACATACATACATACATACATACATACCTACATCAATACATAGAAACAATTAAATAAAATACATATAAAATTGTGGATCTGATAGCAGAAAAAAGAAGGAGAAGATAATTTCTGGTTCTGTAATTAATATGAACTTATCAAATGATGAGAATATGAGAATGTAAGGCTGGCTTAATGTAATTATGTAACCTTATGTAATAACAACAGAAGCCACAGTGCTTATTTAGGCTTAGTAATTTTTAAATGAAAATTTGATATCAGGTGACACCCAAGGTTTCAGGATCAGTACCAGAAAAGAAAAAGAGATTCCATCTCAAATCAGACGAACAATTAAATAATGCAGTTTTCATTACATAAGAAACTTTCTGTCATAACATAAGAAATTCTCAAATAATGGGAAACTAGTTACCTGATAAGATCCAACAGAGTGTCAGCGGTGGTGACATTTGGAGTGGATCCAGCTCGGTCAATGTTGTCTGCTGTCTGAGAGACTCCAGGTTTAATAGTTGTTACCAAGATTATACCTGTCGCGAATATTAGAGTTTAAAGTGATGTGTTTTAATGTAGAAGAAATAATTATTTTCTACAGCATTATTATCGAGCGGGCTGTGTTCTTGTTTCTTACCAAGAATGACAGCTATGATGGTTGTGGAGAAATAGTAGACGACTGCACGGAGTCCGATGCGGCCTGACACTTCTGAATCAAGAGCTGCTACACCTGCAGAAAGGAAAGGGTTTATTGTCAGTTTTTTTTTTTTTAGTGGTATTACCATTAATTTGAATAATAACTCCTGATAATAAATAAATGAAAAAATGTGCAACACAGATTTATTTGCAAACTAAGAAGAAATATATTATGTTGCAATTGGTTTTTTGCATATTTTAACTATGATTATTTAAAGCAAGCCAACTGATGAACATTTTTGTAATTGGGCTGTATTCTTTTTGAACAATGCTGGACCAAATTATTAACAAGATTCATTAACACCTAATTTGCATTAGCATTTATGGAATTTATCAAACGTCTCTATCGTCCCGTTTAAATACATCCCGGTACTTGTTCCCTTGTTACTAAGAGTATCATCAAACAGAACCTGACCACAGTTGTTTTGGGGAGGTTAAAGGCCAAACGAATCCTATGAGATTGATTAAGATGCTCCAAGCACTATTTGTTTCAAAGATCCACACATCACATATTGGAAAATGGAAAACTAGGTTAATGATCAACAAACACTATATTACTAGCTTAACTTGTTCGTAATACACAGTTGAACTAGAATATGTAAATTTGCAGACACAACATGCTGATTGGGGTTTTTTTTTATTCAAAACTAATATGCTAAATATGGAACTACCATATGAAATACTACAGTATACTAATCCTTACTACATTAGAGAACACTACTGCAGAGACTAGTAACTTACTTAGCGGTGTATTTTAAAACGTACACCACCTCCATAAAAAGAGTAACTCCATCTAAACTGGAAGCTGTAATGACAATTTCACTGTGGTTAAAGCTACACAACAACCACAAATACCACTTGAACTGAAACAATTAATTAATATTAAAAGACTGAATTTCCATTTAGGTTTTAAATTCCAGATATTTACACAGGTTCCACAGTTTTTCGTTTTGAGATGAGATTTTAAAATGCATTTCTAGACCTATAATACTTATGTGATTTAAAGATTACTTAAGATATTTTCATGAAACAAACCTGCGTACTTAAGCAATATCACAAGAGAAGGTTTGCTTTTGTACTGAATTAGTGATGGGTCGTTCATGAACAATTTGTTCTTTTTGAACGAGTCTTTCATATAAAGACGTGACCTTGAAGAACAAGTAGTCTTAAAGAGTGATTCGTTCATTTTCTACTGGGCGCGCATGCGCAAAGCATCGCAAAACCTCCGTAGGTTATGTACAGGAAACAGAAATAAGTTGAGTCTTTTTGTCTGAATCGTAGGGTCTATTGTCACGTGACTCCCATAGACGCTTTGCAGTGCCGTACACAGAAAAACAGAATAGAACGGTTTTCAACGAATCTTCTAGTCCTACCCGGTCGTTCTTTTGTCACGTGACTCCCATAAGCAATATGCAGTGCAGTTGATTAAAAACAAAACAAAAAAAACAAAAACGAACGACTTGGACCAGAAGATATGATGGTGTGCGGCTCATTCTGTTTATCATAACATGTCTTTAGCTACATTGTAATATTTCCATTACTGAAACTTTACCAAAATTAGTGTAAATAGACGTGTTGGGGGTCTGTTTATTGAAAATGCAACATTTTTTTATTTCTGATCAAAAGAACGAAATGAACTAAACGACTCAAAAAAAGTTTTGTTCATTTTGAACACATTGACAATTGAAAGAACCGAGTCACTAAAATGATTCAAACTCCCTACCACTACTGAACATCAGTACAGTATTTATGTTATGAGGTTGTAGGCATGTTGGCGCAGGTTCTGGGGTTATATCCCAAATAACGTTAAATGGAAAGCTAGTGCATTAGGGTGTACAATCCCATGTTCCTCAGAACAAGTAGGGCTCTCGATCAAGAGTTTAAGATTTATTTGGGATTCAGCCTCGTGTTAGCAGCTAGTTAGCCTTGTAGCTCGTGTTTGCCAGAAATAAAACAACATGGACGGTTTAGAGGCAACTCGGAACAGCTTAGACACAATTACTAAGAAGACAAAATGTCGTTTAAGATTTACTCAACATTATTAGATGTTTTTTGTGCTTCCATGACTGATTTTGAATGTGGCTTTTGACAGGTAGCTGCTCTCCCCTCTTTCCTTCAGTATACTGCGGACCATATCAGCCATTTTTTCACACAGTTAGTGTAATTAATCATTGATTGAACACCTGTGACGTGGTATGATACATATAGTTAAACACCCAGTGTTGTTGTGCTCTATTATAACCACTCATAGAATACCTCTCCTCCAATTAGATCACTCAGTCAGAACTAACTGTTTTCTAACCCTAACCCTAACCTGGAAATAAGCTTCACACCAGCTGAAACATTTTGGACTTTTTTATTTTTATTTATTTTTTTATAAAAAGAAGATGTAGTTTACATAGTAGAGGAGATGGAATTGTTTTAGAAGACCTGTCCGATTTTTGCATTACAGTTGCAGATCACTTTGCAGACAGCCCAATTTTATGTGATACTTAATACATATATTTTCTTTTCAGTTTTTTCACTGCAAAAATGGTCTGATGCATTACCTGTAATAATTATAATAAACACTACATTGTTACCTGTTATCATGCTGGAGATGATGAGGGGTAAGATAACAAGCTTTAACATTCTCATCAGGAGCTCTCCAGGGAAGCCAAAGTATTTCTTATCAAGGTGTGAGAGTGCAGCATACTCCCTTACTAACACACCTAGACCTATTCCTGTAAGCAGAATGTAAGACACACACACACACACACACACAGAATTTCTTAATATATACGAGTAAAATTCCAAGCAAGCATTAACACATTCCAAGAACTTTATCTGGTCGATAAGTCAGAGAATGATCACTTCAGGAGACAACTGTTTTGCTTTTTTGTAAAGGCAGTTCAAATCCCAAACATACCGTTAATGAGAACATTTTTTACAATGTTCGTACAATTTATTGAGAGCAAAGTCATCAGATGTGCACACAACTCTTTATGCAGACAACACTGTTGCTACTTTATCAGTAAAATGAGCACAGAAATAATTACAAGTTCTGTTTAATGATTCATGCTGAAGCTTGGGATGATAAATGTTTATGTGAATGAGTTTCCTACCCTGAATTAAGGTCACACTGATGAAATACTGGGAAATTTCTGTCCTTGCATAAAAAATTTTGACAACACAAATAAGTAACTTTGGTAATGAAACACCACCAGGACTCCTCCAAATCTTAATGTAAATAGCATTATCGTGGTGGAGCTAGGCTAACTGCATAATCCCAGCATATTAAATTATGACACTTGATTTGCCTGCCATATATTGCTGATAATATTATGTGGTACATTATAGTTTTTCATTTTAGAACCATACATGACATTTGTACTTCTTGTAAACGGCACTTAATTGTTTTTGGTTATAAAGATCAATTGTAATCATGAGAAACACCCAAAGAAATAATAGAGTCATTATTATTAATGAAGTGCTAGAAATGTTAAAATGTTGCTTGATCTCAAGCTATGACACTAAACTCTTCAATCCAGTGATTTTTATTTTTATTACTGCACAGATGAACTATAAATCCTTTGCCGCCCATAAACAAGACTGAGTTGCTGCATGGTTTTACAACCTGAACTCAGCATACTGTACATTCTCATTTACAGTACAAGAAGTTTGCTTAATATGTTATGATATTTAAGGAAAACTATGACTTAGCAGGAAGCATCGATGCCTCACAGGGTTCCTAAATTGTTTCTGAACTCATTTGGAGAATGTGTCTGATTCCTTTAGGTTCACAAATTCAATTCCAAAAATATGCAAGTAGACTGGAAACCTACTCTATGTCCTGTCAATGATTGGCATCCCATTTATGGTGTATTCTAGCCCCCCAGGTGTTTCTGGGATTAGGCTTTAGAGCTACCATAACCCTGATCAGAATAAGGTGAAGGAGGTTAATGAGGTAGCAGAGCAAAGCATAACAATTTAAACAGTCTTTAATATAGCCTATACACACTTGTGTCTGAGACTGTATGACACAATGATGAATATGGAAAAAAAACACACAACACTAAAAATATTCGTGGCAGCCATATTGAAGCTAGACCTCACTTTGGGCACTTTGATCTCATTTTGTTTAGTGATGCAGAAAAGGTTGAAGTTGGAATTGTAATTTAGAAGTGGTTTGAATCTAAAAATTTTGCAAATTGATTTGTACGATTCGATTTTTTTAGATACGTTCAGCTATTTTATGAAGCAGTTTCTATTAAACAAAAGACTGTTGGCCAAATTTGAGGCAAATATTTGATTAATTGGATAAAGAATTTCTTGAACCTAATGAAACTTCATACTTGTTACCAATATTAGGCTCTATTGCAAAACAAAAGCAGATGTTTTAGGGCACCAAACATGTGTAGCTATATTCTGAAAAGCGGAAAGCTGTTTTTAATTCATTTGTTTTATAAACCAATTTGTATTGTTTAATGCATCCTTTATGACTGTTGAATTACCAGCATTTTGCTCTGTACAGTTTTTTATTCTTATACTAAGATTTTGGACATTGGGCATAGACTTTATTGCTTTAAAGCACTCAATAAGTGAATAGCTGCAATAAAGAAACGACTTAATTGTCAGCTGGGCAATCCGAAAAATGCAGAACTGTGCAATAGTATGTCTTTATAGAGCAATCAGCAATTTAGTGGATCTTGCAGTTCACACAGCATGAAATCAGTGTAGTATGAGTCCTGCATAAAAAAATTATAAAAAAACTTATCTAATTATGCTGTTTACATACAAAAACGTTTTTTCAAAATGTACAAGATGTATTTTCAGAAAGTATTTTTAATTTAATTAGACCATATTTAGAAATAACCGGAGAGTTATTGTCACTCAAGGAAACTGATGTGTTATGTGATATGTTTTTTTTTAAATAGTATTTTTGAATAGATGTGATCACATTTTAAAAACACATTAAGTGTCCTAAAACTGCACCTCATTCAAGTAAATCTAACTGAACATATTAATAACATGTGATCATATATTAAAAGCTATTTAATTTCTATGGCACTTTTAACAATGAACATTGTCCCACTAAAAAGCTTTATAGTAATATATCAATTCCAACTATAAAGCTCAGGCAAACACTCCCTGAGATGACATAAGAAGGAAAGCTTGAGAGGAACCCGACTCAAAAGTGAACCCACTCTGACACTGGATGGCACGATTATAAATAATACTTTTTTATATCCATGTGCTGTATAATCATAAAATGTAACTGTGTAACCAGGAAATCAACAGTTTTTAACTGTTAATGAATGGAAAAAAAAAACACATCATTACATGTGAAAACCTAATGTAAAAAATATTAATAACATGAAAGAAATATGAGCAAACTTTCTACCTTGATGTATCCAAGTAGAAATGAAACGCTGGGACAGGTGCATTAGCGTAACAGAGGATTATATAGAGAAATAAAGGTACCATAGTTTTCACTCTTGGAACTGTGTTCTGTTATTTTTTCCCAATTAGACTTGAACTCCAATTAACAATTAACTTTTATTTATATAGAAATTTTACTGAGAGACAAAATCAGATTCACAAATGTCTGGATATAATAGTAAATTCTGATAAACAAGCCAGATGCAACAGTAACAACAACAAAAAAATTCCTGAAACAACATGAGGAAGAAACTTAAGAGGACTCCAAATGGAATCCATCTATATTCTAGGTGGCAACTGATAGTCAGATTATTAATTATTATTCTTCCAAATATATACTAAAATCTATAGTGTCTTATCATTATATAATATAACTTATATGCTGAATAATAGTCTTTGTGATTAGAGCAGAAATTTTTAGGTATAACTCTAAAGTATCCAAGTGAAGTTTTCTGCTGAATCAAGGGTTAGTCTTGGGGGTGAACTCCATTGGAAGTGCAATCTTTAGATCATTCATATGGGACCTCTCCCATCAAGAGATAATGAGTCACAAGTGCAAATAATTGAATCATATGGGTGAAAAATTCAATTGTGAAGTGTCAACCATATGTGAAAAATTTATTTATGAATCATGTGTTGAATTTACCACAAGTGTTTTTATACAATAGCTGATATTCTAGTTCATAGTTCATAAGAATTTTTAAAGGCTGACCATTAACAGAATAATCAAGACCAGCGCTCTATGTTAATGTGTGATGAAAAAGACTGTTTACATTCTCACACCTTGAGTATAGTCACGCTTCTCTGTGGTGGCCGATAAATGTTTGAACAGCCAAGTGAGACTAGGACGTCCAGATCTCTCTCTCTCTCTCTCTCTCTCTCTCACTGTCTCTCTCTCTCTCTCTTTCTCTCTCTCTCACTGTCTCTCTTTCTCTCTCACACACGCCCACATACTGAGACCATGCAAAAGCTGACCAGTGATCAATCACCGATGAACACAACATTCCTGAAATATCTAAAACATCAGTGCTGTAAATAGCTCACTGATTATTGCAAAGACTGTGATATAAAGCTACAACAGAAAGACAAAGAAATCATGGTGGCGAATGCCTATAAATGTCCATTTTCTCAGCATTTTTCAATGACTGTCATCTGTTGAATGATTTCCACATTACAGATAATTAGTACTCTTTTGTAGAGAAATAAAAAAGGAGAGAGAAAAAGAGAAGGAAAGGGCTGCAGCTGCAGAAGAATGGAGGTGCTCTCTATCACTGCATGCTTGCATGCAGCAGACATAAAAAAACCCAAGGGAGACAAAGCAGCTGGAAGACATTGTCATTTCCCCGAAAACATGCATCTTATCTGTACAGAGGCACCTGTCCTGCCTTATATTCAGACAGATCTATCATGGTGTAGGAGCCTTACCCAGTAGCACAGAGATGATGGTTGCTATGAGAACCCAGTTCCTCTTCAGCATGCCTTTCACATCCCTGCCTCTCCGCTCCTTCTTGGCCAACATATCCATGCTCATAGTCCAAAAACAAGGCACAAAGGCAAATAATCAACTGCAACGTTACTTGCCACCTCTCTGTAGCTCCAACGTCTCTGTCAAAATAATGCACGGTGATGAGGAACGAGGGAGGTTTATACAAACGCAGCCGGAGCAGCTTTATAAAGGATGCTGCTGTCACTTCCAACAGGGTGGGGGTGGGAGGCAGGAGCAGCGAGCGTAAGTGAAGTGTGTGCAAAATGTGTGTGCGTGTGTGGAGCTGCTCGGGAGGATTTGGTGCTCATGATAACCTTTGACCAGAAATCCTGACTGTTTTGCTTGTTTTGTTGCAGGGTGGTTGCAGATTATGCCACCTTTTATGCTGTTACAAAAGGGTGTTCATTACTGCCTTGTCTACATACTGTATGTTTTTATTCTGTAGTTGTGAATGTAGTTTATAATAAAATGGTTTTGGGGTTTTCTTTCAGTACTAATTTCTAAAGGTTGAGTAATCTTTGTGACCTGCATCCAACATCATATGTATAATTTATGAATCATTTGAAATACTATGAATCTTATTGTGTAATTCTTGTTTATAAGAATATCTAAATTTATAACATGATATCATCAACGATAAAGATCTTCTTATGAACAAGAATTACACAATAACAATCATATGATTTCAAATGATTCAAATGATTCATAAATTCCACATGATAGATAGATAGATAGATAGATAGATAGATAGATAGATAGATAGATAGATAGATAGATTCAGGATATGTAAATTACATATGAAATAAAATTCAGCACTCTTATGAATTAAAGTTAGATGTAATCAGTAATTCAGTTTTTTAAATTAATTAAAAGTGTCATTTATAGTTTATCCAACCCAATATGGGCCAATTCTGAAGTAATAATTAATAAGGATTTAATTTTGGGATTTATTTATTTAATTTTTCTCACCTGACAACTCTTTTCCTGAAAACATTAAAACCAAACAAAGGCTACAAATTGACTGAAATTTTGTAATAATTGACACTGCGTTTTCCATAATGACACCACAGTACAAAATCTTTATGGCATGTCTGTTAAACATTAAATAATTTTGCAGTGATGGCTTTGTTTTGCTGGAGTAAGGTGTGTCAAGGGCTTTAGCAAAACTCCCTTCGTATTACTACAGCTCTGTGTGATAACTGATAACTGCCTGTAAGTGTCATTGTTTAGGTACATACTAATAAACATATAATAATTATAATGAATTTAATCACCTGATTTTTTAATTTTTTATAAATAAAATAAATCCAAAGCATGTGCTATGTTTGAATTTTGTGGGGCTCCATTTTATAATACAGTTTTCTAAGACTTTATTGTTTAAAACCAGTGGTGGTGATATACTGTATACTGTGCTGTATACTGCCCCCATGTGTCTTAAATGCTTTCTCACTCACTCATTCTCTATACTGCTTAGCCTCTACAGGGTTGTGGGAGGCCTGGGGCCCATCCCACGGACTCGGGACATGAGGCAGGGTACGCCTTGGACGTTAAACCAGTCTGTTGCAAGTCACACATACACACTCACCCATTGACTTACACACTGTGGGAAATTTGGAAACACGTTTAATCTGCAAACCCAATCTTTGGAGCAAACACACCAAACCCAGAAAGAAAATGCAAACTACAGACGCAGCACTCTGTGACAAGATACAAGTCCAAGTGTCTACAGCAAATAATTTGTAATTTCCTATACAATATATATCAAATAATCTTGCTATAATTTACCATGTAATACATAAGATATTTTATGCTGTAAGTAACATCAAATATATAAAAGTACCCAGACAGATATAGTTAAGATACACTGTATTCTTAATGCCTAAGTAAATACTTTATATCTTCTGATAATGAAGCTAAGTTTTCAATACTTCCTCATGCCCCAGTTTTCTTCTCTGCCGTTTCTTTTAATATTAACCAGTGGTTAGTCTCTTAACTTATGTACCGGTTGGCACAGGAATATGCACTTACTGGTCATTTTATCATGCACACCTATGACGTTGGTGAATTTTATATGTACGTAATTACTAGGCTGAGCCCATCTGTTGCTAAGTACAGTTTATTAGCCCCTTTATTCTCCTTTAGTAGAAATGGTACCTCATATAATGTGTTTACATATGGGCAATGGTTGCCTCTTGGAAAACCACATCTAGCCTGTAGGTGAGTGTAGGCCTTACTGCAGTTATATGGCAGGATTTCTTAGTCTGTTACTTTTCTGATCCAACCCCCAAACAAATAAACAGACAGGCATACAAAATAAATGAGAGAAAGGTTGGCCTTGAGGCAAGAAAAGGTGGAGAAGCAAACATATGAAAATTGAAGGGTTCATTTGCAAAAACAGACTTTTCTCCATTTTTATAGTCATAAATCATACGTTTTTTATTATGCACCCCAGGAAATATTAATCAAATTGATGTGGGGTTGTTTTCATTAAGTAAAATATAACTCAACTGATTTAGGATTCAGAATGTGGCATGTATGAAACATGGCAGTCAGTCCTTTTTAGTATTCAATTTGACATCCAGAGTGCTGCAGGTACAGTGGGGCAAAAAAGTATTTAGTCAGGCACCAATAGTGCAGGTTCTACTACTTAATAAGATGAGAGAGGCCCATAATTTTCATCATAGGTAACTCTTCACTATGAGAGACAAAATTAAAGAAATCCAGAAAATTACATTGTAGGATTCTTTAAGAATTTATTTGCAAATTATGGTGGAAAATAAGTATTTGGTTAATAACAAAATTTCATCTCAGTACTTTGTTATATACCCTTTGTTGGCAATGACAGAGGTCAAACAGTATTAAAGGTTTTCACACACACAGGTTTTTAGTGGTATTTTGGCCCATTCCTGTTGATCTTTTGGCGCTGTCTCTGGGCAACACGGACTTTCACTGCCCTCCAAAGATTTTCTATGAGGTTGAGATCTGGAGACTGGCTGGGCCACTCCAGGACCTTCAAATGCTTCTTACGAAGCCACTCCTTCGTTGCCCGGGCGGTGTGTTTGGGATCATTGTCATGCTGAAAGACCCAGGCACGTTTCATCTTCAGTGCCCTTGTTGATGGAAGGAGGTTTTCACTCAAAATCCCATGATACATGGCCCCATTCATTCTTTTCTTTACACAGATCAGTCGTCCTGGTCCCTTTGCAGAAAAACAGCCCCAAAGCATGATGTTTCCACCCTCATGCTTCACAGTAGGTATGGTGTTCTTTTGATGCAACTCAACATTCTTTCTCCTACAAACACGACAATTTGAGTTTTTACCAAAAAGTTCTATTTTAGTTTCATCTGACCATATGACATTCTCCCAATCCTCTTCTGAAACATCCAAATGCTCTCTAGCAAACTTCAGACGGGCCTGGACATGTACTGGCTTAAGCAGGGGGACACGTCTGGCTGCAGGATTTGAGTCCCTGGCACCGCAGTGAGTTACTGATGGTAGCCTTTGTTACGTTGGTCCCAGTTTTCTGCAGGTCATTCACTAGGTCCCCTCGTGTGGTTCTGGGATTTTTGCTGACAGTTCTTGTAATCATTTTGACTCCACAGGGTGAGATTTTGCGTGGAGTCCCAGATTGATTGAGATTATCAGTGGTCTTGTATGTCTTCCATTTTCTAATAATTGCTCTCACAGTTGATTTCTTTACACAATGCTGCTTACCTATTGCAGATTCAGTCTTCCCAGCCTGGTGCAGGTCTACAATTTTGTTTCTGGTGTCCTTTGAAAGCTCTTTGGTCTTGGCCATAGTGGAGTTTGGAGTGTGACTGTTTGAGGTTGTGGACAGGTGTCTTTTATACTCATAACAAGTTCAAACCGATGCCATTAATACAGGTAATCAGTGGAGGACAGAGGAGCCTCTTAAAGAAGTTGTTACAGGTCTGTGAGCGCCAGAAATCTTGCTTGTTTGTAGGTGACCAAATACTTATTTTACTGAGGAATTTATCAATTAATTCACTAAAAATATAATTTTCTCTCAAAGTTGAGGTATACCTATGATGAAAATCGCAGGCCTCTCTCATTGTTTTAAGTGGGAGAACCTGCACGATTGGTGGCTGACTAAATACTTTTTTGCCCCACTGCATTTTGTTACAGAACTTCGAATTCTTTGAAGTCCTCTTCTGAAGAGAGAGTGAGAAGAATACCTCCTTATAATTCTGATAAGCCTTCCAGTATAATATTCATGTGGCCAAAAATGAGATATTTCTAGGGAATGCAAGCTTTCTCACAACAAAAACAAGTCTAAAAATGGACTTACTGTAAACCAGTTTCCAGCCACAGTCAAGACTGAGTAAGGAGAATAAGGAACTGTGTCCTCACATGGAGAAACAAAACTTACAAGTTAAATCTTTTTCAACAGCTCAGGCCTCCGTAACACATTTAGCACCCAAGCATGGTAGACCAATTATAAATATTGCTGTTGGAGACCGATGCAATGATTGGTTAGTATCTGGTGCTTTTCAACAATTCTCCACTCAGAAAACCCCATTCAACACAAGAAAAATACAGCAACGAAAAGTTTGGATGGAACAATTTCTGTTGTGTCACAGACCTATGTCCTTTCAAATTGGCAAAGACAGATTCAAAGACAAGGCATGGCTCAGCAGAACTGGTGATGGTTGTAGTATTTTAGGTTCAGACATCATAACATTAAGACATGGAGATAATTGATAGACT
The DNA here is from genome assembly GCF_024256425.1 of Clarias gariepinus. Classification (NCBI taxonomy): domain Eukaryota; kingdom Metazoa; phylum Chordata; class Actinopteri; order Siluriformes; family Clariidae; genus Clarias; species Clarias gariepinus. Next base: position 32,847,747 of record NC_071100.1, read on the forward strand.
ACAGGGAGCATAACAAATGTACACAGATGTGGGCACCTGTAGTAGCCTCCACCCCCGATGTTATAGCATCTTTCTTACTAGAGGCCACTTAATAAGATGAAAGAGGCCCGTGTACTCGGCTCTTGATCTGTCTAATGGCTTTTGCTCCATTCAGAATATTAGTATAAGTTTGAAGTTAGGTTTAAAAACATCCAGTATACCTGGAATGTTCTTTTTTGCAAGGTTTTGTGAACTCACCTACTTTGTTTCATCAATGTTTAACAAAATATATAAGATGCAAATGAGAAAGGGGGAACACAGCAGCATTTTCTGAGTAATTGTTGGAGACATTCAAAACGTTCAGTAGCAATCTATATATTAATTACATTGATTGTTGGTTTAAGTGAGGTCAGAAAAAAGGTCCCTTTCTGCTGTGACAATGCTTGTGACACCTCGGTCTGAATATAGTGACATTATTGCCAAAATGACACAATTTTATAACAATAATTTTACCACAATAAAGAAACCCCATCCGGTGTCAGTAATCAATGTTAAAAACACATACCAGAACAGTGGTCGAAAGGTCTCTTGGAAAAAAGAAGACCATGTTTCTGAAGAGAAAGTGGAAAGACATCCTCATACTCTTATAGATCTTATACACCTTGCACTCCTAATAAGCCTGACAACCCTTTCAGTATGAAAAAGGACATATTTCTTTTCTGCACTCAGAAAACCACATACAACACAATCAAAAAAGGTTTTGATAAAAACTATTTCTGTTGCGTCAAACTTTTCTGCTTTAATGTGTTTTCCAGAATTACCTGACCAGAGAAAAAGATGTGGCGATGGCCCTGGCAGTGATTCTTCCAATAATGGTGATGATGCAAGAAAAGGACAGGACTGCTAATGGTGCCCTCTTCTGGTGTGATGACAAAGCCATATCAAGTGGTCATCCCAAAGATATCCCAAAGATCACCAGGAAAAAAATTCTTGACAGCTTGCTTGGGGCCACTGGGACAGGTCTAGGCATATCCAACTGGATAAGTGCATAGGACATAAAAATAATCATCTTAAACTCGAATAACAGCGCCTCTATTTTCACCTTGGTCCTGGAGGAATGTTGTTTCGTTTCACTTCGTACTGAACTGCATATGGTTGGAATGACAAAAGCCGACTTGACTTGACTTGACTCATTTTGTATTATCCCTGAATCAAGTTGGTCTATAGGAGATTATCATTTTCCATATATAAATGATACAGGTCAAAGAATATCAGTAAATCCAGAGGAGCAGTTAGGCTTACAAGAAGACCAGAATTTGATGCAAAAATGCAAAAAAAAAAAGAATAACCATGTTGTTAAAGCTCAACAAAGTATTAAAACGAATTCCCATTTATATGAGGAGCGGGAAGGTTTGTTTAAAATGGTATAAAGGTTCAGTCAGAAATAACTCAGTATTTAATTTGTCTTCGTTGAATCCAGAGTACTGCATGTATTTTGTTACCTTCAACCTGTTCTTTACAATACAAAGCATATTTAAAAAAAAAAGAAATATTATTGTGTTTGTGTTCATTTTTAATCACCCAGCTTATTGTCTTACATGTGTAACTTTTAGGTATGCATGGGTGATATTGGGCAGCATGGTACTGTAGCTTAATGGTTACCACTGTTGCCTTGCACCTCCAGGGTCCATGTCTGATTCGGGGCCACGTGTGATTCCTGTCTCTATATGCATGGAGTTTGCATGTTCTCCTTGTGCTTTGGTGGGTTTCCTCCCACAGTCCAAGGACATGCAGATTAGGCTAACTGGCATTCCCGTAGTGTGGAAATAAGTGTGTGAATGTGTTTATGTGCTTGTGCCCTCCAGTGAATTGGCACCCTGTCCAGTGTGTACTCCTCCTAATGTCCTAAGTCTCCTGGGATAGGCTACAGGCCTCCCGCAACCCTGTGTACAGGATAAAGGGGTATAGAAGATGAGTGAGATAGTTGTTATTGGTGCATTACAAATGAAATATGTCATTTTATCCTACATATGAAATATATAACTTTTAATAATTTTGAAACAATGAATGTTCCTTATAATTATTTTTTCCCCTTTGCTAAATAACTCTGCAAAAGTTATTTTTAAAAGTTAAAGTACCTAAATGTTCTTGCTGAAGTACAAGTGCACTATTAATAGAACAAATCGCAATTTAGGTTATTAAAGTCCTTTAGTGTACCATATTTGCTAGTTGCAAGGCTTGAAGTAAATGATGGTTTCACTGCTCAGTTTTTAAATTATATTACTAACAGAACTTTGTCCTGCACCTCAAAATTGATTTTTCCCAATGCTTAGTAACAGCATCAAATGATGTCATTTTGTTCTAGCACATACATTTTAATCACATTATGATCATCTACTCCCTGCTTCTCCAAATGTTTCTCCCTCCTTATGGGATCAGCACCCCGGTGAGCAGGGCCACCTTACACTCCTGTAAGTTTGGAATAACATAAAAAAAAATTCTTATCACAAAGCTTTTTTTTCCCTCTTAACAGGAAGTACCATTTCCTGAGAGAGGAAGTACCACTTTCAAACTTCTTCTTCTCTGACATTTGACTAAGCTAGCCAAAAATTCAGTTGTCAATCACATTTCACTATGTCACATGCCAAAACTATTCCTCTTGATTCTGATAGACTGCTGTGTGCCATGGTGCTTGAAAATTAATCAATCAGTGATCACAAACATGAATATCAAGGGTTGGACAAAACAATATATTTTTATTTTTATAATGATAAAGCCCTTGATCATTGTAGGCCCTGGGGCCTTGCCAAAAAGCCCTTTATATCCTCTTTTTATCTATGTAAAACTGATAACAATAATGATGTAGGGATGATAACTGATTATGTACAATCCTGTGTAACAGTTTCCAAGTTCCTTATTTTCTCATTTTTATGCACAGTTCAAAGTCATAATTGGAGAAATAGTTTAGAATTCATAAAGAATCTGTAAACCATAGTGCATGCAACATAGACCAGGACTGCTAATGGTGCCCTCTTCTGGTGTGATGACAAAACCATATTAGGGGATCATCCCAAAGATATCCCAAAGATCACCAGAAAAAAAGTTCTTGACAGCATGCTTGGGGCCACTGGAACAGGTCTAGGCATATCCAACTGATTTATTTAAAAAGGTATAAAGGTTCAGTCAGAAAAAACGAAGTATTCAATTTGTCTCCGTTGAATCCAGACTACTGCATGTATTTTGTTACCTTCAACCTGCTCTTCATTTTTTCTTACAACACGAAGCATATTTTAAACAAAAAGAAATATTATTGTGTTTGTATTCATTTTTAATCACCCAGCTAGTGTGTGAATAAGTGTGTGAATGTGTGTATGTGTAGGGATGATAACTGATAATGTACAATCCTGTGTAACATAGTTTCCAAGTTCCTTATTTTGAATACTTTTCATTTTTATGAACAGTTCAATGTCATAATTGGAGAAATATTTCAGACTTCATAAAGAATCTGTAAACCATAACAGTGCATGCAATGACATCAATGACAATGATATGTTATAGACAATATATATATATATATATATATATATATATATATATATATATATATATATATATATATATATATATCACTTTTATGGTACCGGACAGTGTTCTGTTAGTAACATGGTTGACAATAATAAATTTACATGTTTAAATTATATAAATGAGAAAATCAATTTTAAAATATAGTTCAAGCTATAATAAGCGGGCCCAAACACTCGAGCCATTGCCACCCGGGTGCACCGCACAACCTGTTTGCCTTTTGAGCACATCTAGACCTCTTTTAAGCATGCTAAGACTTGGACGTGATTGCTAAATATGGTTCTGGTGTGTTCGGACGGGAGTGGTGCAGGTGCTTGGGCCGATCATCGTGCAGCATTGTTTGTGTGGGATGTGCAGTGTGTGTAGGATGTGCAGTGTGTGTAGTGTGTGTGTGTGTGTGTGTGTGTGTGTGTGTTGAGTGTGACATGTTTATGTGCAAGTGTTTATGAGCTATGCAGCAAAATCTCCTGTGACGGCTCAGGCTCCACGCTCGGGGTCCAGACTCGCAGGTGTCCTAATGGCAGCAGATTGTGCTGATTTTTGTGAGTTTTTGAGCATGTTAAAATCCTCACTAGGGCCTGGATAATTGAAAAAAAAATCCTTAGAAGAACAAGAGGGCCCTCTCACATTTATGACATCAGCACTTTTAAAACATCATTATTAAAGCGATGGTAATGATGTCACAGTTATGTTGCCATCGTGCTGATGTCATATTGCTTGGGCCCTAAATATTTATTATTTTTCAGAATGTAGACAATGCCCAAATCCCAGCCACTGAATGCAATGCTGGTCCCAAGCCCTGCTAAAATGGGAGGGTTGTGTCAGGGAGGGCATCCGGCGTAAACATGTGCCAAGCTTGTATGTTCAGACCGGATGGTCCGCTGTGGTAACCCCTTGCTGGAAGCAGCCGAAAGACCAACAAAAACAGACTTTTGAACTAAGTTGAAAAGAATTGTTGTTGTTTTAATGTATTATTTAGAGCTCTAGAAACCCTCAACTTGAACATAGTAAAAATGGTCAATTGGCTAACTGAAGCATAGGATGGACATCATTTTTGTGTGATATTATGACATAAACTCCATTAATAGGTTAAATACTACATTTCTGAAGAAATTATTTAAAATAAATATACTTACCATTATTGGACATGGAATATACCCCAAATTATAGAATGACTTATATATACAGCACATGAAACATTTTGCTACTAGTCATTGCAGCAATTTCATGTATCTCATATTGTAACTGGGACAATTTTAATTTAAACTTTGTATTTTGTGTCTAGGATTCCAGTGGGCTTTGGTGTGTCTGCATAAGTGCCAAAACTCACCTAATCATTCACATAAAACCTGAATATAGGCCATACAAACATTTCTACCATGGCTCACTTCTTGTACAGATGTGGGAGTATTGAAACATCACTCTTGCTGTACTCATAATGTGAGCAACATTTCTGATTGGCTCACTCCTAGTAGATTTATGACCGTGAAATGGCATTCCTCATGTCAGTATAGAGACGAAATGCAACTTATTAATTAAAACATTAACATGTAAATCAACCACATCTCTACACTTAGGTTGTAGTAGTTCTTCAGTAATGGCAGAGCAAAGCAGATCTATTATGGGAAATATTCTGGTATAAATGATTGTGATAATTTATGGACTGAGAAGGGTCATATAACTGAGAAAAGTGCTACACTGTGTTTAAGGTATGAGGTAGATTTGTATTTATATTACTGGTCTAATGCACAAAATGGCCTTTGGGGGGAACTATTTCATACTGTAATCTCACAGGCTGCATCTTGTCAGGCCGGCAGTCCATGCTTTACTATTATGGCCTATGCAAAGTGGATTCCAGTTAGTTTACCTTTTACAGAGAAGCTATTTCATATGGATTGTTCCATACTAATATGAGTATAATTATCAATTACACATCAGTTAAAATGATAATTGATGTCTCAGCAATGGTTTGAAATATCAACAAACTTACTATGACTTAACAGATGTTTTGAGACTTTCAGTCCTCTCTCTCATCCTACTAAAATATATTATATTGACTAATTATAGAGGAAAAACAATAACACCTTCATTATATAGAAATTCATAGACCAGGCCATTTTCGTTGTTTGTGGAGACAGTTGCCATGCATGCCTCCTTTATTAGCCAGGGGCAATGTGCTGCCACAGAAGGAAGATCTCCAGAGTGAGAGTAGAATAGTCAGCTAAAAGTAATGCTAGTCTATGGAACCCTGAAAATCTTCATACAGGTTCTGAGACACTAATGGATGATGTTCAGTTGTATGGTAATGTACATCAATTAACAGGACAACAGGACGTCAGATTTCTCACTTTGCTTTTTCACAAAGCCTAAGTTGGGTTAGGCTCAGTGTGACCAACATGGTGTGACTACTGAGAAATGTATACACCTAGAAGACAGATGTCTCCATCAAGAATCCAAGATCTGTTTAAATAGTGTAGCAAGACACATGTGGGCCTTTTCTCCAATGCTAAATTAACTCACTTGTCAACTGTGGAGCTAGACCGTACACTAGCTCTGAATACACTAGCTCATGACTGGGCTCACTGTGTACTGTTCCAATTCTATGCACATTAAACAGGCTATAGCTGTCAATCCTGATTCCTGTTTGTTGCCCTAAAGTGACCCATGATCCCTTAGTTTCCAATGCTACTCTGAATAGTCAATTTACACCAGTTATTTATATGCTCTTCTTGTTTTATATTGGGATTGGACATGTTCTGTGGAAAAGTCTTGAGCCAGTACTCATTTTTGTATATTTTGCTTTTAAAGAGCTAGGAACTTTCCTATATTGTAATGTAATCTAGAGGAATAGTTCAACTTTCCTGAAGGACTTTTTGGTTCTCAATTTTTGCCAAATTTTTAGCTCTCATTTTCAGTCCAGACCCTGTACCCTACCAATTTCAAGGATTTATTATTTTTTTGTTAATCCACACAGTGACCTGTGAATCAGCATGGGCCAGTGAGAACAAGGTACAGATGATTACAGACGATCAGGCCAGTGATTAGCATACCGGTAATGCTGAATGCTGAGTGGTTGGAACGGACGAGAGGGGAAATGAGGCTGCTGCTAAGGGTTGTAACAGTAACAATTTTTTTTATTGTATATTTAGGCACTTTGCAGCCTGTCACATTTATTCCCATTTCTTGAAGTTAATTGACATACTTTAATTTAACTTAGTTTAACATAAAGAAATGAGGGGTGGCTAAAGACTTTTGCACATTACTGTATGCAGCACCACTTTATGTGCCAAGTTCCATCATCCTGTTCATCATAAATACGTCAACCAGTCTCTCGGAAGCCTAACGATTTTGCATTTGCCGATGCAGCCTATATGCCTGCTCTTTTAATCAAATCCTATCTTTAACACTCTTACAGGCTTATAAATAAAAAGGTTACTTTGTAAACTATCCACTCACATGGATGGATGCACCATAAAACTGATTAGACACTTATCCAGCTGTACTGCGCAGTGGATTCAACTTTCATTTTGCAGAGGCAGCCTGTAGTAAATCCAGTGCTGTTATGTTCCTGGTTCACACACCAATCTACAGTCAGTTTAATGTTGAACTAACAGAACTCTCTGCCAACCTGGGCGTCAGGTTTAGAGAATGAGACATAGCCACTGACGGAACATTATCAATTGGAGAGGTACTGGGGTCCCTCGAACTCTGTACTTAAATTAGCTGTTGGTTTTCTGCGCTTGCATTTAGTGCTAGTGCTAACAGATATAAGCTGTGTTGCAAAACAGTAAACCCCCTTTTTACTTACTATATTCATCCTAGCAGCTTGTTCAACAGTTAATGCTGTTTACTTTAGTCCTGCGCTGAAATACATAAAAATATTTTTTTTATTTTTTTTTAGATTTTAAAAATACAAACTGCACAAGAAAATGAAACAGATTAAAAGATTATGTTCATCATCTTGAATCAACTTATTGCTCTCTTATTCCTCTCTAATGCTAGAATAGGAAAGAGGATGGGAAGGACCTGTGAGGTTATAGTCACAAGATGATAACTTTGCTATTAGTACTAAGCAAAAGAACAAAGCGATGGAAAAATTCCACTGATATCGATGGAAACCACTTTGGATGTCAGGGGTGAAAGAAAGTAGAATTACATAAACCGATCAGCCATACCATTAAAATGCTCAGTATTGGGTACGTTTATAATTTTTTTTGGTCATAAGAGGTTAAGAGATTTTAATAAGTAATTAATTTCTACTAGCCAAATGGCACATTTAACAGGGGATTTATAAACTCTGATGTCAACCAATCAGAATGAACAAATAACACAGCAAACAGAATGTCACAGAGAGAAGGTGCCTTTTTCATTAAACAGGATTAAGAAGAGATAAATAACAATGAAAGTCTCAACAAACTCACTCATTCACGCATCGTCTATGCTGCTTAATCCTGTATACAGGGTCACGGGGGCCTGGAGCCTATCCCAGGAAACTTAGGGCACGAGGCGCAGTACACCTTGGAGAGTGTGCCAAGCCGCCGCAGGGCTAAAAATCATTCCAAAGGAACAAATCTGTCTTAATAGTTTTACAGAATGCACGCATGTCAGATACATTTATAAAGCTGAATAATAATAAGGTGGCATGGTGGCTTATTGGTTGGCCCTGTGGTCTCACATCTCCAGGGTCGAGGATTTGGTTCCTGCCTCCGATCTGTGTGCATAGAGTTTGCATATTCACCCTGTGCTTGGTGGGTTTCCTCCGGCTGCTTCGGTTTCCTCCCACAGTCCACAGAGATGGCTAATTTAGCTGTCACAAATTGCCTGCAGTGTGTGCGTATGTGATTGGTGTAATTGGCACCCTGTCCAGGGTGTACCCCGCCTCGTGCCCAGGGTGTACCCCGCCTCGTGTCCAGGGTGTTCCCCGCCTCGTGTCCAGGGTGTACCCCGCCTCGTGCCCAGGGTGTACCCCGCCTCGTGCCCAGGGTGTACCCCGCCTCGTGTCCAGGGTGTACCCCGCCTCGTGCCCAGGGTGTACCCCGCCTCGTGCCCAGGGTGTACCCCGCCTCGTGTCCAGGGTGTTCCCCGCCTCGTGTCCAGGGTGTACCCCGCCTCGTGCCCAGGGTGTACCTCGCCTCGTGTCCAGGGTGTACCCCGCCTCATGCAGTAAGTCTCCTGAGGTAGGCTCAAGGCTTCCTGCAACCCTGTACAGGATAAAGTAGTATAGAAGATGAATTAATGACTTAATAAATAAATAATAATAATTATTATTATTATAATAAGCTTACGCCCTAGATGTTCAATTACTCAGTCGGATCTTTCACAATACAATATCTATAATTCCAAATAAAATATGACTTTGGAGTATTTATCCATCTGCTGTATGTTAAAAAATAATCATCTTACTGCTATTTAATATGAATTAACACTGGAAACACACCTATTCTTTAATATTTTTTATCATTTCAGCATGGGCTATTTGAAAGAATTTTGTAAAGGGCGAAAAGGAAATCAAAGAAAGGGTTAAATCTTTGACAGATCTATCATATTTTCTGCTCAGGACCGCAGAACCGATGATTCCTGCTTGCACAGGGTTGCCGTCAAACTGAGGGCGGGATCCCGTTCGTTAAAAGGCGTGGCCTGAACGCGAGACTCCCATTTGTATCCAATCAGCGCCGAGCTTTGGACCTCGGCGGGGGCCAATTGGCCAATTAGCGGAGAGGAAGGCGGGGTCTCGTGTCTCTCTTGGTGTCGGTGCTTTGAAAGCGGACTGCTCCGGCAGGAGGAAGTGCTCAGTACGTACCGTTTGTTATTTTCATGTCCGCGTTGGTTAAATCTGTACGAATTACAACCGTCAGGGTTGCCGAGTGCTGGGTATTTTTTTCTCTCTTCTTAATTCCGCACTGTCCATAGAGGTTTGTAGGTTTAACTAAAGTGGAGTGGACAGCGAGTGTAGCTGGAGCAGCGTGGGTTAAGGTGGGCCTTGCCCGGATATCTGTCTGCCAAGCAAACTGAAAATTAATCAATAAAATACCAAAAAAATAAAAATAAATAAGAGCATTATCGAAGTTTGATTAATATTGACACGCGTTTGAATTGGAGCTTCATACCAGACAAGAGGACGGAACCACGCTGGTGCAAATGGGTAAGTGCTGCTTTATTACACTTCTGAGAATGGAGATGTGAAGGTGTGATTCAGGTTTAGATAACGATCTGTCCTTGCTTATGTTTAAGTCAGAAAGCTGTGTGAAATACCTGACTATTCCCATTTAGACATATTCGCTTGTTTGTTGCCGTTACTGTGGCTGTCAGAGCATCAAGGGAGGAGGAGGAGGAGGAGGAAGAGAAAACATGAAGCAGCAGTTTAACTGTACATGCTCAGTCAGACAGAGCAGATCACTGCAAAATAAGTCCTTACACGCATGTCTGCTGGGCTAATGATGATGTAACGTCTTGGATTAGATGAAAATTAACAAGGCTTAAATACAGGCTATTCTGGATTTTGTCAAAGCTTTACTGTAAATGTTGCTGCTGATGAGAGAGAGATCAGACATCAGTGATCAGCAGAATCTCCGCTGAATCACATACACCGAGTCACTCATTACTGTTAATCAGCCCTCACATCAATCTAGGTGGATCCCTCGGGTTATTTTAGACTGCGGATCCACCTAGATCAATCCATCAGAGATCGGACCCTTTCAGTGTCGCCCCCAGCTGATTCCCTTCCCTCAGCCTCGACTGCTAGTTCACACTGGTGAACTGTTACGCATCATGGGATGTCGTTGTGTACGTGGTGTCGAGCTCCGCCACGCAATCATAACAAGCCTGGAAAATGGAAAAAGCAAAAGCTCTTGGTGTGCCTGTTTAAAAGAGGTCACACTCATTAATGCCCTATACACATTCGTCTCTATTCTGACTGATTTGGAGAGGAGACGGGTGTAGGAAGAGTCAGGCCTCAGGATAATCACTTCGGTGTGTGTAGTACAATCATGGGGGGGGGGGAGACCATCCCTTGGATTTTAATTAGAGGCAACATATTGTGTATTTACCCTGAAGTAATAATAATAATTAATAACTTTTTGTAATGTTATATTGTAGAACCTATGTGTGCCAGTCAGGCTGGTTTAAGTATTTCTATAACTGGTGAGCTCCTGGGATGTTCACACACAACAGTCTTTGAGGTTTGCTCAGAATGGTGCAATAAAACAAACAAACAAACAAACAAACGAAAAGCTCAAGTGAATACCAGGTCTACTGATGGAACACCTCTCTTTGATGAGAGAGATCAGTAAGGAATAGCCAGACTGGTTAAAACGGATTGAAAGGGTAGGGTAACTCACTCATATTACCACTCTGTACAATTATGTTGAACATTGTGTTTATGCATTGAACCTTAAGGCAAAAGACCACATCAGAATCCACTTTTGTGAACAGAGGACAGAAACCTATGGCTGCAGTGGGCACAGGCTTAAACTAGACCTCCAAAGACTGATGTGATGATGGTAGGACAGATGGTAGGGTCAGAATTTAGCACCAACATCATGAATCCACAGGTTCCTCTTTCAGCATGATAATGCAGCATGTCACAAAGTAAAAGTCATCTCAAGCTGGTTTCATGAACACAGTAATGAGTTCAATTGTTCTTCAGTGGAGTTCCCAGTCAACAGATCTGAATCTATTAGAAAATCTTTTGGGTGTGGTAGAACAGAAGATTCGCTGCTTGAAGGTGCACCTGAAAAATCTTCAGGAATTGCGCCATGCAATCATGTCAACATGGAACATGATGTTAGAGAAATGTTACATATATCTTGGGGATTCATAGCATGAAGAATGGAGGCCGTTTATTAGAACAAATTTGAGGATCAGTATAGTGTTCCTAATAAATTGCCCAGTAAATGTATACTCCACTGTGTTCATTCATTCATTATCTACACTGCCTATTGCGGGGTGTCCTGGGAATTTGGGGCATAAAGAGAGTTTCACCCTGAATGGGGTGCCAAGCTATCGCAAGGCACAAGCACACACATGCTCACACATTCAGTCAAATGCAAATTCCACAAATGCACAGGCCTGGAGGTGAGATACAAACTCCCAACTCTGTAGGAGCAAAGTGACAGTGTGAGCTGCTTAGCCAAGTTGCCATTCATACCAGCTAATTAATACTGTGTCTATGCCTACATCTAACTCTACCCTTAATCACCATAACCAAAAGGATGCCTCTTTAGCGTTAATAAAAAAAAAGAAGAAAAAAATAGCCACCTGGTGTTACAGTGAGTAGTAGAGGTGAGGGAAATCGATTCAGTGATTTGATTGTTTTGTGTGACAAGTCATATATGACTCCAAAATTTGTAAAAAAATAATAATATTATATCCTTTATGTTTGGATTAGAGGTGGTAAACTTTTGCCATTCCTGTATAACCTTACAGATGGTGCTTTCTAAACTATTCATGCATCGTGTGTGGTAAGAGCAAATTATTTGCAAAATTTGCTTAGAATTGTAACAAAAGTAAAAAAAATAAATACCTTGAATCAGGATGTTTACAAAATTGTGTTACATATAGAATTGCAATACAGATCCAATTTTCACATAGATATAATGATAATATTGTATTGGGTGTATCTTATCCCTAGTGAGTAGAGTTGCTGCCTTGGTGCTCCAGGGTCTTAGGCTTAGTTTTGCATGTCGTTTGTTGTTGCTTGTAGTTAGACTAACTATGCTAAAGGTGTGAATAAGTGTATAATTATCAAATGTCTTTATGGCTAGTGTAAAAGTCTTATGGCTAGTGTCCTGTGATGGGTTGGCATCCCATTTTCAGTAAATTCTCCCTCCTCATGCCAAGCGTTACTAGGATAGGCACCAAATCAAATGTGACCCTGACCAGAATATACCATTTTAAAGAATCAATGAATTTTATTCATGGAGATCAGCCAAATGTCCTTACACTGTCAAACTGATGAGATATTTATATGCTTGTGTGGACATTTGGTCCCTACCAAGTTATAAAAACATACCCCGCATGACCATACACTCCGTTGCATCCACATGTATGCAGATCAGTCTTTTTATCCACGGCAGATCCTTTTAAGTTGATTTCTTTTAAGCTTGATGTTTTGTTGGCCTGAAATCACTATGATTATTATCTTTGGCAGTGGATTTCAGGTGTCCTGTCGCTGCCTGACAGTGTGCCACTTGCAGTTTGGGATCAAGCAAATAAGTCTGATGGTCTAGCAGTTCTCTTGTTTAATGGATCAGATAAAGCCAAATACTGTATGCACTTGACCCATGTGTGTGCCATGTCCTACACACTGCTCCTGTTGTTTTGATGCTTTAAATCAAAATAGGCCACAATGAAAAATTTGTCATGATGCAAAGCAAAGCTCGATGCTCAATACAAACCTCAAAACCTCAATTGCAACGTCTGCAAACCTGTCTCTAGTACCTCCGTCTGACAGACATTTAATTCAGCATGTTTTATATAGCTAAATTTGGTTTCTCCAGTCAGATATGTAGGGTATGGTGTCCTCCAAAATAATTGGTACCTTACATGTAAGTGAGTGAAAATGATTGTTGATAAAGTAGTGTTTATAAAACCCTTGCTGGCTTTATGGGAATGATGTTTGCATTGGAAATGTGAGTGTTGAAAATAAAAACCAACTTAAATTTGGTAATTATAACCACAGTGACCTTGATATAGAGTTTATAAATGTAATGCACCTTGGAAACTTTTTGAAGTTGTTGCTTTTTTATGTCTCAGACCAGTCACTCTGGAATTCTACCATTATTATTATTAGACAGTAGAAATAAATTTTTACCTGCATCATGCTGTGTGTGATATGGTTACGAAGCATTCTTACAAAATCTTGGCTAAAAATATGTTTTCCTTATAAAAGCTTACTTATTCATTACTTTACTCAGAAATGGATAAAACTGGCACAGCTGCTCACTGACATCCATTTTTCTTTATTAGACAATACTAGAAGCAATTGCTATACGTTTTTTGTCATCTCTTATCCATGAAGAGTCGCCTCCCCACCATATGGCAATCCTCAAATCCTTTATTTGCTCATCTATTTATTATTTACTAAAGATTGAGCTCTGTGTCTGCAATCTAGCAGGATTGTGGGTGTAAAATTGCTTCAGTATTAGTTATCCATTGTTTCAGAAATCTTTTTTTCATTGTAATAAAGAAGCCCAACAAGCAATTTGAAATATAACTCATTCTCTTCCCCTGCTGAGTGTTTCTGCTGACCTTAGCTCTGAGGTTACTGAAGTAGGTGCCTTAATAGCCTCCCTATTTATCTATCACTTTTAATACTGCCACTGTGACAAGTGGTCCCCAGCATTGCTTTTCACTTGATTTTAATTGGCCTCTCCTGTGTCCAAGTGACATTTTTAGAGCCATCATGCCTATGGACAATAACTCAGATTTATTACCTGCATGGAGTCTCTTAGATATAGTTATTTGTCCTGGGTTGTTAGACAGTGAATGGTATTACATGAGTTTTAATTTAATATTGAGTCTTGAACATATCTGAGAGGTCCTTATTTGTGAATTTTCTTAAAATAGAATTTTGCAATGTTCTCGAAATATCTTTATGGAATATTTATTTTCATGCATCATTGTGTTTTATGCCTGTAACTGTTTGCTAAATATATTTTCATCTCTGTGTGAAATCAGAGGACTTTCTTCTGTGAAAATGTGATGGTTTTTTTTCAGTCCTAGTTTCAGACCACTTTTTTTTCTTTACAATTTTTTTTTTATTGATTATGCAGTTTAATTAATCTTTTGAGGGGTAATTCAATTAATTGAGATTCAGTTTTTAATTGATTTACATTTAAATTATTTACATGACCAGTCTAAAAATGGTCGAAAATTGAATCCCTTAAAAATGTAGGACTGTAAGAATTTTACTACTTCTTTTGCCATTATGGCTGGTTGGTGCGTTACCGCCCCCTACTGGAATGGAGTGTGGAGCAGAAGATTGGTGGAAAAGAACCTTATTGCTTTGTATGCGATATAGCGTTTAAAGACCCAACAACACAAGTTGCAAAGCATTTCAATGTTTGTTAGGTTGTAGATTCAGTATTTTCAATACTTCAAAACCTAAAAGAAATATAGCTGCTTGAGACAAATTGGAAAAATAAACATTAGTACTACAGAATCTAATGGAATCGAAAAAGAAATGTGTTTTTTTTTTTTTTTACAGAAAAATATTTTAGCTGCAGCATGCTGTGTGTACTATGGTTACTATGCATTCCTAAAAAATCTTGGCTAATAATGTGTTTTCCGACAGTTTACCTCTAATTCACATCTCCAGACATCATCAGTCGGAAATTAATGGCAGGCCTACCCCTGATCAAAAAGTGATTAGAGGCTACTAAATCAAATTTGTATAACATTGTATTATGTCAATGGTATGGTTGTTATATATTGAATTGTTGCCTTAAGTATCAAAATTCTACCATGTAGCCCTCCTAAAGCTTCAGAATCCTGAACAGTGCATTCAGATCAACCCCGCTTTTGTACACTGGTTTCCAACAGGAAATCTTCTCCACCTTTTTCCTGACGTCTAAAACTGCCCACGCCTTCATTCCAGAAGCCAGTTTAATGTTTTTAGCAATGCCATTGTTTACATTTTTTTGTGATAATGGGCTTGTTGTAGTAATTTTTATTTAATTTTTACCTGCAACAAATGACATTAAACATTTAAGACATTTATTTTTTTTTAATAAAAATTTGTGATCAGTTGTACGCATACTTTTCAAGTAGATGTATAAAGCTGGAGGCTAGCTAATGCTTCAGCGCGGAACTCTGTAACTGGTAACAACATTTTTGACTTTGGTCGTAGAAACACCTGAATTCATCTAATATTTATCCCTATTAACCAAAATGCTTTTTAACTAGTAGAATTAGAAATTTGTAGAAGTTTAAAGAAAATGGAAAATGGATCATAAATATTCGGAGCACATATTTTTTGCCTTGAAGCATCAGTTCGCCGAGTAGCATTTGTCTGATAAACAGTAGGCTATACTATAACCTATAACATTGCATTTTCACTGTAAAATTATTCTATGTATTATAGCTTGAATATGTTCAATGCATCCATTATTATGTACACTTAACCTTTTGCACAATTTAAAATAGTAATGTAAATTGCACTTACTTGTTATTTATTAAATGCTACCTAATGTTATTGGTATTTCTTTCTCTATTAAACGTTTTTGAACTACACATTTATAGGTTTTTCTTAACCTTTCAGTAGGTACAAACAGAACCCCTACATGATAAGGGAATCAGGGATGTGTTACAGATGTTAATAACATGATGATTGAAGCAAAATGTTTACCCTTTAATTAGAGATAATTAGATTTTGCTTTTAATTAGATACTTACTTCAGCACGCATGTACTTCAAGTCCACATTTGCTTGTTAACTTCATGTCCTCATTGGAATTTTCATTGTATTTGGAGTGGAAGTGTAACAAAAAAGAAGGCGATATGGTACCACCCATTGATTTTAAGGGAAGAAAATGGGCTTTTTGGATACCAGAGGTTTGAGGAAAAGGATCAAGTCCTCACCATAAAGCATTAGAGAGTTTGTTTAAAACAGCAGGAAATAACTGCAATGTCAGTCAAGTGGCCTCTTCCTTTGTTTTTTTTTCTTGGCTGTTTTTAATTACAAGAGTGACTCATTAGGCTGGTATTTGGTACGTTTTGCATTTTGGTTCTTTTCAACTGATCTGTGTTGTGTTTTATCAGCAGACAACCTGAGTGAAGCCCTGAAGACGCTGAAGCTGTCATCAGCGGACAGTGCATCAGACAATGTGGAGAGCTGCCTGGACTGCCTTCTTAAAGCTTTGGCCCATAACAGTAAGCGTGCCAGCCCCTAATATTACAACAGCCTTTTATTACACATTCATTCATCTTCATTCAGGTGTTTAGCATGTTAGGATAGAAACTGACATAAAGAATGTACTGCTTGTACATTAAAAAAAAACTTGAGAGTTAGGATTATTGATCCATCCATCCATCCATCCATCCATCCATCCACAGTTGTGCTATAAAGTTTGCATACCTTGGGAAAATTTGCAAGATGTTCTTTTTTTTCTTTCCTTTTTTTTTTTTTTTTTAAAGAAAACATGAGTGAAATGCCAAAACAAATTAATTTTATTTCTTATAGGAACCATGTTTGTATGTAAGGCATAACAGAATGGCATACTCAACAAACAAAACATGACGATGTATAGGGCTGTAGCTATCAAATATTTTAGTACTTTAAGGACGAGTATTCTACAAAAAATTAATTGAGTAATCGGATAAAATGTACTTTTGCTTAATTAAACAGCAATGTAAAATATATAAAAGAAACATTATTATAAAGAGAGAATTTTTAAATGCATACAGCATTTTATCAAAAATAAATATTGTCATCATTCACAATACAAGGAATAGCAGTTCCTGTAAAGTTTTTTGGTTGTCTTGCATCTTCCCCCTAAATGGCTCAATGATGTTGAAGTCAGGAGACTGTAATGGCCACTCCAGAACCTTCACCATTTTCTGCTGTAGCCATTGGAGAGTCAACTTGGCCTTGTGCTTTGGATCATTGTCATATTGTGACATCTAAGAGCGTCCCATGCGCAGCTTTCATGCTGTAGAATGCAAATTGTCTGCTAGTAATTTCTGATAACATGCTGCATTCATCTTGCCATTAATTCACTGTCACTTGAGCTCACACAGCCCCAAAACACAAGAGATCCACCACCACGTTTTACATTGGGGGATATTTTTGTTGTACTTTTGGGTAAAAATGGTGTACTTTTGTTGATTCCTCAGAACATTTCTTCTGGCAGGTCTTTCTTGTTCTACCTGACCGTGGCTTTGTATCAACAGAACATCTTATTGTCCACCTCTTTATCAAAGCTTAAACAGTACTGAGTGGCATATTTAAGTGCTAAAAGATCTTTTTATATTCTTTTCCTACTTTATAAAATTCAACTACCTTGTTATACAGTTCCATTATCAGCTTTTTGTCTTCCCCATTGTGCAGTATTCAGCCAAGTCAGTGCATCACGTCATGAGCTGAGAAGACTATTTATGCAAGGACACTAATTACAATTACAATAAGTCACAGGTGTGGAAACCTTTATTTAATAGACATTTATATCTGTGTGTTTAGGGTTATTTGGGTGATTTTAGTTATCATTAGGTTTTTATCAAGGAGTCAGAATAATTTGTGATGACTTCACGTGACCACTCTCCACTCTCACATTATCAGTCATATTATATAATTTTCCAAATAAATGGCAATGTTCAACAATTTCTTTCAGGGTATGCAAACTTTAAGCATCCACCCATCCATCCATCCATCCATCTATTTTTCCTTCCATGCTGTTGAGTTGTGCTTTTACAGTGCCATGTGCCTTCTCCTTTCTCATCTGGGCTTTGCAACTGGCAGTGGCACAGTAAGTGTGTATGAGCATAGGGTTAGGAGCCCATTTTAAGAACCCAACAGTGGCAACCCAGCGGTGGCAGGGCTCCAAACCCAGTTCCTTATGATCAGCAACCCAGAGCCTCAAAAAAACATGAGATGGATATCCTTTGGTCTGGTGCTTTGATTTGTCAGAATTTTATTTTTTAAATGTTTCCTGGAAATGAGACAGATTTTTCTCTCGAATATCCTGTTCCTTATGCTATTCAGATGGGAACAGTGTTTTTGTCACAACATGTTCGGATGAAGGTAATGGCTGAATGCTGCAGGCTTCCTGTAGACTGAGAGGTGCTGCTGTACTCATCCTAAGGCCACTTGTACATAATGATGGTGCATGCCAAGAAAAAAAGAGTGAAAGAATGACTGCTCTCCATGTTAATCACTAATTAGTCACCGCATATGCACAGTATTATGGTCTGATTTTTAGATTTCTTGACTTTACAGTTGAAGTGAAGGAGGTCCTCATGAGATTTTTGTACTTTACATTTAGGCATTTGGCAGACTCCCTTATCCAGAGCCGTTATCCATCACATTTTTTTTCTGGTAGTAACTTAGTGGGATTTTAGCCTGGGACCATCCAAACCGTAGTCCAATGCCTTAACCACTTAACCAACGTTGTAATGTATTATTAGGGTAGTATAAATAGGATTTCAGATGTGATCAGGATGTAATTAAAAATATATATTTCATTGTCCTGAAATACATACTTACTAGTTCCTAATTAATATTCATTTCCAGATGTGGAAGCCAGTGGAAAAATCCAGGAGATGGGTGTTCTTCCCATAATGCCTTCTTTATTGGTCACACAGAACTCCTGCACACCCAAAGTAGCCAACATCATAGCAGAGGTGGCCAAAAACGGTAAGGACCTCTAATCATAAAGTGATGCTTTTTGGTTTGAAACATTTAACCCGTAACAGAGAAATATCTACTTCTGGTTAACTTTGATTTGTAATCTCTTTTCTACGCTTTTTTTTTTTTTTAACAATATCTCTGAATAAATGGTAAAAATGGTGTTGGTCTGGCTGGCAAAAAATCTTTTTCATTTTATGCTTATTTATTTGCTTTGTCATTGTGTAAAGATTTAAATCATGATATAAACCTGTGCACATATCTAATTGCAGAAACAATCATACTTAATATCTGACTAGATTTGTAGAGAATAAAACCCAACAGGCCATGCTGTTGTATAAAAATATGAGGTGGTAGGATGCAGAAGCGCTTTTCGTTTTATTTAGAGACTGAACTTGAGATGGTGGCAGTAAAGAGGCGACCTAAATTAAACATGGACAAATTTTGGTTATAAAGTAAGCAAAAAAGACAATCTCCTAAGCACAGCAGCACTACTGTGCGCATGAGGTAGAATTGGTTTTAAAATGGGATACATCATTTGAGATTCTCTTTTATTTCAGGAATAAATGCAAAAAAGGACAAAATGTATATATTTTTTGTACAACCGAATGTATTTTTACATTTTCTCCTGTTAAAACTCCCTGAATATAATCTCTCAGGAAGTATTGTCATCTGCATTTTATAGTAAAGTCAGTTAGGCATTGTATAAAAAAGTCCATGAGGGTATCTAACGTCTCACAGTGTTAAATATTGAGTGGTTATAGGATTATAGGGTTTAATATTTATAGCATAAGTATTTTATTAATGATTATTGATGATTTTTAAATAAGGAAATCCACACAAACACTTTGTGCCTCAGAAATTCCCAGGAGGAGTCCTGACAACTACAGCAAGCTACTGTAAAAAAAAAAGAAAAGAAAAGGTGTTTTAATTGCTATTTTTATTTCTGCAAACAAACAAAAATAAAACACTACTAGTTCTATTATTCTCACTATATTTGACTCTATTCAAATATAGACATTTGTATGTTGATTTTGAAAATAATCTGACAACATGACATAGAGATGATTATGATGTGTCTAATTAGTCTGGTCAAAATGTCAAAACTACAGTGTCTGACGAACTAAATATGCTTCTGCTATAGCATAATTTTGTTCAATCACAGACGTTTGGTGCTTCTGGCTTAGAAAGAAGAAAAGTGTCAGAGAATATCGAAATTTCTGACTGTATTAAAACAAGAACTTTGGTATAATGACACCACTACTTCAGACAGTAAACTTCACTATATGAATAATTGGGCATAAAGTCCTTGTGTAAAAAAATTATAACATGTTAGAAAGAGCATATTAATATAATTATTGCAATGGGTATTTTTGACGAATCAGAATTTTCACCCTTGTAAATTATAAATTCACAGAGCAGTGTTACAGTAATATACAATTGTAACATACAGTAGGAGGGATGTTGGTTATGATAATTAATTCCACACAGAATAACAGCTGATGTCATACTGCTCTACGAGAATAATCCGAAGGCTTGGAGGACTTGCACAGACTCTAAGTCCCCAAAGTGCAGGCACAGCCGTGCTGTTCCTGACAGCTTGGCAGCCTATCTCGACTGTGAGACTGTTCTTTTAGTGAACATCTACTGCAAGGTCTTGTTGTTAAATAAATTTGGATTGAAGCATGTTAAATGTACAGCTAAACTCAAATGCCTAGCTCTGCATAGCAAGTTTTAATCCAATTTAAAGCTCAAATCTCAGTTTTATTCAATGTTACCAGGAAAGGAATATGCTTATTTAAAAAAAAATTTCTATGTAAGAATCTACGACACTGATTTTCAGTTTAATACAATAATCATGCACAGTGAACAAACTTAATATTCACTGCAGCTTCTGCACAAGTATATACGTCCTGTTCTGCCAGTCTGCAAAAGCTATAAAACCTAAATTCTGCCGAGTCAGTGCTTAGCCTACTTCCTTGCTTTTAGGCTAATTATACAAGCGATTCTTGCTTCAGGAAGTATACAAGAAGACAGGCTGGCAATAAATTGAGTTTGTAAAAGATTAAAAAAAAAAAAGGTTTGATAATAATGAATGGGCTTTTAGTGGAATGTGTGGTGTCTAATGAGGCTAGCTAGGTAGGTTTAGCATTATTTTGGTAGCCTCCCTCTGGTAGGTTACTAGCAGCATTCTACCAGGAACATCTGTGCTCTGTTCATTTCAGGGAATGAGAAATTTTAAAGTTAATATAATTGATGAACATTTTTTTTTTCTTTCTTTCTTTTTTACTTTTCAGAACATATACACTTCAAATATGTAAGAGCAGTTAATTGGATAATTACTGCCGTAATTAAGATGTTTCAGCTGGCAACAATTCTCTTAACCAAACAGCTTTTCTTTTCTTATTCAACTATGTCTGAAGCTAAATCCCATGGTTGTGGATAGATTTTATCTTGTTTCACCGAATTCAAATGATTGGCCTGCATCAAACAAAGAAAAACAACTAAGGAGATTGTTAAAATTCCTGAAATTGGGAACTCTCCAACACATTATACAGAAGAAATATGGCCTGAAAACAACATGAATGACCCTGATTGGGGATCATGTAAACACTTGAATTTGCATTAAAAATACAGCACCATTTGTACGTGGAGTGGGACTAAACAGCTGTGTGGCCTTATCCAGAAAAAAGGCTTTAGTTTGCTAGGGAGCATAAAGATTGAACTTTGGAGAAATGGAAAACGGTCTTGTGGTCTGATGAGTCCTGATTGACTCTATTCCAGAGTGATTGGCATGTCAGGGTAAGACGAGAAGCGCATAAAGGTGATGCACCCATCATGCATAGTGCTTACTGTACAAACCTCTGTAGCCAGTGTTATGATCTAGGGTTGCTTCAGTTGGTCAGCACTATTATGTGGTAATAAAATGAAACCAGCTAATCACCTAAATGTACTAAATGACCAGGTTGTCACTTTCCTGATAGCACAGGCATAGTCCATGCCTCAAATTATAAAGTTTTCTTGGAGCGTAAGGTATCAGTTTCACACATAAATTCGGCATTATGTAACCATGACCTTAAGCCCATTGAAAGTCTTTGCGATTTGCTGGAGAAGAATTTACTTACTCTCCTGTTGTCAGCACAATATCTGTAAAAAAAAAAAAACAAAAAAAAAAACTCTGGATGGAAATAAATGTTATGACGCATAAACTTGTTTAAACAACGTCATGAAAAATGCATGCCGTAATGAAAGCTAAAAGTGGTCTAATAAATTGTTACAGTATGACATCTTTGGCCAGTGTACTTATACATTACAGTACTAATCAAATGTCATATTCTTGTGTAAAGAAATTCTATAAAGCAAAGATACCTTCAATAATAAATACACATTGTCTTGAAAAAAACAACAACTGTGTATCAAAACAGTTTCTTGTAACTTCAGATAAAATAGAATCAGACCACTCAACATTTGTTGACATGTATCGTATTCGGCCTAGAACAGTTATCCTACTAAAGGAGGTAATCATCTCTTCATGTATCATTAAATCTAATGCATTAACAAATATTCAACGTTCTTGTATTCAATGTATACACAAGTGCTGTAGAGTGAGAGAGGCAGAGATTATCAATTGGAGCGTTTGCTGTAATTTGTAGTTTAAATACATTTTTGCCCATGAATCCAGACTATTTGGGCCAGTCTGCATATTGTATATAACATGCCTATAAACACTTAAACACTGTCTGCACCGATTACGAAATGTGACAATGTTTTTGGTGGTCCTAAAAAAGTGGAGTTGCCTCTGTTTTGTTTGGTTTCGCTACATAGGCAAGACACTTTAATCACTTCAGATTATTCTGCATGAAAGCATGTTAGTTTACTGCATCATATTGACAGGACAGGCAGTTGCTTCATTGGATTAAACAGCAGCTGTGAATTTGACAGGAGTACCATAGGCAACTAACTGTAGTTAATTTAAAGAAAGTTTTTCCTCATCCTTTTTATGAAGGCCTGTTTTACCCAATTGAAATCAGGGACGGTTTTACAGTGAATAAAGATTGCTTGGTAATGTATTTTTCTCACGGCAGAGTTCATGAGGAGTCCCTGTGTGGAGGCTGGCCTCATCCCCCCACTGGTTCAGCTGCTTAACTGCAAGGACCAGGAGGTGCTGCTTCAGACGGGTCGAGCCCTGGGCAACATCTGCTATGACAGCCGTAAGTCTCCCTCCCCTGCTGCTATCATGTGTATGAGAAACCATTTTATGGTCTGCAGGAAGGTTTAGAAAATTATTCGAGAAATGAATATCTGTCAAGGTTGTGTTTATTTAATAATGTAGAGAATAAAGCTGGAACCATGATCTTTTTGTGCTTCATTCAGGTCTGACTGTTAGAGACACAGCAAACAGCTTACACCCACTCACCCACCTTCTCATAATTGCTTTGTTACTATGGAGTATCTAATGGATCTGATTTAATCTGTGAATTAAAAATGCAGAAATAATAACTGCCTGCTGTTTATTGCTTCATTAGATGTTTTGCTTACTTCCTCCTCTAATTATCGGAATTGTGCATGTTCTAATTAGACTGGCGCCTTGTTATCATTTTTTCCCATTTATACTAGGAAGAAAATCCAAGACTTTGCAAAGGATGAATGTAAAAGTATCTTTAAAACCACTTTACCTGGGATCAGAGAGTCTTTTGCAGGGTAGACCTGTGTGGGTGTGTGTATCTTTAGAGTAGGACTGCAGAAAGAAAACCTACACATCTGCGCAGCCGAACACACTGCTCTAGTTAAGTGTCTGACTGAGGAAAAAAAACAATGCTGCTAGGTCAAGTGTCTGGAAAAAACAGCAAGGCGTGAGGCATGTTTTTATTAGGACTTCAGTTCTAAATCAGGATGTTTGTGTGAGACATGTTGAACAGTGGGAGTTTTTAAAAATATCTTGTATTTGAAAGCATATTGTAAAAGTTTACTGTATAATTTTTTCCTCACCACTTTACATCTAACTCTAACTGTTTTTTTCCCCCACTATTTCTATGTAGTGTACAATGTAGCCTATACAAGGTTATTCTCTATGTAGCGTGCATAATTTGCTTAAAAAGGAAGCCATTTGGGATTCTGTCGTACACTTGGGCATAAATAATAATCGTGCAAGCTTAGTGTAAACAAGTGCTAAAATGCAATGTGGCTTTCATCAGAGTGGAGCCAAGACGGTTTTTGGCTACAAATAGGGAATGTTTACTCCTCCTAGAGTGTCTGTAAAGCAGTAGTGTAGCCCATCCAGGGAAGAAGAATTGAAATGTCGATTAGTGGCTGCCAAGTAAATAATATATAAAAAAATAATTATTTTGGTAACAAAAAGCATATAGGCTGTTAATAAATCTTCAGAATCCCAAATATATGTATAATCCCAGAGAAAGATAAAGCTGAAAATACTGCTCACGGTTTTATATGCACAGTCCAGATTCACAAGGGGCTGTTTAAACAGTAAAATAAAGCTGTAGATATCACTCTCCTTATGTGTTCTTCATATTTTCGGTCCACTGCACATGGGGAGAGCTTATGTCTCTTCACTGTTTTTTTTTCCTAGTAGCACTGTCATAAATTACTGCCTGCATCAGTCAGCCATGGTGCAAAAGGAAAAACTGGATAAAAGATGTGTATATAGAGCATTAGTCTGGTGAACCCCCAGCAGTGAAATTCATGAATCATAAATAATTTTTTTTTTTCTAAATCACTGGCAGTTGAATTGCTCATAATTGTCTAAATCATTAGGAAGTTCATGTGACTATGAGCAATAAAAAGTGTTTGTCAGTCACTCATGACCTGTTGCTCTTTGGGGAGATTGCTGATGGAGCAGCTGAACTGGTGTTCAGTTGCGAATGACCCTAAGTCTAAGCCAGCACATGTCATCACAGTGACAGCCACTCCACTGCAGACCTTTGTTCATTCTACAACCCAAGTATAAAGAATCCTGTTCAGTGTCTAAGCTTGGTGAACATCCTGATCCAGTAAATCGGCATGAATGTCCTTGGCTATTGGGTACAGGGTACTGTATTTAAAACATACAGTTTTGAAGTGTCAGTTAGGATAAACTGTAAAACAGACTCCTCCAAAGCCAAACACTAGCAGGACTGATGCTTGGAAACAAAAAGAGAGCCTGATGGTGAGTCTCTTTATCTTTCTTCATGATTCATGAGCTTTGTTTGTGTGGGGGTTGTGGGTAGTGGGCAGCTGTCCTAGACCCTGCGTGGGCATTGGTGAGTGAGACCTGGAGCATTTTTATGCCAAATGGAGTGACTCACAGCTCACACACATAGCTATAGCTATAAACCAGAGAGATTTGCTGAGTTATAAAACATACTGTGCATAAACACACATGCGTATAGATGGTACTGCTCTTTCTTTCTTTCTCTCTTTCGCTCTTCCTCCTTTTTCTGTTTTCTACAAATTAAGAATAAAAAATGTTAACATTAAGAAATTATACATATGGACACATCCAGTGATCAAGAAAAGTGCTTCACTTTAAACTATTAGCAACTATAGTAGTTTTCCTCATGAAGCTTTGTGTACTCTTGGCGAAATATTTTTGGATATTGGTGTTTTGGAAGCAGTAAAAAACATGATGTCCCTTCGACAGGTCCTGTCATGGTTGAAAAATAGTTCTAACCTGGAAGTTGAACAGATGTTTTTGACGTTATTTGACTCACAACAGCTGTCATCAATGGCCATCAAACGTCCAATTGTTTGCTGGGAGGGTATATATTGAACAACACTTAGCTCAAAGTCAAAGTAACAGCTATATATGCAACCCCAGACAACTGTAGACAGTATTTGTAGCCATCAGTCTAATGTTTGCTGCATCACAGCTTGCTGGCAAAGAGTTTAAGTTTGGTGATCTGGCCTCCGAATTCCCCAGATCTCCAAAATCCATTTAAGCATCCATGGAATGTGCCGGTCAAACAAGTCTAATCCATGGATGCCCCACTTCACAGTTTACAGCAATTAAATGATCAATGGCCAATGGCCTGGTGTCAATAACCTCTTTTATTTGAATCTTGCATTTGAACCATAAACCTTCATAAAGCCTTTAAAATAAAAAAAAGGACTTATTGTTGATTAGATTAGGAAGACTTGTACACCTGCATGTTCATGGAATTAACAGCCTGTCATATGACAGCAGTGCAATAAATAAAACCTCATAGCTATTTGTCACAAGCTTTAGTTATGCTTCCTATCAAACATCAGAAGGGGGAAATTTGTTTTTGTGATCATTTTTAAAAAGTAGCCCCAGATTGCCATTTTTGTCTGACAGGAGTGAATCCCAATGTGATCATCTCTTGAAGTTCAACCTTTTGTGTATTCTGAGATGCTTTTCTGCTCATGCTGCCTGTAGAAGGTGGTTATTTAAGTTGCAGACTACCTATAAGCTCTTACCAGATTGGCCATTCTCCGCTATCCTTTTCTATAGTGTTTCCTATTCAATTGGAATTTGGGTAGGTCCAATCTACTCATAGGCTCCTTACCCAATATTGTGCAATATTTACCAGCTGGAGACAAAAAGGCTAAAATGTGCTTCCTCTGTTTCGTCAGAAACAAGAGACCAACACATATTACCCAGGCTGTTGCTTGTGCAACATCATGGGGTTCAGTAACTGCCCTCTTCTGTATACAGGAGCTCAGAAGGAATGATGTGGATCAATAAAGCTCTTTTGCTAGATTGAGTGTTATTTCTGATTTTACTTGTAAACAGACGGTTATATGGAGGCTCTTGGTCTCTGTAATGGTAGTTTGCTTGGTGATTGTAAGGAAACTAAGGTTTATTTGATTAATATTGATAGTATATCAGCTTTCTACTTCCAATGTCTTTGATATTTTACAGTAACTTAATACACTACAATAACTGCACAAAAGTAAATCATGGTAAAATATCAGTTATATACAGTAAGTAATCTAGTTTTTGCTATTAGAAAATTACAAAAGGCCAAATATGATTTTTAATTTAGAATTTATAAGATGATTTCATGCTTGAAATAGTCTTTTTTTATGACAGAACATTTTGCTAATTTTAACTATTTATTTTTAGAAACAAGTTAAATTATCCGCCAATACTATAAGAAAATTTAAATATCACTATAAATAAGTCATATAATCTTACTTTCGGTTTACCTTATTAAAGGAAATGGATACATTCGGAAAAAAAATCCCACTGTTGCAGACACACTTCCTTGACTTTCGCTCTGTCTGCTTTTATAGTGGTTATTGTCTAAGAGTCAAATTGTTTAAGAGCAAAAGAACATCCACTGATAAGTTAGATATACTTTCATATACACTGTCCAGCAACTTTATTAGGTACATCTTGTTAGTACTGGGTTCGCCTTTAGAACCGCCTTAATTCTTCAAGATTTTGGTCCGTGTTGACATGATGGCATCATGCAGTTTCTAAAGATTTGGCATCTACACATCCATTATTTGAATCTCCCATTCCTCCACATCCCTGAGGTTGTTCTTAGCCATTCTCTGTTAATCTACAAGATTGTTGTGAGTGAAAATCCCAAGAGACCAGTTTGTCTGCCACCAACAACCATGCCATGTTCAAAGTCTCTTAAATCACGTTTCTTTCCGATTCTGTTGCTTGGTTTGGACTTCAGCAGATCGTCTTGACCATGTCTATATATCTAAATGTGTTGAGTTGCTGCCATGTGATTGGCTGATTGGACATTTGCGTTAACAAGTAGTTAAACAGGTGTACCTAATGAAGTGACCAGTGTGTGTGTGTTTAATGTTTAAGTATACTCTGGAACCAAAAATGTTTCAATTTCTAACCTAAACAGCTTAAAAAAATGCCTGTTCATGTTACTTTTAATGTCAATGGTGATTGGATAAATTAGGAAACTAAAACCCAAAGTCATGTGAATGTTATTCAGTGAATCTGGATATCAGAAATCCTCAGTTCTTTTAATGCCTTACTTTAGAATCATTCCCAATCTTTGTGACTTGCATTGCTGTCAGCTGTGCAGCTGCGGCTTTGAATGATTGCCTGTAATTTGCTCATGAGAAAAAAGATTTTTTTCTTCCTCTAGCGGAGTGGAGGAGATATGTAAAGGGAGGAGGGGAGATATTGAGTTGAATAGAAGGGTATGAATGAAGAGAGAAGTGAACAAAGTGTGGGTTGGAATAGTGACATTGTATCTAATATGATTTTTACTGGAAATATACAGTGCATCTTGACAAATTAGAATATCGTGAAAAAGTTAATTTCCTTTTGTAATTTAATTTTTTTAACTCATATTCTTCATTGCATGTAATGTAAAATAATTTCTGTTTAAATTACAATGATTATGGCTTATAGCTCATAAAAATACAGTGTCTCAAATATGATTTATTGTAAATAAATATGGATTTCCATCTATTCATCTAGCAAACTCTAGTCCAACCAGGGACTGTGGAGACGAAAGGTTATTACAATAGTATTTATTCCTACTTTATACGACCGTGGTAGGACGTCAGCATTTACGTGCGCATTCACACACTGTGGGGAATTTGGAAACGCCAGCTAGCCGAATCTGCACGTCTTTGGACTGTGGGAGGAAACCAGAGTACCTCGAAGGAAACCCACCAAGCACGGGGGAAACACACAAACTCCACGCACACAGATCAGACGCAGAAATTGAACTCAGGACCTGGAGGTGCAAGGCATTAGCGCTAACCACTAAGCCACCGTGCTGCCATAAAAATTGATTTACAATACAGGAGTTCTAAAACATTTTCTTAATTTATACATTAAGTACTTGGTTGGGGCTCCTCGAGCCTAAATTACTGCAGCATGGCATGGAGGTGATCAGTCTGTGGCACTGCTGAGGCATTGTTGAAGACCAGGTTGCTTTGATAGCTGCCTAAAGCTCATCTGTATTTTTAAGCCAGGTGTTTCACATCTTTCTCTTGACACTACCCCATATATTCTTTATGGGGTTCAGGTCAGGTAAATTGGCTGGCCAGTCAAGCACAGTAATATCATGGCCAGTGCCCATGAAGTGCTTTAAAATTTCCTGGTAGACAGCTGTAATGACTTTGAACTTTGACCAACTCCAGCAGAAGACATGGCATCCCAAAACATTACCAACTATAGAAATTTTACATCGAACCTCAAGCATTGTTTTTTTTTTTTTTTGCCTCTCCACTAGAGTCCTCTAGATCCTGGACCTTGATTTCCAATTGAAATGCAAAATATACTTTGATATAAAAAGATGACTTTAGACCACTGAGCAACTGGTCCAGCCCAGGTAAGGTGCATGTTGTCTCTGGTTCTGGATTGGCTTGATACTAGAAAGCAACAGTTGTAGCCCATTTTCTAAAGATGACTCTAGGTGCACTGACACCAGTCTTCTTAAGGCTGTGGTCATCCCTCCTGCTTTTTTACCTTTCTCCCCACAATTTTTCCTATCGAAGCAACATGGTCTTCAGGTCTTCATGGTTTTCAGTGATGACCTTCTGTGTCTTACCCTCCTTGTGGAGGGTGTTGGTGATCGTCTATTTATCAAAGAGTCAGCAGTGTTTTTTCAAGTCCTTCCCAGGATTCTGGCTGCATGTACTGAGATGCATGTGTATGTACACTGTATGAGTAGTAATTTACTCAAACTGGAAATTAAATTTTGTAATATAATGAGTAAGCCAATTTGTTTATTTTTATGAGCGGTAAGTGATATTCATCAAAATTAAAACAAAAAATGGCTCGAATCTTTTTATTTATTTATTTTTACATGTAATGAATTTAGGTTAAATCAGAGTTTCACTTGTTTTTAAATAAAAGAAAATTACCCTTTTCACATTATTCTAATAATTTAAGATGCACAGTGTACTCGAGGAGAGGAGATGGTCTGCTACTAGTCCATTATTATTTGTTGCGCGTTTTGTCTTGTTATAGAATTCATGTGGCAGATACGTGTTAGTCCAAAGCTGTTCTCTTGTCGAAAACAAGTTCTTGCTGCTTTCTCTCTTCATTAGGTCATAGCAACCTTAGCCTGAACATATCTAGAAACTGTGAGACGCCTCAAAGAAACACTATAAATGGAAAAAGAACTGGATGCTTGATGGCTAGTATTGCAATTTTGTGTTTGACTTTCTTTTGTATCTGTTTTAATCAAACCTTATCAACAACAATTCTCTTGTTCTAATCATTACATGCTATTTGTTTTAAATTTATATATATATATATTTTTTATTTCCCAGTTGCGTCATATGTAATTTGAGTTGAGTTAATGCCTCGTTTTGCTGTTATTTATGATTTGCAGGCTGTTGTCTTTTTGTATTATTTTGTTGTCCTATTTATTTTTACGTGACCTCTTTGTTTTGCAGATGAGGGCAGAAGTGCAGTTCATGAAGCGGGGGCTGCTCAGATAGTAGCAGAGCACATTAAGGCTTTGGCCCATAACACTGACCCGGCCACCGGGAAGCTCTTGACTGTCTTTTGTGGCATGCTGATGAACTATAGCAATGATAATGGTAATGCCTAAACCCCATCTAGGGGAAACTACATTTGGATGGTTCCCTATAGATGAATTCTGCGATGCTTGAGAAACTGTCAATGATGTATTAGGCTGGTTGGAACTATTTTCAATGAATTTTACTCATTCTGCATTGGTTTAGTACCTGATAACTATTTGGCTGTTGGTTTCAGTATGCTTTACATGCCGTAGTAAGTCGTTGACAGGTTGTTGAGTGTCAATGCTAAAATCTTTAGGGGACTATTCAAATAAGGATACATGTTAATCCGTTTGTTCTCAATAATGGCTCACTAATAAGAATGTATAGACTTGTCGGAAACATAAATTATTTGACTAATAATCCATAATTAAATATTTCCCAACTGTCCTGTGAAATGCCTTTAAAGGTGCATGTAGAATTTCAAAGCTGTGATTACGCCTTTGCACATAAATATTGTAAACTTAGGTATTTAGGCATAGGTACTGTGCAAAAAAAAATACTGTGACAAGTAAACTGTTCGACCAACTGCAAAAGGGTGTCCCAAATATCTCCATGGATAAGGTCAATGAACAATTTTTAGCAAACTTTAGCACAATTTACAAAATCTCCTCTGAATAAATGCAGTGTAAATATTCTCCAGCACATTCCAAAGATTCTCAGTGGGATTAAGGTCCGGATGCTCTGGTGGCCATTTCACATGTGAAAATTATGTCTCATGCATCTTTTACAACTTGAGCCCAATTAATCCCAGCATCATCATCTTGAAATATGTCCGTGCCATCAGGAAGGAAAAATCCATTAATGGAAGTACTTGGTCATTCAGTATATTCAAGTACAGTGGAACCTTGGATTACGAGCATAATTTGTATTCCAAAACACTCGAAACCAAATGAATTTTCCCATAAAAAATAATGGAAACTCAAATTATTCGTTTCAAGGCCCATAAAAATAAAAATAAGCTCTAACAATAAATGCATAAAAATAATTAACACAAAATATTAAGTAAAAATAAAACAAATTAACCTGCACTTTACCTTAAAAATAAATCCCTTTGTGCAGTGTTTCCTGCGTGCGTATGTGTGCAGCACGGTGTACAATAAGCCCTGAGCAGAGAGAGAAGTGTTGTAGTAAACAGTTCACACGTGCACGGATGTTGATTATACCAGTAGGAGAAGTGCAAGACCCAGCGGGGTAGACGATTACCCACAATTCCACAGCACGAGAGAGAGAAAACAAGAAGCGCATGCGTGATAGATGATATTCGGTAGTCATAAACTAAGTCTTGTTAGTTTTCTAAGTCAAATTTTTTTAAAAATCGGTGCTCGTCTTGCGGAACACTCTCAAACCGCGTTACTCGCAATCCGAGGTTTCACTGTAGT
This sequence comes from Clarias gariepinus, assembly GCF_024256425.1. Taxonomy (NCBI): domain Eukaryota; kingdom Metazoa; phylum Chordata; class Actinopteri; order Siluriformes; family Clariidae; genus Clarias; species Clarias gariepinus. The sequence continues at coordinate 32,879,506 of NC_071100.1, forward strand.
CTTTTTTTTGGGCACATAACGTTGATGAACCTGGACATGACCAGCAGAAGCATCCCTAGATAATAAGACTGCCTTTACAGGCTTTTATGGTAGGCATTAGGCATGATGGGGCATTACTTCTTCTGCCTTCTACCTCTTTTACCCCAATTACCCTGATGCTTCCATCACTCTGTAACAGGGTAAATTCGAACTCATCAGACAACATGCCCTTTTTCCAGTGCTCCACAGGTTTTTTTTTTTTGCTCTCTAGCAAATCGAAGACGTTTTTTAGTTAGCCTCACTTTTCTTAGGCTACACACAAGTTTAGTTCCAATCCCTTAAATTATCTTCGTGTGGTGTGGAAATACTCTCACTTTCATTATTTAAAATAGTTGTGAGTTCTATTGTTTTTTTTTTTAAAGATTTGAGTGTTTAAGTGATCTCCCATCACTCTCAAACAATAAATTTTTCCAAAACATTTCTTCCCCAAAGATGATGGTTCAATACTGTCCTTTCAGGTTTTAATAATTTTAATGTTCTTAATCGAATTTTTGGAGTTTTAAAAATCTCCTTAATTGTTTTTTTTTTTTTCGTGCAGCCCAATAATTTGAACTTCTGAAACACAATAACATCTTTGCTTAGTCCACAGGATATGTTTTCTAAAGTGGTTTAAGAAATGAGAAGCTATTCACTACATCAGTTAATAATAATAGGTTAAATAACTTTTTACTAGTAATCCAATGAACCATTATCCAATGAAAAGAATGTACCTTTTTGCTTAGTTAAGTCCAGGTGTTGCCTTTTTTTTTTTTTTTTTTTTTGGTTAAGTATAAACTAAAGTATGAAAATGTTTGAAAGATATTTTGCTAAAAGATGGTTTATCCCCTATGTATGGAGACTTCTGGGACTCCTTGCATTACGTATAAATATTATTATATTTAAATTTGTGCAAATAAATATGTGCTCAGGGAGTTTCACCTTTAAATCATTTACTTATGCAAAACATAACAACCCTTGTAGCAAGTGACAATATGGCAGTAATATCACTGGTCAGAAAACTCGGCTATTATTTAAAATACCAAAGGTTTGCTCTTAAATGATCACTATAACCACGGTGGCTTTGAGAAAAGTCATTAAATATGCATGCATATTCAATTTAAAATCTAAAATTTATTAAGGTAGTGTGTTATACACCAATCAGCCAAAACATTACGACTACTGACAGTTAATATGAATAACTTTGATCGCCAACTAAACACCAGCAAACTGGTAACAGTTTTATGGGCATCCAAGGCTCAACCATGCACTTTGGGACAAAAGACCAGCCCTTCTGGTCCGATCCCACAGAAAAGCTAATGCAGGAAAAAGTCAGATACACTGAGGGCCCACCCCATGGCCCACAGCATGAAAAGAATCTGCTGCCAACATTCTGGTGCCAGACACCACAGCACACCCCCTGAGGGGCCAGGGCTGCCCTGGTGACACAAGGGAATCCCAAAACCTAGGTGGTTTTAATATTAACAGATTTAATGTTATGGCTGATCAGTGTATCTTTTAAATACCAAGAGAAAGGCTTATTTTCTAATGAGTATGATTATGTGATAACACATGGTATGAACGATGAAAGGTAGTCTAGCTGGAATCTTACTTTGGCTAAGAATACATGCAGAGTATTTAACTCTGTTCTTGCGCTGAATAATGAGCAGACAGGCCAAGCTCCATTTTGTTCTCCGTCTTGCTGGCATCATGGCTGGGGATAAAATGGTAATTACTTTCCAGTGCCTTACCGTTCAGAGCTAACAAGCTAAATTGGTGTCAGAGTTTCTCATTTTGTCCTGCTGCTTGAAAAACGTGCATAGACATACTTGAGAAGCGTGATTCGATTTTAAAAGTACACAAACCACTTGATGCCTGCTGCCATCAACTCAGATGACCCGTGGATAGCTCAAGACTTGCACGTCTCACTCACACAATGAATAAGTCACAGCAGAATTTGGATCATATGTCATATCTGTTGAATAGCAGTTTACTAAACTGTGGTACCTAATGGTTTCTAATGGGTTTATATGCACGCATTCCTCCAAATTTCTGAATGTTTGTGTGCTTCTGTCTCCCTTTCCCTTTCTGCACTGTTCTCAGTCTTTAGTTTTGTCAGATGCGTTTGTGTGATAAGGATACAATAAGAAAATCCTAATTCAATGTAACTTATTCCCTACTAAGTGGACTTGGATAAAATCTTTCCATGAACAAGCATTTCTCATTGCCAGTGACTTAACATTCTACTTACTCAGAGCTAATTATTTATAGTCATTCTGTGCTGCAGTGATAGATTAGCTGTAATACTAAAGCAAACACCTTTTCTACAGTGCTTCGTACATTAAACGGAAAGCTCTTGCAATTTTAACATTGATGGATGTCAAACCTTTAATAACTATGCAAACAACAGGAACATCATTTTTATCTGCCGTTACAAGTGTTACAGTGTAAGCGCTATATTAGCATTCTGTTATTATTTGGTGTTGGGTGGCAAATAATTTAAGAAGTAGGTCAAGTAAGAACATCAGAATGACTGACATTTTTTTTTATCAGCGATAAGAGCAAATCGCATGTTTCCCAGCCACTCCATTAGAGCTCATGGTCAAGCCCATTACAGGGTGAAGTCTCTCTCCTGTTCTATATGAATCAAAATAAATAGAACATACAGTAGATTGTTATTGCTGATTTGTGCCTTTAAAAATGCAGATTTAGTTTTCGCAAGATGATAGCATTAATCATGGAAGTTTTCCTCCATCTGCGAAGCTTTAAGTAGTAAATGGGAGAAGAAACAAAACTGACCTTGGACTAAGTTAAAGTGGGACGGTTTGTTCAAGTGGTTTGTTCAATTATGTGGTCATGTTCAAAAAAGGTAGTGTTTAGTGTATAATATTAAGTACTGTATCTAAGTATCCCAGTAGGTAAATACAATATCAGACGAACAACAACAGTGCACCATTATTTATTTAACAAAAATGGATACAAAAATTTTTTTTGCTTCACATCAGTCCGGATGAAACGTTCTACAGTGAGAGATTATTCACAAGTGGAAAGCATTCACTTGTGCACAACATCTCAACATCTCAGCACATTCATCCAAGGTTCAGACTGTGCAATGCTCAGAGAGATAAAAAAAAAAAACAAGAGCTTAATGGATCTCAGACTCTACATACCTACATACCAGTGAGCATGTTTAATATTAAAGTTTATAACAGCACAATTATAAGAAAACGTATACAGTTCAGTTTGTTTGGAAGAATGCCAGGAGAAAGCCTCTTTTGACTTAAAGGAACATGGAAGCACAAATGAGGGTCGTACAACTGCATCTTAACAAACCACAAGACTTCTGGAACAATGTGCCATTTACAGATGAGACCAAAGTGAAGTAGTTTGCCCTTAATGCCCAGTGCCATTTTTGTCAAAAACCAGAAACGCCTCATACCCACTGTCAAAAACAACAGTTTTGGGAGTGATGATTTGGGCTTATTTTGTAGCCACAGGACCTGCACTTCTTGCAGGCAATAAGTCGACCATGAACTCCTCTGTATACCACAGTATTCTAGAGGCAAATCTGAGGCCATCTGTCCGACAGCTGAAACTTGGTCAAAATTGGGTCATGCAATTAGACAATGATCTAAAGCACACTAGTAAATCTACAGCAGAATGGATGAAAAAAGAAAGAATCAAGCTTTTGGAATGGCCTCGTCAAAGTCCAGACTTTAAAAACCCAACTGAAATGCTGTGGTATGCCACAACTTCAATGAACTGAAGCAATGAAGTAAAGAAGAATGGACATGAAATGATGCAGGAAATGATTCCTTCGAGTTGTTGCTATTAAAGGTGGATCTATAGGCTTTTAAATCACTTTGAATTGAACCCTTTTTTTTTCTTTTCTGATTGACCTTATTTTTGTTAAATAAATAATGGCACTGAAGAAAATATGTTGTTTGTCTAAGGTTGTATGCGATCAGATGATTGTTTTTAACACAGAAAAACATGGACACAGTGGTGTCTTAATAGAGTGGGTACTAACTTTTGAAAATGACTGTATTGTGTAAATATGTTTGTGCCCAAGCCAATGGCTGTGTGTTTGTACACTGTCACTGCGGCTAATGCAGCTCTCATTAATGTCTATGGAGGGTATTGTGCTGCAGAGTTTTTCCAGGAGCATCGAGACAAATGGAATGCAAAATGAGGCAAAACCTCTGATTCTTGTCAAAAACATCTGGAAAACTCCTACTCAGATGAGTGCTAGGGGTGCTTACTGAGGTGTGAGGCAGATGTAGTCATGGGATGAAATTCCTAAACATCTATGCATATCCTAGTATTTCATGTCTTTATGTCTGCATTTTATTATTGAGAAGAGCGAGGATAAATCTGTTGCCTCCTTTTGGTTCCTCGATCGAATACTGTCAACCATTATTGCTGTAATTTGTGCACTTTTACAGTAATAACCAGAAATAATGCAGGAGTATCTTATTGAATCACTGCACAGTGTAAATCGGTGATTCTGCATAACCAGTGTGTGTTGCTGGAAAAAATAGAGAAAATTTAATGAAGAGACATTAACTGCCAAAGCTAACACATTTTTGTTTCAAGCATTACTCGGAATGAAACCATTAAAATGAGAGAGTGCTTCTAATCTAACCCCGAAATTCATTTTCTTTTCATGGTATATTCAACATCTGGCCTTTATACTCTGTTCTCTCTCTCCTTGCTACCTTTTTCATTTAGTCTGCTAAATTCTTTAGTCTCTTCCTCTCATTCGTCTTGTTTTATTGCTGCCTCTTGACTTGCCGCCTTTTTTCTACTCCTGTACTTTCTCGCCTTTTCTGTCTGTCTCTATCAGGGTTGTTGACTACAGTTTTGCAGTCTTGACTGCAAGAGAAGGTTTTTTTACAGGATGTATCACTTCTTTGCTGCATCGAGAAGGGGGATGTGCTTGCCGATAATGTGATGATATCGAATGTGACAGGGCTACCAAGATTGCAATATTACAGGACAAAAACAATGCCATCTGATTCGTTTTATTACACAGTATCAAGATGCATGTGATACCATGCAGCTGGTGTAAGACATAGAGAGTATAATATCATTGTAGGCAAACATGTTTGTCCCTGTAAGATATTATTTTGCATAAGTTAGATTATTGGCTCAGGGCTTTGAGCACTGGTCTGTGCGTTAGCACTGTTTAAACATTATTCCTAAATGAGTGTGTTGATGAATTTTATTATTACCATTTGTGACTAGGCTTTTTTTAAATTTACGTTTAAGTATCTACAATATTGACTGATTTTAATTATTGTTTTGCAGAAATGTCTACAATTTTACAAAAGTGATTACAAAAACATTTATTTTCCAGCTAATCTCTCCATTTTGGTGCACTGATGCATGTAAGTGTTGGAGTTAATATGGTGTGTTTAATCTCTTTGCATTCTCAGACACATTGCAGGCCCAGCTGATTAGCATGGGAGTCATCCCCACCTTGGTGAAGCTTCTGGGAGTCCATGCGCACAACACAGCTCTTACAGAAATGTGCCTCATTGCCTTTGGAAATCTGGCAGAACTGGGTAAATAGCAGACAGATCTATTTATTCAAGCCTTCACCTACTTATGTGATCCCTGATATTTTATGTTTTCTCGGGAATGTTCCTCCTGCTTTCATTTACGGAGATAGTTTTAAATCCCTCGTCATGTTGCCTTTAACTCATAAGTAGCATACTCAGATCGTAACACCAGATTTAGTCCATGCAGGCCTAAATATTAGCTGATGAGGTGCCTTGTGTTGAAGATTGAATGCTAAACTCTGCAGTGCTGGGGATTTTCCAAGACCAGACTCTTACACTCCCTCCTTGATGCCACGATCTTACATTGATTCTAAACCTTTGCTTGGGGGGAAAAATACAAATGGGGTTACATTTTTGATTGAGAGCTCTGAGAAATGGATTAGTGTTAATGGACTTCTATAGAACATGAATCATCGGCATCTGTTGCTGGGTGAGGCTTTAAATTTCTGGAAATTAAAAAAGAACTACTTATGAGAAATCAGGGCTTGTTTCTCACTTTTTCCTGCTGTCCCTTTTGCACTAAAGTTCACTCTTTATGATTCCTAGAAAGTATAAGCCTTTTTTCCTAGTTAGTCTTATAAACTAGTTGTTTTCTTATGAGCACACAGCTGTTTAGTCCAAATACCGTGAGTTTTCATTCCATGTTTTAATAATGCATTAAATTGTTTTGAATTAAATCTAATTTTCATTTATTTATTTTTTTCCGTAATTTTAATGTTATCTTTGCTTGATGCAGAACACATATGACTTTTTTCACCTGGCAGTGTTTCTTCTCACAGAAAACATACCAACAATTAAAAAACATTTTAAAAATCCATTTATTTGGAGCATCTACCATAAAAATGTACAAGTGTAAAAACTGTAGAAACAATAATGCAGCTCATTAGTATAATAGTGTGATTTGTTTTAAAAGTCATGTATTTTAAAGAACATTAATTACTTTTGAGTCATTTTTTAAAATAAAAAGTCATTTCTGATAATATTCATGCAAGTAGTTGTAATTGTACAAATAGTTTGTGTCGTGATGAATATCATTCTACATCATTCTGCACTTTTCTGCTATCTGTGTCATTTAATCTGTGGTTTATGTCTCTTTTTCTCCTTTTTTTTAAGTGAAAAGGATTTCCTTTTGATTGATACATATTTTCTCACACATTTTATACTAATTTCCCCTTTTTAAAAAAAAAAAAAATTCCAGTCTGTAAAGCTGCTTTGCAACAATGATTATAAAAGCACTATACAAATAAAAATTTAATTGAATTGAATATCTAGGTGTCACATGTGGATTAGGTTTTAAATTATTTTAAAAATAATTCTGATGGGTATGTTTGTGGTCATTGTGTCTCTGTAGAATCAAGCAAGGAGCAATTTGCAGCTACAAATATCGCTGAGGAGCTAGTCAGACTTTTCCGGAAGCAAGCGGAACATGAAAAGAAGGAGATGATCTTTGAGGTGCTGGCTCCTCTGGCTGAGAATGGTAAGAGTCAGACACGGAATATTTCATGGTAAAGTATGATTGTAATAGTTCTAGGTGATCACTTGATATAAAAGTCGTTCATTTTGAGCTGAAGTGTACACAGAAGATCTGAATGTGCCTGACACACAGTCTAGGACTTGAATGATGTCTCGTCACAGCTAGACCTGTCAGTCACAAAAACATATGGACACAGTGTTCACCTGTTGCACGTGTATGTGAGGAATGTGGTGAGCAAGCAGTCATTTACTTGAGGGTTTCAATTAACTAAAAGCCTTCAGTAGCTATAAAGGGAAAAATATATATTGCACTACATTTTTTTTTTTCATCGTCTGGAATAACTTTAATCTGTTTGCTGGTTTAAACAAGAAGAAGCACCAGAATTATAGACCTATTGTGCTTTGGGTATTCTCCAGACATAGAACTATTGCAGACTGGTCTACAATTAGCCAGCTGCTGGAGTTGTTTGAGTGTAGTCTGTGTTTGGATAATGGGTGCTGTCACTTGCTTTCCCTTGCTTTCTGCCATCGCGCCCACAATAGGAATCAGGGAATTGTGAACAGCTGCAATCTGCACCACTTCTGTGACATGAAATCTGCCCTCAGCTGCTGCTCTCTGCGTTTTCCCCAGGAGACGGTCTGAATTCCTAAGAGAGGATATGCATGTAGAAGTAATGTGTGCTGGAGAGCGTGATCCATTGTCAGATATGAGTATCTTTTAAAGAGTGATCAAAAAAGGTATAGCAAATCAATTGGCATAAAAATAAAGAAGAAGCATGGATGTGGGTATGTGTGTGAGAAACATAGAAGTGTAAATAAGCCACAGGGGGAGAGCTTGTGATAAAGGATGCATGTGAGACGCTGACAAAGTGAGAAAGAGCTTTTGAGTGAGAGAGCAAGAGAGAAGCCGTAGAGACAGAGGAACGGTGTGGACTTGAACATATGAGGTCTAAAAAGAAAAGGAAAAAATTAGTATGATGGAGACTAAAAGTGTGTGAAAAGAACTGTAGGTTGACCGTCTGGCTGTTTCTTATCATTAGAGTAGTGCTCTTGGCCTGCCAGTCTCCAAGACAACGTCCTACTTAAAAGCTACTACATTGTACTGAGAGAGAGAGAAAGAGAGAGAGAGTGAGGGAGATGCTCAGATATTTCAGGGATTTCATAACCAAGCACCAAGGAGCAGTCACACACTTACAGTCAGGCTTGGATCCTGCATATTCAGATACAATTTTTTGTTTCATCTTTTTCTTAGATGGACATCTTAGTGATGTATGATGTCATACAGACTAATTTGTTTCTTAAAGGGTTTTTATGACCGTTCCATAAAATCGAATGTTAATTATTAATATTAATATTATTCATATTGTGCATTAATTGTAAGTCTGGAAAATCATAAAGCCATGCAAATACATAAAGCCTTAGTAGATATAACTGTTCAACAGGACTGTTTTTCATTTTGTGAATTTATAAAGTTTCTTTACAAAAAGTAAATACCTCTTACTTTTTGCTTCTCTCTCTCTCTCTCTCTCTCTCTGAATGACTGTCACTTTCTCTCTGTCTGTCTCTGTCTTTTTTATTCTGTCTGAATACATCTTTTTCTGGTGGTCTCTCTCTCTCTCTGTCTGTTCCTTCTCCTCTTTGTCTGTTTTTCTTTCTCTCTCTCTGTCAGATGCAATAAAGCTGCAGTTGGTCGAGGCTGGTCTGGTCGAGTGTCTGTTGGACGTTGTGGCACAGACGGTGGACAGTGACCGAGAGGAAGATCTGGCACAACTCAAAACAGCGTCTGATCTCATGGTGCTGCTGCTGCTTGGAGGTGCTGCTTAAGGCTTCAGCCATTAATGCTTAAAATTGTTTTTAACTAATGTAGATTTAAACAGGAAAACCTTCTAATGCAAAATGTCCGTTTTTTGAAATTCTGTTTATATCATATTAATGGAGGCTACACGTTAGGGTTGGGCAAATATCCAAGCTTGTCTTTGTTTTAAGTACTGACACCATTTTTTTCATGTATATGGTACTGATACTGAAATACTCACTGTAACTAACCTGATATCAACACTGATAATCCCTAGTCTGTTTAATCAGGTAATTTGAATATTGATTAATTGTAGTGGCTGAGTACGTGTTGTAGAGCCAGATAGAGTCAGGACACAAACAGCTATAGCAGACCTCACTATATTTAGCTGTAGCAGCTTCTTCTGTCCCTGTGGATAAGTCTTTCTGCATTAAACAAACCTCACACCTGAGCATATGGGGCCTGTTTATGTCATTAAACAAGTCAGCGCTAGAATAACAGGGCCCCATAGTGGAGTTTAGTGGTATGATGTATTATAGATACAAGACAGTTTGGGATTTAATCTACTTGTCGTGTGCATGGGATGTAGAAATATTCTGAAGTACTAGAGACAGCTTCGACATCCAGGTCATTTTGAATCCATGTTCAATAAATTAGTTGTGAAAATTATTATTATTATTATTATTTTTTTGGTAGTGTTCAAATAGTCAAGAGGTCTAAACATAGACATGACCAAAAGAGAATTAAATGATGTGTGGAAATGGATGGGTCCTCTCTTTCTTTCTCGCTACTTAGTAGGCAGCAGATTGTACAGGCAGCAGAGCGGGGTGTGTTTTTCATCTCACTCTGAATAATTGATGCAGGCTGAATGGGTCGTGGGGTGCTAACACAATTCCTCTTCCACTGTGTGGCATTTCATGGATGAAGCGAGCGCTTTTCTCTCTCTCCTTTTTTTTTTTTTTTTTTTTTTGGAGAACAGAGAGGGGCTTCTTTTATGCCTCCATGAATTTAGATGCTGTGTTTAACCAGGAGAAATGTACTTCAACCCTAATGGAGCACTGCTTGGTTTATGCAACAGTTTAGTTTGTGCTGATGTGACTGTCTGAGTCCCTGCTATCCTCTAAAGTTCAGTCATGGCTTTATGGATCCTGATAATTTGCTTAATTTCTTTCAATAAGGGGGGAAATCTGTGAGGAATCGTTGTGCTTTCTTTAAGTTCTTCAACTGTCTAATAAATTTAAAGTTACAGTACGTTAATTTTTGCAGTCATTGGAAAGCCATTGACTGTCCAGTGTAGTACTTTGCTATATACTACAGTTACTGGGCTACTGTATATACAGTACATAGTCAAGTAGTGGAAATTAGATTTTGACTATAATATTTTGTAAGGATGATGGGCATTTCTTTCTTTTCCAGATGAATCCATGCAAAAGTTGTTCGAGGGAGGTAAAGGTAGCGTGTTCCAGAGGGTTCTCTCTTGGGTTCCATCTAACAACCACCAGCTCCAGCTAGCTGGGGCACTGGCTATTGCTAACTTTGCCCGCAATGGTAAGAGCTCTGGTCTAATTTTTTAAGTAATTGTAGTTTATAATACACAATGTATAGTACACTGCCTGGCCCTAAAACACCCACATATATTTAGTTTTATCAGCTTTGGCTCTCATTATGAAGCGTAGCATGCTGGCAGATTCATGTGTGTAAGTGATTCCCTAAGCTTCTAGATCCACTTTTTCACAGTTTTAGTCCTAGAATATGCCCGTGCCACCAGGAAAGGAAAATCCATAGATGGAATTGTGTTGTCAAGAGGTCAGCTGACTTAGTTTTATTGCTTCATAATGTTGCTAAGCCTACTGTAGACCTGACCAACCCAAGATCATCACACTGCCTCCAGAGGCTTGTACAGCTAGTGTTCACCATGCATAATGGATGCACCGCTTCATGTACCTCCATTCTTAAAGTCCACTCTTTATATTCCCGAGCAAATTGAAGTCTTTTTTTCTGATTAGCTTCGCTAACCAGTGATATATTCTTATGGCCATACAACTGTTTAGTTCTCCACCATTCTCCACTGGTTTTAATAGTGCATTTAAAGGTTCTTAATCCAATTTCAGTGAGCTTACTGTTTTCTTTGTTGATGGTGTCCTTTTTATGTCCTGGGAGTGTTTGGACTGTACATGCAAAACATGGTTTCATAAAAGATCATTAATAGAAACATATTTCAGATATTCTTCCACTTTTGAATGTTAATGCTTATTTTCAGTCCTGTCTGCATTTGCTACCACCAGCTTTACAGAGATTAAGTCTTACATACCCCAGACACACGCAGTCATATCATGTAATGCATTGCTGTGCTGCTCTTTGACCAAATTAAGGCTTGGACACAGCAGAGAGGATTGCTGTGATATTTCTCAGTGTTTATAGAGAGCCGTTCTTCAGTGAGGTGTATCCTCATGTGACTGGATAATGCTCTGATGGATTCATTTATGTTATTTGAATATACTGCTAAGATAATACTATTACAGAACACTATTGTCCTGTAGTGGTGTGAACACGCACTGGTGAGACACACGGTATGAAACACACGGTATGAAACACACATGCTTTTACAACTATTTAGCAAAAGCTATTAGCATTCCTGCAAGGGAGGAATCCTATAGAATGCCTACGCTGCATGAGGAGAACATATAAAGCTCTGTTTGGCAGTAACACTAGACACTGTGCCACTGTGGGGTTATGTAAACGTTGTATAATGTTTCTTCACTTTAGATGGGAACTGCATCCACATGGTAGACACAGGAATTGTGCAGAAGCTTTTGGACCTGCTGGTCAGACATGTAGAGGAGGGGAACGTTACAGTGCAGCACGCAGCTCTCAGTGCCCTGAGGAACCTGGCCATCCCAGGTCAGTGTTAGGAGTCTTCTCTGCACATTGTCTGTATCTCAGCAGCCCTAATGAGGTGTCTGTTAATGCAAGCTTTTACTCACCATCACTTCTACCTCTTTATTTATCAGTGGTGAACAAGTCCAAGATGCTTTCAGCTGGAGTGTCTAACGTGGTGCTGAAGTTCCTCCAGTCCGAAATGCCACCAGTTCAGTTCAAGCTGCTGGGAACATTAAGGATGCTTATCGACACACAAGGTAGCTATATAACTTTGTAAAATTTAAAGCCTTTAATGCGCTTTATCCCTGCTTTTGGTTATTCCTTCCTTTCCTTTGACGACTCACATAATTGGATTTACTCTAATTGATTTTAAACACTTGTGAGTTTTGTTTCTCGACTATAATAGAAATTGTAAACAATTTAGCCCTAGCTGTAGATACTGTATGTGGAAGCATCAGAATTTTCTGCATAAGTTTTTTCTATTTATCCTGTTACAGAAGCTTTGTCAGGTATCAGCCAGTTCCTTCTCTGTCCTTTGAGTTCGAAAGCCGTTATCCTATAAGTGGAAGGCTCTGAGACAAGGATACATGCCACGGTGCTGAGATTTAATTGCTATAGATTGTGAGTCACGCTGCAGCTGGCAGCACGGACAGCGGCTCTTTGCATTCTCAACACTAGGCGTGGAGCTAAAAGCTTTAGTTTTCACTGACACCGAGTACTGTCCACATTGGTACTACTTTAAATACAGCACTAGTACACTTAAAGCAAGCAGTTTATAAATGTAATTGATTGGGATTTTACATGTATTTAATTAAGGGCAGAACATCAGATTAATTTTAGAATACTGTTTATCCTGTAAGTTAATTATCTCCTCCCTATATAAAGCTTTAAGCTGTTTTTAAGTTTTAACTAATTTATTCATTAAAATATCTCAATACAATGTTATAGACTCGAATGTATTTATAAGCCAGCTTTTGTCAAGTTTGAGATTTGACTTGGGAAAATGATTCATAATAACTTAATGGAAATGGAGTTTCTAGGTTTAGAACTGATTTGCTTATAGATTGATTGATTGGTGTCTTTGTATGTGATATAGCAGATGCTGCTGAACAGTTGGGAACAAACCGTAAGCTGGTGGAGAGGCTGGTAGAATGGTGCGAGGCCAAAGACCACGCAGGGGTGATGGGAGAGTCCAACCGCCTTCTCTCGGCGCTGATCCGACACAGCAAGTCAAAGGTCAAGACCTCACACACATTACTGTTTCTTAACACATTCCAAAATTCTGTAAATCTAATTGTGATTGGATATTTCTCGGCTTTGAACAGGAAGTGGTACGGACAGTCATTCATTGTGGAGGTGTAAAGCACTTGGTGACCATGGCAACGAGCGAGCACATGATCATGCAGAATGAAGCGCTGGTGGCCTTGGGTCTCATAGCAGCACTGGATTTGGGTAAAACAGACATTCAAGTGTCCAAATCTCAAGCTCACCTGATTTGAAGTTTTTACTGAGACTAACATCAACTATTCAGCATTTTAATTAAACATTTCCTGGGGTAGGTTTTATAGTCCACTGATTCTGATCTCTGAATTATTAGAAAACTGCCTTCTGCGTCCTCAGCTTCTTTACTCAGCAGAAATAAGGGTGGAGTAAATTTATATTTTCTATTTACTTAGAAGTAAGACTATATTTAGTTATATTGGTGAATTACTCCAGCTGTCAATAAATTTATAGCCACAGTTTCTGCAAAAAATGCAGTTCATTTTTGCCCACACAAATTTGTCCCCCTCTGTCTGCTAGAGAAAATCCTAATTTGCTGTACTTGGTACAACATTATATTCATAAGAGCTAATGTAACCACTTAAAAACACAAATGACCTAAAATTAGAACATGACATTTTCTACTACAGTGGCTATATATCTTATTACAAATCTTAATGATTCAATCCAGGACAAGTGGTAACATTTTCTTGTAAAATATAAAAGATACAAGTATAAAAGTAATTGACTACAAGCACAGTGATGATCCCCTGTGTGATGACTCGGAGCTCAGTCATTCTACAGTGGGTAAAAGTCATTCCTGTGAACATTCAACGAGTGAAATGGCTGATCCTTGAAAATGGATAACTTGTCACCAACTTGTGAAAGAGTCGAATCTGTCTGTGGGAATCTTACACACAATCAATCATTAATACCACATGCAAATTACAGTAACTCAGCTGGGAGTTATTACCATAGTCTCGACCTTACTTCCAGTCATTTCCACAGGCCATTAAAGGAGTTCCTGGGAGGCCAGCATTACAGATGTGAAGCAGGCAGTTTGGTCATGGTTCCGTATACTGAGACAACTTTTTGGGATTATATAGAGAATATTTTTATTCTATAGGGAGTTTGTGCTCTCATAATGGTATTCTGTTATTCTGCACAATCAAAAGTCCTGCTTTTACTTGAACGCTCATTCATACAATATGGTATTATTCTTCGCCAAAACTTCCTTCTGTTTAAAGACATTGATTAGGTTTAAAGGTACTGTATCACAATATGATAACAAGTCAGGAGAAGATTTTCGAATTCCCACCCACTTGCTAGCTTTTCACTGTTATACAGCAGCTACTGTACAAACTAAAAAAAAAAAGTTGACATGGTCTTGCTTAAAAAAACATTTGGAGCCAAGCACCACAGGTGGCTAAGTAACTCTGAAAAGTTCCAAAGTCTTCCGTATAAACGAGCTTGCAGATGCCCATGACGAGCTAAATGCTGACCATTTAACTTCATTTTTACTGTTCTGTGCAGCCATGTCTAATGCAAATTTAATACCATTGATTATGTAGATGCATAAATCGGTTCTTTATTCAATATGAATTAGGTGGGAAATAATGTATTTAGCTTATTTGTTTTAGCATTATTTCCATTTATATGCTGAAGCAGATTTTTAGAAAGAAATCAAGCTGACAAGCTTCATAAATTGAAGAAGAAGAAAAGAAATGGTACAGAGCAACAAAACCTGACTAATTGGCAGAGGGCTGTTAGAACTTTCTACATACTGGTCAGCAGGAGGGCATTGATACTAGGAGCTGTATTTGTTGGAATTTGAAGTGCATGTTCAAAATATATGAAGAATTAATGTTAGTCTCAGGAAAATGGCCCATGAATTTAATTTTAAACTTGTTGCTCTAATTCCTGACAGATTCAGCAGAGAAGGACTTTGTGGGAGCCACTTTGGTGCAGGTCCTACACAAGTTGCTGACCGAGGAGAAGAGTGCTCCTGAGATCAAATACAACTCCATGATCCTCATCTGCTCTGTCATGGGCTCAGGTGAGAAACTTTTCCACCCTGGATATGAACCTGCATTTTAGCTGATTATATAGTTATTCACCCCATGAGTATTATTTATTAACTTTAATAGGAATACCTGTACACCCGCACATCCAGGCAGCTATCCAATCAGCCAAACATTGGCAGCAGTGCAGTGTATACACTTGTGCAGATACTGATCCAGTGCTTTAGTTAATGTTTAGATCAAGCATAGATGGGCTGGTTTGAGTATTTCAGAAATTGCTGATCTCCTGGGATTTTCATACATAACAAAAACATCCTGGAAGTGAAGGGTCTACAAGGGAAAACACCTTGTTAATGAGAGAGATTAGAGGAGAATCACCAGACTTGTCTAAGCTGACAGAAAGTCTCTAGTAACTCAGATAAGCACTCTTGATGACCGAATGGAATGGAAAACATCTCAGCATGCACGACACATTCACAGGTTCCACTTCTGTCAGCCAAGAACAAAAATCCAAGGCCAACATGGGCACAGATTGATGGTGTCCATGATCGCCTCATCGTGCACAGTGAGTGCACAGTAATGAGTAATTTTGATTACTACAAATTGTAACTGATGGTTTTTCTTGTTTCCATTCCATATGTGCTGTTTACTCTCAGGCTTGTAGTGATGAATCCATGTCTCCTCACCAGCAATGATTCTCTTTTGTTCGCCAGAGATATTCAAACGCTTCTGTTTATGCTCTTCACTGGGTTGTTTCGGTACCCATCTTGCACAAATCATGAATCACTGCACTCTGCTCTTCATTCTTGCAAATGAACTGATGTAACATTCACACCTGCACAGCAGTGACTGGGGAGACAGTAGGCTTGAACCGAAAGCGCTGTTAAGACAGAAGTTTTACAACCAGAGTGAAGATAATTTTTGACTCACCCTCGTATATTTTTCCTGGCAACTTATTCTCTGACCTCTCTTATCAACAAGGCGTTTCCACACGCAGAACTTCTTCAATTTTTTTTGTGTGTGTGTTGTTTTTTCACAATTTTCTGTAAACTCTAGAGAAATCCCAGGAGAACAGCAGCTTCCGAAATATGCAGGAAAAACAAACACTGACTGCACCCCAGGCCTGCTTGCCTAACTTTATTTATTCTCTTGTGGCTGATACAGAAAAGGGCATCTAAATCTTGAGTGAGATGCAAATGTGGGTGTAATGACGAGGTGTCCACAAAAATTTGGCTGTATAGGGTGCAGGTTAGAAACTCTTAAAAGGTTTATAAAATCTATTCATGTTTTTTCTCTATGCCATGCATATATCATTTTGATCTAGGCATAAGGTTCGGTACATAAAGGGTAGCAGTTACGTTCATTCATTCGTTCATTTATTCATTCATTTATTTATTTATAGCAGACTGGTTTTACAGATGTATCAGTTAAACAAGCTCATTAGTTACCCAACATGTCTAGACATGGGTAACTATAGCAAAATGAATAATAATAATAACAGCAACAATAATAATTAGATATTCGTCAAAAAGATTGTATTTTCCTGTGTTTTTATATTTATATTGCTAGAAAATTGCAAGCAATCATGAAGTTTGATCGGAACATTTTTTTTTCCTCTTCAGAACCTCTACATAAAGAAGTGCAGAGCCTGGCTTTCATTGATGTGGTGTCCAAACTACGTTCCCATGAGAACAAAACGGTGGCCCATCAGGCCTCGCTCACAGAACAGAGGCTAACAGCGCAGAGCTAAAAGACTCTTTATACACAAGACACACACTCCATCCATTCTCTGCCTGCCTGCAAACCCTTCCCATACACACTCTTAACCTCCTACGATTTCCACCGTCTCGCTCTGTCATGTGCCAAGGTACCACTCTGTCCCACTCTGTCCCACTCAGCCTTCCTGCTAAATAAAGTCGCCTTTTCGCATCAAGTTCATTTCACGCATGCGTTCAGCGCTTCGTAGGACATCGTAGACCGCCTTCTGCAATAGGTTGTGCGAGCGAGATAGGGAGCGTGCAACACTTAGACCATAGCTGTGATAAGCGAAGCGTTCACATCTCATCAAAGAAGACGAAACCTGCAAAAAAAAAAAAAGTTAAATATACTAGAAAATAACTACATGAGGGCTAGGGGAGAAACTAGCGCAGCCATACGTTCATGCCGTGTAAAACCCCACGTGTTCTGTGTAGCTTGAATACCTGCTGATTTTGATACCTGCATGTTTTTTTTAAGTAGTCTAATTAAATGGTGTATGTGTTCAGCTAGCCAGACCTCGCTCTTTAGGATACATACTCCCCCTTTAATGCATAAAAACACACACACGCGCACACACACACACACACACACACACACACACGCAACTGCTTTTGATATGTTCAGATAGAGATCAAATGTGTTTGTACTGTACTTGGGATGACCGGACCAGAAAGAACTCTTTACAGTTTTTTCCCCCATGGTCCTAGTGTCACTCATGTTCATATCTATGAAGTCACTTTACTGGAACGAGCGAATTCCATATCACTAGTCTGTTTCATTTGAAAACAGATTGCTGTGGATATTATGGATGTTACGAACAAATAATAGCTGTTATTAATAATATTAATAATATTAATAATAATAATAGCTTGTTAAGAATTGATAATGTTTCTATCTGCTGCCCTTTGTCAAAGGGCTGCATAGACCTTTTCAGGATAGTAAAAAAAAAAGCTGCTTGTTAAATGACAGTATAATGTTAATGTCGTTAACGCTATTTAATCTGTCGGGTTATAGCACACTGTTTAACATGGCTGCCATTACAACCGGTCTAGTAACAACTCCAATGGGCATGGATCATTACAGGTCCGTAAATAAATAATGCAATCATGTCAACTGTCAGGAATGGGTTTAGCCAAGTCAGTGTGTTTGAGTGTTTTATGTTCTAAGGTGGTTGAAAACGATTCATGACCCTGGCATAGAATAACAGCAAATTTTGAGTGTCCTAAATAACATGCCCTCTTGAGTGCTCTCTATTAAAGGTGTACATTTCATACTGTAGTACATTATTTTCCTGAGCTGGTTTTGCATGTGTACAGGTTTGTCTTTTTTCCAACCCACTGAGTATCACGAAACATGCACTTCCAATGCATGTTGGCTCTGACGTGGCCACTTTATGTTCGGTAAATGTTATTTATCAGGTTTGTAACCTTAAGGAACAACTCAGCAAGCCAATATATCTATATTAACTGCATTACAGATATTTAAACGTGACTAGTTGTTGTAAATGTCACTGATTAACTGTACATTTGGGAGATAGAAAATGATTATTAAAGACAATTGCTGGCGATGGATTCTTGGTTTTGTGACCCTTCATTTTTTCTTATAAGTTGTTCTCTATATTTATTTCAACTAATTAATTTTAATTCAATGCGATCCTTAAAGCTGCTTTAAGAACACATTCAATAACCTGCCTTTCTGTTATGATCACTATCGTTAACGCTGAGGGAAATGTTTCTGTAAGTATTCTGGGCTCTGTGATAAGCGATGAGAATATTAACACCATCTGACTGAAACGTCTTTGCAGGTTGGCACCATTACTGCCTGTTAGTTACTTTACACTGGAAAATGCTTAACTCAGCATGTCGGAGGATACTTATAGTTTTGACAAAGATGATTTCAAGCATTTGAACAGCAGCACACTTCGGAAACATTTGGAAAATACCAGTTGAAAACTATTGTGCTTTTGTGAGCATAATGTATTCACAGCATATAAAATAATACAACACAAACAAAGAAAAAATCCACAGGATGTCATTATTACATTTAGACCTCCCCTGACTGAAAAACTCAGAGTTTCAGTGTCACTATCCCTCCAGGTTTTAATATTGTGTTGAACTGCAGTCATTTCAATTCCCCTTAGTTGGGGGGGTCCAGACCGTGTGCACTGTATGTGACACTGCTACATTTGTAGTAAACTTAACAGCATGCCTGTGTAGTTAATGATACTAAGAGGTTGAAATAACTTTTAGAGAACCATTTAAAACATTATGTATTTTTAAATACATTAATCACACCAGCACCCATAACCTATGCTTTTTTTAATATGGTTATGTGAACACATGAACGGAGGTCATCCTTAACCCAATCCAAATTTGGGTTGATTTTACACAACAGTAAACAGATAATAATAGCATACCGGTGGCACTTTCGCGTTTAGGGTACGGGCTCGATTCCTGGCCAGTTCGATTCCCGTCTCTTTGTGCATGAAGTTTGCATTGTTCTCCCTGTGCTTGATGGGTTTCCTCCTGGTACTCTGGTTCCCTCCCACAATCTAAAGACCTGCAGATTAGGCTAATTTTGTGTTCCCAGATTGCCCAGTGTGTAAATAAGTGTGTATGTGTGTGTGCCCTGCGATGGGTTTACTCCGCTTCATACCCTAAGTCTCCACAGCTTCAGGCCCCCCGTGGCCCTAAATACAGGATAAAGCGGTAAAGACGATGAGTGCGTGAATAATAATAATGTACCAGAGTTACTTCATGTGCACATGTAACACTTTCTTATTTACTGTGAGACACAAAGTTAGCAGGTGAAAAAGGCTTTGTTTATTTAATAAAAGGTTTAGGTACAGCACAGAGTTTCCACATATTCTTTCCTCAAACATGAATTCATTTGATTACAATAAGCTTGTATTAGAGAAACATTGCTTTACACATTATACATCATTAAAGTTAACAGTACAGATTTTCTTCATTAATTGTATTCGGCTGCCTAAATAAACTGTAAACTGTAAACCACTTATGAAAACACTAAAAACACTTGACTTTTATAGAAAGTGTGTTCTGAATACTTTTTGAAGTATGTTAAGTGATTATAAATCAGTTGATAATACTTGTGGTACATACTTCATGGTACATTCTGCTGGTGTCAGAAGTTATTCACTAAAAACGATGGACTTTCACTTGATGGACAAACGGGTACATTCCGATCGAGATTATTAGGACCCAACCAAGTGGTTATTCAAAATATAAAGATGTTAAATGGTATTACAAAGGATTAAGAAGTCCACAAACTGCACCATTTCATCTGTATAATATCTGTATGTGTGTCTTAATGAAACAGTGCATTATAGTCAAATCTGTACACACGCACGGCCTGATGAACTTGGCATGCAGAGTTCTGCTGCTGACGGCATCACTCAAATCCTGTAGGGGAAAAATTTAGTTTTAAAAAAAAAAAATAGTGAGTTAGATACTTTTACACTAAAGAGCTAAAATTATGTTTAAAAACTACCTGTGAATGTCTTCATCAGGTGAACAAACTGCATAAAAGGAAAGAGAACAAATGAAGAGTGACGGTAAATCATAAGAGTTTATCATCTGCCACATCAGTCAGCTGATTAGTTAGTTGCACAAAAGACGTCATTATGATGGAATGGTTCTGATTCAATACAGATGGTTTATTCCAAGTGCTCAAGATATGAGGTCTGATGACATTCAAAGTCGCATCAACAGAAAATTTTAAAACAATGCTAAGACAGTGTAAACAGACATGTCAGTAAAAAAAATCCTGTTTTGGTGCCATTATTGCTCACTGCTTGAACTGATGTTGGCTTGCAATGCATCATGGGGGATTCCTAAGATCAATACATATAAAGAGCTGAATTACTGGAACTACAATATATTTTTTGTATCAATCGATCAAATCAATTCATCAATCAATTAACATTTATTATTGTTTTTTTAATGACTGGGGTTGGGACAGAAAAAACTGGCATTCAGAACTTTAACTAGTTACTGCAGGAATAAGTTAAGGGTCATGCACCTCATGCAATACCCTGATTATTTTAAAAAGTCAAAATTATGTACAGTGGTGTTTAAAATAATAGCAGTATGTTGAAAAAAGTGAGTAAAGCTCCATATCCATATAATAACTTTAAATTTTAATTACATAAATGCATTGGAAACCCTGCACATTCTATTCTGAATAACAACATGAAGAAAAATGTGCTAAATGTATTATTAGTTTAATGTAAGTGAATAAAAACAAATATTAGCCTGTTAAAAAAAAATAGCAGTGTCATCATTTATCTTTACAAAGTGATGCATTTACCGTTTAAACAGAAATGCTGAATGCTTGTGCATCTTTGAACTAATATTTAATTGTATAACCATGCTTTCTGAGAACTGCTGCACATCTATTGGATTTGGGTCTGGGGATTGGGCTGACCACTCCATAACGTCAATCTTGTTGGTCTGGAACCAAGAAGCTGCTCGCTTACTGGTGTGTTTGGGGTTGTTGTCTCATTGAAACACCCATTTCAAGAGCATTTCCTCTTCGGCATAACGCAACATGAACTTTTTAAGTATTCTGATGGGCCTATTTATCACATTTCAGGGATCATGGATCAATTTGAGTACAACACCATAGTACGAGAAGCGTCCCCATATCATGATGCTTGTCCCTCCATGCTTCAGTGTCTTCACAGTGTACTGTGGCTTGAATTCAGTGTTTGGGGGTCACCTGACAAACTGTCTGCGGCCTTTAGACTCAAAAAGAACAATCTTGCTTTCATCAATCCACAAAATATTGCACCATTTCTCTATAGGCCAGTCAATGTGTTCTTTGGCAAACTGTAACCTCTTCAGCACGTCTTTTTTTCAACAATGGGACTGATTGCTTGGCTTCACATAGCTGTCTTCTAATAGTAACAGTACTAACAGGTAACTTTAGATGTTCTTTGAGTCAATTTTGTTATTCTTTAATCCATTCGAATGGTAGTTTTCCATTTTCTTCCACGTCTTTCTGGTTTTGGTCTCCATTTTAAAGCTTAAAAATCATTTGGTATCATTTTAGCAGAGCAGCCTATCATTTTCTGCACTTCTTTGTATGTTTTCCCATCTCTAATCAACTTTTGAATCAAAGTATGCTGTTGTTCTGAACAATGTATGGACAACCCATTTAACTCTGATTTTCAGAGAGAAATGCACAGGACAACCTTTTCTGCATTTATCCTTAAATAAGGGGAACTTGTTTGACACCTGTTTTTTTTACAGAATAATTAACCTCGCTAATTGAACTCCACACTGCTATTGTTTTGAACAGACTAATATTTCTTTTTATTCACTTACATTAAACTAATAATACATTTAGCACATTTTCTTCATGTTGTAATTCAAAATAGAATGTGTAGGGTGTCCAATGCATTCATGTGTTTTAAATTAAAATTATTTTTTTAGTTTTAATTTAAATCACATAAGATAATTAGTTATTATATGGATATGGAGCTTTACTCACTTTTTTCAACACTATGCTATTATTTTGAACACCACTGTATGCAGTACATCATGCATTCAGAAAGGATTCAGACTCCTTTAGTTTTTTCCATTTTCTCCCAGAATTCTAAGGAGATGTTGAAAGGTTTGCTATATTGTCGCCTGGACTTTTCACCCTGATTGCTGGGTTCCACTTGGGTATGTGTTTCCCCCAACAGTCCAAACTGAATGGCATTACCAACTTTTTAATTTACAAACCATTAAGTCAGTTAAGTGAAACTTCAGTGATGGGTTTAGCAATACCAAAGGACCTGGAAGACCACAGGTCTAAACCACCGAGGCCTGCTTTTATAAATCTATTAATTGCAATCCAGCAAACATCTCCAGAATGTTTATTGGGTAAAAATAACTGCATAAATAAACAGCAAAAGCTAATGATGATCAGTCTCATGAGCTGATGATCAGCTCATTTTTCTTACTGATGACAAGAAGACATTAAAACAGGTTAAAGACGTTAGGTTGTGCAGCTTCCTGTGCACAGTGCCTTCATGCGATGCTACGGTCTACAGAAAGCTGTGAATACACAATGGTTTCTCCAATAAACTTAAATTTTTCACTTAAAAAGTTATATATATTATAGCATATATATATATATATATATATATATATATATATATATATATATATATACACAATTATATATATATATATATATATATATATATATATATATAGTAACGATAGTGATCTAAATACTTCCTTAGCCCAACAGTCACTGTAAATAGATTATAGTAACAGTGTGCTGAAGTACAAAACTAAAACATCAAAAAGTCACTGTCCAAGTTATTACACACTACAGCAAAATTATTATAAAAATGAGTGTTGATGTGAAAACACCCATGATCTTAAGGAGGCCAAGTCTGATCTGGACTTGGTAAAAGATGTAACAAAGCAAACTTTCAATAACAGTATCAAAAAAAGTAAGTGTGCTGACTCATGCAGCATGCAAAGGCAAGAGAGAATTAGAATCCCAAGGAAATAAGATGCCAAGAGAGAGAGAGCGACACCTTAGTTTATTAACTTATATTGATGCATCATTCTCATACAATAAGCTTACTGTACATTAATGCACAGACGATGATGAAGGTGAACACCTTCTTTTACAATGAGTTTTTTTTTACTGGATTATGCAGGGACAATGGACACTGATGGACATGTTGAACTGGCATAGCAATAATTATATTACATTCTCGCATGTTAACAGAGGAGTTGTGGAAATTTTCACGGGGATGCCTTGTTTGTCAGCCAAGTTACATATTTAACGCTGTTGTAAATTATAACTTTAATAAAAACCTGCTGATATCTGCAATACAGTATTAACAAAAGGTACTTCATCATTTATTTTTATCTATCATTTATTAGTAGTTGAATAAAATAAAAAAATTAAAATCATCAAGGATTACTCTTAGTCTCTTATATTGTCCACATACTCAAAAACCTCTAGGACTAGGATCTCTATGGCACACAAAACTTTATTAGTTTGATCAGGTTAACTTACCAGCTCGCCCGCACAGCTTCAATATCACTCACTAGATTTTGGGCCAGGCATATCCCGAAAATCTGTCAAACAGAAGGCAAAATTAGAAACCCTTATCATCTTACATAAACATCATACCAAAGAACAGAGTTTGTATATTATTCTATATAGGATTAAAAAAAAAAAAGCCTAAACCTAGAACAATTCTGCTTAAATCATACTGCTCAGGCCATGGCATCATGCCATGGTATTTCATTTGCACTAAGGTACCATGAAGTAGGCATGAAACTGATTGACATTTACAAAAGACTTCCAACACAGTGTGGTGATGAGACTCCTGGCTGCAATAAAACATGTGAATTGTGTAAGCATTTTAAAGTAGGCCCTATGTCTGTGAACATCTAGCACGTGAAACGTTTGATTCTTGTAAATCGATGGATCTGTCTGGGAACTGTATCCAGTGTACTAAGAAAACTTTCTAATTACCTTTTTCGTATCTAAGTACTAGTAAAATGCTGGGATAATTGCATTAGTGTAATGCATTAGTGTAGATTATATAGAGAAATAACTGTGGATTTTACTCTCACAACTGTGTTCTGTTATTATGCACAATCAAAAGTCCCAGTTTGTCTTGAATGTCCCTCGTATACACTGTGTATAGGTGTGACAATCAGATGCCCGCACACTTGGGATTGTAACATTGCACTGGATCTCCTTTCAATTACATATACCATGACAATTAAGAAGAACTGTATATGTGTAAAAAGGACATAAGGTAAAAAGTGTTAAAAATAAATAGAACATAAACTTTACCTGTAGCAATGCAATTCCTATAAAGATGCCTGCTACTATTGTCAGGTTGTCCTGTAACCACTTCTCGAACTGAGGAACACAGCCCTTCACATTTATATAGGTCTTTTGCTCATCTTCCTACAAAACCAAACAACAATTGTAAGAAAGATTACATTTATGACATAATACGAGAGGATTTATGAGAGGATTTCTTTAAAAATTGTTTACTCTCTCTTATGTTTATGGTAAGATTTAAAAAGGCCTTACAGTGTTCATCTATTTTGTTGAATATCTGTTATGGTTCATGGCCTGCAGAGGGCTCCTCATGCTTACTCTGTAATATCTGGTTATTTACCTCCACTACATCCGCATCACACTTTCAGTTTTGGCACTGTTTTTTTTTTTAGCTGATTAAAGAGGCAAAAAGTCACCTTTAACTAATGGTATTTTAAAATGTTTTCCATGTATGAGTAATTTTTGCATGGAGTGCCACTACACAGGATACAGTAAGAATAGAAATACAGCTTTTCAATCGGGACATTGTTCTAAGTTTTTCGACTGCTCCTTTCAGGGGGTCGCCACAGCAGACCATTTGGTCCACACAAAAATTTGGCACGGGTTTTACGCCGGATGCTCTTCCTGATGCAACCTGCCCATTTTATCCGGGCTTGAGACCGGCACTGCATCCAGTGGCTGGGGGTTTGGGCACTGGCTGGGAATTAAACTCAGGCCTTCCGCAGGGCAGACGAGAGACCTACCACTAAGCCAAGAATGCCCCAGCTTTTCAATCAGGAAACGTTACTACGTATATAATAAATGCTTTCTATTGTGCTGCATAATAGGACTCCAATTTCCAATTTTAAAATTTGATAACCAGACTAAAAAAGGAAAGAATCATTGTACCGATTTTGCTCGGACATCATATCCGCATTGTGTGTTGATGACATCCTCCTAAAAAACAGGAAGTACAGGGTAAATATTAGTTCCTCTAACAACACTGGCACACATTCTTAAGAGCAGTTGAAGAAAACAGTGCTGTGGTACACGTGGACGGGTTAATCTGGACGAAATGGCTTTTGCTAATACTGTAGCAAATGATATTCAGACAGTGCAGATTTTTAATCTTCCACAGTACTAAAATTAACTAGTAATAACCCTGTAAAATGCTACTCATACAGTATCTACTATTCCTGGCTGTGGTAGTGAATTAATTAATTACACACAGGAAGGAAATAATAAAATGTTGACAGCTCATGACATGAAGAGATGGCAAGATTGTAAAAGTATGTGTTGACATAAACATAAAACTATTAAATGAAATAAAAACAACTTCTTAATGAATGCTCTTACTAATAACTATTATAACCATAATTTGTTTCATTTCTCTTACCGCTGGGTCCTTGGTGCAACAGGAGAAAGGAACGCCGCACTTCTCTCGACTGGGGTTGGTGTCTGTGCAGTTGAAGTAGATGTTGAGATCCCAGTCACTAGGTTTAAATGCCCCACAACACTCCCACTACACGCATGAAAAAGATCAGAAGTTGGGTTCCAAGATATACAGTATAGGTGCTGAAATGAGCAAAGTGTACAAAATCCTAAAATCTTTAATTATTAATTATCAAGAATGGAAAAAGAAAAACTTCAGGCTCATACAAGCATTTTACTGTGAATTAAATGGATCGATTGTCTGATTACAGGGCTGATAGTGGAAAAAATTCCTGAGCCTGAACTTTTTTTTCTTGCCCCCGAAGTGAGTAGGGGTTGGGGTACTATGTACAGTATGCGACGCAGTTTTAACACATAAATTGTTGGCCCCTAGGCCCAAATATATAAACAGCCTATGTATAACACTGATTATCATTATTGTCAAGTAGCTCTTTTTTTTAAATTTTTTTTTTAGATATTTTCATATTTGCATTATGCCTCCAGTATTATTCAAGAAAACACAGCATTTTCTTCTCAAAATGTTCAGTGCCTGGATTGACATTATTAGCCCATCTTAGTACAATCACTGGAAGTAAATGCTACAGATGCTACAGCCATACCAAGACAGGTCAGTAAGTGGCAATAATAGTACTACAAAGTACACAGGAATTGATTAACTATTGATTATCCTCAGCGAATTTTTAAATCAGTCACACAATCGGTCATTGAGGGTGGAATATTATGGCGTTATATACCTGCTAGTGATGCGCGGGTCGGGTATTTTTCCAACCCGCGGGTCCCGCTTTTATGAAATTATCCGGCCCGCCCCGCAACACTATCTATTTTTACGCCCCGCCCCGCGACCATTAAATAGACATACTAGGATTGTAATTCAAATGAAAACAGCCTTTATTTCAGCCTGAAAGTGCTTGGAAACATCGCCCTGTAAACTGGCAACAACATATGATTATGAATATGATCGATAAATCAGGTCATTGATAATAATGATACACATTTTAATCATTTACAAAGCAGCGTTTGTAATCTGAGCTAAACAATTTTTTATTTTAGATTTGTATAGGGCAGGCCTACAGTTTACAGCCTACGCTAAATAACCACTGACATTTTTTTTTCATTTATCACACGGAAATGTTCATTTAGCGTTTTTATGTTCGCTGTGCAAAAAAAGAATGCTAAAACATTAGATTTAGCAGCCTGACCTTTTTTTTCTTTCAATGATGTAAATTCCCGACCTCAATTTTCCCGCACGTCGTCTTTCATCTTCACTTTTATTTATTTGTTTTTGATGTGACTAGCAGTGGTAGCTGCTTGGCGCTTTCGTGACTTGTCACGTGACGTAACCTTATCAAAGAACTTAATAAAATATGAAAATAGATATTCCCAAATATTTAATATAGGCTATAGGAAATTGCACGCAACATACATGGACTTTTTATTTAATTTAGTTTTTAATGACCCGCAAATTAAGTGACAATTTCTTTACACGCCCCAACCCGACCCGCGGGTTACCCACGGGTTACCAGACAACCCGCGCATCACTAATTTCTGCCACAATTCTGAGCGATTCTGCGCTCGATTCTCGAGTCTGTGCGCGCTCGACTCTGCCTACATGCGCATGCAACATTTATTTTCTGTGCGCGCTCGACTCTGTCTTTACAGTCGCTCAACTTTGTCCAGTGTTACAAAACAGCCACAAAACTAGCCAATCACAGACATCCACACACTGCTGATTGGCTGTTCCTTCTCTATCACCTGCGCATCTCAGATCTAGAGAAATGACAGATCAATAACAGCGAACCTGATTCCCCCCCCGCCGGAAATCCGGCGTGGTGCCGGAACGCTATCACCCCTGTGATTATCTCAAGTATTCTGCTCAACACTTCTTAGGGATGTCATTTAATACGCTACAGTATATTAGATCTTGTTAGCGCACAATACTTGTTCGTCCCTGTGACAGGGTCAGTCTCTGCCGCTGACACTCCAATATTGAATTGGTTTCCTGGCCGAGTTGCCTGCCAGGAGCTGACCTGGTATCTGCAGTTAAATTCAAAGGCCTTAAAATGAAGCTGAGGTGTCTTGTACACCTCGTTTACCCAATGTGAAACATGTGTTTGTTTTACACTTTACATTGTGTCCATTTTGTAGTACTTGCAAAACTTGTGACGAAGCCTTCAAAATTCAATGCAGAAGTCCAAAGATTTGACAAATTATTGTTGACAGATTCCATTTTCCTTTGCTTAGGGGGCATTTCTGCCAAGAAATATTCCTTAAAGTTTCCATTTTGTAAACACAGCAATCCTGTCAGCTAAATAAATGTAAGAGCAATAGAAAGCATATAAAAGAGTTGTGGGGACTCTGACTGTTAGAGGCAGCCAGATGTAGAGCAGATGATATGGTATCTGGCTTCATTCACCGCCTTCAAGAACAAAGATGCAGCAATCATAGGGTCTATAGTGCTAGTCTAATCTTCATCTCTTTTCCTCATCTCCTCTCTTATTAGGCAACTTTCACTCTATAGCTGCTTCTGTTTTATTTTTTCTCATCTCTCTCTCTTTTTTTTTTTTACTTTTACTATGTTATGCAGTGGATCCAGCTTTCTCACTTACATATTCCTGAGTAAAGTCGATAAGATTCTGCAGGTCAATATCATCTCTATAGGCTTTGATGTTGTTATTAATGAAGTTGTTGAGCTGGTCTTTGATCCAGTCCTTAAAGACAAAGGCAAGGACCCCAGCTGTCAGCTCCAGGAAGAATATAATCCCCAGGAACACAGAAAACTAGATTGGGCCAAGAAGCAAAAACGTGAGATATTAGAATTATTATGTGTTCAAGCAACGACTTTGTAAAACCAAAATAATAGCAGATGAAGACTTGCTCCATGAAATAGAAGACTGTTGCATAAGATAGTTTGGAAGTGGAAATTTTACAGAATTACTGGCACCTTCTATAAAAAATAACCTCTAAGGTCCAGACATAGATCCAATGAATCATATTTCAATATAGGAATTCAATATAGGAACGCCAGACACAGGAACAGTTTCTTTTCGCAAGCAATCAACCTCATAAACAGTTGAACTGGATCTTACAATCGTCTTTAAATCTGTTTTATGTACAGTATGTCTGTACTCTGAGAGCTCCAAACAGCCGGAACCAAAATCCTTGTGTGTCTCAACATTCTTGGGGAATAAAACCCGAATCTGATTCTGATATACATTTATTTAAATCAGGGGTCTCCAAATCCAGTCCTGGAGGGCCAGTGACCACACAGTTTGTAATTCACCAACACCTAAACACACCCACTAAACCTAGTAATTAACAGATTAGTTAAAACAGCTGTGTTTAAGAAGAAGAATCACCAAACTGTGTTGGACACTGGCCCTCCAGGACTGGATTTGGAGACTCCGATTTAAATAATCGTATCACTTTACAAACTTAAAGACCCTTAAAAAGAGGGATATTCGACACTCTTTCATAAACTACATTTAAACCATATACAGATAATGTTTGGTGGATGCATTTAATCGGTCCTCTTGATTACAAGACTCTGGACTGAATTGGTTTTCAAATCTGAAGACTGATATATTTGTTGCAAAAAACAGTTACTCTATACTTTTTCACGATCGTTTCTCCTAGTGCATGTTTGCACCAAGTTCATTAAAAAAAAAAAAGTTTTTTAAACAGCCCCACAAAACAAGCCAGAAATAATCAAAGATCCACCTCCAAGTATCAGCACAGTAAGTACTTTTGGCAAATTATGACAATGGTGTGCACAACCAAATATTTGGGGTTCATCTCCATGTTTCCAGGAGAATTTCTTGGGGTAATGTTTTTAAGTTTCAAGTTTTAATTAGTAAACCCACTGAAGTGAATTCGAGATTTGAGAACATAAAAAGGTCAAAAATAAAACAACAGAGATTCTAGAAACTGAAGACAATACAACATTACAATAAAGCATTATGGGTGCAGATAATTCAGCAGTGTACTCAATTTGAATATAAGGTGTGTTTCTCCCCATGGGGATGACAGTTTAAAAAGGATACTATCGAGGTTAAAACATAATAAGACTCACAAATTTGAGGAGGAGGGTGTTCTCTCTCAGAGCTCCGATGCAACCAGCAAAGCCCAGGATAAACATCACACCACCCACCACCAGAAACAGCCAGACTGGGTCAAATCCGCCCAGGTCAGTGATGGAGGATATATTTGAGAGCACACCCTGACAGATTGAGAGACACAGAGAGTTAGAGCCTATTCAGATGTTGTATTCAGACGTACACGACTCAGAAGGTTCATATCTGGTGTGAATCTAAATGCCTCCTCAACACATTTCTTGCCTATAGCTTTTATCAAAATTGCCAAAGCACAAAATCACGTAATCACTTTTTTTTTTGAAGGATTGGAAAATAAAACTACAGTGGAAGACTGCATAGCATTTTGTGGAACATTCGTTTTACTGTTAATGCTTTGTGTGCTTTTCAACATCACCACTAAGGAATAACCCAACAAAAAAAAAGAAAGTAAAACAGAAAGTAAACTTGCAGACACATATTAATTACTATATGCAATGGAATGCAAGAATGTAGGCCCACACTGCCAGTATTCAGGGAATTAAAAAATCTGCCTCTACAGGTTTATAGTCTATAAGTATAATGTTTTGTTTAACAGGAACATCTGGCATTTGAACATATGCTGCCCAAATATAAAAACACACATTCAAATACCAACATCATTTAAAGTCCAAGACCAACACTGCGACAGTTGTAGGATTCAAAAACAATGTTGCGCAATGTTGTATAGAATGTATAGCATAGGAATCATTGCTCTGGCTTTAGTTAAAGTAAAAAAACAAAGAATACATGTTTTGCATATACAGTGATTTCCAAAAACAATCATCACAGCTGAGAGCAGGCTAACCCAACCTAATCAATCTAAATACCTGGTTCTGTCACATAAATGATTCCTCAATGTCTTTACCCCATCACACTGCTCCACATTCCTATTATGCCTTCAAAAAATTGTGTGAACTAAGTTAGAACTTGTTAATCTTGGCAGGAGCATAGTAGAAACCTGTAAGGATACATTATTTTCTCCATTTATGTGGAGCTGTTTTTTTTTTTGGACATGTTTTCAAAAAGGCCAGAGGATGCAGTCAAGAAAGACACAGGAAGAATAAGGACGAAGTAATGATGGCTTTGACCGATTAACGACGTAACCAACATCTTTTAGGGACTTTATTGACATACTAAAATCATGGCACAGACGAGAAAGCCTGGATGGCGTTCTGAATAAATTGCTATTGGAATGCTACTGGGATGTTGCTCTGTCAATGGGGTCCTTAAAATGACCTCTCCAGGCTTGTCCTCTAACAGTGGTAGGTCCATATAATTAGTGACAACATGGTTTATGCATTGAGAACCTGATGGGGACATGGACAGAAAGTAGTATGAACTTAAGTAAATGAACACGTTTCCATTTTTCCACCATTTGACCCCTATTCCCTATTGAGTTCTTCAATATTTTTAGGGCGCAATGGGAACTTCATGGTCTTCTTCTGAGCTTGATGGGACCCTTAGGGTTTGCTGTGCATATTTTTATAGTAACTTCCTTTCCAGGCTTCAATGTGTACTTATCTATAAAAATATGAGCCAGTGCATTTAAAAAGAATACAGAAGGCAGACAAGATAATTAAGTACAATCAAGATACCCGAATACAATATTTCCACAAGTACTTTAGATGCATTGACTTGAAATAAGTGGTAGGACTATATATTTTGGCAGAAAGACTAAAATATGTAATACTTATAGTTTAAAATATGTAAATTTATATATTTAAAGTCTGTGTACAGAGATGTTACACATTCTGTTTCTGTCCTACTCTGCACACTTTGGGTAATATATGTTTTTTTTTTTTTTTTTCAGTTATACAGCATCTGAAATACTAAAGTACTGAATCATACAGACCCTGGGTTGGCAAACAAAACTTTCATTGCTTTGCATACTATTAAAAACGGTTCAAGTTGACCTTACTCAAGAGGTGCATCTGATTGAATACACTGGTGTAAAAGGATACTTCTGTAACTTTAAACTGAAATGTGTTTTACATCCCTGCTGGGTCAAATTAAGATTTACATTAAGAATGAGCTCTGAAACATTAGGGGGGAAAAAAGTAAAACAATAATATTACACTTTACTACTCTGTCATGTTGAACATAGTTTGTGTGTGTGTGTTTTTTTTTAAACCAATGTTCTTTCCATTTACAGTCACACAAGTCCATGCTAAGAGTTTTATGAAAGGGAAGCCCTTTGTTGCAGGGTTTCACCAAAAAAAAAAAATCCCCCAAAAATAAAAGTGTTCCCCTGGAGAGAAAAATAAGAAACAGAAAACTCTTCACCCAAGAACTGCTACATACATAATTTCACAGAGCTGCTGAACACACAATCTGACGGAACAGTGGAAAAGACTATTACTTCCATACTGAGAAGCAGGGCCATTTACAGCAAGCACCCTCAGCCTCTGGGGTAAAGGGGTCTGTGACATTATTGGGATTTAAAATTGTAATTCAATATTTGATGCTTAATCAGTTTCTTTGCAGAACCTGAATGCAATTGATGTGTTTAATGACTTGGAACCATTTTATTAGCTCTCAACACTACTTTCATCTTGGAAGGTGACTCATTTTTCAGTGTCAGATTTAACATAACTCCAGTGAATGTGTTCTTGAAAGTTTCTTACCTTTTCACTCCAGGCCCATAGTCCAATTCCCAGGAAAAACATCCCCACTAACTAAAAAAAAAAACAACAGAAGAAATGTTAAGTAATTAAACTCTTCATTCTAATATTTATTCACCATGCATTCATGATTCTGCGTGGATAAATTAAATGTAACAATGAACTTGATATATGAACATTAAGCTTCATACATATAAAAAAAATCTAATAGTCAAAGAACAAATTTTGACTCCCGCAAAAAAAGAGAATCTAAGGAATGCAGCTTTTTAAAGAAAGAAAATAAGAACTGACCCCAGGGGTTAGGGAGTGTACACTGAATTTATGAACATTTCCAGCAGATTACTGTGCTACCAGTCAGTCCTTCAAATGGAGGAAGTCAGTACAAGACCTCTGCAGACATTTACAGGATCAAAAGACCAACTGGCAAAATTCTAACTTAAAAAGATCCTTAGTTTGAGAAAAAGAAAATATTTTAACAACAACAAATTTTTTTGTCTGCACTCTCATGTGCAATATAAACCATCTTATTCTACTTTAGTTTTATTTGCAATATTTTTCTGCAATATAATATGACTATATGCTCTCCTTCTTTCTATTTGGTAAAGGTTTTTATTATTGTATTATCTATTTAATGCACTGTTCAGTGATTTATATTATTATACAGTGGCAACACCTTCTTTTTCTTATTCAATAGTAAAATAATGTGCTCTATGACTTGAACAAATGTAAAATATATATTAACTTGCCTGGTGAGAAATCAAGTAAAACATACTTACTGCAAATTAGCCACCCAAATGATCCAAGCATAGGCCGAAATGTTCGGTTGTCCATTTATACGAGGGGCATACAAATCAAACTGGGACTATTGATTGTGCAAAATAACAGTTGAGGGTAAAAACAACATTATGTTTCTGTATAATCTCCTGTTACACTAACGCACTTATCTAAGCATTTCACTAGTGCCTGGATACCATCGGGGCAGAAGGTTTTTTTAGTATGCCTAATCGGGCTGCCGTCTTCTGTAAATGTCAAATATATTTAATGACTTCATTCACAAGAAATTTAATCACAGGTCCAGGTTTGGCTTGAATGCCTCTCACAATAGTAATAATTGTGATGATCATTTAAAATAAATGTTACAAAAGTATAAACAGTTAAACATCTCAAGACATTACTGCTAAGCAATCAACAAAATGATGAGGGTGTACACTGCCAGTGTTATCAGGGATTCAAGTATGTAACTCCTATCAGTGTCTAGCACTGGGTGGACCGGGATTGCGAGCTTTCAAAACACATTTCCAAGAAGCAATGAACATTGTGTCAGAAAAATGTGGCCAAAAAATTGTGGCTCAATTTTTATGAGCTTAGAGATTATCAGATTAATTAAAAAATTAAGGTTTTGCAGAAATTTAGCAATCTAAGTTCGACAGCAGTCCCCATGATACAGTATGCACAGTATATACAAGTTTATACTAGTATATGGGCAAAAGTGTCACACCAATATGTGGGGATTAATATTTGGTTAATGCACATTTGGCTGCCAGAACAGTCTGCACACATCTGGAAAGGGTTTCCACTAGATGTTGGAGCATGGTTAGTGGGATCAGGTCATGATTTTGAGCAATAAATCCTGGTGTTAGTTGCAGTTCATCCCAAAAGTGTTCAGTGGGGTTAATGTCAGTCAGTGCTCCTTGAATTATTTTACTCCAACCATGTGCACAGTGGCTCTGGCATGCTGGAACCTGTTTAAGGCTTTTAGTTTCAGCACAGGAAAATACTGTACAATGACATTCTGTACAATTGTGTGCTTCCCACTTTGGAGCAACAGATTAGGGAATTCCCGTCTAATTTTAATTGATTCTTTAAAGCAAAGCTTGCTTGATTCTCCATCATATTTTCGACAGCTCCGTGGTCATACCCATGCTATTTAAAAAGTTGGAAACAGGACTCGATGTCAGCAATGATACAGCATCCCTGGAGCAGAGAGCATTAAAGGCCCTGCTGCCCTGCGACAGCTTGGCAAGGCTGAGCCTGAACCTGATCTGTAACCCAGAGCTTTAACTGTTGAATCACCAGTGCCTACAAAAATCAAACAAATACACATTTTCTGTTTCACACCATGAAGAAATCATTGTCCATATACATTATCGGGTCATGAGAACAGCGATGCTTCAAGACTGCACTCACTATGGTGCGATAGTTTGTTTAATGTTATTAGTAACTTGATACTGTTAGTGAGGCAAGGCCTGGAGTCGTCATGGGTTTTTCCAAGCATTAGCATTTCTGAAATTCATATACTGTAGAGAGCAGTTAACCACCCATAGCTTTGTACTGTACAGTACCTAGCAATATTACACACAAATTTTTTTTTTTTACTAAAAAAATTATTACAGTTGTCTTTCCAAATAGTATGTGCAGTGTGACTGTCAGCTCTCGCACTTAAATGAAGAATTTAATACATTTTTATAGTGTTACACTACTAGTCAAATGTTTGGACACACATTCTAATCCCATGGTCTCTCCTGATTATTTCCTTAACAATATCGCACAATGCAGAAGGCATCCAAAATATGCAATAATCTCCTTCGAACAGCTAATATTGAGATGCGTCACTGTTTGTTAGCTGGTTAGTTGACTTTCTGAAGCTGGCCACCCTAAATGAACTTCTCCTCTGCAGAGGTTATTTGTTGTCTTCCTTTTCTGGGATGGTCTTCATGAGAGCATGAAAATGTTTTTCATTAAATGTACTTGACACTACTGTTCTTCCAAGTACTATTCCAGAACAGATGACCTTTGTGTAACATAACTGACTGTGTTATGTTTGTTGTTATTTGCAGTAATAACCTAATGCTATATGTGTTATTTCATAGTTTCGGTAAAAAAAAGCTTAAAGGCAAACCAAAGAAGAAAAAAAAATAGTATTGTTCTAGAATATAGAAAACAAAACCAAACTTGTGTCCAAACTTTTAACTTGTACTGAAAATAAAAAGTTATCCCATATCTTATTTTTATGCATGCACACACACACACACACACACGCACATAGTAACTTTTACCATGAAATTTATTATGTTCGGTAGCATAATTTGTTGATTCAATACACAGTTGGACAAGGGGAGATTCAAGGGGAAAAACAGGAAACATTCAGCATTTCTCTGAAGGCCGGATGTTTGGCTCCTTAGCCCTCATTTTTTTTTTAAGGCCCAAGAGACCAAAAAGTCAAAGAGAGATGAGTGGGAGACAGACACAGACTGATTGAATATGAGATACTGTACAGTCTGTAATTCTGACACAAGTCCTTTTGCTTGCTGATGTGTTTTCTCCTTCTTTTTTAGCTCCTGGGGAATTAAAAAAACTGAAATACCCACTTCTACTTCCTCTGTGCTGATTTGTTGTATTGTCTTTTGAAAGCTGGTCCTTCAAAGTTCACAGAGTACTTTATTGTATGTAGCTTCAGTTTAGAATTGACCAACAGGGCAATAGGTTTAGCACTAACAATTATTGATTTTTAATTATTTAATTTAATTAAAAAAGAAGGAAAATTCTCATTTAGTATTTTTCCTGCAGTAGAAGATTTATTTATATGCTTAAAGACATACTGTACTATTTAGCTTACTGGGCCAGAGTGAAAAAATATGGTGCAAGCATGTGTATCTATACATGAGATCACAACTTTCAAACTAGTTATAATAAAGTGCACTTCTTAACAATATGTAAACCGCTTCAAAATGTTAACACTTTGAAAACAATCAAGCGTAGATAATGAATTAACAAAAGTCAACTAAAGATGCACACGCGCTCTATACTAATAAGTTTAATAAAAACTGCAGTAAACTGAAATATCATTAAGAGATGGGTGATTTAAATATGTTTAAATGCTGGATATGATATTTAGGTTGGTTTACATTTTCAGAAGCTGCTTTTGATATATATATATATATATATATATATATAT
This sequence comes from Clarias gariepinus, assembly GCF_024256425.1. Taxonomy (NCBI): domain Eukaryota; kingdom Metazoa; phylum Chordata; class Actinopteri; order Siluriformes; family Clariidae; genus Clarias; species Clarias gariepinus. The sequence continues at coordinate 32,916,224 of NC_071100.1, forward strand.
ATATATATATATATATATATATATATATATATATATGTATATATATATCACTGGTGAGGTAAAATGTCACAACATCCAGCATCACCTTCTTCCTTCCAGAACTAACTCACCTTCTCATACAGTAGCTTGTGTGTTTTTAAACGTCTTTACTGTTTTTGTTGTAATTGAGGTTTAACAATATTGAGTGTTTTCAGTGTTGTTACACTCAGTGTGTCCTGGGCTGCCAGGCTTTTGGCACACACTTTGGGGTGCTTTCTTTCAAAGTGGTCAAACAGGTTTCTTATGTTTCTTCCAGTTAAGCCAACATTGCTTTTGCATAATTTGTAAACAACCACTGCTCACACAGTATTTGTTGTGACCACACAAGCTCTAGTGTATGTAACTGATATTAAATCTTTTTAAGCCAATAACGCCACAATCTAATGTTGGCAAACAAAACAATCACCCTTTGTCCCTCACCATATAACAGCATGATGTGGTGTGGTGTGCTATAAAACCAAACACAATCAAGATGAATTAAGGATTTCTTAAATACTTTAAGACTTAAATTTATGTAGCTGTACCAGAGATTATTACTCTAATAATGCATAGTTCATACCCTGAATTTTTTTCCCATAATATTTAGGCAAACAATATGTCCTAATATAAAAAAGTCCTACAGAATGAGGTATATTGCATATTGCTATATTGCTGAAAATTATTGTTTGCCATGTCTGCTGGCTGTATTCCTAATGTTACAATAGCAATGGTTTTAAACAAGTGGGTTGGTTTTTACACAGATGAGCAGAGTAATGCATAAAGAGAAATTTGCCAGTATTAGCCAATTTAATCAACCTCAAATTACACACTAAGAGACAGCAAGAGAAGGTAGCAGCATACAGAGATTATAATTTGCAAGTCAAAACCTAACTGTCTCAAAACATGCTTATTTACTAGTCGAAAAGAAATAATAATTGAAGCTGGTCTGTAGCATACCAAGAACACCAAATACTTTGAGGTTATTGGTGTTAAATTGTAGTAGGGTTAGGTAGTATGTGAATTTGTTGTGTTTCGTATTTACTTTACATTTTTAATATATTGCTTATTTTTAATATTTTTAATATTTTTCTTTAATGTTAACCACCATTTTATTTGTTTATTTATTCATTTATTTAAGTATCGGTTTAGGCAATGGTACGATTTGGCACCAGTATTATAAAAAACCCAATTCATACCCAACCCTAACTTTAATACAATTTCTGCTAAAAATAAAACAATAATAAACTATTATGCATAAGTTTAACTCTTCAGGTATTATGTGTGAGCTCAGTAGGGATAGATTTGTTCTATTAGTTTAATCCACATAATTGCAGTCAATTATTGAGCTACTGAGTAGTCTTCTCAATAAACTGCATGAACTGTGTGCAAAGATATATAGTAACTAGATTATCTCTTGTCATTCATGTATTATAAGTTAAAATCATCTTTACAAATATATGGGGACATTATAATTATATCAGCCTCTTCAATATCTTTTTGACAATGATTACAAGACCATTCAAGTGCATTTAAATACTTAACCAAACACACGATTACCAATGAACATGAGGAAAAGTAACAGGAATAGTTCAATTTAATTCAATTTTATTTGTATAGCGCTTTTAGCAATTTTCATTGCCGCAAAGCAGCTTTACACAGTCAAAAGAATTATTTAAGTTTGTATGAAATGTGAATTTGTATGAATCAAAATGGTCAGTTTGTCCCTGGTGAGCAAGCCGAGGGCGACAGTGGCAAGGAAAAACTCCCTGAGATGATAATAGGAAGAAACCTTGAGAGGAACCAGGCTCAACAGGAAACCCATCCTCATTTGGGTGAAACAGAAAGCAGTAAATGATCTGCATTTATACAGTGTGTAGGGTGGGAGGCAGTTCAGCTATAATAGCTGATGTTAATTGAAATAAATGTTAATAGTGAATGCTGAAGTTGCACACAACATTCATCTACTGTAGAACATAGATTTACTGTACAACAGTGCACATAGTGTGCTGATGAGTGTAATAATTACACATCTATCACCTCAATTAGATTTGATGTTAAAACATTTTGCGCCTTTCCAGTCCTTCATTGAGTCCATCAACCACTCGCATGAAAGCATTTGTGCCCTTACGAAAATAAATGAAGGAATATGTATGTTTCAACCTTGCAAAATGGAAACAAAATGAAATTTGAGCCATGCCTCAGAAACCCTACATCATGCACTCAGTAAACCGTCATGCAGAAAAACAAAGGACTGCTTTCATTTAAAGCAAGAAGCTAGTGGAGCATGGCACTTAGTCTGGAGATGCACTCACTCTGAAGGCATACAGAAAATGAAAAGTTCATCAAAGTGGCCTCAAGTGTACAAGATTACAGATTTTAAGCAAGAGCAAATCTTATTCACCGATATTTGTTATTCTTTTAAAAATAACAAAGAATTTATAAAAATACTTTTACAAACAAAAGATTATTTTTCAAAATTCTGTATTATAATTATTATAAAGCCAGTGTTGACAAGCAAATACTTCTTGACAATATACTTTTATGCATGTTCAATGATAACATCTATTCAATCACTTATCTTCAGAAAAGATTTATCCTAATCAGGTTTAAACTGGGTCCATCCACAATTGTATAAATTTGCTGTTAGCCTAGATAAACACATTTGAATACAAAATGGTCTACTTACTTACATATCGTGTTTTTTTTTTTTTTCAAATTGTGCCATCCTAGTAGGCAGATAAGTATGTCCTACTAGTTATATATTAATATTACATTATTTTATTGTATCTTATTCAGTCTACCATAGGAAATGTGTTGATAAAAGACCAATAATGTCCTGGTCACATTTATAATCATGGCACAGCAGTGGTTCTGCTCTACCAACGGGGATTGCTACAAACCTACCATGAACAAAAGTGCTTGTTTTGAATCAAGAAAAAAAAAAAGGGACATATTGAAAGAATGATTTTTTGAGTGGCCTTTCCCTGCTGCAAAAGGCAACTTAATAATTTACATCCTAGCATTTTTAGCTCTAATTGAATATTTAAAAAGTTTTGTCAAAGCTAATCAGGATTTTTAGGACAAAGGGCAGACAGCAGCAGGATTGTTAGCATTCATAGGATGAACAAGGCCAATAAAGGTTACTTCATCAGCCTGGAGTCGAATCTTAATAAGGCGCTCAGTTATTTGACAACAAAATCATAGTCTATTATACAATTAAAATGTGTGATGCAGACATTTTTCAGGTACAAATGCCATCACTGCCTGCAAAGGAGATTAACTAGGTAATGAGTCAAGAAAAACATGGAACAACACAAAAGTCTGATTATAAGGCTGTGAAACTGTAGCACAATGACAGACAGACAAATAGACAGACAGACAAATAGACAGACAACTTTATTCATTGCAAAGGGGAAACTGAGAGAAGTTAAATCAAAATGAGAATTTTGTGTGGGAGGGAAAACAGAAACCCCCTTGATGTAATGGAAATGATGACTGATAGACAGTGTTTCAGATTAAAGGTTTCAAGAAAAGTGTGTTGATAGACAGTCAGCTGTTTTGGCACAGCACTTAATCTGACAACAGAGGACTGAGCACTGAATGACTGAATACTGTCACTGGCTTTATAATGCAGATCAGCTGGAGATAATAAACCATGGAGTAGACACTAATAACAGATAGTGATAGGTGAACGAAATATAAAAAATATGAATATTAAAAAATCTATATTACAGAACTATTGCTGCTGTTGTGACTTAGTATTATTATTATTATTTATATTATTACTAAATCAGACAGACATGCTTGACTCCTTTAGCACACCTGTTTTATACATTACTTGGCTTAGCCATGTTAGCAGCTGAAACAGATACAACATGGAGCAAATGAAAATATTGTTATATGAAATGAACAGCACACTGATTTACTATCAACTGCACATTTTTTTTGCTGTCATGCTCCATTATTATTATTATTATTATTATTATTATTGTAGTGCTAGGTTCTTACGCAATCTAAGCTCAGGAAGCTTAAAGCTGATTACCACCGAACAGAGAAACGCGCTCGACACAGTGAACGCTGCATGGACACTAGAAAATAAATGCAGCGTTCAAATCTTTCAAATCAAGGAGATTAAAAGATTGATTCATCTGAATCAGTAAGAGAAGGGTGATCTGCTCGGGGGTACTGGCAATGTGTTTTGAAAGATTCACCGGATCGTGTGCATTTCTAATAGCATGTCTAGTCGTTTTAAAGCACACAAAGACATCACCGTGTGGATAAACAAACCAATAGCCGTTGTTTTGGCTTTAAACACATAAACCAAAAGAAAACATAAAGGCAAAGTAACAATGAAACATGCGCTTACCCAAAATATTATGTTAAATCCAAATATAAAATATTTAATGCAGCAGCTGACTTCTTGTCCATTGTAATGCTTTCCTGACATCATTGATGCTCGTCCACATACAATAATTCCCTGTACATTAGAAATGAGAGAAGCAGTGAAAGGAGCAGGTTCAATTTGCTCACCGCCGCGGTTTATCTACAGAAAGCGTCACCGGGCTCCCTCCTCCCCACCGTCACTGTCCACACACACACATCATTCAGCACGGAGCTCTCGAGGAAGGGAAATTTCTGCGGATTTAATGTGAATACAAAGGTTCTGCAATTTGTCAGAACCCTCTGGCGGCTGATAAATGCAACGAATCTCGGCCTGCCTTTGCCGTGAATCAAAACCGTCGTCTAGCTTCTCCGTTAACACTTGACAAGGTTGATTTTGATGGACAGGTATCTCGACCAATCCAACGGCGCTCTCAACACAGTAGGGCGGAATTGCAGACTGCGTCACGCGATGTTTTATTTCGGGTAGTGTACAGCAGCAGGCATGGTTTTCACATTCGTTTTAGTTCGTATGAGATTATACAATCAAAATTACTTTTGGATGTTACCGATATAACAGATAGAAAATGTAATAATTAGCACATTTGCCGGATTTTTTAAACTCAAAGAAGAATTAGGAGAAGAGGGAATTTTTTTACTTGAGATCTTAATATTTAAGATATTGACTGGTATAATGCCTGGATAATGCCTAGTAAACACTGCATTTCCAACAAAACTAAAGAAGTCATTTTAAGACCCTCCCCAGGATTTACTCTGTAAACTTTTTATTTTATGTAGATATTTGGAGATCTTTATAAATAAAAGAAAGGTTTTGTCTGTACATCGCCCAGAACTCGCTCTTTCACTGATATCTTTATTTTCCATACATTGGAGGACCAGAAACCAGTCTCTGTGTATCTCTCTGTCCATCTTTCCAGCTAGATTTTGTCACAGTATCACTTCAATAAGCAGTTATGTGCCAGATTACGTCCCAGCATCTGGCGCTTTTTCGGACGAATATAGCGCTATTCACTCGGTGTGGGCGTGACTATACACAACAGAGCCAATCAACGCGGTTGTTTACCGTAAATACACAGAAATGCGGTAGACACAGAAACGACCGTAATGCACCTACAAACTGGCACAATCTTCAATACATAAACATACGACAATACGACTAAGCATGACTTATTTCAAAAATGAAAACTGAACCTTGCTCCATAAATTGAATTAAAATGCTGAGTAGAAGGGAAGTTACAATATGAGCAGTTATGTGCCAGCAGTTATGTGCTTATTTTATTGGTTTAACCTTTTAAGTAATTTTATAAACTCTTTACCCGTCTTCGACGTGTACTTAGGCTAGTAGATAATAAATGTTACTGTGCGATACAGTAGATGAAAGTTTGATATATTTGTTTTTTAAATGTGAGCAGACTAAAAGATTCTCAACTCTCCCTAAATATTAGATGTATTAATAAATATCAAATAAGTATTAAAGACAGTTTTTATTATAAAATTCTGAAAACAAACCACTTGAACATGTAGTTGATAATTTTGTTTTAAAGAAAATGTCTTAATTCATAAAAAACAAATAATTAAATATCTTAAACTAATTAGATATATTAAAAAAACAATAGACCTTACCATTGCTATGAATAGTTTTTTAATTGAAGAAATTGTGCGACTCAGTTAAACTGTGATAAATTGAATTTATGTGAAAAAGTCTAAAATTCTCAGCAGTGCAGACCAATATTGTGTAGGATATGGAAAACATCCTACTAAAGCCCTCCTCTAGGGGGCGACAGCAAGCCATACTGGTATTGTTTTGCTTGTATTCGGTACTTCCGTTAGAGCAGAAATCCTCAAGTCTTACAGTAGGTGTAGTTGTGAAAATCTGATTAACTCAGATTTTTATCTGTAATTATTTTTGTTAAATGTAAACTGTACATGGGACATTTATTTAATGTCAGACACATTACACACAAAATGTGAAGAAGAAAAAAACATATCACAACTTAAGCCGTTGCCACATGATGCTCAGAAATGGTTTAGAAATGTATAAAGTCAGTTCCAGTTAAAGTACATTTAATCCTGGACCTACTGTTTAAAAGCTCCTCAGGTGGTGCTCAAGTCCCTAATCTGGAAACTATTTACGTTCTTTTGCAATGTGTTTTGCAATGTGTTTTGTTTTGGACAATGGATTTACCCACTGCTAACAAATTCCAATACAGTTGGGCAGTTTTTCACCTCATTTCTGTTCATCTCTGGAGCATGCATAGAGTACTGTATGTTGTTTTGTTTATTTTGGCATAGTCTAAGAGAAAAAAAACCCAACAACATTTACTTAATAATTAAGAAATGAGTACAATAATGTCACTTTGCCATAGCTGATGTAAGCCTTTAAATTTTCAGTACCTGATGGCATCATTACATAAACTTAATATTGTAATTCATAAAAGTGAACTGTACTCTGGTTTATAATGCACAGACCAGGCATATACAAGCAACAAGAATCATATAATGTTATACATTAACATTAATGAAAATGTAATGAAGTCCCTGTCTTCATGTGATTACAAGTATAAATGTATCTCCATGCAGGTTATCTTTTAGATGAATATATAAGCATTGCATAAATATTTTATAAAGCATTACTGAAGGACTTATGTAAGATATAAGCCACTAAGATGACATATTAGCTTTGATGAAATATATAGTTTTTACTTTCTTAATAGCACATTCATGAAAGTGCTCACTTATCATCCTAACTACTGGGAACTACTGTCTTTGCCATATTTAAGTCTTATAGGAGCATGGCATTGAAGCGTTATTATAATACAAATACTTGACTTTGATTGTACTGCTCTGAAAATCAGGGGTTAATCAATCTAACATTTAGAATACATTTAAGAAGATTGCAGCTTTATTTTTTTGTTTTTTTTATTCTTCTCCTTGTATACACATTGCATTACTTCTTACAAATCTTACAACCAAATGCTGTAAACTAAGAATGTATAAGTGTGCTAAATGATAATAGCGGTTCTCTTTGCTCTCTTCTACCTACAGTGATTCACAAGCATATAATTGAATTGGTCATCTATGAAAAACTGACAGAAGGTTTTTGAATAATTTGGGGAAATACCATGAATTTTTTTTATTAGGATCACAAGCATTAATTTCCTGTTATACTTACTGTAAGTTCAGAAAGTAGATGAAAACCCAGAACAGAAAGTCACATAAGTCCTTTATGAGTACTGACGTGCCTCCAGGTTTGCTTTATAAGATATTAATGTCATGCTCGTGGACATAAAGTGTTATCAAAATTGTTCCGTCTCCAGTTTTTAGCTTGATGGATCTCTGCATTTAGTTATTGTATCTAGACATTTAAAGTAGTTGATATCTACTGTACTTAAGTGAGGTGAAATAAGTTGGCCAGAGGATGGAACATAAACATGGACCATGCATTGGGTGATCATAATTAGTATAAGGAACCACCAAGCATCACTTTTATTTTTAAAAGTTAGTCAAATTCAGGTTATATTTTTCCATTACCAAAACCTTTATGGCTGCATTGGGTAATAGAGTTATAATCCACACACTTTATGCTAACACACTGTTTTGCATTTGATTACATATCAATGTTTATTTCACCCATTAATACTTGATCTAATATTGGGTGAGCAAACACATCTCTGTGCTCTCATATCCCTTAACTGCTTAATGATGATGTCATCTGTGATGCTCCGATACATCACAGTGAGGGGAGTGGTCTCCAGTGCATTGCAGTTTGAACTGAAACAAAGTACAAAGATTATAAACAGATTCTCTCAAAAAAATTCAGCTTTAAATAAGGCTGAAATGTAGGTGACATATAGGAATTGTTTAATGTACAGGTACCTTCGATCATTTTCCAAGTGCTTATCCTTTGGTTTCTGTCCAGTCAGAGAAGGAGTTGGCTGTTCCTTCATGCACAAACCCCTATAAAATAAATATATATTCTAATTTAAGAGAATACTTACACGAATCATTGATTTTAAAACAGTAAATGATTTTAAAAATAGCAACAAAAATCTCACCTACCTGCAAAAGCTGATATTAAATGCCTTTGGCTGCAGTATCCATTGACCAAGGTCAGTCTTTTGTACATCAACAAGCGTCTCATAAAGTTTGCATTCTGTGTCATTTGTGCTTCTTTGCTTTCTTATTCGTGAATGTTGTTTGATCTCATGAGTGCTTTCTCTGCAGTACTGCCTCTGCCTGCGCTCGAAGATCTGCCGCTCTGTTGGTTTCACCTTGTAGGCAACCAGCAGAGGCTGACTTAGAGAGCTCGTGTTCAAGCAGTACAATCTCTGCGTCAGGGCTTCATGGAGAACCAGGCTGCCACTTTCATCCCTGAAGCGCAGCTGGAAGCCTAGGACGTGTGCTCCATGGATGTGATGCGGTAAAGAGGCTGTAACATTAAACACATCATAGCCTGATGGTGGAAGCTGGTCCAGGGTGAGCAGGTGTTCAGTGAGGGGGCTGCTTATGCTCAGGTTCCCAGCTCCAAATGACAGGCTGTGTACAGTTACTGTTACTGTAAGTGGTTCAGAGTGTAGAGTTTTTCTCAGTAAGATCAACTCAGCACCAGTCATAGAGGGCTGTAAGTATGATAAGTTGAACCAGATCCAACCAGGTTTGCTATATTTTGTCCCTAGGTAGTAGACACATGGATATATGCTGATGACTTAGCTTTTAAAATATCATCGTTCCTGTTATGCAGTGTTGGTGAAAATTCCTGTGCTAAAGAGTTTATAGACAGTTTCTTACCTTGTACACTACGGAAACTTTGCACCAGTGTCCCATCTGAATCGCTTCTCTGCCTCGAATCCTGTGTGCTCAGTACTTGGTAAATGTGCTTCATATACGGATGGGGCTTTGCTTGTTGAGGGACCGACAGCTTATTAATATGAAGCATTTCCAAGATGGCCTTGCTAAGATCCCTTTGTTTAAAATCTTCAGGCAGATTCTCTTCAAAATTGAAGCCACTGACAACTTTCAGAGTCGAAATCGCGTACAACCAACATAAAAATCTTTCGAAATCCATGTTAAAAACCTTAAGAGAGATCAACAGAAGATTCCTGGTCTGCACCTCACCAGATAAAACAACAGTTGAAGAGCTAAACCTCATTTGCTAATTGGGTGTGGGAAGGATTCACAAAATGTGCACCACACAGCCAAACATAGAGAGAAAGTAATTACCGCTCACACTGAAAATGCCTGGAATGTTACAGTCCATTTGAGATGCATTGTGTCCATGCTTTTTCTGGCAGCAGAGCAAAGCAACAAGTCTTGTTTTGGTTTGGGGGATGATCACTTTTCTTTTGTGAAGTGAAAATCTCTTTTCAACTTGCTTAATATATATATTTTACAAACCTTTCTATAAAAATTAAAGATAATAAGTGAAGATACTCAACATTTGTTGTGGAAGTATCAAGTACTGTATTTTCACATAGCATTGTTGTATGTGGTATTTATATGTTTGTTAGGAGCTTAGGGATCAAGTTCCAATGTTTTGGGTTTCAACCTTTGGGTTTGTGGGATTTATGTATATGTGGCTTTTTCTCTGGGCTTGACTATCCCAAAACATGAAGGTAGGTTGACTGTTGACTTTAACTTGCTGTTATTGTTAGTCTATAATGGATGATGGATTTTCATTTCATCTAGGCATTTTTCTGGGCCACATGTTTAAACAGTAGATGTCAGTATTGATTAAGTTAATCAAATGTTGTTTTACTCTTCTTAAATATTGTACTTTTTTGGAATTTTATTTATGCCGTATTATTGTAATTTGGCCCATGGACTTACATGTGATGGCGGCACGGTGGCTTAGTGGTTAGCACTGTTGCACTGCACCTCCAGGCTCCTGGTTTGATTCCCAGCCAGGTTTAATTCACCCCTCTCCGTGACCCTGAATAAAGGATTAAGCGATATAGATGATGAGTGATATGTCTATTAGCAATGTAGAGTACAGTTGTGGTCAAAAGTTTTGATGATGACACAAGTCTACTTCTTCACTATTTTTTAGATATGTTTTTAAGCGCAACCATTAGTAGTACCATCAAGATTTTTTAAATGTAATTGTCAATAAAAGCTTTTGACACTTATGAAATGCTAATAAAAGGATCATTCCTGTTTACTTCAGTATACTATAGTAACATCTGACAAAATGATCTTAAAACACTGAAGCAGCGGACTTTTTAAAAATTCAGAAAATCAATATTTGTGTCATTCTCAAAACTTTTGGTCACGGCTGTAGTTTATGGTCAGGTTGCCATGTGTCCTTTTAAAGTCCGTCACAACTTTGTGACAGCTTATTTAAAATAAGCCTACAGCAAGTATAACATACTGTATAGCCGGTAAGGATGGCTCAGAGGTATTAAAGGCTGTGTTCAGTTTGCAGTCTCCCCTGGAGGTGTGAATTTAAATGCCACTTCAGACAGAGCTGAGTTGTTTTGGGGCAGATAATAGCCCAGCAGGTCAAGGCTCTGGGTTACTGGTCAGGGGGTCAAAGCTGCCTGTAGTTAACCGCCTCTGCTCCAGGGCTCTGCTCTGCTCTGACTGCAACTTCCAGAGTTCCAAGAGTTTTGCCTTGCTGTAATGTATACAGTATGTATCAAACAGAGGCTGTTCCATAAAAGCAGTCAAGTATTTACAATTCAAACTACAATACATTTAAAGACTGATTATATTATAAAAAGCTGTGCATATTGAGATTAGACATAGGGATATATGCAGGCTAACAATTACAAATGTGCACCACTAAATTTGTATGAAAGTGTTCAGATTTATGAATCCCCTCAATAAACTTTAGTGTTGGAAGAGGATAATAAACAATTCTTAAATAAATATGAATTTGAATAAATAATTTTGAGAAACATCTTGGTGAAATTTTTATTTAACGCAAGCAGCGATTTTCAGTTATATTTAAGTGCAGGAAGAAGGTGAAAACCCAGAACAGGAAAGAATGATCTAATATACAACCAGATATCAATCTTTAAAAAAAATGCATTGTACTTGTGTGCCATAAACACCACCAAACCAAAAACTTTTCCCAATTTTTCTTTGATGAGGATCATTTAAGACCAATTTATTTCCCTCTTCAATAATATTCAATTTAAAATTTAATATTCTACTTTTAGAGAAATTCAGTAGAAGAACACTGCAAACATGAGTGTTTAAGTCTATTGATTGTGCAGAATAATAGAACACTGTTCTAAGAGTTAAAACTAGCTTTATTTCTCTATATAATCCCATGCTATGCACATGTCCAAGCATTTTACTAGTGTTTGAGTACCATCAAAGTAGAAAGTTTCCTCAGTATACAAGAATTATGATCAGACTGTCTGCTTTTCAAACCATGCGTTTAAGCAATTTACCTCTGGGATGAATAAAGGTCTTTGAATTGAATCTTGAATCTTGAATCTTCATGTCTAAAATGCTGGCCTTTCAGGATCTTCTTTAATGGCCCAAACATGAACCAGTGAAGCAACCCCAGGTTAATATCCCAGCTCGTATAGAGGGCACTTTTTTTCCATTGTTTAAAGGTCCACTCTTTATCCTCTCTACCTAATTGAAACTTTCTTTCTGATTAGGCTCACTAACAAGTATTTAGTTAGTTTGTTTGTTTAATGGATTTAGTATGGTGCTACATTTTCATTTATGTGTTGGTGTTATGTGTTATGTAACCCAACTACAGTAATTTCAGCAATCTTTTTAGTTGATTTCTTTTCTTGAAGGGAGGTCAGGACTGTAAGAGGGATGTGGCAATAACTCCTGTAAGTAGTGTTTGTGAATCGTTTGGTACAGTTCTCACTGATTTGTCTCTTCTGCAAGTTGGACACAAGTTATCCACTGATTTTCAGAATTAGTTTTACTCGCTGAATGTTCATGGAATTGATTGCAGTGGGCTCTAAAACACTTCACCCGGGATCGTCATTCAGCAGCTTTACACAATCAAAGGAATTATGGGAGTTTGTAAGAAATGTGAATATGTATGAATCAAAATGATAAGATTGTCCCTGATGAGCAAGCCAATGGCAATGGCGAAAGTGGCAAGAAGAAAACTCCCCCAGATGGCAATGTGAAGAAACCTTGCGAGTAACCAGACTCAACATGGAACCCATCTTCATGTGTGATAACGGATAGCAGGGATAGATCTGCAGTCAGATTATAATGATTTTTGAGCTTTTACTTCTCCAATTTTACTCAGAGTTGTTCGGGATTTAAGCCTCTTGTTTGACTACTTCACTTCCTTATTTTCCAATGAAAAAGTTTGTATTCCAATAGAGTCAAATTATTGCCCTACATCAAGAAAAAAAACAACTAAGGAGATTGCTGAAATTACTGTAATTGGGTTACATAACACTAACCCCAAAGTTTTAATTATCTAGGGTGCATGAAGAGTGGACCTTTAAACAATGGGAAAAAGTCCAGATCCTGTTCCAGAGCAATGAGTGTGACAGGGTAAGAAGGGAAGCACATGAAGCACACATCATACATAGTGCTCTCTATACCAGCCTTTGGAGGTAGTGATATTAACCTGAGGTTGCTTCACTGGTCAGGTCTAGGCTCAGCAGTATTATGTGGTAATAAAATGAAGTGAACTGATGACCAGAATGGACTGAATTACCTTTAATTAATTAAGTTAACACTGTTTTTGTTTTGTTGTTGCGGTTCTGGGAGCATAATGAATCATTTTCATGCACTAACTGGACACCACATTGCATTTGTTAGCAACAACGAACAAAAGTGTTTTTAACAAACAATCCAGTTTTAGAGAATGTGATTAAAGGCTTCTTTTTTCCTGAATAGGGGTCTTGTGGCAAAAAGTCAATTTTTTTAGCAGGACTGCTAATATACCGAGCAAGTTATAAAGCAGTGCAAAGCTGTTCTTTTGAGAGGGCAAGGAATTATATCTTACAAAGGTGCAACAAGTGTATTGATTTTCTGAGTACAATAAACTTCTTTTGCATTCAAAACTTACTCTCGTAACTATTTTTTGCTTCTAATTAGGGAGCATAATTTGTTAAGTAGAGTTAAATTAGTGATAATTATTATAAAGTATGTGTCTCATTTGTAATCCAAAAGAAAAAAAAATGTTTAGTCAGGTGTTGCTGAATTTTATAAAATGACTCAAAGGAAAGATTACTTATGGTGCCTTATTGTTCAGTACAATGCAGTAAATCAAATTAGTTGATTTAATACTCCACTTATTAGCTCATATAGAAATTCGTCGATTTAGATCTTTTGGATACTTGGTCATTTAGTTATCAGGGGAAAGTATTATACCTTCATTAAACTGTGACCTTGACTTTTTTCAGCGTGAGTGAGGTGAACCTGGATCTACTTACTTCTTAAAACAGTCATGTGCTAACAAGCCCCAGGGAGTGAAAGATGCAGATAATAGGTTGTATGTACCTTTAGAGTGTCTTTCTGTAAGTAGGGGGTCTGGGACCTTCATTGTATGAAGCTGAGTGGGATGGGGGTGGTTATGGCGGGAGGGTGGTCGTATCTGCAAGTAATTTGCAGAACACTTTGTTTATTGAATTCAGATTTTTATTACTGAATGAGTGCAACAGCTGTCTTTTTTCCTGTAATCTTCTCTATTTTTAAGAACATGAGGAAAAGTGGCTTTTTATGCACTAATGTGGATGAAATATAGAGGATATTAGCTTTCTCCACTCATGCTTTTTCCCTCATTGTTATTAATCAACCACCCAACAAGTACAGTCTAGAATGTTATTCGTCTTAATTAGATTTAGATGAGCTAGTAACTGGCAGGGATTTATAAGCCGAAGTTCACAGGAAACTGATCTCAGCAATGTGTGTAGACAATTGTTAGTTAAATAATAACTTACTACGATTACATTGACTTAATTTGCTTTAACTTTAGTTGTTGTGTTAAATTTGCAATGACTTCCACAATACAACCCTGTCTCATGGCCTGAGTGGAATTCATTCAGCATTTAAACATGTGTTTCCATAGCATTAAACTTACAGTAAAGTTAAAATGTGTGTACGCTTTTTGCTTGCATTCCTGTTCAGTAATAATGAAAGATCCTTCAGTCTTCAATTATCCAATGGTGCAATCCTTTTCACATCCTGCAGTCCTGAAAACATTTACTATTTTGTTCTCTTTCATCTTACATTGTCTACGTTTGTGTCTCTATTCGGCTCACTTCTGTGTTTTTCTTTGTTAGGAGACTCTTTACTTCTATGTACTCCTCCCTCTGGACTCTGTGAAGTGGGACAACATCTCTGATTCCCTCCCCTGTGCTCCCACAGACTGCCTCCTCCTTCCCTCCCTCTGTCTCTGTGTAAGCTGCTCGAGGCACTTTGCTCAATTAGACAGTTGCTGTGCGAGGTAGAGGAGTGCTCTGGGGCAGTGGAATGTTTTTTGGAGATAGAGGGTTGCTGTTTGTGCTTTAGGTAAGAACACAACTGTTTGTTCTCGTGTCCATGTCTTAGACTGTTAAATGAAGGCATAATGATGAAAATTTATTAAAAGGCAAGGGTTCGAAAAGCCACAGGTCCATTGACAATGGTCAAGCAGAGACTTGTTGCTTGATATTGTGATAAAATAGAAAGCTTATACAAGCTAGTACAAGAATAATAGAAAATGTTCTCATACTATTTGCATTTTTGTCATTTAAATCAGTGTTGGCTATTAACTGTCTGACAAAAAAATACAAGGGCTTTAAAGATACATGCTAAGATTATTTCCTTCTTTCTGTTACTTTAACCTCATTGCATGTTTACATTCTTTTTTTGTATCTATTTTTGACTGCCCATGATTTCCGTCATTAAGTAGTCCACTTCAGCCATTATAATACTGACGTTCCCAAATTTGGAACACAGACATTTTTTAGCAAAGGACTAGTTCCATAAGGTGAGAGTCAAGTGTAAACATAAGTAGTATTCTTAAGACAAGTATACAACCTCCACTTGGATTTGGTTCTGGCCAGAGAAACGTTTTGCCCAGGAGTCCTTAACATTTCTGCACGCTGGACACATTCGGATATTCTGCCAAAAATGGAGACTGAGGCTATTTAGAAAGAGAAGAAGCAGATTACCCCCCTATGCACCCCTTTGTGCTTTACTCATCTTTGCTTTGGAAACAGTTGGCTGTCTGGGACCCTGTCATTAGTGAGATGAGAAGCAGGGCTCAGCACTGTGAAGAATAGGCTTCCGACTTTTCAGGCTCCAGCCGTTGTCTCCACTTGTTCCCAGCTGTAGACAGAACCCGCTTGTCAAGATAGAAACACCACATGTTCCAAAATTGTATATGCTGGACCTTCTAGTTTGCTTGGCTATGATTTCAAGTATTCAATGAATTCTTCTTTGAAAGTAGTGTTCCATGATGCTTAAACCTTTTTACTCATAATGTATTAAACATATTATTAAATCAGAATTGCAAAACTTTCAGTCAAATAAGTTTAATTACAAAAAAACATTATAAACAATATTTTTTATTCTTTTTTTTTTTTTCAAATATATTTTGATGTCAGACACACTGCCCCAGATTCTTGAATGGAATTTGAGGTTAAGATGTGACAGTTCAGAGAGTGTGCAGACTGCCGGCCACCCACTCTGCCTGCCTTTAGCTTTGAGCTTAATCTCATTATTAATCTGAACCAACATGCATGTAAGAACACATGAAAATTTGTGCATAAGGGCAACTGTAGTGATAGGGTCTGCAGTAGGTCAAGCAAGTTACAGTTCCATTTGTGTGTAAAATATTTTCATTTTCCATTAAATACACCTAATTTTAATATGTTGGCTTAATATAAGCAGATAGTATGAGCTGTTCACTATTGCTATAATGCTATAATGTTGCTTGGATGTGTTTACAGTATCTTTTTTAAAGGATTTTTTTTTACTATATAACTTTACTAATTTTGATTCAAATGTTAAATCTGCTTTTAAGCTTTTTATTTAGTAGGAGGTACATTTTAGTAGGAGGTACACTCATGAATAGTTTTTTAAATAACTGCCCTATGAAGACCTCAAACTGACTTAAGCTCATGGAGTCATTTTAATGAAAAGTTGTTGAACTTCGTCCAAACCTTAGTGAAATCACCCTAAACAAGGGGAATGGTATAATCATAGACGATGGCTTTACATGTCGAATCTTGCCCTGAAGAACAATGTTTGTGGTTTGGGAACTGTGAGATCTTGTTGTGTGATCAGGTAAAGTGTTGGGAATGTAGTGAAGAGAGGTATTGTGTTTTCTATTAGACAGCACACCTGGGCTATGGACTTTTCTTAATAATCTTTTTCCTCTTATAGTATGTTATTTTTGCAAAAAAAAAAAAAATTGGTTTTATTTTGGACTTGTTAGTCAGTGTAATTATCTGCAATAATTAGAGCCAGTATTTAAGAAGATCCTCATCATATTTATTTATCACTCAGCATAAGAAAACACTAGAACTGGTAATAGCATTCATATTTTTAGAATATGTTTTATTATATGTTGCCCAAATAAGATATTTTCTTTAATACAAAAATCACTTAATGACTATAAGGGCTCTACCAAAAATAAAAAGTGAAAGTGGGCATAATTTTTTTTATTAACTGACACAGGCCGTTCATCTTCATCACATTGTCTTCATCACAAGTGATGCATTAGCACCATCGTTGAAGCAAGCCTTAAATCTTTTAAATCAACTTTAAAAATCTTTTTTTGATTGTGTTCTCACTGCATGAACTGTCAAACTTTTTCATCTATCTGTGCATGTTGCCTTTGTCAATTGTGTCATTTCTGTAAAACACTCTGTATTGCAGTGGGAGACCTTTAGTGATGACGAAGAGGGTTTTTAAAAAAGTTTTAAAAGTTGGGTTAATGGATGGTGCATTTATGGCTTGTGATGGAGACTTTGCTGAGTTGTAGTATAATGTATAGAGGAAGAGTTATTCTACTGGCATGTGCAATTTGAACGACCTGTGTCAGTAAATGCCCATTTCTGCATTACTTTCAGTACAGCCCTTGTAATAAACATTTTCAGGTTTTGGCGCTGATTTTTGATGCCAATGGCCTGTTTTAAACACGTATGGAGTGATGTTTATTTTACAGCAAGCCCACAGATTGATTAAGGGTAAACATACTGCAATATTATCAGAGAGGACTTTAAAGGTGGGAAAGGTCCCTCTTTTAATCTGCCCCAAGCACAGAATGGAATTCAGCCCTTTTTTTTGTGAATACACACTTAATCCTCTGCCTGTTTCAGCATCCTGGCCTCCAGTGCTGGGTAGGCTCAACTTTCACTGGGTCTCCACAAATTGCCCTCAATGCTTATCATGTTGGACTTAGTCTAATGTTTGTTTGCAGCTTCTCAAGGATTTTTTTCTTATACCCATAGTCAAATTCTTTGCTCTTTCTGGATCAAATATTATTTTTCTACAATGGGTGAGGTTTAACTGAGTTATAATTTGCTTTCCTAGGCCCAGCCAAAATTTAAATTTGATTAAAAGATGTTTTGAAAAGATTTACAAGGCCTCTTAGTGTTGTTATCTCCATTAGCATCCCCCACTTAAAACAGAAATTCTTTTCTATTTAAGACCCCTAACCAAGGACTCTGGTTCGAACCACATTTTTGGCATTTCATCCTATCTCCGTCTCTCATCTTAAACTAAGTTGTTGAATGAGTCAAATCTGTTGGTCTCCAGGGCATGCTGTGGTTTCTTGGACTTCAGCCATTCCAGCTTCATGGTAGTTTTTTGGTCCAGTCATGTTGCTTTCCATTAAGTATAATAAGTCTTGGTACTGAGCAAACACGATTACAGAGGATCCCTGTATTTGAGTAAATAGTTTGAAAAGCAGCTGTAAAATATCATATATGGACCTTGATCTTTTTTTTATATGGTAAGTCTGTGGTATTTTTCATATATAGCAGATAAGGTTAGAAACCTTAAAGAACATCTTCTTGAAGTGCTCAGAAGGATTTGACCCCAGGTTGGCCAAGAGAAAACAAAGTGCAAAAAATCTCTGATCCAAAATTTAGTCAAGTTGATAAAATCTAGTCTAGTTTACATAAATACCATCAGTGGCATTGCTAACTATTTACCATTTACAAACGATCAAAATTATTATATTATAAAAATAATATTAGTTTTAAATTAGTAATGGTATTTTTTTTGCCATAAGGTGACTTCAGATGTATGCCATGCGTGTGATCAGCCAGGTGTTAACATGTGCATTCAAGGAAAAGTATGATGTCATTTAAAGGAAAGACTGGAAGTGAGTATAATAAAAGTTTGGGTTTAAGGGAATGTCTGTTTCCCAGTATCAGGCATGATTCTGTTCATTTAAAAATAAATAACCAACACATTCGAGTGTTATGGGATTTATCACAGATGGACCATGACAAGCATACTGGAAACTGAACAATACATGTTGCTTAATGTCTTACACACATCATTTCCTACCCAGTAATTCACAACATACTTTTTTCATGGACAGCATTTACATGAGTGCCGAACTTTCAGTCACTAATACACCTTCAACAACTTTGAATGTTCTGTGATAAATGTCCACCTCAGTGGAATAACATTTTAAACAAATTATGTCAGATTGTTTTGCATGGCATCTGTTTGTTTTCCAACAACTATTTCATTATCACTGTGGATTTAAAATAAAGTAAAACATTATATAGACTACAGTACATTCGTATCTTGTTTAGAGTAACTGTAGGAGAAAGCAGCTGTAGCATACAACTGGAGTGTTTAGGAGAGCAGTAACGATATCAAGCTTCACAAAATGACTTCCACATGATAGACTTTTTTTTAACCTTGAAACTGTTAAGGCTTAAAGCTAATATAAATCTGTGTCTAAAGCATGTAAACGCTTTAACATGGATAATAATAGTAATATAATTCTGACATTGATATCATATTTGCAAATATCAATTGCAATATCTATATTTGTACATCACTGAAATTAGACTGTGTAGCAACAGCAAAAAGGAAACCATTTATCATGTCTTTTGGCAGTTAACTGTAGTGGGAAAAATTAACCTTATTTACAGTAGCTGTTTTTTCCTTGTTCTGACAGTTTAAACAGCCTTCTTTGTGTTGATTTTAGTCTACTGTAGGATATGAGGTCAAAGGATATTTTTGAACTTGATGTATTACCCCATTGAGATTGACTTGTATTTTTTCCGGTGTCTCTACAAACATGTCAGGGAACAATGCTAATGAAGTATTTTAATAAAGCCATGTTTGTAGAGAATACAGGAAACAATTGGAAAGCCATTGCTTTTTACTGGTTTATTTATTATATGTATTAAAAATCCCTAAACACCTCTAATATTGTACTTCTGTATGAAACACAGCAAAATATGCTCTAAGCATAAGAATTGACGCTTTTCGTTTACTTACAGATCTCCCCAGAACATGTAAGAGAACAGGGGTATAAATCATCCATTGTCAAACAAACAGTCCAGCTGAACTGAAAATGCATGAGGGTTTTTAAACTCACAAACCAAGAATGCTTCTTCAAAAGTGGACTTGTCTGTGGCCCTTTTGGTTCCTGGTTTTGCTGGGACATTTGCATGATTGCATGTGCTCTCTGGTGAAGACCAACCATGGCCTGCGGGTGAAGAGAGGCCAGTCGGCTTTCTTGCAGGAAGGAGACCTACAGTTCCACATACCCAGAGAAAAGGATGCCTGCAAGCTGGAAGTGGTTCTGAATGAGCCTATTACTCAACGTGTTGGCACACTGTCTCCTCAGGTATTAATCCTGCTTTTTTGCTCTCTATTTCTATCTCAGAAAATATTGATTTATGCTTGAAAATTTCAAGGTGAATATCTAGTCCAGCTAATTATTAGTTTTGCCTTAACCGAAGAAAAGTTGTCATTTTTTCTCAGCTTCAGCTGGCTAAATTTATCGTTTTTTTTTTTTTTTTTGTTGCTGTTAACATCTGGAAGTGCAAGACCCACAGGCATACACAAAACAGAGACATTTTACAGTAATCTTCAATAAGTAACTAAGCAGGGATAAAGTAGGAAAAAATGAGTGGCCCTGTATTAACTTTAATTGTACACATTAGATAATTACTTAAGTGTTTCTTTAGATATTAATGAGAAACTAATATAGTCATGTAAAAGCAAAGACATGATAATGTACTACTAATAACTGGGTATGTGATAGTTCTTCAGGAGATACATACTGTATATATGTGAGATACTGTATACATTCATACAGTAGTAGTATAGACAAGTAGTTTTTTTTTTAAGAATCACACAGTGGTTTAGTTCCCATCACGCAAGTATGCAACATGATGTATTGTTTGAGTCATAATAAATCACTGAACCAGAACAAACCAATTTATTATTACTGAGTAATTACCCAGTATTCATCTGTAGTTATCATCAGTCATCAGTTGGGTGTTATTGTTGTATTACTCATGTGTTTCTGTGTTTCGTTCCTGCATGGACACCTATGATTTATTGAAGAGTATTGTAAAGTGTTAACCATAAAACTAAGCCTGTTAATATAAAGGGTCAAACATAAATATGAACATACCCTGCTTGCCTGTGTAAAAAAGAACCTGTTTCGGATTTAGTATAGTTGAAATAAGGACACTACAGGCACAATTGACACGTCCTATTTAAAAATCTGCCCATCTGTTTCGACCTACTGTACATTCAGTATACATAGTGAACCTGGAGTAGAAATGAGAATGTGGTGACAGATTGTAAAATGATACAGAGCCACGTTTGCTGTAATGTTCTCTTTCATGGTTTATTTGAAAAAATGAAAATACATTCATTCATTATCTGACATCTTTCACTTTCTCCCCCCCCCCAAAAAAACCTTTCACTTTTTTTATGTTTCGAAAAAGTCTGCAGAGCTTGCCTATTACTTAAGGTTGATTTTCAAATGGGAAGCATGCATGTATGACAGGGTTGACAGATTGTTTCTGGCAAATTTGGATTACTTTCATCTCATTTGTAATAAGAAATTAATAAATGAACTTGGGCTGATGGATATAATTTGATGCAACATAACCACACTTTAAAAAAGTTCACAGTCAGATGAAAATGGTTAAAAAAGCTAGTTTAATGCATCAGGTGTGTCAGTAGGTGCATGATGTACATACCAGGCTCAAGGTGAAGAATTCCTAACATGGTGTGCAACAAGGCTCAAGCAGTGATATCACATAGAAACATCAGTTCAAATTGTATGTCTTTATGTGATATTACTGTTGGACAATAGATGGACAAGTTACATTGCCCAGGCATTTTTTTCGATAGGAATGAACATTAAGGCATTTTCTTTTCTCTTTTTTAAGTTTAAATGGTATAAACAATAATTAATGTCATTGTTCCCATATAGTGGCCACAAGCGATTTTACCTACAGTTGAAATATAAAAAATCTTTTATGTCTGCATCTTGTTAAACACCAGATGAAACACCACTAAAGCTTTTTGGGCCCTTTTTGCCCCTTTTTTACAGTATATGACCAAACCGTACCACAGTCACAGAAACTGGTGTAAAAATTAAATGGGCTTTTATGTGAATTTTAAATGAATTTCTTAAATACTTTCATCAGGTTTTTGACTGCCACTATTTGGCTGATGAGGTGAAATATACGCATAATGGTTGTCCTATTTTAAAAGAAGATACTGTCAGACTTCGATTGTACAGGTATGCCTTTTGTCTATGAATGGTGTAATATTGAACCGTGACAAAATTAATTATTTTTTCACTACCTTTATTGGCCTATTATCTTAATTTGTAGCAATGTACCTAAAACTTTGTTATACTTTAGATTCACAGAGACAGAGACATATAGTGAACTCTTCTCACTCCATATTGAGATCATGGAACCTGACTGTAATGTTATAAAGTTGGGACCACAGACATTGCACGTTCCAGAGTTCTATGGTCTTTCCAATATTCTTGATGGTAATGTGATGTCCTTCCACTATGAGCACCGACCCAATATAGAGTGTACCATTAGGGTGATGACACCAGATTCTGGTCTACCTGGACATGGTCAGCTGGTCACTGGTGAACCTGTCAAGTTAGAAGGGCCAAGAGGAGATGAACCAGATAGCTTTGTGTCAGTTAGACAACAATTAGGTATGACATCTTTATACTCTATATAAGATATGTACAATATAGGCTACTACATCTGCTGTTTAGATACAACACAGCTTTTGATAAAATTAAGTATACATTCAATCCACGTTCTTTATTTTATATGATTTAATGAACGTTTTTACACTTTTTCAGAAAATAAAGCCAGAGCCAGATGCAAGAGTGAAGACTGTTTGAAAGGACTTAAACTAGTGACAATAACAAAAGTGTCTTGTGAGGAATTCCTAATAATGGGAATCCGCTATCAGCATATCGATCCTCCATCACCTGATATTGATTACATTGCTGTTAGACTGGACCTCACAGATACAAGGAGCCAGAGTATAATCCAGGTACTGTATATATGACAAAAGCATGGACCACATGGGCCACTGTACAACAATCAGTTGTTCAACTTATTATCTTATAAAACACATTCTGATTTTAAGTGCTGTGTTTTATTTATCCAGTCAGAGCAAGCCTGGATCCCAGTTGCCATTAAAGGCGCAGTTCCCAACCAGCCCCCAAAGCCTGCTTTCATGTCCATGTTCATCCTGGAAGTGGATCAATTCATCCTGACTCCATTGTCCACAGCCATCCTTGATGCAGTAGATGCTGAGACCCCAAAGAACAGGCTGGTGTTCAATATCACCAAGCTTCCCAGTGAGGGATTTATTACGCACTTGTCTGATCATACCAAGCCCATCTCATCCTTCACCTGGGTGGACCTCAATGAAATGCTTATCAGCTACCAGCCTCCCAATTCCAGCCATACACAACGCAGAAACTATGAGGTAGCTTCTACTGTAGACAAAATACCAACTTCATCCATAAAAGCATATTTACTTACTATTGGGATAATGCTGCTGAATAATGTAGAGAGTATTTTCCATCTTAGTTATTTAGGTGGTTGGGTGGTTAGTTACCTGTTCACACATTTATTTTTTGCACCCTTTTGATAGGATAACCCTCTGGTATATAGTTCTACATAGCAATGACATATAACTTTTATATAACTAACTGCCTATAATTAATGCCTTCTCTCAATTAGGTAGAGTTTGAAGTCCATGATTTCTACTTTGAGAAAAGTTCACCTATTATGGTACATGTGTCAGTCAGGACTGCAGACACAAATGCACCAAGAGTGTCATGGAACATGGGTAAGCATTTAATCCTGTTTGAACATAGGTTAAAGTATGCTTGTGAACAGTTTACCTTATAACATTATTATATATCATCCTGATCACATTATTTTGAATATAATGCTGAAATTTCCAAAGGTCTCAGTCTTTTGGAAGGTCAGTCTCGGGCCATCACATGGGATCAGTTGCAAATCGTTGACAATGATGATCTGAAGGCTGTACGAATCATAACTGTGGATGGCTTACAGCATGGAAGACTAACTGTCAGAGGTGTGTGATGATAGTTCATTCCTCCTTTAATGGTTGATACAATTATCCTGAAAAGACTTTAATCTCTTTTATTTCATTAGTGGTTAATTAAAACTAATATATTTAAGGTGGAAAAGGGTTCATGTTCACTATAAGTGACATTAAGGCTGGAGTGGTACGCTATTACCATGATGACAGTGATACCACCAAAGACTTTGTGGTCTTTCGGATCACTGATGGCCGCCACCAGACAAGGCACAAGTTCCCAATTAACATCTTACCCAAAGATGACAGTCCACCATTCCTTATCACCAACATGGTCCTGGAACTCTCTGAGGGACAAACAGCTCTTCTTAGAGGTTCTATACTTCAAGCTTCAGATATGGACTCCAGTGATGACTACATCATGTTCAACATCACTAAGCCTCCTCAAGCAGGGGAGATCATGAAGTTACCAGGCCCAGGAATTACAGGTTAAAGGGACTATATTTTGTAATCCACTACATTGCTTTGTCTTTGACATCTACTTATGCTGTCTAATGGGGGATTTGTGTTTTCCGTGTAGGTTATCCTGTGATGCGATTCCTACAAAAGGATCTCTTTCATTCCATTGTTTACTACAGGCACTTTGGCAATGAAGTATTTGATGACTCTTTTGAAGTGGTGTTATCTGATTTTCATGATCCTCCCAATCTCTCAGAGCCTCAGGTACAGTGTAATTTGTTGACACATTCAACTCAAATCCAGCAATCTGGTAATCCTGCTATCACTGACTCCAGACACATTAATTAGTTGATAAGACCTCTACTCCCTAATGTGTCAGTTCACTTTGTATTTTATCTGAATTATCTGGATATTATTAATTTCCCATGGATTAACCAACCAACCAACCAACCAACCAAATAACTAACTAAATTCCCCTTTTTCAGGTTATTGTGATTCAAATACAACCTGTCCCAGATCAGCCACCTAAAGAGGCCCCAGGAGTAACTCGACATCTGATTGTCAAAGAGACAGAAGTGGTTTATTTAACCAAGCAGCAGTTGCACTTTGTCGATGTAGAGTCACCAGACTGTGAGCTTACCTACACTGTTACCACCCCACCTTTCTACACTACCATTAATGGGTAGGCAGTAATGGATTTTTAAAAAGATATCATAAGGTCTTGACTTGTAAGGTCAATATTATGTTAGCAGGTGCAAAACACTTTAACAGATGCAACAGAAAATTATATATATATAGGCATACGCATTAATCTGAATACAGTAGCGTTCAAAATTTTATATACAACCATGATAAATATAAAAGCCACTGTAATATTGAACTTTTAGTCACTTTTATATATTTTTTTCTTTTTCTGGGAAAGAAAATAATGATTGTACATACATAATTCATAAAAGATAATATGTATTTATATGTTTTATTTTTATTATTTGCTGTGTTTGTTTATTATTATTATTATTATTATTATTATTATTGTTAATAATATTATTATTAATATGATAACCATATCCCGTATCTCTCAGAGGCCCTTGGAAACTGGCCAGTTTAAATTCTGTGTCCACGATTCGATAATGATAATAGTATGATTATAGTTATGTGTACTACTTTCTCTTTTTTATAAAAATAATAATAATAATCATAATAGTATTAATAATAATAATACTCTTGTAACTCTGCAAATAAATTTACAAGAATAACTACATAACAAACTAAAAAAGCACAATGCTTTTTCCTTCTTTGATCTAATGACATCTTGATCGTGTACTTTTTGGTTTTTAATTTACTTTCATGTTTGGGTTCTCCATTAAAAATTACTTGAGAAATAATTGAGTAAAAATTTGCTTACCTACCTATTTTGCCAGGGCACATGATGCAGGGCGACTATTCCTGGTCGACAGCATCCCAAAATTGGCTAAGGATCCCAATGTGCCTGTGCTTAGGCTTTTTACACAGGTTAACAACTTTTTTTTAATTCTCCCTTTTCTCATAGTAATTTAGAGGGATGCAAATGCTAACAACTTTTTTTCTTCCCTCTAGCATGCTGTCAACTACATGAAAGTGGCCTATATGCCTCCTATTCAAGATATCGGGCCTTTTCCTCAACATATTATGTTTGTAGTGTCTGTAACCAGTGAGCACGGCCGAACTACCACTGGAATCTGTTTCAACATCACAGTGCTTCCAGTGGACAACCAGCTCCCGGAGGTAATCCAAAACAATGTGATTAGGCCACACAGTTTGTTGGACCAGCATATATTAAATATACATTCATTAATTATTTATATAAAATATTTTCTGCAATGATAAGTATTCAGTTAATGCTTTGTTTTATTTAAATATTAGGTACACACAAATGATTTGATTGTGGATGAAGGGGGAAAATGCTGGGTCAGCGCAGCTCAATTGCACCTGACTGATGTGGATTCTCTAGAGGACTCGTTACATGTGGTGCTGAAGAGAAAGCCTCAGCATGGGGAAGTATATCTGGATGGAGCGCCCTTGGGACAAGGCCAGACCTTTACTATTAGAGACCTGAAAAGCCTAAAAGTTAGGTCAGACATTAAAGCATTTTAATCACCAGTATCAATTATTAGTAGGAGTTTTATTTTTTTCTTCTTTTTTTTTTTTTTACTTAAACATTTTGTTGTGGTTGTGAATGTATTTTCAATATGTGTGATGATGGTCACGCATTTATCCACACAGATACCACCATGACAGTTCAGAGACAGAGGAAGATAACATTGAATGTACAGCCACAGATGGGGTGAATTCAGTTGACTTCATTTTGCATGTAAAGGTAAAATGAATCAACAAACCATGCATTAAATCAGTTACTTAATTTGATTCCTAACTGATACCTAACTGCATGACTTTATATTTACTGACAGGTAACACGAGTTAATGATGAAATGCCAGCACTGGTGCCAGGCTTGAAGACCGATCTAGAGTGTGCAGAGGGACAGGAAGTGCTGATCACCATTGAGTACATCTGTGCAACAGATGTCGATAGTGATGACAGCAAACTGACGTATCTGATTGCTCGTCAGCCATATCATGGTGTAGTGCTAAGGAATGGTATAGTGGTTGACAGGTTCTTTCAACAAGACTTAGAAGCCAGGATCATCAGCTACAAACACACAGGTGCTAAATCTGTAGTATAAAAACTGTTTCATCTATTATTTTCCAAAAGCAAAAAATATTATCAAAAAGTATTTGTCTGTATGTAAACTCATCAGGATGTTATGGTATATGAAATGAGAATACTTACTAACATACAGTAAATTACATTCCAAAGGCCTGGAGGTTGGATTACTTCCTCGTCATGACACCATCACGTTCGTGATCTCTGATGAACAGACGGATCCAGTTTCTTCATGCTGCTTTGACAGACCCCAGTCTAACACACAAACTAAACATCCCCAAAATTCCTTGCTAATCTACGACCTGAATATTACTGTTTATCCTGTGGACAACCAACCACCGTCTATTGTTATTGGTATACCTTATTTGATCGATTCTAAGTGCATAGCAAATGATTTAAGCAGACCTCACAAGATAGAAAAGCATACTATAAAGTAATATATTTTATTATAAATAAAGCTAGATAGACTAATAATCAGATATCATTTATATTAACCTAGATTAGATCAGATTAGATTAGATTAGATTAGATTAGATTAGATTAGATTATGTTGTATTTTCATTGTGCAAAGTACAGTGAAATGCAGTTAGCATCTAACCAGATGTACATAGGTGGCTTATTAACACTAAATAATGATGTGGTAAAATATGGTTATGGGTTGTTTGTACAGGGGTAGGAATGTCTTATATACAGAAGTTGCAGTAGATATTAAAAATAGGATATATCAACATTTTAAACAAGAAATATGAACATTTACTATAATATTTGTTTTAATTTTCATGATAAATAGTTTCTTTCTCCACAGGTGAAGTGCTTCAGGTGGATGAAGGAGGCTCTGCGGCTATCACTGAAGTACATATAGGAGCCTCTGACCAGGACACTACTCTGGAGGAACTGCTTCTTGTATTGGTGTCCCCACCACAGTTCGGCTATATTGAGAACATTCTGCCTAGTCCAGGGTTTGAAAAGAGCAACATGGGAATAAGTATTGGTTAGTGCTCTCATTGAGATGGTTTTTAAAATCATCTACGAGGAATTATTTAGAGTCTATTTTCATTGCTATTTAAGAAAAAGTAAACTCAACTTTAAATTTACTTAAGTATCAAAAGTACTGAGCATGTCTTAGCTCACTGTCACCTTTAACTAATAGCAAAAGAGTCTCTCTCTCTCTCTCTCTCTCTCTCTCTCTCTCTCTCTCTCTCACGGGTGATTCTAGGCTTTTGTAATTGGGGGAGGGGCACAGGGGTACCATGAACCAGTCAGGGGGAGCCAATCATATTTCTGGGGGAGCCAGTGGCACCCCATGCCGCCTCTCTAGTATCGCCCCTGCTCTCTCTGTCTCTCTGTCTCTTTCTCTCCTCTACTTCCTTCTCTCTCCTATCCCCTTCCACACTGTAAAACTGTGTAAAACATACAGCTTTTTCACTATCTGGAACCACCTCCACTTTTACTTTTGAACACCTGATACATATAATACACATTAGTACACCTGCTGAGCATTTTCCGGAGGGAAAGCAAATCACACAATTATGTATAATAGTCAGCAGGGGGCAATGTTCACACAAATGCTACACACGACTGTGGTTATGCAAAGCAATGCCATGCACAAATGTAGTAAATCAGGTATTTGTTCTATGATGTAGTGGAGTAAAATTAAAGAGTATGCGCTAATAAAATTACCCAAATAAAGTACAAACCATTCTTAAGTACAATATCCTCTGCCTTCCACCTCTGCTAACCAATACTGGTGACTGTCTTTCAGCCTCTTTTTCCTACAGGGATGTTCTAAATGGACACATCAACTATGTGCAGTCCAGACACCAAAGGACTGAGCCCACTGCTGACCAATTTATGCTATACATCTCTGATGGTGAACGCCAATCTTCTGCAATCCCATTCTACATCATCATCAAGCCAACAAATGATGAAAAGCCAGATTTTCTAGCAAGGAACATTAGTGTGAGTCTTAAATAACTGCTAAAATAGTTATATGAAACATTCAGTATTTGATTTTTCCCATGTCTAATGTGATGATAGACTTGAAATATGCAATTTATAGATTATGTAAAACATATAATATTATATACAGTGGTGTGAAAAACTATTTGCCCCCTTCCTGATTTCTTATTCTTTTGCATGATTGTCACACAAAATGTTTTTGATCATCAAACACATTTAACTATTAGTCAAAAACAACATAATTGAACACAAAATGCAGTTTTTAAATGAAGGTTTACGTTATTAAGGGAGAAAGAAACTCAAAATCTACATGGCCCTGTGTGAAAAAGTGATTGCCCCCCTTGTTAAAAAATAACTTAACTGTGGTTTATCACACCTAAGTTCAATTTCTGTAGTCACCCCCAGGCCTGATTACTGCCACACCTGTTTCAATCAAGAAATCACTTAAATAGGAGCTACCTGACACAGAGAAGTAGACCAAAAGCACCTCAAAAGCTAGACATCATGCCAAGATCCAAAGAAATTCAGGAACAAATGAGAACAAAAGTAATTGAGATCTATCAGTCTGGTAAAGGTTATAAGCCATTTCTAAAGCTTTGGGACTCCAGCGAACCACAGTGAGAGCCATTATCCACAAATGGCAAAAACATGGAACAGTGGTGAACCTTCCCAGGAGTGGCCGGCCGACCAAAATTACCCCAAGAGCCAGAGACAACTCATCCGAGAGGCCACAAAAGACCCCAGGACAACATCTAAAGAACTGCAGGCCTCACTTGCCTCAATTAAGGTCAGTGTTCACGACTCCACCATAAGAAAGAGACTGGGCAAAAACGGCCTGCATGGCAGATTTCCAAGGCGCAAACCACTTTTAAGCAAAAAGAACATTAAGGCTCGTCTCAATTTTGCTAAAAAACATCTCAATGATTGCCAAGACTTTTGGGAAAATACCTTGTGGACCGACAAGACAAAAGTTGAACTTTTTGGAAGGTGTGTGTCCCGTTACATCTGGCGTAAAAGTAACACAGCATTTCAGAAAAAGAACATCATACCAACAGTAAAATATGGTGGTGGTAGTGTGATGGTCTGGGGTTGTTTTGCTGCTTCAGGACCTGGAAGGCTTGCTGTGATAGATAGAACCATGAATTCTACTGTCTACCAAAAAATCCTGAAGGAGAATGTCCGGCCATCTGTTCGTCAACTCAAGCTGAAGCGATCTTGGGTGCTGCAGCAGGACAATGACCCAAAACACACCAGCAAATCCACCTCTGAATGGCTGAAGAAAAACAAAATAAAGACTTTGGAGTGGCCTAGTCAAAGTCCTGACCTGAATCCTATTGAGATGTTGTGGCATGACCTTAAAAAGGCGGCTTATGCTAAAAAACCCTCAAATAAAGCTGAATTACAACAGTTCTGCAAAGATGAATGGGCCAAAATTGCTCCAGAGCGCTGTAAAAGACTCATTGCAAGTTATCGCAAACGCTTGATTGCAGTTATTGCTGCTAAGGGTGGCCCAACCAGTTATTAGGTTCAGGGGGCAATTACTTTTTCACACAGGCCATGTAGGTTTGGATTTTTTTTCTCCCTAAATAATAAAAACCATCATTTAAAAACTGCATTTTGTGTTTACTTATGTTATCTTTGACTAATAGTTAAATGTGTTTGATGATCAGAAACATTTTGTGTGACAAACATGCAAAAGAATAAGAAATCAGGAAGGGGGCAAATAGTTTTTCACACCACTGTATATTATATCATATAATACTACTGCAGAAAATGCTGTCAGTCTTTTTCATAGTGACCAATATGGAGATTTGTTTTGCAGGTCAGAGAAGGAGATATGAAGGAGTTGGATGCCTCCATTATTAATGCTGTGGATTTAGATGTTCCAAGCGACCGATTAACATTTCGCATCATCCAGCAGCCCCAGCATGGGGCTATCATGGGTGGACTTCATGGTAATGATGTGGCCCATTATAAAAGATCTATCCAGAATCATGGAACAGAGGTTCAGATCCAGGTTTTCACCATGGAAGATCTTAGAAATGGTACAGTCATAAAATTAATGAATGAATGGGTGTATGAAAATCTGATGATTAAGGCATTCTTTAACACTTACAGCTAATTAAAGTTAAAGTTCTTGGTGATTATTTTTACAGGTTTGACACTAATGTATTTGCATGATGACTCAGAGAGTGAGCAGGACAGCTTCATCATCCAGTTGTCTGATGGAAGGCACCAGCTCCAGAGGCAGATATCTGTCAAAGTGATGCCCATCAATGATGAGAAGCCCTGTGTCATTAGGTGATTTATAAAAAAACATTACTTATAAAAGTAAAAAGTAATTTTTCAGCTGATGTAATTACTGCAGGTCAGAAGGTAGGTAGGTTCTTCAACACTGGTAACTTAGACTGCGTGTTTAAATCCATATTAATGCAAATTTATTGTACAGGAGCAGAATACACTGTATCCTATTAATACACTGTATAACCATTAGTACATGTATATGGACACCTAACCATTTCACCTACGTATGTGTGGGTCTTCCACAATCTGTTGCCACGAAGCTGAAAGCTCAACTCAATTGTATATTAATAAATAATACATTTGTATGGTGTAAATCATGGAGTAGGAAGACAAACCCTGTTCCAACATGATGATGTCTCTGTCCAGAAAGTGAGTTCAATGAAGATATGGCTTGCCAATGTTTGAGTAGAAGAACTTAAGTGTCCTGTACACAGCCCTGACCTTTATTCCACTGAAAACCTTTGTGATAAACTGGAATGTGAAACTGCACCCCAGACCTCCTCAACATCAGTGGTTAATGATCTCACTAATGATTTCACAGCTGTTTGAGCACAAATCCCCACTGCCATTCATCACCATTCCATTCATCAACTCATACATCAACTGGTGGAAATCCTTCCCAGAAAAGTGGAGGTTATTATAACAATAAAGGGGACTAAATTTGGAATGGGATGTTCAACAAGCACATAAGCACATAAGTGCGTAATAGTCAGGTGTCCACAAAGTTAAAATAAAAGAAAATGTAAAATATATTTTTCCATGGAAATTAAATTGGGTAAAACACAATCTTCGGTAATGCTTAAATAAAGCATAAATAGCTAAATGAAAGTACACAAAGTAATTTTATTTATAGTATAATTGTAAATACTGTAGTATACTGGAATAATTAATGAGCTATTTAAATAACTGAGCTAATAGTTATGGTGTTCTTCAGAAACACTGGCGTCGAGGTGGAACCAGGAGAAGCCAGAATTATTTCCGGTGCTGTTCTAGGTGCTCATGACAATGACACTCCCTCCACTAACATCATCTATGTGTTTGAGAGTGTTCCTATTCATGGCTTGCTTCAGCTTAAGGTCAGTGCACAAAAAATACATTTCTCAAGCCTACATTTCAATTGAACAGATATGATCAATTATTACAGTCTCTGCAGCTTGTGGTGTCTTATAACTAAGTGCTTGTGTGAAATCCCAATGGTATATTCATATAATCACAACCTATTATGTAAACTTCTCTGGTGCCTTCTCAGGCAGGCCTGGAGTGGAGCATACTATCAACAGGAATGAACTGTTCCCAGGAAGCTGTAGATATGAACTTGCTACGCTACCTACACACAGCTCGGGGTGGAGCTCACACACAAGACTTTTTCATCTTTCATCTAGAGGATGGCAGGAACCGTTCTCCTGCGCAACACTTCCACATCTCACTCAAGGAGTTAGAGAAAGGTTTTTGTCTTTAATGTTTTTTTATGTCTTAGCAAGAAACTATGCTACATATATTATTATTATTATTATTATTATTATCCAATGGAATATGTTTAATATACAAATGTGATATTAGTTTAAATCTTGTGTATTCTTATATATTTGTTTTTCTTTGCCAGGAGACATAGCGTTGTTTGTGAAGCCATTGACGGCTAGCCGTGGAGAGCATGTAGTGATCACCACAGACGTCTTGTTGGCTGTAGATGGTACTGATAAGCCAGAAGAGCTGCTCTATGTGATCACTGTGCCTCCAGAACATGGTCATATGGAGTACATCAAACACACAGGCATTCCCATACACTCTTTCAGCCAGCTGGACATAGTGGCTAACCTGGTGTGCTACGTCCATGACAACAGAGCTACTTCACCTAGAGAGACGTTGCAGTAAGGAACACGCTTGTTTTGCCTTTATGGTGCTGATCTGTGATGATTACCTGTATGTTAGGTTCAATCAGTCTAAATAAGGAAAAAAAAAAAAACCCTGTGAAAAAATGTATATAGGCATTGTATATATACATGTATATGCAATGTATATGAATCTTTAGAAATAGCATTTGATCTTTAATTCCAAGATGTATTTTGTAGTGAAATTCTGAGTTGTTTATTAGTTAACAGTTCTTTCTCTGTTTGACTACTTGCTTTGGCCATTAAGCTACTTGCTAATGCCATTAAGCCCTTTTTCATTTCAACCCAAAAACAGGAATGCACTTTAGTGTATCAAACAGATAAGGGTGCAAAGATTCCACTGTCATGCGTATATATCTGTCAGTGACATTTGCTTCATTGTTTCACTCTAATCTTGTAAATCGCTAACTAGCTGATCTTAGTCTCTGTTCTAACAGCTGTCTTGCAGCTGCATTACGTCATGAAATTTTGACTTCAACAATAGCTGTCTCCACTGAGAGAAAAAACTCTTTTTAAATTTTTATGGACCCAAGAGAGAATATTACAATTATGTTTGACTTAATATATTCTTTATATACATATATTCAATTATAACTATGCGATTTTTGTCTGTGATATTAAAGCAACATTAGCACAGAAAATACCTACCCAAATCCACCAGACACCCACCCATCTATCTATAACGGGCATTCAAGCCAAATTGAGACTTGTAATAAAATTTCTCTTGAAAAGAGAGGTTGCTCTGAGTCCACTGCAGTTGTTCCTATGAACACTCTTAAATGGAACACCTGATCCACCTTGTCACCACTGAGTCATTCACAAACACCACTTGCACATAACAGGAACTTTGCTTGGAGTTAGTACCACATAATCCTATACAGTCCTGACCTTACTTTAAGCCATTTCCACATGTTAGGGCCATTAAAGAAGTACCTGGGAGGCCAAAGTTCCAGACGTGAAGCAGACAGTCTGTCTATCTATACAAATATTTTTTAATTGTTAAACTATCAAAGGAATTTTGATAAGAACCCTTGAGTAACCCTATTATTCTGAGAAATTACAGAACCTGAGGAATATGCAAACTCTATGCTTACATCTTCATTTTTCTAAATTGTTTCCTAGTTTTGTCATCAGTAATGGAAAATCCACACGTAATGGTTCTCTGGATATTTCGGTGGAGATGACAGACAGAGTTCTCCCTACATTAGCGCAGAATGCTGGTCTCCAGGTTCCTCAGGGTTCCACTATTACTATCACCACTGATCACCTGCAGCTGTCTGACCCAGATACCCCACCTTATTCCCTGATCTTCATGCTCATGCAGCCTCCACAGTATGGTCAGCTTATTGTGAAAGGGATCCCTTTAGCTTCAAGGAGCAACTTCACACAGCAGAATCTACAGGACCTGGCTGTTGCTTACAGACACTTGGGTGGAGCTTCTCAGATTGACCGCTTTACGTTCACTGCTTCTGATAGCACAGGAAGAGGCTTCCTGCTAGGAGGAAAGGTGCAGACAGAACCAGTCTTCTTTTTTATACAGGTATATGTTTTTTTTCTGTTAAATCTGTCTTATACAATATGTATTTTTTAATAATTACCATTTTAATTTATTAATTTATTATTAATTGATCAATAATGAATTAACCGTCATACTTGTTAGCCTTAAAGGCAATTATGATTATGTTTAGTGATGTGGGACATCTGTGAGAAAGCACCATAAAGAAACCATCATGGTGTTTAAAGTAGTGTTTCAATGAATTGGAAATTCTAAAATCATTGTACACAAGAACTTTCATAAGGGTTCATTTTTGGTCTTCAGGGCACAAATGTATTTTTGACCATCAATTTATGTGTGTGTTCAGATTGAAACACTGGACCAGTCTGCTCCAAGTGTGATCGTGCTTGAGACACTGTGGAAAGTGGAGCTTCTGAAAGAGGGACGTTATGGAATCTTTATCTCATCCAGAGAATTAAAGGCTCAGGATACAAATGCTGCAGATGAGAACCTCATCTTCCACATACTCAAAGCTCCTTTCTTTGGATACTTGGAAAACATAACCAATGGTAAGTAGATGTTGCACAGCAGTTAAGCAAACAATAGCCTCTATGTCTGTTTATAAAGAATCTCAATAAACCTAGAAAGCTGTGAGAGAGTTTATTGACTATGTATTTGGTGTACTGTCTGTAGCATTGATCAAATATCACCTTTGAACTTCTTGTTGTGTCTTCAGGTGCATTTGTTCGGCAGAGGTTCACTCAGTGGGATCTGAACAAGAGGAATATTCTGTACATAATTAACCCTTCCCTGGAGGCCTTACGTGACAGTCTGGAGTTTGCAGTTTCTGACCATCTGGGCAACACTGGGCCATCTCACAAGTAAACTCATGCTTAAAAGCATTTGACACCAAATTAAGCCATTATATTTTCCTTTTTCTGATTCTTGGACTTTAGGGCCTGGTGGGCGTGCGGTGAAATCCAATCAATCAGATTTTTCTCTCTGTTGTAACTATGTGGTTATTAAACACTAGAGGCTTTCTCTGATTTATAATGTTTGTTTAGGATACAGCACTGGTGAGGTCATTATATTTAATTAGTTTTTATCACTGTTGGTTGCTTGATAAAACTAATGTGTTACCAGCTTGCATTTAGGTTCTGTGAGGTACATTTTAAATTGTTTAGTGGTTTAGTACTGTAGGCCATGTCTTGGTAGTCTTCTAAAAAATATCTGGATGATATCTTTTTTTTTTGTATATTCTCTCCAGTTCACCGGTTTTCCTTCCTTGGATCACTTTTGGTATGTCCTGTCCACCGCAGCCTGGGAACATCCCACAATCCCTGCTCTGACCCAGTTGTCTTGCCCTCCTTACAGAGGCTACATTTTCAATATCTCGTTACAATGGCGACTGGAAGCAAGTGAACCTTTTCCCTGAAGTTCATGTGTTGGAATCAAAAAAAGTGGGCAAGCATAGGTATTTAAGTGACTTTGACAAGGGTCAAATTGTGATGGTTAGAGGAACAGAGCAACTCCAACTCTGCAGGTCTTGCGGATGTTCCTGGTCTGTGGCGGTGAGAACCTACCAAAAGTAATCCAAGGAAGGTAAATCGTGAAAACTGGTGACAGGGTCATGGGTGGCCAAGGCATAGGCAGTCTATAGACAAAGCTTTTTGGAGGGAGCTCAGTGTTTTGGAGCTCATTGAAGTGCCTGAAAGGCCTGGAACACTACTGCTAAAAAGTTTGCTTCTTCACGACAAGCTCATACGAGCATTTTGGAATAAGTACTTCGTAATTTTATTGCATATGCTCGTAATTTTATTGCTCTCTGTCGCTTGCGAGGTGTAATTGCGATATAAAAAACAGGACCAACTGCTTGAAGCTGGTGGCCTTTTCAGGAAAAAAGGCAAAGCTAAGCAGCTCTATTTAGACCAGAATTATGTTCCAGGTCACAAACAGAAGCTTGTGTTGCCAGTTCAAAAATAAAAATGCAACTATAACAAGTCTATAAAAATGTTTTAATGATAAAATGCTAAATGACAAAAAAACTAAAAACATCAACATCCATCAATGCTCATCTAAATTAATTATAGTTAGTTAAGTTATTAACTTAGTTAGTTCTGTTTTTCTATCTCTAGGTTAGAGTTCAGCTGGGCCAGTGTAGAGCTGACCAAGACAGAGTACCATGTGTGTGAAGGCAAAGGACCACTTTCTCTTACAGTTCAGAGGAAGGGCAACATGCAGGACTCATCATACGTAATGCTCAAGGTGAGAAAATAGCCCTTTATTTTCAGTTAATAGGTGAAAGTGCAAACTGGCCTTTAATGCACTGTTACTGCTGTTGTTTGTCTTTCGGCTGCTAACGTCAAGGGGTCGCCACAGCGGACCATCCAATCTGCTCGCAACTTTGGCAGTGTTTAGTGCACTGTAACCAGGATGAATCCTGGGGAGCCACTGAACACTTACATAGTTACATAATTATTTGCTTTTCACTCATCAGGTAAAGGAGCTGACGGCAGCTATAGGAAAGGATTTTATTTCGGCTCCATCAACTCTGATTCAGTTTGACCCTGGTACTGTACATTCTCTGGTTTGTTTTTCCTCATAAAAACTTTGCCGTCACCTACAGATACTTTATTATTATTTATAGATCAGTGTCTGGATAATAATATACCAAAAGGTGAACAAAAGGAAAAAAACACTTATCTACCAAGCTTTATATGTTTCCAGGTGTGGCTAGTCGGCAGTGGAAGGTAGAGGTTGTGCAGGATTCTCTGGAAGAAGCTGAGGAGATGTTTGAGGTGACACTGGGTTCTCCTGTAGGTGCAATACAGAGAGGAAACAACAAAACTGTCATTACGATAATAGACAACAAGAATGGTCAGTTCATAACTTAATATTTAAGTTTGAACGCGGTATATGATTTGACAGCTCTTTAGTTGCCATTAGAATGGGAAACTAAATATGTACATTGCCTACATTTTATACATTTACAAATCAGTGCTTATTTAGGTCCTGTCTGCTTCCACAGCACAGTGTGCTGAAAAAGCATCCCCCAGAGGACCAGATCTTGGGGGTAAAGAGGTCCAAGCAGGGCCGTACCCCAAACACGGCTCCATCCAGGTAGAGACTTTACCTATCACCGTGCGAGATGGGGCGGAGACCGTTAGAGGAGATAACTTTCTTCAAGTTATTACCCCTGTCTCCAGGAAAAGACTAAGAACCAATGGCAATGGAAAGTCTGTGAGTTGAAATTCTTCTATGAAAATCTGTGCTTTTCATTTAGGCTGTGTATTTCTTGCTCCCGTGTAATTTGTTTAACAGCTTATCTTCACACACAGATTCGACCTTCTTCAGTTATCCGAAGTGGATCTGATGTTCTTTACACAGTAAGGCAATGTTTCCTGCTTTCCCATGGTTTAACTAATGGATGTCGACCTCAAAGCAGCTTTATTTAACAGT
Source organism: Clarias gariepinus (assembly GCF_024256425.1). Classification (NCBI taxonomy): domain Eukaryota; kingdom Metazoa; phylum Chordata; class Actinopteri; order Siluriformes; family Clariidae; genus Clarias; species Clarias gariepinus. The sequence goes on from NC_071100.1 coordinate 32,954,388, forward strand.
CACATATTTTACTTTTACTTTAACAAGTTAACACAGGACTCAGAGTTCCCCCAAAGTACACCTGTTAATGCTCCTGCTGCAATAACCCTCAGTTTATACCTCAAACTCTCTCTGTTTCACCCCTTCTATAAATAGGATGTTTCAGTGTCTATGTAAATAAGCTATTGCAAAGCCACACCCTGCCAAAAAACAGCAAAGCTGAGCAGAGCTGGGTGGAACTGAGCAACAAGCTGGGGGGGATATCTTCTTATATGAGGTCACATGAAGGGGGCTCTAATTAGCTTGTTTAAGGATAAAAAGCAGGGGAAGTTTGAAAATGACTGAATAGGTGGTGTAGTGGTTAGCACTGTCGCCTTGCACCTCTGGGGTCCGGGTTCAATTCCTGTCTGTGTGCATGGAGTTGGCATGTTCTCCCTGTGATTTGTGGGTTTCTTCCGCGTACTTCGGTTTCCCCCCAGGAAACCTTGTGCCCTTAGTCTCCTGGGATAAGCTCCAGGCCCCCTGCCAAATCTGAATACAGGAAATAGTGGTAAAGACGATGACTGAGTGAGTGAAAAGTGAACCTTGAATATTAGGTCGTCTTTAAATCTGAATTTCAAAGGGAATTCTCTTATCCTGAGAGTGATGCTTTTTCTGAATTGTTACAATCTACAGGTGTAGAAGGATAAAGTAAAACAAACTAGTAAACAATAGTAAACTAGTAAAGTTCATCAGCGATGTTTACACACTTAGTTAATGTTACATCACTGAAGTAAAATGGCAAGTTTATTTACAAAACTTTAAAAAGAGTTTCTCTACACTTTATCACAGTATCATGGAATAATGTCACTGACGGTTGAAGATGAAACTTCGCCCTTGAACTCTGCAAAGAATGCACAAGTCCAGGTAACCAGTAGAGGGCAGCAGCGTTCCCAATTAGTCAAAACCACAAGCCACCTTTCAGCAACTCCTACACGTGACCATCAGGTACAGGTAAGGATCCAGCATGGAGCAATAATAATAATAACAAGATCTGCATGTTCAAGTGCATCTGTGAGCATGTTTACTCAGTGTAATCTATGTATACATGGTTATGTCCATAGAATATTTTCTCTAGGCCTGAGTCTAAGGCCTGCACTCCAGAGCTGGCAGGTTTTCTCCATTTTAATGCAAGTTTAGGTCAACTCCTGCAGTGCAATGGGATCGCTTGGAAACCCTGGGCTGCTACAGATGAGGTAGTCAGCGCAAGACACACATTATATCGTTATATCTCCTCTCATTTAAAAAAAAAAAAAATGTATACAGATTTTTAAATAAACAGAGGATCTGATTTCCTCTACTGTTCCAGGCTGTGAATGCGCAGAAGTGTCCACAGGGTTGGACTTACCATCGCCGCCACTGCTATCTGCTGAGCACAGAGCGAAAAGCCACATGGAGCGATGCTGTGACGACGTGTCGGGAAAGGTGAGGTCACATGCACACCACTAAACCACAACAGATAATACATTTCTCCTAAGTTCTGCCTTCTGTCATCAACTTGAATTGTTACTTCACCCAGCTTCCAAGGGAACCTTGTAAGTGTGCTATCAAAAGCAGACATGGACTGGCTCTGGGACTTTAGTGAGAGAAAGCCCTTCTGGATTGGTAATTTGTTCGGCACTTCATTAATCTCATATGCAAAGTTGTGTAAATTGTGTGAACATATTTATGCTAAGTTGCATCCTAAGAAAAACTGGTATTAATTAAACCCAAACTCTTAAACACATTAAACTCTGTGCAGGTCTGAATGACCGGGAGAATAAAGGCCAGTGGGAATGGGCGGATGGAGAGCCAGTTACTTACACCAACTGGAGGCGTGGTCCACCCCCAATTAGAGTCAAGAGCAACAAGAAGTGTGTTTTGGTTTGGAGGAAAACAAAATGGCAAATCCGGGATTGCAAGAATGGAAAGGGACACAGATTTGTGTGCTATGTAAAAACATGAGCTGCTACTGATTACCAATTAATTTATACCTTCTGTTACTTGTTTACATCATGATATGAGATTATCCAATATATGATATGATAGATATATATTGACTCTGTCTGATATGAATAGCAGATAAACAAATGTTTATCAGCAGATGTAGACATTAGTACCTCCACTGTGTGAAACATTTTTTTTTAATAATCAAAACTAAAGCTAATTAAAATGATGTTTGTAATTAAAAGCATTACTGCAAATGTAAACACTACATGATATCATACTGCATAACGATTTCATGTATGATGATATGTACAGTACATTGCCCGGCCCAAGTCTCACTTGCAACATTCCCTTAACCCCCTTTAGCTTTGATTACAGCACACAGTGTGGTGGTGAATTCATGTGTAAAAATAATTCCTAATGCTTTTAGAATCACACTTTCACAATCTGAATTCTGGAATACTGCTGTGCCATCATCGAAGAAAAAAATCCATAGATATGATAACCTGGTCATTCAGTAAAGTCCAATGAGGGTTCTTATCGCATTGTATGCATATAGAAATATCCTTACTTTGACTATTAAACATAGTTATGGTTGTCACTGGTCAGTTTTTACCAAGTGTTTAAGTGATTCCCATTCATGATTTTATCTGACCACATTTCTTCCACAAAGTTGACCGTTCAGCACTATCCTAAGTTTTGATAATGTGTTAAGGGGTTCTTTATCCAGTTAAAGTACAGTCATTTTAAATCTCCTTACTTTTATTGATTGAGCCATATAATTCGACACTTCTTAACACACACACACACACAGTAGTTTCTGTGCAGAAGTCTTGAGCCACCCCTTATTTTAAATCATTCATATTAAATAAAATGTAATTCTGTAGCTTTAAGGAATGGTAACAAATGTTTTAATGCAACAGGCTGACTAAAGTTATCAGAGAATGAAAATGTAAAAATCAGTACATGTACAACCATAGCAGCCTCCTCATTTCCCCTCGTCTGTTCCAACGACTCGGCGTTCATAGTACATCACTGGTGTACTAATCATCAGCATGATCATCTGCACCTGTTTATCAGTGGCTCATGCCTTTAATTAGATTGTTTTTATGATTAAATTTATACTGGTCAGGGACAGCCAACAAAGCCATATGTCATATCAGTAGATCAATAAATCCTAGCTCTGGCTGTGGAAGCAAAATATGAAGAAAAGAGGGAAGGCCCAAGACATAGTACTGTATTTTTATATAGTGTGCAAATATTTTACTGGATATAAAATTAATTTAAAAACACTATTGTTTAGGTTTATAAGTATGTGTGTTTTTTTTTTGTCCTTGTGTATATGCATACTGTAGTCAAACAGCATTAAATATGTACATTTAAATTGGATTTATGCGCTGGATGTATATTTAAATAACAACAAAAAAAAGTGCATGAACATGTATTTCCCCCTCACTGTATGTGTATTATATACTGTACCTAAGCTTGGGATTTGAATGCATTCTGCGCATGATGTCGTCATAAATAAAAGAGATTTCCCAATTTGCTTGCAGCTGTACCACTGAAACAATATATGTACTAAACCAATATATGATCAGAGGCAAACTGTACCGGAAGTCTTATCAAATTATTTTAAGGCCATTATGCCACGGAATCAGTATTACAATCAAATAAAAATCATTTATTAAACATTTGTTAATCAGTAGAAATGAAACAGCATATGAAAGAAATTACAAATAAAATAAGCTATTTTCAGTATTTTCAGTTTGTTTACATAAAAAATAAGGCACTGTTTTACTAGCGTCTGTCTATTAAATGTACAAAACATAATCATACTTTAACAAAAATAAAATATTACAAAAAAATTTACATTGCGTCTTTGACATTAAAAAAAGACCTAAAATTAGACTATACAGTGTACCCATATATTTTGGAGCAAATTAAAAGTCATGTACAAGCAAATATTTTTGTCAACTTCCCTAACAGATGACAACGTAAGAGTCCAGTCCACTTTCCAAAAAAATGTGTGACCTTAAATCAATTAACTTAAGATCAACGTCTCAAAGTGCAAAAATATACGTCAAAAACAATCATGACTGCTGGGTAGATTTTAATTAGTTTCATTTGTTAGAAAAACAGATCTGTGTGCTTTAGTATATAATTCAGTGTTTTTCCTACCCCCTGCCACACTAACAGCAACAAGTGTAACTGGCATGTCTTGTGATTGTAATAACTGCCAGGTACAGTGTGCATCTAGGCTTAATGGAGTCATTTAAACATAGCAAGGATGTCAGCAATAGGAGCTGAACCCAACAGCCAAGAGAACAGAAAACCATGTAAACTCAGTAGGGGAAAAAAACAAAAATCATTAGGCAGAATTGGCATTATCGTTTTTGGCTTTACCTTAATAAAAAAAAATAAAATAAAAAAAAAAACACCAACATTTATATAAAAAAAAATAAAATAAAAAAACTAAATATTCTTAAAATCCTTTACCATACCACAGAAACTATCATACACAGCAGATGTAAAACATCTTCCATACATATAAATAACCAATGTGCTATTATCCAACTGCACTGAAAACATTCCTAAACACAGTGATGCAAACAGTAGTTCACCGATGCCTTGGCTCTTATAGTAGCTTTCTACATTCTGAAATCTGCAATAACACAGATTAAAATATAATCATTAAAAAAGCAATCGGATAAGATTTTTTTTTTTATTATTATTCTCTGATGGCTCATAAAAGGTGCAATAGCAAAAAGTCCATAAAAGTTTTCCTTTAATGGATCTGATGTGTTTTAAAAAGTGAGCGAAGGTAAGAGCTCGGCTCTCTCTTCTTAGCGTCGGCTCTCCTGGTCACTACGTCCACTTTAAAACCACCATTTTAGATCTGTTAAAAGAAGCAAATGTTTACTCAGACGACTTGGTTTCACAGTCACAAACATCATTACACACAAACACTGAGCACTTCATTGGGAACACCTGTAAACCCACACAGTCATTCAGTAGCTTTGGGAAACGTTTTTTTATGTACAGAGACATTTCATGAACATTTATGGAAGAAGTCTCCCGTTTCAGTGCTTAGTAAGAGTCAGTGAGCTTTTGGTGTATGCATTGTGGTTTCTAAGTAATGTGACAAACTGTCTTTTTTGTGGCGCCTCCAAAAGGGAAAAAAAAGAAAGGCTAGAGGGATGACCGTATATAGTTACTATAACTTGGGTGATAATAGAAACTAAATTTCCTTATGCACATCATTTTTTACAATGCATGTTATTGGTGATGGACTGCTAACGAGATGGTACTTCAGTCCTTATATAGCTGAAAATCTACATTTCTCTTTCACAATATTTTTGCTATGCGATCAGCCTGACTGCTATTTAATCATATTTTACATGTTACTCATTATTATTATAATTATCATTAAGTGTTAAACAGTGATTTGACTGAAAGAGAATGTGTTTATATTATTTTACAGATGCTCACACTCCAAGTCAACTAAATTCAGTAACAGCAGTTAAAGCGCTCAGCAAAAGCAACTAACACTTCTAACTAACACAATTACCTTTATGTCTGGTGGGCCTCATCTTGTGTGTCAGAGGAAGCCATGTTCATCCAGTCCCTTCACAGAAACAGGATTCCATTTTACGATTGGTTTACTGCTAACATGGCCTGTAAAGGAGGATTTTAAAAGGTCAAATACTATACTTTAGACCCAGAAATCTTGTCTATTCCAAGAAACAATTGAAATATTGAAGATTTTGGATTACATGGTAAAAAATACCTGTTTCTTTCCTGGCTTTGGACAGATCTTGGAAGTTAAAGTCTGTAGAAGCTGGGGATGTCCTTTCTCCATAATCGCTCTCACTAGAAGATGCGTGCTCTCCTGTTTTAGAATCTGCTGCTGTATGAAGAGCAGATCTTTTCTTATGGTACTTAGCCCGGTAAGTGTCTGTCATGCAGCTATCAACAGAAAAGTAGGTAGTGGGGATTGCATACTCTCCTGCGATAGTGGATTCGGTGTAACAATCAGGGATGGTGGGACTCTTGTCCTCGTTCTCACTGGCAGACAGATCGTTCCTCTCCTGGTCGGACGAGCCGGATTTAGAGCTGCTGTCTGATGAGGAGAGCATGTGTGGCTCAGAGTTTTCAAGCCATACGTCTGAGCTGATCCTCGACAACGCTGCTCCTTTATTGACTGGCAATTTGGGTAGCATGTAACCTGAGGCTTGAGTTAAACCCCTCCTGTTTTCAACTCTCAGGACTTGGGGTTTGGGGGGTAACGGTGGGGCTGAGGTTCGAGAAAGACTCTGGGATGGCTGGTGAGCATTCGAAGACAAATCAGTGTTAGATAAAGAATCCTCACGCGCTGATACAGGGCCGGACAAATCATCAGAGCTGTTCCACTCCGAGCTGCTCGTCTTGCTTAAATGTGCAGTCCCAGTACTACCATTCACTCTGTCGGGTCTGTCCAGCTGACCTCTTCTGTTTCTGTTACAAAAAACATGTAATATAACTAAACATTTGCTTATTTGATTTGAAATAGATTGATATTCAGACAATAAATGAAATAACATGATTTGATTAAAAACAAAGCAAAGTTAAAAAGAGACTGAACATTTCTAAACTTTAACCTTTACTTTACCTGGAAAAAGGCTCGAGGGCTTTTCCTCTCAATTCACCTACAAAAGAGAAAGAAAAATATAAAAAGGTTAATACCTTGTTAAAACATTGTTAAAGACAGACTATTATACTGGATTATACTCAAACAGTTTTTTATCTACTCATAATAATTATGTATTACCTGTGGACAAAAGCATGCAGTAATGAGTATTCATGCAGAATTTGTATAGATTGCTCTAGATTTTACAGCTTAATATGTTCATGCACAATGATAAAGTCCATAATATAAACCAGCCTTTTAGTCACCAGAAAATAAAATTAATTAATTAATATATAAACAGAAAACATGTTTCCTTCACTTCAAAGTCTCCATGGAGTAAACAAGAATGGCCAATAAATAACTATCATGTCACCAGTGTATAAGATCTTATTATCAAATCTAATTTGATGCAAAGTATCAGTATTTCTCCACATTTAAGATTAAAAATGCAAATGGGTCCACCAGGGAGCGCTCAGGATCCAGTCAAGGAGCTGATGAGAAGCTAAACAGGTACACTACACTTGTACACCAAAGTAGTACTGCAGGGATATGGAGGATAATATAAAGGATAAATATAAAAGGATAAATAAACTGGTTAATGTTTTTATCAGTACATTTGCCCAAACATTTAAACTGCAATGCAAATACTCAATAAACTGAGCCAGATATAAGTTCAAATCATGTATAATCTAAAACCGTAAACTGTTTTACAACATAAGTATCTGGAGGTAAACATCACATTGCAATTATTTTCATTTATCTGTGCAATGAAGATTTTTGTGCTTTATATTGCATAAACAAGGCACAAAAATTAGCATTCTGACAAAAAAAATATATACAAAAACAATAATGCCCTGCGTGGTTGAGAGGTTTTAAGCAGAATGGTGCGAGTTCTCCCCTGAGATGCAGCCTGCAAACCTACAGACCTAAAACTGCACTTGCCCACACTACAGATGTGATGCATCAGCACGCTACTTTCCTCCTCCTTCTGTTGTTATTTTCTGAGAGCATTAGCGGCCAAGTCCATCTCTGTGAGCACACAATTATGACGGGACTTTAGAACTTGTTTTGTGGTTTTCCTTTACCCCCTCCGTTCAAGCCGATCATGTTTAAGCTGCTAAGCCTCTTGTGAAGGATCTCTATTCAAAGGCCACAACTTAAATTAATGTCAGCAAACAAAGACTCACAGTTAGTCAAACCAAACTGTTGCACTGCAGTCATAATCCAGGCAGAAGTACAAAAGTGAAATATGATCACAGTATTATTAATCACAGAACAGGCCAAAAGTCCAAACTAGAAGAAATCACATGACAAGGATGCTTCTGATCGATTTCATAAGCGATAAAACCCCAACGGTCACTGCTATAGGAAAATAATCCACCTTGGGGTAGGATTACAGCAAGGATCATTTTCCTGTAACAGCATGGCCTAAAGGGTTATGTTCTCCTTTTACCACACAGTGATTACAAGGTTTAAAGGTATTAATAAAAGTAAAGCTTTATTTCCATTTACACACGGCATGGTCAAAAATATGTTGACACCTGACTATTAGACTCGCATGTGCTTGAGGAACATCCCATTAAGGATCTTTTCTGTTATAATAATTTGGGCTGAGTATTCTGGGAAGGCTTTTCACTAGATTTTGGAGTGTGGCTGTGGGGATTTGTGCTCATTCAGCCGCAAGAGCATGCGTGAGGTCAGACTCTGGTCAGACACTCAGAAAGTCTGGGGTGCAGTAGGAGTTCATGTTCCATGGAGTTGAGGTCAGAGCTCTGTAAAAGTTAAAAGTTTGAGTTCTTATACCCTTAAATAAAAACATGGCTTCAAGGCTTTGCAACTTTGTGCACACTGGCATTATCATGCTGAAACATGTTTTGGTGTTTTAGTTCGAGTGATGTGAAACTGTAATGCTTTAGAATACAAACATATACCGAGACTGAGCCGTAACAGTCCTAAACATTTTATATCATTGTATGCTTCCAACTTTAGGGCAAAAGTTTAAGGAGGATCAACATACAGGGGTGATGATATATATTGTGTACTATATACAGTGAACATAAGCTGTGAACAGATGCTACTTCCCTCCTTTTTTCTTGAAATTTTTTAAGACTAAAACATGCATGTTTTCTGGAAATAACAAATCACAAAGTTCCTGAAGACATTCCTGAGATAGAACTTTTACTGATCTTTACAAAACATTGACTTGATGACTGAAATGCAGACAACCTTACAATATTAATTATGTTAGTTTCTACCTAGATAAACTTTTCTTAACCTGCTTATTTACAGACTTAGAATTTAAATGAATCATTACTATCGAAACAATAATGTATGTAGACTGATCACATTACTATAAGTCATTTAACCATCATCAAAACTCAACAACTTCTGAACAATCAGACATTAGAGATCAACACTAGTGTGACATGAAACAATAACCAAAGTTTTATACATGATGTCATCTACATGCGTTTTTGTTTTATCGTGTGTACACCCCTCTACTGAACACAGCTCAGGCCACAGAACACTGATATTCTAATGATAGTCTTCACTTGGGGAAGCATTAATTAAAAGACATAAATATATCATGTGGAGCGACAAGCCTGAGGCAGTGCTCCTGGCCGTGTGAGAGCTTAAGATAGACTGGCAAGAAGGCTGGAAGGGAAGGGCTATGGGTGGTACAACTGCACCCATAAATCAACACTCAGTTGATCTGGTCTGAACTGGGAGAGTGAGATCACTGGCAAAGCCACAACTCAGCTTACTGTCCCACACCTGTTTTGTATGTTAGCTCAGCCATACTTAAATTCAGAACCAAGAACAAACAGGAAAAAGACAGATAAACGACAAGTATATGCAAAGGACATTAGATACACTAACCTAAACATTTATATTTATATATATATTTAAAAAAATTAAAATAAACATTTATTTAGAAATTATGTGTGAAAATTTTTATGACAAGTTACACAGCATCAAAAGTGGAGAAAACCCTAACTGACCTCCAACCTTCAAGATATATTTGGAGACCAAATGCAAAAATGAGTCACGTGTCACTAACATGTTTCCTCAGAAGAAATTCTGTTCCAAAAACAGCCAGCACTACAAAGCTACAACGACCAACTCTCGGCTAGATCAAATTGCTGTCAGATATGTGTATCATGTACCACTTCTATTTCCCTTTGCACACAGTATTATTGGAAACAGCTCACATTTAATATTAAGATGCTACGCTGAATCCGATCCAATAAAGGCTATGTCCGTTTAACAGGTTGAATGTTCGGTAGTTCCTGCTGACTTGACCTTTAGCTACAGCTGGTCGGAGACAAAGTGCAGCTCTCAGCCAGGAAAGTAGTGAGCGCAGCACTGAGCTTAAACAAATGCAAGCAAAATACAGGGCATGTGGCATTCGAGGAAAGAAATCACAAGAACAAGCAACTTTGCTAAAACCAGCCTCTCAAAAAGGCAAGCATTAATGCACTAACACAACAAGGCTAAGTCTATGTTCAGACAGTCAAATTGTCTTTAAAAAAAATATATATATATATTTTAACCATAACTGATTGCTTTAAGATCAAGATAAAAATAAACAGAATATGGTTTATTTTATATGTAATATGAAATCTCATCATATTCCTATGACTGGAAATCAGACCTTGTGTGTTTGTTGTTCCGGGGTGGTTCCTCAATCTTAGACATTATTGACCACATGGATAAAAGCTTAACATGAAGCCTAAGGAGAAACTCGGTTATACGGAATCTCTCACTCTATCTCACAAAAATAAAAATAAAAGAAATATAAGGGGCGTTCAAGTTAAACCGCGACTTATGACAAAATAGCAGAACACATTTACAAGAATAAAAACTCCCTTTACTCCTCTATATAATCCCCTACTTATACACTTATCTTAGTGTTTGGATACCATCAAGGTCTAAGGGTTATTTAGTACACCAGAGCCATGGCTTGGAGCGAGGTCAGGACTGTATAGGGGATGAGGCAATAGCACCCAGCTGAGTTCCCGTAACGTGCAAGTGGCGTTCATGAATGTTTTCAAGTCATCCTTCGATTTTCAAGGATCAGGCATTCTTACTTGCTGAATATTCACAGGAACGACTGGTGTTGGCTCTGTGCCACCTCATCGGTCAGGGACGTACGGCCTTGTTTAAAATGTTTGTATCATTCAAATGCTTTACTGCAGCTAAGAGTCCCATCACCATACTCTGCTTGAAGTCTTCTGTAAATGTCAATCAGGTTTACACCTTCATTCACGGGACCTTTCATCACAAGTCCAAATTTCACTTGTATGCACTTCGTATAGCTTTTCTTCTTTCACTGTAGATCTACTTAAATTTATGTTCGTGTAAGGAAGATAAAACCATGAGTGACTGATCTTGTCTATTTCTGCACAGTACAAATATTAGTGAGTTAAAAACAAATGCTGTGTTTAAATAAATAAAATCTGACATTTTGAGTTAAACAATAAGCAAAAAAAGCAGCATTATTTAATGTTTATCAGGTTTTATTTATTTATTTAAGCAAATAAATAAATAAATAAATAAATAAATAAAATAAAATCCAGTAACGCATTCTATGAAAATTAATATTAAATTTGTTTGTTTATAAAATTATAGATTAGCATTTAACTGCCTTGTCATACTAAACATTTTAATAGTTAATATTCTAAACCAAATACAACCTTTACTACTATAACGAATAGTATAGAAATATAGCAAATTCAGCTACAGTGCAAACAAACTAATACAAATAAAACTACAGTGCAAACAAACTTTTATTTACCTATAATTTGTAACACAGACAGCCTAAAACTGGATTTAAAACTATAAATTTGGTTTGCTCTTATAACTATCGATGTTTGATCCCAAATGTGTTAAATGTTTTATTTCCTTCTGCAGCTTTAAACCCAGGATCCTAACACTCAGCAAAAACAACACAGTGAAACCCACACTGCAGCCACAAAAGACCTGAACAGGAGCCAAATTGACCTGTCAATACAATCTGCGAAATGGAACAGGATACAATAGAAGGCAGGAACGAACCTCACATACACTCGAATCGACATCACACATGAACAAGTCAGGACTGAGGCATGTACGAGACTTCAGAAAAACATTCTTGCAGCTTGGAATTACAGTTCTTGCAAAATCTTGAGTGTTATTCATATGATCAGCTTTAAATATTCATTACGCAAGTGAACATCTCACAGAACAGAGAGAGAACAAACATGTCCACGGGTACAGAGGCCAGCATGAGGTCAGCTCTAAATGCTGTCCTTTCCACTTCGATTCATCAACTCATAACTGTTACATAAACCACCTTCAACAGGACAAAAACAAATAGAGCTCCCTATCGGGACAAACACTTGGCTGACTGACGTTACCCCGTTTGCCCCTTAAACACATCAGGCCATTTAGAGGATGTTCACGAGAAAGATCGAAGAATAAAAGCACAGACAAAACAAAAACACTTTTTTTCCTCATGTGGGTTTAAATGTCACCTTCCTGACAGCCCTGCTCTTATCATTTACTGGCAGTGTGGGCACAGCTGGGCAGCACCAGTCTGCTAATCTTGTACATTCCTGCAGAGAAGCAAAGAACCACTGCACTGGATTTCTATTTTCAGAAACAATTCTTTGTCTTTGTTGTTTACTTTCTGCTGAATATTTTGTGTTTCTGCGTAATCTGTAGGAGGCTGAATGGCATCTTTATTGCGTGCCATGTGCCAGGATGACCAGACAGAGCACGAGCACTCACACGCAGACTACTGCTGCATACTGAATACTCCTACACCCTCCTTCGCTTTTGCCATAGAATCTCTTTCAGAATATAAAATGTGAAAATATGGCATCCATCTTAGTTTGATCTGTTTAGCACTTACCAAAGGAAATCGGTGTCTGTGACCTGTCTGCCTTCGAGTCCTCATACCTCTGCGGGAAATCTGGGTCCCTAAGATGGTGACAAATGACAGACATGAAACTTTAATGGATTTGATATTGTACAATGCAGGTTACAGGATATTTTTTTCTGCTCCCTGACTTTGTGAGTAGGTTACATTTCCAATCCAACCTCATGGAAAATCATTGCTTCACTGTGACGGAATGAGATCTTTAGCTATTGTCTCATCAGAGAAACATTTTACATTCATGACTGCAAAGGTATTTGATTACAACTTAAATTACAAGTTGGCTTTTAAAGTTTTATCAAATTCCAAACCATAACAGTACACAAAGAATTCAATACTGACACTGGTATTCCACTACTGTTACATTCTCACTTGACAATGCAATAATTTTCTTGTGAGGAAATGGTATGTTATAAAGCAGGAAGTGACAAATGGTGTATTTATTGTAACTAAGCTTCCCTAATATTAAATCAGGAACATTTAATAGTAATAAAAATGTATGTTTGTTGTAATATCAAATATACACTTCCTAAAATGGCATTGGCCATGGCATTCTTTTGACATTATTGCAGCTCTGGGCAAAAATAAATGCACAACAATCTTTTTCGCCGCCGACTTTGTATTGATGAATATTTGTATTGATGACTGAGCCAGGTTAAGGTCAGGACTTGATGTGGTGGCTAATTCATGTGTGAAAATGATTCCTTATGCCCCCAGAACCACTTTTTCAAAATTTGAGCCCAATGAATCTTTACCCTGGAATATGCCTATGTCAACAGGGAAGAAAAAACCCACCTGAGGTGATATCCTGGTCATTCAGTACATTTAATCATCAGTCATCAGCTGACATTGTATTGCCAAATAACATTGCTGAACCTAGACCTGACGAACTTGAAGCAACCCAACATCATAAAACTGCCTCCAGAGGCTTGTACAGTGGCCACCACGCATGATGGGTGAATTACTTCATAGAAGGAGAACAGAGGAAGCCTTTATTTGTCCTGTAAACATTACAGTACAGTGAAATTATTTTTCTTCGCATATCCCAGATAGGAACTCATCATACCAATGACCCTTTTTCCATTGCTCTAAAGTTCATCGTTTTACTCCCTAGCAAACTGACGCCCTTAAGACTTTCTAACAAGTTGTTTTCTTATGGACACACAGCTGTTCAGTCCCAATCTTGCAAGTCATCTTTCCTTATGATGCAATTTCACCAAGTGTTTATGGATCGCGGTCATTCATGATTTCTTCCTGACCACATTTCTTTTCTCAGTTGATGGTTCAGCAGAATCCTTCCAGGTTTTAATAATGCATTGGACATTTCTTAACCAAATTCTAGTAGTTTCAACAATCTCCTTATTTGTTTTCTTTTCTTCCTGCAGGCCAATAATTTGACCCTTCTTTTCCGTGACCACAGTATAACCATCCTGACGTGTTTGTATAAGAAACGAGAGGCTACACATTGCATCGGTTAGGGTTAAAATAATTGTTGCCAACTGAAACATATTAATCATGCAGTAAATACCCAATCAAAAGCTCTTAAGCCTTATTTAAAATGCTTATTTAAATCCAAATAGTGACTTTTTGACCAGCATTGCACATCTAAAAGCACAAACAAAATTTGCCTTTGAAAATGCTGTTCTTTTGTTGTTGTGACTAAGGTATAATTTTGATGTCACTTATTTCACTTCAACAATTTTCAATAGAGACCTTAACCAATTAGGCCTCAGTTATATTATTTCATCAATTATTAGGGTATATTTGTGGAATATTGCCAAGCACCATAGACATTCAATTTTAATGAGTGATTCTGTAAATTACTGCAACAGCAATTCTCCTCATTGAACTATACTGCAGTGTGGCGAAGCAGCCTACAGCACACTCAGTAACTGCTGGATGTCTGGAAGGTGGTGTATTAATTGTTATAGTTTAGTAATTGTAAATGGTTTGTAATCATTCCTGAGCTGGGGTTAAAACAATATTTTATTAGAATAAATTGCATGGAAAAAAAGGAAACTTTTTTTATTCCAGACACACTGTAGATGTTTAGTGGTAGTGGGGAGGTGGGGGATTAAGGCTTGATAAAATTTTTGGTTATATTAATATATCCATATATTGCTTAGTAAATAAACATGTCTGTAACAATACTTAAAACATATCGCTCAATAAAAATAAAAAAAAACTAATGGTTTTTAATAACATTAGACCCCATCTCTTGCAATATAATGTAAAAAACCTCTATAAACTGTGTGTTTATTAAATATGTGCATCAACATATGGAAAATGTCATAGGGTGGCTTACATGTACACCACTGCTCACTTAATTTACAGCTTAGTAATGAGATAAACTACTTAACATGGATCCAGTTATGATGAATATACTGTATATCTGACTTAACATGCTTTAAGCTGTGAAATGTTTTAGTTATGTCATGGTTCAATTCCAGTGATGGCAAAAGAAATTCAGGAGAAAGAAAAAAAAAAAAAAAAAAAAAAAACATCCTCACCTCAGCTGGTATACCACAGGGACACGCCGTTGCTCTTTCGTGCCTACAGTCTCCACCGCCGAAGAGTCCAAACTAGCCGAGCCATTGCTGAGTCTGTCGCTGCTCTCGTATCCAGATTCCATTCGTTGGTATTTCCTCTGGTTTTCTTTTCTCAGTGTAAATTGGTTAACCGTGCCTTTAGTCCTTTCCTTGTCATGACTTTCTGATTCCAAGGAGCTTCTGCTACCCAGTTCATGTCGCTGCTCGTCCTCGTAGATAGTCATCAAGTTTTTAGGTTTTCCCTCTTCACGCGCCGGCCAACTGGACTCGCGCACGTAGGGCAGCCTCTTTGGTTGAGTTACGGTAGCGGGACGATGCTCGGTGTCGTTGCTTAGTATACTGTCTACATTGAGGACCTCACGCATGGGCTTCCAACCTCGGTCAGCACGTGCACGCGTTGCTCTCGACTCATTGCTACTGTCCGTATCGTAACCATTAGAGAAATTTGTTCTTGGGGATGGACTGCTGGCTGGAGGCCGAACCGGCATCCGAGGCTGAGAATGTGAACGTGGTGCATGAGCCACACGCCTGTTGGCGCGAGGAGAGCGCTCCGCCCGCGTCGGGCCCACGCCCTGACTTCTATACAGCCGAGACTCTGAAATTTTAAATCCATCTTCAGGAGGAGAGAGTGATCTGGAGTAGGACCTCTCGGAGACTGTGTCTGGGGAGAGAAAAATTACAAAAATGTAAACAATACTACACTGTTAACCATTTTCTACAGAAATGACTACATCTGTATGATCATTTGAGTACCTTTATTTAATGTTTTAATCACAAAACTGACAGTTCAAATGCAATCAAGTCAGGCAATCAAAATCTTAGTGTGTATGCGCATACTGTATGTACACATCTCTATAGTAGTGTTGGTCTGCTAGAGTAAGTAAAGTGTGTGCATGCTTGTATAGTTGACTGAGAAATCAGAACGAATGGAAGCCCCTATAAGGGTTGGCATCAGAATAATCAGGCATGACTGCATACCCCATATACTTCTAACAATACATGTCAATACAGATATACACACGTACACGTATCCAAGGTAAGCATCTCAATAAGGCAGACTGTAGTTAAGCACAGAAGTAAATGTACTAGTGACAGTTATGTGATATGAGAGTTAAGATGTCTTGGGATGCTGTATCCATCATGTGATAGGAAACTACAGGGCTTTTATTCTGGCTACAGTAGACACTTAGTTACATTTTGCTGACTATGCAGGGGGTGGTGTGGGGCACAAATGTGTATAGTACATGCATCAGATTTCAGACAAAAGAAAAATTAAACTAAAATTTTATGTTTTAATTTTAAGGCTTGAAAAGTGCTGACTCTCAAAATACCAAAGGAGCTCCTCGTTAAAATATTACTGCTGAAGGCAGCGTGTGTGCCCAGAATAGTGTGAATTCAAAATCCTGGTATTTATCAGACTTCAATTTATGACAAGTACACGCATTGTAAAAAAAACAAGCGAATTTCCAGGCCAGGGGTTAGTGTATTCGGGGATGGGAATACATTCCTGGCACTTAACCTGTATTTTTAAGCTTCTTATTACTTCTTTTCTCAGTTTTACCTATACTGCTCTATTCCTAGATGTTAATGGTGCTTCAGTGATTCATTCTCAGGGCTACTGATCAAAATTACTTTAATAAATTTAACATAGTGCTCATTAAAACTTCTACTTTAATGTTTTGTAATGTCACTGCATTTTACATGTTTTATTTTACAATAAAAGCTAGCATTAAGTAATTCCTTCAATAACTAGCAACATAATAGTAAAGACAAAAACTCATTAGTGTACAATTATTTAATGTGCGCATTAAAATCCAGAAAAGCAGTGGCTCATGTGTAAAGTCTTGCTTGGTTCATTTGTAGCTTAGCAATGGGATAAACTTCTAAATATAGATATAGTCATGACAAAATTATGTCTGTAATAAAATGCGTTTAGTTGTTAATGATCATACCCATTAAATTACCCTGTTACAATGAATCATTTGGGCCTGTTGGAAAAAAAAAATATGCTCAGGCCCACATAGTGAAAATGCACAGGACTATTCTTAACGCCATTATGAAAGCATTATTTATACAAGACAGAACTGGAATACTGGAATATTTCTATGGCCCAGATGACATCATTGCAGGCAGTACTATTCATCATTACATCACTGCGGGCAGTGCTATTCATCATTACATCATTGCCAGCAGTGCTATTCATCATTACATCATTATGGGCGGTGCTGGACTGCTACTGCTTTATCAAATTAATTTTTCTTTATACTTAAAATTTATGAATGCTGTTCAAGTCAAACTGGGACAAAATCTCCTGTAAATGACTATTTAAAACCAACATTTACAAAAGTCTTTAAGCACAGTACGATGACGAGACTCCTAACCACAATAAAAAAAATCTGAATGTACATCTGTGAGTGGCAATCCTGGCCGTGATGGCTTAGAGCCCATTGCAGCCAGTAAAAATTTAGTAAGTCAAACGACTGATTCACAAGTTGGCAACAAAAAGAGATGCATGTGTCTGTGAGAGCTGACCACCAACACTTGCACATTACGGGAACTCGCTGTACATTTTCTCTAATGTGTGCAGTTTTTTGGTGTTAAAAAAAAAACAGCGAGTGTGAGTTTGGATGTATGTGCATGTGTATGTGTGTGCTCAGGCTAACCTTTCTGTCTCGGTGTTTCTGGCCTCTGCTGTGATTTATCAGTGTCTTTCTTTATGATGTTAATGTTCCGAGCTTCTCTGGCTACTTCTCTGGAAAGCTCTCGCAAGAAGCCCCTTGGATCACTGCTTATTTTTACTGCAAATCAAAAACATGTTTTGGTTTCAAAAAAACAACCCAGCTTAACTTCATGGTCCAAAATGGCAATTATGATCATAACTGAGCAGTTGTTATACATTTCTTTCATTTACCAAGTTTAATTTATGTTTATTTAAGCTCGATGGGTTTGCTGTTCCTATGGGACAACCACAGGACTCATAAACGAACAGATTTTACTAGATTTATCGTTTATAATACATGTAAAGTCAAAGAAAACATGCCAAACAGACATATCCTCACAACTTGGATATCACGACCCATATGTGAGGGTGGCTGCTACATATAAACATACTTACATATTTATAATATGTTTGTCATCTTGTTTTATTGCTGCACTATTAACATCTTAAGCATATTCATTATCCTCCCCAATGTTTATGGATTGTCTAACACTGAACATTGCTTGAACACCAGGACTCTGCTAGCAGATTTTCACTAGACCCCTGAGGGTACTGGGAAAGCCTGGTGAGATTTAAAAAGGATCGATGTGTGTGAGTGCGTGTGCTACTTTTTGCTGCGTGTGAGAAAAACAAGTGAGGCATTGCAGGAATGAGGAGACTGTACAGAAAAAAAAAGAAATCCCACTGCTTTTAACGCCTCTCATACCAAACCAGTATTTTGAGAGAAGAAACAAGAGGAGAGTTTTTCAAATATTTTATATTTTAGGATGTTTGAGGGCATTTGGGAAAACATGCTGTGTGCTAAAAGGATGGGAGTGTTCAGAGCTTGATGAATCATTTGGGTTCAGCAGGAGAGCTACAACACTTGTACAGCTGGTCAAGCAGCATTTTTCCTCACACATACTGAAGCTGTACAAGATTTCAAAATATGTGTCATGCAAACATCGTGTGCCTTGTGGAGGAAACATATCCAACCCCCACCCTTCCTGGGTCACAGCTGCATCAAAGGTAAAGGGACATTTTCATGCACTGGGAATTCGGGAACACACTTGTGGGTTGTACAGTCATGAGCTTTCAGAAAAAATGTAAGAAAAATAACTAAGTACTAGTCAGAGTGAGGCAAGTTATGTATACCTAACATAGTATTGTGTAATATTACACTGCCTGGAAAGAAAAAGTCACACACTAAGATTTAATTCAATCACTTTTGGCTTTGATAACAAAGTTTAATTAAAACTGAAAGTAATTTCTCATGCTCCCTGAACAACTATTTCACAATTTGAGTCCTAGATATGCACGTGTCATTAGGGAGGAAAAACTCCACTGATTTGATAAACTGGTCATTCAGTACATTCAGGTCGTCAGCTGACTTCATCTTTATGCCGCATAACATTGCTGATTCTAGACCTGACCAACTGACAAATTTTAACATTATTTCTGATTAGTCTCGCTAAAAAGTGGTTTTCTTTTGGCCACACAGCTGTGTAGTCAGCTTTATCACATTGTTTGCAAATGGAAACAATCTTATTTTTACTATTAAACATAGTTTAACTATGGTTTTTACTGTTGATTTTTACTACCATATAACTGTTGATTTTTGCTGTTCGATTACTGATGATCATACAACTTCAAGTGATTTTCTTCCATGTTTTTTTTTTCTGACCACCGCACTATGCTTCCAGGTTTTGATAATGTATTGAAGGGTTCTTAATCTCAGTTACAGTACTTTCAGAATTATTTAGTTGTTTTCTTTGCTTGGTGCAGGCCAATAATTTAAATCTGAAATGGTGACTTTTTGTTCGACTAGGCAGTGAATAGTAAACCTCAACATTTTAATAAAGTAAATACTGTTCTCCTAAAGTCCTGAGACCCCATTATAACTCCAGCCTCATTTCCTAACCCAGTTGCTTAGCCTTGCTTTATTGCTTTCTGTTGCTCAGCCAGAACAGATACCCTCTACAGCTCGAGGTCAGAAAGAAAGAAAAAAGGTTAGTTGGAAGCTTGTGTTATTGGAATAATATTGACAATAATAGAGATGGCATAATCTGATTACATGGGTAATAAAAGAGGAATTTCTAATAATAAAAAGATGCTATCTTTCCTTCTCTTTTCTTTATTGCTTATTTCTCTTAATAGCTTTTGGGATGCCCACATTTCCTTAAGCCACCATTTCTACTAAAAACCTGAGTGCAAACAGATCCCTTCATCCGAGTTATTACAGACATAAAGAACATCATGGCACACCAGATATAGGAAAAAGAAGTATTTCGTATCTCATGTCAAGTCCACCCTTATAAAAACAGACCAAAAGATCAAGGGTGAAATCATGTATTCACCTTAAGCAAGATAACAGTCAACATTCGCCTCACCTCTCCGACAGAATGACTTTTTTTGCATTATTTTATACAGTGTCATTTTATACCTGGTCCTCTCCCGCCGCTGGTCTGGTTGGTGCCACGTTTAAACGCTGACAGAGGCTGGGTCTTCTGCTTTAAAGTACCATGACCTGATAACATAGCGCTCAGGTTTTCTCGAGTCAGTTCCAGCTTCTTACTGCTTGGCTGTGGGGTGCCTGTGTGTGTGTGTGTGTGTGTGTGTGTGTGTGTGTGTGTGTGTGTGTGTGTGTGTGTGTGTGTGTGTGTGTGTGTTCAAACAGTGAAAAAAGAAGGAAGAAATTAGAATACTAATAGTAATAACTGCATTCTAATTAATACCATATCCTAATTGTAATCAGGCATATTAATGACAATATTTCATTTTAAAAGTCAGACTGAACAAGTTTAATTGGAAATGCGCTGTGGTGCAGCAGTACATGACTAAGCAAGTTGTCGTTCAGGGAATGCAAGGTCGACAGATAGTTCATCTGCCAGTGAAAGTACCAAGAACACTAACAGCCCTCTGTCTGCTGTGTGCATCTGTTTTTAAAGAAGACACATGCTTTAAAATAAAACCAGAAACTTTATAGGCAGTGTGTGTCAATAAAGCGAAAAAAAGAAGAAAAAAAAAAAAAAAACTGTCAAATGCACACTGCAAATGTACTACATTTTGTATTACTTGGATATCTCAAGAGTTGAGAATTATACAAAGAACATGACGTCCATTTTTTTTCCATTTATTTAAATAAGCTTCACATGACACCAGAGAAATATTGTGTTTATAGGATCAGCACATGAGCTTAGATTAACTGCATTACTGTTTGTCCTTATTAAACCCTCCCACACACAGTCCGCCCGAATTAACCACCTGCCCATGACTCTATTCATTTATTAATTCTGAAGCTCAGCAGTTCATCATAGAAACCTATAGAACACGATCATCAGCCCCAACTGACGTGGCTGAATCAGCACTAATTAAAAGCTACTATCATCATCCCGCACCAGCTGAGCACAAACAGTGCAAGCTTTTCCAAAAGGGCAGCAAGCTGCTGGGTTACTTCGGGTCAGAGCAAAACATCAAAGCCTTGTTCCAGAACAACATTTCTACAAATTTTTGAATTCAAACATAAAAACATTTAAATTTTATAGATTGCTGTAATATACATAGAAAGATACCCATCAAATGTGGATCAAATGTGTTTATGATGCAGATACCCATCATGTTAACAATAGAGACTACTGCATGAGATATGATACTGTACCTGGTATTTCACCGTTAGCTGTGGGCTTGACATGGCTAGCAGAGCTGTCACTGCGAGGGACCTCCGCTCCCCTCACAGCGCTCCCCTCGGGGTCAGAGTAGAACAAGAGCAGCGGCTGGAAGTGTCCTCGGATGCATTTAGTAACCACGTCCTTCCATTTAGGGCCCACCTGGACACACCCAAACCCACCCATATTGACATTTATAACAAACTTGCTTATGCACTAAATCATTCCTTTATTCGTTCATTAAAGGTCTACACCCAAACACTACACTCCGTTCATGGTCGTCTTGGATTTAGATTCATCAGTCTGTCACAGGGCCTGACGCGCACACATGATCAATCTGCGATCAATCTGAACTCACCAATTCACCTGCTGGCATTTATGAAAGGTTGAAGGAAACCAGAGAACCCAGACTAAACCCTTAACATGTGAGACAGTAACACTACCCTCTGTATGCCCATTTCACCCTAAATCTTCTATCCTGTTTGTAAAACATTTGAGCAGGCTTGCCAAAGAAATGAGACGATCAGCTTTTGGAAGATGGAACCTTTATCATTATCATCTGGAAAGTGTGCCACACAGTTACCCCAATTTAATATTAGAAATAAAAGAGGTAGGGATGACAAGCTTTGCATTGGGTTATTGAGTGTGTGTCTATGTTTTAAATGGAAACCTTGGCAAACAGCATGAGAAGATATCAAGTGTCCCTAATGAGCTGGAGAAGCAGTGTGATCATACTGAAGAAGAAGAGTGATAGTATGCTAATCTAAGGGCGTTTTCACATTAGCCGTGATTGATTCGTGCCGTGCCCAGGAAGAATCGCTTCCCTCCCCACTGGCCAGCATTCACATTATTTTTGCTTTCTGTTCTCGGGTACACTTGCGTATTTACACTTTCCAATATACTGTAGCAGGTGGCAGTATGCACATACTTAGTTTGTGAGTTGCCATTAAACATAAGAGAAAAGGACAAGGAATTTTATTAACATTTTAAATATATGTCAAGAAAAATGTTCTTACTTTACCAGCTATGGCTGTGTAGGTGAGAGGATGGGATTGGCACGTGCTATGTGCACAGAGATTTTGGAGAAGACAGATAACAGTGATGACAGTGTGTCTAAACAGCAGTCTACTTCCATGCTCAAGTACAACTGACTTCGATATCTGATTCGATCCGTGCACGAGTTCACTGTACTGAGCCCTGAGACCACCTCTTCTCATGGACTTGGGCATGATTCCTGAGTCTGGTATGATTTTAAAATGAGCCAGACTTTAGGGTCAAGCGTAGGGTCGCAGCAAATGTGCTCTCCGAATCCAATACTGGCATTGCCGAACAATAAAAATATATATATAAAAATAAATTAAAGCACAAATGTTGTAGCAGTTAGACCTCCAGAGTTTTAGGAACACACACATGGCAAGACTAGAATACACACAGAGGCAAAAAAGCACTCAGACGCAATGAAACCGTGTACTTATTTAATTAGATATTGAACAACTTTCCTATTCTCTTGTTTAAAAAAATATATCCAGTGTTTGAACAAGCAGCAATATCCGATGGTGTGCGTGTGTGTGAGAAAGAGAGAGAGAGAGAGAGAGCGAAAGAGAGATGGGGTAATTTATCTTTTCTGGGGAGACGAGCACTCCCAGCCAGGCGAGCGCTGAAATGCACACACAGCACAAGCACTGCACTGCTGATAGATTGATAAAGCACTACGCATCCAGCCTACTCGGCTGTGCGTCTCAGCACACGCACATGTGCCACTCCCGTAAACGCATTATTAGTTAATGTTTATGGAAAATTGGTAATAAAAAATTCCAGCATGGAAGCAAGAGAAAGAACCAGTTTTGCATGTAACCTGTGTCAACGGGAAGTTCGGGTATACAGTTAAGGAAACTAAATCATTAAATCATTAATCAAATTCCTTTAAGGAAACTAAAAGGACCGGCTTTTTCATTCTGTTGTATGTAAATGACCCACGCACCTCTTTGACTGTGGCATCATCAAAAAAGAACCATTTGGAGGATTTGGTGTGGAAAGCAAAGGCACAGTAGTGTCTGCTTGTGTAGCAGATCATCCCAACCAGCTGCAGGTCACTCTTTTTGGCTTGTTCATCTGTGACATGGTAAAAAAGCTGGCGAAAGAGAAAAATAGAGAGGGGAGGAAATTAAGAAATTACTATAACTTCTTTATGGCTCTAACAGCTCATCTTTAAAAGCTGATCATGAAAAGTCTGTGCATAGCACTTGTACTATGGCTACTGATTCTTAATAAAAATATGAATGAAGCATAATTAAGTTGAGATACTGATTCTTAAACACTATTTTTTAAATAAATATCTTAACTTTTAATTATAAATTATTGGTTTTCTGTATTTTTTATTACAAATTTAATGGCACATTTGTTCTGTAATTGGCAAAATCCACAGCTAAACAGATTAATCGTATTAGTGCGTTATAGTGCATCCAAAAGTGCATTATATTATCCTACATTGAAAGGGAATCATCGATGGCAGCAAATGGTTAAATAAGTAGTTGGGGCAACATTTTCGTTCCAATGTTAATTGCAACATATAAGCCACTTGTGGAAAAAAAATACAAAACACCTTGATAAAACACTGTTTGTAATGCATCTCCGCCAAGCTTAGAAACAGACGGAGTATGCAGCTCTGCCTCATTCAGTCCATTCATTTAATACCTTTAGTCAGTCATTACATAAAATAACTGAGAATGGAATTTGCAATACATAATAATAATAAACATTTGTTTTGGTTACTATTTATGATTGTTTCAGATTTCTAATACAGTTTCTCATTTTAACTCAATAAGTTGGTCATTCTTGTTAAAAAAAAAATAGCCATTGTTTAGGCCCCTGGTCAATGTACATAAGTATAATGGTTCTGTGTTTTACAGTATGCAATGGAACAGGAAAAACCTGAGACTCACAAATTTAAACACAACTTTTGTGCAAGCCTTAAATCATACAAAACATACTCTTTAATACCAACAAGATTAAGTTCCTGCCTCCATTATGAAACTCCTAAGCCCTGTAAAATTAACATTGCACAAGACCAGGGTTACTTTTTCCTCCAGTCCAGGTTCCCCTTGTGCTGATTTGTATTGAATCGTCCTAAACAATGGCTCATAGCACAGCAGGGGAACAATTTTCCTGCATAACTGTCAGTGTCACATGAACAACGGGAGTATGAACTGCGGTCTTTGTAGTCACCCATGAGCTTCCTGAAAGACTACCACTGCGTGTTCAGATTCAGAGTACAGGGCGTTGGGAAAAATGTGCGCTTTCTTGCCCCCCAGCGAAAACATCTTGATAGGGGAACTCTTGCCATGAAAAGCAAAAAATTTAAGAACATAGGGCTGTGTCAAGCCTAGTAAGGAGCCTAGCCTTATAGCATTGTGCTACAATGAGCTAAAGAGCTGTGGCCTAATAGAGGAAAGGAGAGACATAGCAGATGACACCCACACACCAGATGACACAAACACACACCAGATGACCCTCCATCACAGAGGTCTGGTCATCAGTGTGGGCCAACTCCACCTACGAAGCTGTCGGACAACTTCAGCCTTATAAAGGGGAGAAAGACATATTTCTCACATATGCCTGGCAGCACTAAAATAAACACTCAAACCAGTCAGGCCTTTTTCTGAACTTCTATGATTGACCAAATCCCATTATAGCTATTTAATTAACACTCTTCTGACTGCACAGAGGCAGTGCTGTAGAGACATATACATTATAAAGAAGACAGACTTTACATTAAGAGACATACTTTTTATACTGCATGCTCAGTGGCAGACAGCCATGTCTTTTTTTTCAAGTATAATAAGGCTGGACTAATCTGCTGGCACAGCCAGGCACTGTGCAGAGTAAACATGAACTTTAGATTGCATTCAAAGCTCCTGTATTTGATCCCTAGATCAAACCAAAAGTAGTTTTTTTCTAAATCGGAGTGTGTTATTTCAGTATTACCCCTGAGAGGCTAAGGTGCGGTCTGAGAGATTTGATAACGTCCTCAGTCAGGTCCGACTGCTCCGAGTCCCACACGAAACCGATCGTGACGATTTCCGGGGAGTTCATCAACACCCGCCGGATCTTGATCACCTGACCGCACTTACTCTGGTGAGGGATACACACATTTAATGAGACAAAATGTACAGCTTAGTAATTAAACAATCCATTATTCTCTCAAGGCGTATATACAGTTTAAAAGTTTTGTTATACACCCTGTACAGCTAACACAGAACAAGAGAAATGAAAAGGAACGATAATGCATGATTAAGTATTTTATCAGATGATGAATTCCATTTCCTAATACTATTTCTATCATGTATGACAGGTCTGTGTATGAAGTAACCATCAAGCTTGGCCTAATGTCTATTTTAAAAATGCAGTGTAGTTGAATATTTTATAAACGTCATGTCATGTGTCAAGTCTCCTTTCTCAGCCGTGTTTTAAGTTGGAGGGCTTTAAGGCTCTGATAAATGCTGTAACGTGACTCGATATACAGGTTCAATGCCTTTCTACAATTATTGATAACGACAAATAAATAACTTTCTTGGAGAAATTATTAACAAAACCTTTCGTTTTGATTAACTTGCTTACAGCACAGCACTAATGATGCTAGCGACCGTAATTTGAAGGATAGGTTAATATTAATGTACCAATAGAGTTTCAAAGGATATGATCTCAGCCTAATAATGAGGAAGTCTTAAAAAAAAAAAAACAACCAAAAAAAATATGGTCTGACAAACATCCTTTAAAAAAAAAACTTAACGCCACATTTATGGAACTAGTATTAGGTCTGAGCGTACTATTAAAGTGGGGAAGCCTTCTGCTATTTTCAGAGGCTGAATGTGGTTAGCATGACGAGCTGCTTTATTTTGAACAATGAGGTAAAAAAGGGAAGAAATAGTAAGGGTATATAAGTAAAGCAAGTAAATAGTAAGGCTTACTGTATAGCAGACATTATGTAAGTGGTAACAGGAACTAAATGTTTCATGAATATTCCACAACATTATGTTTTACAATGCATCATTCATTTATTTATGTGTGTTTATATATACAGAGCATTCATTACATTTTTGTTCATGTAAAGCCTGCTCCACACAAGAGGACACCTACTGGACATTCGCGTAGGTCTCCGATGGTGCTGGCTGCCTGGAGCAATTCACCAAACATGTCAGAACGGAGCTTTTCTTCTTTCCTCTCAAGGAACTGTTGGCTAAATAGTGAAAGAGTGAGGGGAGAGAGAGACACAGAGAGATGGCTAAATGCTTCTTGCAACGAAAGGAAAATTATGTGAACATAACACCGTAAGGAAATAACTGCATTTTGTCAAGGTGGTCGTACCGCTCCTGCTGTTATCCGTCCTTATACATTTGCTGTACCAAATTTCTATATTTAATATATTACTAGGCAATTCTATTCTTATTTAAATTTCTGTACATTATACTTCTATTGTTAGATTTTCCTGTTGTTTAATCCTAAGTGTAAATGTTCCTTTAAGGTAAACTTTATTTTTACCTTATCGTAGTATTATTTTAGTGTTTATTAGATTTATTTTGGGTTTTTTTTCCTCTCAATGCAGTCAGGAAAAAGTATTCCACTGCATGCTGTACAGTTTTGTGTGTGTGTGGTGTGTGTGTGTGTATGAGGAATAAAAGATGAAATTTAAAAATAGCTTTAACAAACTATGGGTGAACATCAATCATTATGACAGTCATCTTTATTATACGTCAGATGCGAACATTTAAAAGCTGTTTGACGCTTTTAAAAGAGTACAAAGTACAAATGTTGGATTCCATGCAGAAGAGAATTTTATCTTACCAAAGAGCTGTAGTTGAAACATAGTTCACTAACTGAGTGAAGGGCAGGGGGTCAGAAGAGGCTCCGCAGCTTTTGCATACAGCCTGCCAAACACACACGAACACACACACTTAGCTAGGTGCCACCTGGCAACTGCTAAATACTAATTACTTCTGCAGCCATGTCATTATACTGTAGGAGGGGACTTAGTTATTTGGGTAAGATTAAATTGGGTTCTTTGCCAAGCACTTTCTACGCTATAAACACAAACACTGCATGTTGGAAACAGCATGAATATCGGCTTTTGCAAATCAGAAAATACTAATCTATAGTAAGACTAGCAACAACAAAATAAATAAATAAACAAATAAAGCTAGAAGGAAATGAACCCTCAGCCATTATGTAAGCCTCGTTAATGAATACCTGCTCGTATAGAGTCATGGCAAACTTCTGGTGTGTGATGCAGTGTTTGGACGTACAGGCATCTGTATCAACATCAGGAACAATATGGAGGTGGATCCTCTCTAGAATGTTCTCCTTTAGACACAATAATAAAGTGAAAAACACTTCAGAAATACAAATTAATATGATACAATTAAATAACAAGAAAAACAACCAATTGTTATTTTAGGACATGAAGATCGGCTGTTCTTGCAAGAACTTATCAAGCTTAGAAAGAAATAAAAATCAGAGAGGACCATGGAATACGAAGGTGTGCACTGTATGGTATATGCATATAGAGAGGGGGGAAAAAAGAAAACAATAAAAAAAAAACTAAGTATTGTCCAGTTTCTATTAATTATTTGTAACCATTTATGGCAAGATGAGAAAATCCATTGATTGTCAGATTCCCAAAATTCTGGCACAGCAACAAACAAAGTATAAGTGGTGTTTTGGCAAAAACAGCTTTCCCTATAACACAAGTTAAGAATGGACTTCAAGAATTGGATTGGATCAAAAATGACTACATTTACGTGTTAATTTAACCTGAAAAAAAAAAAAATCCTACTGGGTAAGGAGGCAGTGTACCACACATAGTGGTGAAACAGTTAATCAGCATAAAAATGTCTAAAACTTTGCTTGTAAAGTGTGAATTTCTTACATGGTTAATTTTTGATACTGTTGTTAAACAGCTACACGTTAACAAAATGCTACTAAAGATTGAATTTGACTTGTAATTGAGATACATGCAAAAAGAAACACGGTTAACAATGGTTCACACATTACAGAAAAATTTGCCTTTTCAGGACTATGAAGGGCGTTCAAGTCAAACCAGGACTTGTGATAAAATTTAACGGCCACTGACATTTACAGAAGATTTCAAGCGCAGTACAGCAGTACAGCGATGAGACGCAACAGCTGCAGTAAAACAGTTGAATGTTGTAAATGTTTTTGAATGATGATCACGACTGAGATGGCCACTGCAGTCGTTCCCGTTAACATTCATGAGTAGAAGGCCTGATCCATAAAAATCAACGAATAACTTTTTAC
Source organism: Clarias gariepinus (assembly GCF_024256425.1). NCBI lineage: Eukaryota > Metazoa > Chordata > Actinopteri > Siluriformes > Clariidae > Clarias > Clarias gariepinus. Next base: position 32,983,141 of record NC_071100.1, read on the forward strand.
CAACTTGCAGATGAAACACATTTGTCTGCGAGAACCATACACACACCCAGTCACAAACACCAATTGCATGTTACAGGAACTCGACTGAGCATTACTGCTACATCCCGTACGGTCCTGATCTCACACCAAGTCGTTTCCAGATGTTTGTGCCATTAAAAAAAGTTTTTGGTGAGCCACAGTTTCAGACGTGAAGCAGGCAGTCCGATCATCTGGTATACTGACAAAATGTTCTACCTCGGCGGTATTCAAGCACTAGTGAAACATTGGAGTAAGTGCATTAGTGTAGCAGGAGATTTTATAGAGAAATAATGATAGAACACAGTCATGAGAGTAAAACTTATTCTGCACCATCAAAAGTCCCAGTCTGACTTGAACATCCTGCATATATAAAATAATAGTTAGACATACTCATAGGCCAAAAGTTTATCAGGTGATGAGCCAGGGAAAAAAAAACCTAACAAAAAATTATTATTAAACATTTCACCCAATGAAATAAAACAAGATCCGAATCGTGCACTTTGTTAATGATTGAAAGAGTTGAACTAGTTTTAGTAAAACACAGAAACACACAAAACTCCTGAGACTATGTAAACCATGCATTTTTGTTGCCTGTAATTACCTACAGTAGGTGCACAGTAAACAAAAGCTTGTCCAAGTGTATTATTATCTACCCATACACCCTCACTTTTTCAGGAAACATAGCCATGCCCTTTATAATGCTGGTGGTCGGGGTATGGATGTTTATGCATAAACGGAGAAATTTACAATGACACTAGACAACAAAGACGCTATTCCTAACAGTGGGTAAAAGACCAATGTTGTCAGAATTTGCCGACTTGGATACTGGTTAGTTTGCATCTAACTGAAGCCCTGATAGAAAGACTATTGAGTTCCTTTTTGTATGGCAGTCCTGGAAATGGATGAGTACAAGGCTAATGACCTACTCCGTACAGCCCTGTTAAAGAAATGATGATTACAGGTCCCCTAGGTAAGCAGGTTTACTGTAATTATGCTGCTTGAGAAAAATCCTATACAGGTTTATGAGGGGACAATACGTACTTCAATCCCTTGGGTATGGAGACTGAATCTGAAAGCCTGTAGAGCCGGGAACAATGATGTAATACAGTGTACAGAGACTACTCTCTAATACCTTAATTTGTAAAAAAAAAATAATAATAATGAAAAACTCATCTTATTCTGTCCTTAGCCTTTCTAAAATAGACAAAGATCTACCAAAAATATGGTCTACATATGGAAACAGACACAGGGTTGAGTCAAAAATTATCCGGTTATTACGACTTTTGTTGGATCAGTGCTTTCTGTTCAAGGCTATTGTCTCCACAGTCACTGTTGTGCAGGTGTTAATGTGTTACATCAGTTCATTTGTAACTGTGGTGCAAGCAAAAATTGATGCCCCACTTGTGATTTGCACGGAAGAAGAGCAGCGCGCTGTGTTTTGTTTTTTGAGGGTGTGCTGAAACAACTCACAAAAAGAGCTAAACAGAAGCATTTGGATATCTGCAGACAAAATTTGGACAGGTCCTCTAAGGAAGGTGAAAGTTTCTTAAAGAGCATCATTACTGGTTTTGGGAGACATGGATTTATAACTACGAGCCTGAGAGTATGGAACGGGAACATCCTCAATGGCTGACCAAATAAAAAGTTCAAAAGTCAACCATCACATGCTTACAGTCTGGGATTCTCAAGGACTAGTATTGAAACATAAAATATGGAAAAAGTTTAACAAAAGACAGTTTTCGTTACAGTAAGACGCTTATTGAGGAGCTAATGCCTAAACTAGTCCTGATCTTACTCCATCAAACCTTCGCCTGTTCAGTCCTGAAAGCAACCCTACGAGGACGAAAATTCACTTCTGATGAAGAAGTGAGAAGACAGCGGTGCATTCAGGCCACGCTGCTCAACCCACATCATTTTTAATGAGGGAATACAAAAGCTCATTGACAGAGAGGCAAAGTGTATTGAAAGGCTAGGATATTACTGTATGTCAAAAAATTATGTTTTTGTCTTTTCTAAAAGTTAATTAATATAAATTCTACAGCAAGATTGTAGATCATTTTTGACTCAACCTCTCAAAAGCTTGTTGCATAGCTCTGTGTGTATTATAGGGGTAGAAGTTTATCAAAATGTGTGCCGTAATGATCCTTTTCCCCTTTCTCTCTCTCTCTTTCACAAACTTACAAAGCATTCTGCAGCATCGTCCATAAAGCCTAACTGGAAACGTTGCTCGTCCTTAAAAGTCTCTGCCAGGGCAATGCGCAGGTTGTCTGAAGGTAGCGCTCGCTCTCTGCTGTCCTGAAACTGTGAGAATATCCCCTATAAAAAAATTTAAATAAATTAAAAAAACACTTTTGTACAAGTACCATCTAATGTTAAAATCATTTACACAAAGAGGCTGTTGTGCCTTAAAGAAAGTACCTTCAATGCACAGAAGATGCAGGCTTCCCCTAAGCAGTAATGTTTGGGAAGTTGCCGTAGACTCCGCCTAAATATGTCGAGCTGCCACAGCACCTATGCAAAATGTTTTTGTGAGTTGTTCTTGTGAGTACTAGGAGTTATTAAGCCCACACAATGCTAAAGTATTTATTTAGAGTCTTTATATAGCTGGTGTGACCCTGCACAACACCTGGACATCTAATAATGTTAAAAAGAGAGACACTAAAACCATAAAACATTATCTAAATCAATGTATACACAATACACACAGACACTCTTCAAGTTGGTCCACCCCTGAGTCACCTCTATCAACTAAAATATTTAAATATTCAAATTTTATTAAAAACAAATACATGGTGACATTTCTCTTTGCTTTGCTCATAAAGGTTCGCTGTGAGTCTGCTCAAAACATTCCACAAAATATCCTATATTTATCTTAAAAGCACCAAAATTATTAAATTTTTCCCCTTTCAGGTCACTCCTACTTGCATGTCTCATTCTGAAAGGGATGAATCATACCCCGAGTAAATGCACATGACAATACGATGAAGGAGTGGGGAAAAAAAAAAAAGGAAGTGATGCAAGAGACGGTCAGTCTCAGTGCCCATAAACCCACACTTCGCCCTCTAGTAACAAGTAGACAGATTGGGAGCATGACTAAGTGACCATCTGACTCAGCTTTGGGGGATTTAGGGTGGGAGTCAAGAAGGATTAAATATTTGTCTGTCGAAACCAAGATGTACATTCCCGATGGAGATGTTGCAATAAAACAACAAACCGGAGGTCTGAGATGAAAACATGCCACATACCTGCACTGCGCTGTTCAGGAAGCAGCTGTTCTGTCCCGGCTCATTGAGAAGTCCTTTGGTAGGAGCCAGGGACAGCATAGACCCAGGCTGGTAGCCCCTGCCGAGATTGCCCCCTGGTTTCCTGAAGAACTTTACCCATGCCATTTGATTGCAGGAGGGAAATGTGCCTTCCAGCCAAGAGGGATTCTTATTGATGAAGGTCTGGAGTTAGGTCCTTGAACTGGATGAGCCTCTTCGGTATGAGGCTATGTAATTCCACAAGCAGAAGTGTTGTCGAACATCAGAGTAGAGTATTTTGCAACTGCGAAGTTGCTGCAAGGTTAATGTCTGCTAAGAGTCTTTAAAAGTTGATCTCCGAGGTTACATCAATCAGTCGAATGACCAGTTTCCTTACCAGAAAATGGTAAATATTTGCTTAAGTATTTTAATGGTTCGTTCATTCCCTCTCTGAAGTGTATCCAGACTCTTAACACCATTTAGCAGCTTGTACAGATAGTCATCCATATCCTAGGTGTTGCTCCATGTGTACGTTAGTAATGGGTCGTGTAAAAACCAACCTGGGAGAAAGAAAAAAATGCAGAGTTTATTTCTGATATTTTTTTATTAAAAAAAATAAAAAAGCTATTTTTTTGTCGGAAGACCGTAGACATCCACAGCAGGCATACCGACCACCAGCAGCATTTTTTAAACCAGCCTTATCACTTTATTTATAAGATAACTAATGGAACTCCTCTGAAATAACTCCTTAAATATAACTCATAATTCATTTGTTCATTCATTCATTCATTCATGTCCTACACCGCTTATCCTAAATACAGGTTTCACAAACTCAGACGTGCACACAGACCTGAGGTGGGAATCGAACCCTTGACCCTAAAGGTCTGTGGAAACCTTTACACCACCTTTAACATTTCTCTGAAAAGTTCTAACATGCCTTTGATTAAATCATTTTTAAACCCATTCTTTAATTATTTTCTTGTACTTTACTTTACAGTTAGTCAGTTCCGTGTTCTCCCCATGTCTGTGTGGATTTCTTTCTGCTTTCTCCAATTTCCTCCCAGTTGGTGGATCACCCCTAAGGGTGAATGAGTGTGTAAATGTATGTATACTGTCCTGTGATGAATCGGCAACATCCCCCACCAATACAGGGTGTGTTCCCTATATTGCCAGCAACCCAGAGGACAATAATGCCCTTACTGAAGATTAATGAAAGAATAAAATCACCAATTCCAATTACTGTAGCACCTTTTCTCCCCCCCCCCCCTCCCATCTCTGCACAAGCATAGCTCTATGATTAATTTATTTGAAATAACCTCTGCAAAATGAGTCATTTCGATTAATTCCTTCCAGTTCAAATTCATATAAAATTTTCAGTTTTATGAAGTGATGCGGCAGAGGTGTGTAACAAGTGTTTCTCTTAAAACAGCTTCATAATTTCTTTCTCTTATAATATCATTGTTGTAGGATGTCTTGTATTCCAGTTAGGCCTCCTGTTCACTCAGCCAGGTGCCGGGCACTCTCACTGACTACTGTATTCAATAATTATAATTTGTAAAAAAGCTGTTACAATTTTTCAATCTACTCCAAGTAAACAGATGTTTCTCCGTTATGCTTTCTAGAAAGATCCACAGACTGATAGGAAAATATTTTAGTTTGGCTTTCCGTCTAAGTGAAGAACTGATGTCTGGTAGTTTATATGAACTTGCCAAACCATTTGCCTCACAGCACATTTTGGTAAGACATGTGTACCCTTATAAGCTATCCCTTAAACTATGAAGGATAAACAGTCCTCTGTAGCATAGCAGCACTCCTCTTTTTATCCACACAAACCATCTGCACTTCCTGGTTTGTGGTTATAAGCCTTGGTTAATACTGTGGAATGAATGTCTGCTCAGTTTCAATGTTGGAGCAGTTTTTTATTTGGTGTAAAACTTGCCAAAAATTAAAAACAATTTATAACTCTCTCTCTGGTTTGGGGCATTTTTTTTTTTTTTCAAACAATGGAAAAAGACAATGTGTTCTGGCTTTCAGTTCCATCATATGTCAAGGGTCCTTGTACTAAATGATAATCAAATTACTATAATGGTTAGATCTTGTCTCTATTGAGACTGAGAGTGTGACTGGCATCAGGTAGAGTGGCTCATCAGTTACTCATACTAAACCTAAAAAGAAATGATGCTAACAAGCACATGACAGAAGATCAGCATAATCTGGATGTATGACGTCATTTAAAGCAAACTTTGCTCTGTAAAAAACTCAAGAGGATCAACAAAAGCATTAAACTTTATAAACCATCCCTAACATAAAACTCATCATGAGTTCATTGGCAGCAGGATGTGACAGCGAGGTAACCAAAAAAATCTTGTAAAAAAAAAATAAAAAAAATCTGGGTGAATTAAATGAAGAGATTACCCTGAAAGTTGTTCTTATCTGGCAGCAGGTATTGATCTGTACCGAAGCATTTTCTTTCTAAATGAAACAAAACCTGCTCCTACAACCATACTTGATTCAAGGTAACTAATGAAGTTGGATAACTCACTACATTTAAGATAAACTTTAGCTGAAGTGCCTCAACAGAAAAGTGTGTGCTTTTTATAGCTACTTTTAAACTATGAAAATGCAAGCAGAACCAGAAAAAGGTTTAAGGACATCTTTGTTTTTGTTTTTAATACCTATTATTAATAACTTAAATACTTTTACTTATATAAACTAATAATTTAGTAATTAACACTAAGCAGGTAACTCATAGTTTGGATGTTATGGTTATTTTTTTTTTTTTTTTTCAAGTGCCAAAGTACCAATCAAAATCAGTTTAAAATAGATGCAATTCCGTCACACTTCACACAAAACCCCTCATTTACCAACCAGTTCAGCAACATGATTGTCATTGAATCTTCAAAGCCTTCCCGAAAGGCATGAGGGAAAGCCTGCAGTTTCACCAGCCATGTTCTTCACCAGACTAAGTTTCAAATGTTCTCAACTCAACAAACAAGAAGTGATAAACATCACCAAAAAAAGAGGGAAAAAAAACTCTTAACTATGAGGCTTGGAGGCCCTCTGCAAGTTTGTAAGATGGCCTCTGCCTGCCATAGCAACAGCATTCCAGATGATCGCTTAAGCCTCGGGGTGCTAAAGTGCTTTTGCTTTTACCGTAGGTTAAAAACTGGTGCATCTCTGCATTAAACAGTAAGCTCTTGCAATAAACAGGGGTTTCGTTTAAAACGTACAAGCCAACAATTAAATTCATACAGCTGTTAGGTACTACCAAGGCAACCACTAAATCACCACAAAAACACATTGACTGTGTCCACATGTTTTCATGGTGAAAAAAAGACCAACCCAACAAATGTCTGGAGAAATGTCCGTGATGAGGGTTTGACCAGGCAAGCTCAATGAACATTACTTAATAGAATTTCCAATCTACTCTTTTTCATTTTATTTTATTTTATTATTATTTTTTTTTAAATCAGCCATCAGTGGCAGCACGGTGTGCTTTATTTGCATCATTTAGCAGCAATTATGCATAGACTACAGGTAAAGTAAAAGCATTTTTTATTGATAGACATGCATGCTTGCCAAACACACTCTGGCTTGTGTAACAATCGGCCACACATTATCCACAAACTATTGTTGACTCTCTTGCTGTGTTTACAAATTAGTCATTAAAAGTTAAAATTATTTATATATAAAAAAAAAAAAAGTGTTTTTTCTCTTTGCCTGAAACTCAAGTCAATTGGTAAGCTATCACATTTGGATTATGCCTTTCTTAACCCAATATCAAACAGTTTAGCAACTATAATTGTTAAAGGAGTAAGTCAATAAACACTGTACTCAGTCATTTCTATGGGAACAAGGCTCCAGAGAGAAAATTATAGCTGCTACCATGAGATGATGACGATTCACAATGAGTACTAGAGTACAGCTCACACATTGTACTTTCAGCATGATATCATCCTGGGCACTAAAGAAAAATATAAAAGATAATTTTAAAAAATGATCTCATTAAAACAGCTAAAGATTCCACAACATTGGTGGTGAAGGTCTGGTCTAAAGTCAGCGAGGATTCTATATTAGGATTGATAGTCTAAATGCCAGTTTTATCTCTCCTACACACAAGGGTGTGCCTTTTTCTGAGACAGATTCAGACCAATCGTCCTCCTACACCTTATGCAACATGTGCAATACTTTTAAATAAGACACAGTCGATGTGAGAGTATTACCTCATTTTATTCCAAGCTGCCCAGGTTTTTGAATGTACCACATGTATGGTTATTATTGCCTCTGTTGACCCACTAGATGAGATGAGGTCACCGTATCAGGCCTGGTTTAAACCAAACAACTCTGCCCTCGCCCTTCCTACAGAGGGCAAGTCTGCATGCGAGATGACTTCCTGAAGTTTACTCATTAAGCCTTTTGATCATTTAACTGAGGATTTCCACTGCTCAGGAAAAGCATGTCAGTAAATGACAAATAAAAAATTTTATGCAAAATGTTATTTTATTATTGTGTTGAAATCTTTACGTCACATAAGATTACCCTAGATAAGCACAGCTGTAAAACATAATGTAAAACGTGTTATGTAAACACAATGTTTACATAACATTAACCAATTATCATTGATTATCAAATATATAGATCGTGGTGAAAGGATCATGGGCACCCAAGGCTCATGTATGCCTCTGGGGATCGTATGCGGCATAACTCGCCACACTAGAGAGGCCCCAGCAAACCCTGTGCACCATACCCTGCCATACACGGGGCCAAGCAGACAAATAAACAGCGGCCAACATCCTAGTGTCAGACACCACAGCACATCCCCAGAGGTACTGTGGAGTCAAGCCCTGAGGGGGCTGCCCAGGTGGCACAAGGAGAACCTACACAATATTGGGCTTAATGTTTCGCAATGTAATGTTATGGCTGATTGGTGTATAGTTTCTAAAGGGCAGAATAAGTTGACCTTCTCAGGACTTTTTCTACCTTAGTGGATGTTAAAAAACAAAACAAGTGATACTATGTTTTGGGATGTTACTTTTTAAAGTAACTGATAACATTACAAAATTACTGTCTTTAAAAAGTAATCAGTTACATTACTGCATTACTTTTTGAGAAAAAAAAAGTAACTAGTTAGAGTACTTTTCCGTTGCAGAAAATTCTCCTGTGTGATTCCCCATACATGCCCCTATCTCACCTACGCGGTTTCGCACGGTGGCCGTGAGTATGGTTCATCGTGATTTACCGCGAGTTTGGGTGCTGTGTTTAGATTTCCATCTTTCCGTGCGCCAGTCCTCACAAAATCAAACCCCATAGGTGAGATAGGGGTATAACAACAGAGCTGGCCGGGTTATCGGGGCAGGGCTTGTAGGAGGACGACCACACACACACACACACACACAATGACTGCTGTCCGGCTCGCAGATTGCATAAATTGTCTGAATAACAGATTTAATTTTTAAAAAAGTAACTAAATAACCGAGTACTTAAATGGCGGACCTAATGCGTTACATTACTCATTACATCAAAATAAGTAACTCAAGTACTTTAACTTTGTAACGTGTTACACCCAACACTGGTGATAAATGAAACACATGCAAACTCTTCTGTATCTCTGCCAGTCATTTTTCCTGGCCTGGATTGCAAGTAAAACACGAGTATTTCCAGGGAACAATGACTGTGTGGCAGAAGTACACTCTGCAAGGGATGAGAGTCCATCACAGGGCACCATGCTCCATGCAGTCATTCCTTGGGGCAATGTAGGAAAATAATCCATCTAGTGGTATAGTAAACCAGGAAATAGAAGAACATGGAAGAAACTCACAGACATGGGGGGGGGGGGGGGGGGGTACATCCAAAGAAACATCATACAGTACAGACAGTTAAATTTTGTAATGAGAAAGTGACCTGACTAACTGGTGCATGTAAATCAATTCACCAATACACCAACATTAGCCGAATTTATTAACATGATGAAAGTGAAATAAAAAAGAAATTAAGGAAAGGGAAAATGAACATGCAAGTAAAAACAACTAATTAATAACCTAGATAATGTAAGAAATGTAATTAAATACCAATCTGTACACCAAGTTCTGCAAAGGCCATTTTGCATCTATTCTAAAAAACTGAACAGCATCACAAAAACAATGTGGCAGTCTCCATGTTTTTTTTTGTCAAGCAAGTGTTGAGCAAACCTTAGAAATTAGAGTCTTATGGAATTCACACAGATCATAAATAACACACATCTAGGTCATGAAAGTAAAAAGTCTAAGACAATAGATGGACTAAATTGGTTAAATAAAATAAACAAATAATGATGAAAAGACAATGCACAATGGCTTTCACATTTAAAAGACCAATAAGACAGGAATGTAAAAAATTTAGGAAGCAGTGCACTATTGTGGAACGAGCCAAGAGACAAACTGCTGATCTCTGAAAAAATATCCCTTTGCTATTCACAAACACCAATTTCTGATGCAGTCGAGCAAAAAGACATCCAGCCCTTGTACGAGTGTGTGTGTAGGGGCGAAATGTGACACGCTCCTGAAACTCTGAAACAACACTGAAGGAGCGGCTGGACTCCCTACAGACAAGAGCGAGACGTATTGGTTTCCAGCAACAATGCAGTGGCCGTTTCCTGTGTGGGCTTCCTGTAGGCTGTGTGCCGTGTTCCAGCATGCAGTAAGCACTTTGAGTCCTGAGAGATTGTACAGGTAGTGCCTTCACACACACACACACACACCCACCCCCCAAGACCAACATTTTGGTCACACCAGGCTTGGGAACAGTACATGGAACAACAACCCAGAGGCTTTTTCCTATAGCACTTCCGAGAGGTAGAATATTGTCCCCTAAACGTGGCAAGCCACTTCCTAAACACGCTCTCACTTCCATGTAGCTGGATAATAAACACCAATGCCACAATGGCAGAATACTGCCAGCTTTCCTTTCCATTTACTTTCTATGTGATTAATAGGCTTACTTGAACAGAGATTAAACATTTATTCAGCTTTGCTTTTATGACTTCCCATACAAGAATTCAAACTTCTTTTACAGGAAACTATTATGCATTGTTTATTCTTTTCTTTATTTCAGTTTAAAAACTGCCTTCATCGTCATAAACACAGTCTTTCGGCCCTTGTTTCTCAACGTCACTAGACTTTTAATCCTTCTGTGCAATAATTTCGATCCCCAGCCTTCCTGCACTGCTTTATGTAAACTGACTAGCAATTTTCACAATTCCAAGGAGAAAAGTGAGTGCGGAGGTACTGCTTGATATGTCATGTGTTTAATGAGGCAACAACAGGAAAACCATTGCTAATCTTAGGGCCGATCTCAGCGGCAGGGCAAACAGCCGGTTTTTCAGCATGCTTGTGTGTTCTTCTTGACTGTCGACAGGTAAACATGCTAAAGAGCTGGCCGTGTGACAGGGTAACATGCCAAAGTTGCGGTACAATAAACCTATACTTTCCTTTAACTCGAACCGAGTCTTCTTTGTGACAAAAGTAATACAGGCCCAAGATGCAATTGTGCCTAATAATTTGATCTAAATATCTAAAAAGCTCCAAAAACCATAGGAAGAAAAGAGAATTTGTGCAAACAAATCATTTGCAGTGTTTACAGCATGTATGAAACATTATGTATGACAATATTATTTAAACACAAAATATAAATGAATGCTGCTTATATTTCGGCTGTAAAAAGATGTGTATCATCAGTTAAATATGTGACTTGATTAAAACACAGCTGCTTTCTCAGAAAAGCCCCTTTTGTACAGTATTTATAAACTCTGCATAGTTTAATGCAGGATTCATTTTCTTATGAATTGTTTTGCTGATTTTCTCAGGATTTAAGTAGTACTGTATACTTGTCTGGTACTTTGGAGTCGGTAAAACCCAAACCTGAGATAATCCTCTCACACCATCGCAGTACTGATTCTGCAAATTAACTTATAAATTGCAGATCTAAACAACATTTAAGACTGAGAGGTAAGGTCACTACTGAGGGCTAATATAAAACTAGAGAAGTAAACAAACGCAGGTCGTTTCGAAATTCCTTGAGTGCTGTTGTACAGCTGACGATGGTATCGATGGGAGTTTCACTGAATTATTGTGCAAAAAGTACACCTTGTTCCCAAAATGACGCCCAGCTCTTACACCACGGAGAGAAGAAAACACATACTTGACGAAATATTAAAAGCGCAACACTGTATGCGAATATTTTAGTGATTTGTCAGGGTTCATTCGTTTGTTTGTTTTCTTTTTTTTTTTTTTTACACGTTTGTTGACATGAAGCTACGCACGCTGTAAAGCCTTCTTACTAACGGGGAATTTAACTTTCGCATAATACTAATAAATTATCATTTGAATTACTAACAATAATGATACTGAACCAAAATTATTACTTTAAAATACAATGTGTCGTGTTTTACGTCACAGTGAGAACGAATTCGACAAAAGTACAAGCGACGAAACCTGCTCACCTGAATCAGGTAAGCACTTCCGGCTACGTCACATGCGCAGCGAGAGACATGAAAATGGCGAGGAAGGAAAGTTTGCTCAAAAGACAAGCGAATCTAAATGACAGCGTATATTACTCACCATAAGGACGACTTTCCGGGATAATTTCGTTTCTCCTAGATAGACTTGAATTCAAGCGAATATTCCCAAATATCACCACTGTATTCTCGGCGTCAGCAGGCGAAGTGTGAAAGCCGGAAGAGAGGAGAACTTAAAGAAGTTGTCACTTGAAGTAAAATAACAGGATTACTGACAAGCAGAACAATCGCTTTTTGTTTTAAAGTAGTGTCGCCTCAGCCCTATCGCCTTATAACTCTGCATTTCAGTGGCATAGCGCGTCCCGACAGGAGTGCAGCTCCCTCTGTGGTGAGTGTTTGTGTGCAGAGCGGTAGTGAGCCGGAGTCGACTCTCTGCACAGCCACCTGAAATTCAGGAATAGTGATGTTTCCAGGGTTGAGCTGAAGCCCCACCCCTCTCTGTATACAGCGGTGCCGTAAAGCCCCGCCTCTTTATAAAAACTCGCACGTAATCCCCGCCCTCAATATGTAGTTTTGTACTGAAGCCCCGCCCTGTCTGCAGCCCTGGGCGGAAACCACGCCCCTGTATCCACAGCGCCCGGGCTGAAGTTTCGACACTCATACAGCGCCTTGATCTCCGCAGTCTCGCAGGAAGCCGCTGCTGTACTACGGCACAAGGGAGAACTTGTGTCTTTATGCACATTTCTATCTAACCAAGGTGTGCTTATTTCCAGCGTCAGTGACTTCTGCCAATTATCGATGGACGAGAAAGATGTAAAGATTTAAGATGTAAAAAGAAGAAATGTTGCCATGGGGACAACACACTTATATGTCTTTAAGTATGAGTATAAATGATAAGAATGAGCCACTAAGCCACTGTACCGACCTGACTAATATTGTATCTGGTATCAGGTGCCAGTCACAGATCCTCAAAGTCTTCTAAGTTTGAGTCTCCATGTGTCTCACTCAAGTGGATTGAGATCTGAACAAGGCCATTAGGGAATACCATTGCCACCAAGATGTGTACTTGGTTTGCAACAATCTGTAGGTAGGTACTATCGTTCAAGTAACATTCACATGAATTGCAAAATTCAGATTTCTCAGCAAATCATTGACTAGAGCATCACATTGCTTTTGCCATCTTGGCTTCTGGGTGGCATCTGGATGCCATCTTTTTCTCAGGTAAACGATGCACATGCACCTGGCTGTCCACATGATGAAGTTCACATAAAAGAATGCATGACACCAGGTCCAGATGTGATGCTCACATGCCAAGTGAAGGTGCTTGCAATGGTGGAATGATCATTCTGACTGCTCTGCAGCAACACAGCCCCGTAGGTAGCAAGCTGAGATATGTACATCTGTGATGTGTACTATATGCAGTACATAGAAAGAGAAAGAATGATAAAGTATTATAAATTATATATATATATATATATATATATATATATATATATATATATATATATATATATATATATATATATATATATAAACTTTTTAAAAACTTTTTTAAAATATAAAAAGCAGTTTCCCTCTGGGATTCATAAAGTTGTTTGAATCTTGAAAATTTGCTGAACAAAATCTCATTAAACCTGATCTAATATATGGGGGTTCTGCTCAGTCATTTACTTGTGTCCCTGCTGAGCACGAGCTGTGTAATTGTTAAAAGCAGTGACAGCAAATAATAAAAAGTGGTGAGTGAGAGGTCATGGTGGTTCTGAATGGAACAGGTTTTTCCTCAGGAAGCACTTGAGAAGCTTATTGAATAGGCATGCATTTCCCATCTGCAGACTCCCAACAAGATACATAACCATTTATTGCTAATAATGAGCAATACTGATGTGTCATTCACATTGACATAAAGGAATTAAAATGAGAATAATGTTTGTATTGTAATTGATGAGTATTTGTTATGTCAGCTGTCAAGATTTAATTTTGAGGTATGGATATTTTTTATAATTAGTCTTAAAACTGTAAATAAATGTACAGTATATATTGTAGCTGCAGTAATATAGGCTATTAGGCATTTAAAGCCTAATGAATATTAATGATTATTTACTTCTCTCTGTAGCCTTGATATTTCTAGGCATTCTGAGGAATATCTATGTACCTGATAAGAAAAACTAGGAATGTTTAGAAAGGTCTGCAACTACATCTTGCAAAATGTTAACTATGTGGCAGGTGGGCTGATTTTTTTTTCCTGGAACTGTGATAAAATAGCAAACACTGGTTCACAAATGTTATTCATATATAGGGAACTGGTGTAAATATGTAGAGTGGAGTAGACACCTTCCTGTAGGTTCTTCTTGTACCACCTGGACACATGGATCCGTCTTCAGTGGATCAGCCTTGTTTGCATGTTAAGCTGTGGTGCACTGGCTGTTCTGGTGCCTTTTGTTTCCTTAAGTCCACCATTGCCTTTTTTTCAGAAAGTTGTGCTACATTGGCTTTCCTGTGGGATCAGTTTGCACGGCCTGGCCTTTGGTCCCTACAGGCATGGAAGAAATTTGGGTGCCCATGATCCTGTCACCTTTTTTTTTGGTATATAATTGATAATCAGTGTTAATGTGTTAATTTTATGTGATGCTACGGCTGTTCAGTGTGTATATCATATATAATTGTGCAAAGTTAGAAAAAAAGACAAAAATCAGAACAAGAGAGCATAAATCCCAAATACATTTGTAGTCACACATTTTATAGTTTATACATTTAAATTCATGCCCTTATTGTGAGTGATTTACATTGTGATACTGGTTCATTAGGTCACAGACTAACAATGCTATCAGTAAAAAAATTATGAAAAATGCAGAGGACAAATGTTCTAAATGAAAAAGTAATGTTGCTTAGCAATAGCATTAGTGAGATGTACTCTTCTCAGGTATAAAGCAAGTTTAATGTTGCGTGGAGACCTAATGAAAGAAAGATACAGTATAATATTTATTCCTGGCCAGTGATAATACTAATCATAAATGATTTCTTTGCAAAAAATCTCTTTGGCAACATTACTTCAATATCCATCATATTCGACAGGCCATTTTTCAACAACCAAAAAAAAGGCTTTGAGCCTTAAGAGAAGCAAACCTTTTGTCTGAACACAGGAACAAATTTCTGGCATTTACCCACGTTACATCAACCCTGGAACATTGTTAAGTGGTGATGGTGATGTATTTTCCTTTTAATGTTTGCTGTAGCCGTGGTAGCAAGGGCTTTCACTGATACAGCTAGAGCAGACGAGCAGTCCCTGACATTTAGGATAAGATACAAATAATTTTTTTTCCATTGACACATCATTAAAGAAATCTCTTACCTTGCATAGCTTCGTGTAGTTTCTCATTCACTCCAGTAAGTACTTCCTTAATGCTGATATATTTTTTTCACAGCTGATTTGATTAACATAACTAGCATGTTAAAATAAAGTTTTAAAGAGTCAGTACAGAATGAATACTTCAGAGGTTGTTCAACCAGCTGGAACAGCTGCATCATTCACACCAGCCTCAGGAGAACAGGCCGTGCTCTACTAGTTGGCTTCCTCTAGGCTTTAATTGGTCCCTGGAGGACCCCATTTCCATTTTAACAACAGGGGGAGATTCTGACCATGACTCAGTCAAGCATTGAGCTGTTAAACTTTTTTTTTTTCATTCCAGTATATATTGCCAAAATATATTTACAGTATAGTAATGATTCACTAGAGATGGTTGAAATGTTTTAAATTCTTCATGAAAGCTTTGCTTAACTCTTTGCTCTCAATCAAACACAAACAATATGAATTTACACAAATGACTAAGGATTTGTTTTTCTTTTAAATGAAACAGTTAATTTAGATTAAGGATATAAATGCAGAAGCTTTATCCTACTCATCTGAAATATTAAGCCTTGCTGCCAAGATTCCTTCAACTTAACACGCCACCTTACCACCTTGGATATTTATTTTTGGCTCAATCCAGACTGAAATGTACAGTGCACTATAACGCTTTAATAAAACCCACTTGTTTCTTGGTCATTTCGTGATTACACGCATGATTTGTATACCTAAGAGAAAAAAGAAATTCTGTAGCAGCATGTTATACTAACTATAAAACTTTTGAAAATCTTTTTGGGTAATACCATAGACTTGCAATGTGTTTAATTTAATCTGAAGCAAGTCCTGGTGCTCGGTATGCATTTAAGACTGAAAAGAAAATCCCACTGCTTATTTAAATTTCAGGACTAGCAAATAATAGCACTACAGCATTATAAACATAATAGAAATGAACATAAGCAGAACTAGAATTATTTAAACCGTCATAAACCCTGCTAACATTTTGTGCCAAATACAATCTGTTCAACAATAAAACAAAAAGACACATAACAAGACAAAAGAGAATAACAAAAGAGGAACTTTTTTTTTTTTTTTTTACAGTCTTTGCTTACATAGTGAGGTGTTTTTGTTACTGAAAGCGGAGGATCATATTTAAGGGAGTACAGATGTGTCCAGTCAGCATGGTTCATGGCTCATCGAAGCCATACTGAACTCTGGTGTCAAAGACGTCATTTGGGTGACTCCCAACTCAACCCTTTATGCCTGGTTGGATCTTTAGTTTTCTTTGAGTGTGTTTTAATTAAAAACAGTCCAAAAAAAAAAATTGGCCTGTAAAATATTTTCTGCCATAATTTATTATGGTATTCATAAGGACTGGAAGCCCAGCAGGGACAAATGTGCTGTAAAAAAATGTAATACATTCATTATATGCCATGTGAAATCCATAACATTTTGCTTCCCCCCCAACATCCATGGAAAGTGGGGGAGTGGAGATGATGATAATTAAAAAGTAAATAAATAAATAAATAAAATTTTCTGCCAGTGTATACTGCTTTTACAAAACAAAAAAAAACCTTCCTTTCAAAAGTGAAAATTTCACCATCCAATGCAGGTGATGTCAGCCATTACACATCATGTAAAGAGGTAAAAAATGTTCTCATCTACACCCACTATTAGCTCTAATACAAATACAAGCAATTTCCTATAATCACCTGCCAATCAGCTTTGTAGTAAATCATAAATGAAGTTTCTAACAACCAATTATAAATTTAGTGCCATGCTCTGTTGTACAAATATTCAGAATATGATTATAAAACTGGAAGGATATTTTTGTTATTTAAAAACTGAGGGAAAATATGTTTAGATTAGTCTATGAGAGTCATATTATTCCTTTTGCATTAAAACAGAATGAGCAAAAAAATAAGCGTAAAATAAAACATTAATTCAATAAATTCCCGCAAAACATCAACTTATGAGATTAGATCGTGGGTGGAAAATACATTTGTGAATCATCTATTAATTCAATCTGAAGGGCTGCTTTACTCAAAGTATTGATCAGATTATTTGAAGTGTTGAAATACTGTATATCTTTGCGCTGCTTTGCGACAATGTCAATTGTTAAAAGCACTATACAAATAAAATTGAATTAAAATTGAATTGTATATAGGGTACATGACTGTCCACTGATGATGACACTAACATAATATAAACAGCAACTTACTCACTCATGCATAGCTTAATTGATTGTAATTACCTTTATGGCTGTATCCTATAACTTGTGATGTTGAATTATGTTTAGATTAAAAAGCACTTTGCCAGAAATTTCTTGCAGCGAAGTCTCTGACAATGTCCTTCGGAACAGTTTTCTCTGAGGGGAGTGGACGGCAAGTCCATTGAACTTTTCCTGGCTCATTGTGGAGCACACAGTTTTTAATGAGTTTATTGTGCTGAACATGCACTCACCTCAAATCACCGTCACAAAAAATGTAAATGGCCAAGTGTTTCGATTTGAACATTTTCACAATAACACATACGGAGTTGGGGTCTTAGAGGATCACAATACATATTAATCATATATTTCCATAATTAAAATGTAAAAAAAAAATCACACACACACAAAGACACATACTGTATATACTGTATGTGTATATACTCTAAATAATGAAAATATAGCAAAAGAACAAGAAATTCTGACATTGTCAGAGTAAGAATTTGATTTGGATTTTAATGAAAATAATGAATGTCTTCAAACTTTGCTATAATGCCTTCAACTTGACAGACATTCTAGCTGTAAATGTTTCAGGATAATTTGTTGAGATTTCACCCTATGCTTTCTGGAGCATCTCCCACAAGATGTGTTTCTTGTATTGTCAGTAAAGTAAGTCAATAAGTAAATTGTTCTTTATCCCATTTAAGACTCAACCATGGGCTTTTGCATGGGGCCCCCTAGGACTTGGGAAGGGTACTTCCGTAACCTTGGATCCAGCGCAATGGCAAGGCTGCTTGTACTATATTATATAAGTATGATATTAACTCTTCCCCATTGCACATTCAGAGTCCATAGAATTCCTCTATGCACTGCTTGTGTACATTTGTCTGCTTTATAGCATTTAACATGAATCATCATGCAACTACCAAGCCCAGGGTTGAGACTGAAAATTGGTGTCAAAAACCTAGAACAAATTGGTAGCAATTCTGTCAGTATCAGCATCTTTACTCTCTCTCTCTCTCTCTCTCTCTCTCTCTCTCTCTCTCTCTCTCTTTCTCTCTCTCTCTCTGTTTTTACTGTACAGCACATTGTATGATGTAAGCTTGTGCATCAATCAAACAGCAAGTCAAAGGAGATAATTTGTTGTCTGGTTGCATGTAACTGTAATCTACTACCTTTGATGTAAGGAATCTCAGGCTAATTAGATGGCTCCTATCCAACTCTTTCATTCACCCCTGAGATAGATATATTGTTGGCCTGCACTGAAATCTATGCAGTGATCAAGATTTTTCTTTTTTTCCTTTTTCAAAAAATGATTTATAGGAGATATGAATATTTTAAAAATCCATCATGCTTTTGAAATTCCAATTGCAGTTACAGATCAACTAAAGTATGTGTATGCTGCAGATCATCCCTCAGCGCTTTAAAATCATTGGAAAGCTACTGCCATTAGCATAGACATTTACTCCTGAAAACATCGGTATCTGTCATTTTAACATTGAAATGCAAATCAGCTTAGGCGGAAATATGCCAGTTTGGCCCTTTTTATGTAAAATGCAAAAAGTAGCTCTTATGTACTGTATGTGCTACTTTAAAGCCATCAAGTACAACCAAAATGCAGCCATACTGTAGTAAATCGGAAGAAGCATTACGTTAAGAATAACTGTTATTCCATAAAGAAACTACCTTTAAAGAAACCTTTTTAGAAAAGTCATGCACACTATCAACCATTTTCTAAATCTGCTTCAATCATCCCAGGAGAGAAGTGGCCAGCTACAGTGAAGCATGAGATAGAGTGAGCTGTGACAGATGTGCACTGAACCCATCACTGTCTGCCCGACTGAATGCAAGAGACAAAAATGTAGCCAAAAGGAAGGAGACATGTCACGTACCCCATATTCTTAGTAAAAACAGATACGATTTGTCAGGTCTGGAGATGGTAACCTTGAACCCACATGCTGACTTAGACATACAGTACAATGCAACTAACTTGAGCAGCCTGAGTTGTTCATAACAAGCCATTTACTAGCAGGTGTTCAAGAGATTACAATACAGCAAATCACAGACATTATACACAAGTATTAGAATATTAGAAACAAACCATAATGCTAAATCTAATCTGTTAATGTTTGTTTAACTTCACACTTTTGTTTTATATTTACAGTAAAACAGGTCAATTTATGATCTTCATGTGTTTTAGTATTTGATTATAAATAATAAAAAGTATAAGAATAGCCATTTGTTCTTACAGAAAATATTTAACACATATCCTCTTTTTTTTACATATAGGCATTTTTTTTTAAATGTGCTAATTGTGCATAACATGTTTGTATTGCACTTTTCACATATTTTAAATATTATGCACATAATCAAATGTGGATTGCGGGATTGTCGTGCGTGTACAGGTGAATCGTGATAATAGAAGCAGTTAGATTGTACGGATTCACCTTCAAATAACATTGTAATTAAACAAATTTTTTTAAGTGTGTACCAAGAAAGGTGATTTGAACCCTTTTGTTACATATAGCAGAAAATGTTATTTTAATTATAATTATTGTCTTTAAAAAAAAACTGACAGTTATACAGCAATGTTCAGTCACCTTAACCATGTAAACTTTTTTACATATAATTTAAAGTAACCTGTAGATGTCATGGTTAACAAAGCTTCATATTTGTCACATTGGCAATGAGTTGAAATTCAAAGTTCATCAGATTCAGGCATGAACATAGGCACCTTGGGTGATTTTGGCTCCAGGGTGGCAGAAGCAAGGAGCAGAGGGGGACCATAGCCTAGAGCTGTCCTGTTGAAGGATGGGCGCGAGGGCACAGGACCAGCCTCAACTTCTGGGGGTGGAAGACTTGGGAGAACGTTCACCTCAACTGACTTGACTGGGGTTTTAGGAGCGGTCCCAAAGCCACCAAATGGAGTCGCCATCCTAGGCATCAGACAGCAGGTTAGATTTGAATGCTTTTGAAGGTAGTACGACTAAGGGGAAATTACTGCCAAGACACATCTGGTATTTAAAAAGAATTGCAAACATTCCTGTTCTGTCAAATGAAGACTTGAATAAATTTTGTGTTGGAACGTTGTATTCTACCCAGGCCATATTTAAGTGCTAAAAATAGTTTTAAAGAAAGGTTCAAATATTTCCGGGCAGCATCTTTTGGCTCAGGAAGCATAATTGTTCCCCTATAAAGCAGCATTCCTGGATTCTGACATATCCCTAAGGAAAAATAATGGATAAAAATATAGATAACTAATAAGCATTCTCTATAAAGTACTCACCGATTAAAGCTTTTGTATTGTGGGATTTTAGGTGTGGGCTCAGATTCAGGCATTTGGAAATGCACCATGTCTGCTAGAGAGGGATCACTGAAGAGAGCCTGATCCCAGGGAGAGTGGTAGGATTTGGGAACAGCTGTGCGGTTGAATTTCTCTGCTGGAACATCTTTTAAGGGACCTCCATAACCTAAAGATCACACATCAAAGGTGAGAAACTGCCAAGCAGGGAGACAGAGAAACACAGATCATAAAGACAAAAAACATTCACTTCTTTTTGTTTATTATTTGAACTCTTCTTTTATGTCGAAATATCATCACTAAAAATAAAATACAGTTGGAAACAATTCTCGACAAACAACATCAATTGTGGAAATATATAGTAAAAAAAAAATACTAATAATAATAATAAAAAAATTATATATATATATATATATATAAGAGGTGGCACGGTGGCTTAGTGGTTAGCACTGTCGTCTCGCACCTCCAGGTCCAATTCCCACCGCGGGTCTGTGTGCACTGCCTGTGGCATTCCCAAATTGTCTGTAGTGTGTGAATGTATGTGTGCGCCCTGCGATGGTGCCCCAAGTCCCCTGGGAGAGGCTTTACGCCCCCTGTATACAGAATAAAGCAGTATAGACGGTAATTGAGGAACTGTATCTTCTTTTAATAATCCTTCTTTTGTTAGCATCGACACAGTAGATACAGCCTAGATAATTCAATTCTAGCAGATTTCTTTTAGGGCTGAACAAGGCCTGATTACCAACAAACCTTCTTCCTATTATGTCTATACAAAATGTTGGTACAACCTAAATGGAACATGAGATCAACTTAGTTTAAAATGTTGTAAATGAACTTTCACACACTCTCTCACTCATCTTCTATACCGCTTTATCCTGTATTCAGGGTCACGGGGACCGGGAGCCTATTCAAGGAGGGATAGGGCACAATCCATCGCAGGGCACACACACATACACACATTCACACACTACAGGCAATTTGGGAACGCCCATCAACCTAACCTGCATATCTTTGGACTGTGGGAGGAAACCAGAGTACTCGGAGGTTGTAGATAAACATACACGCTATAATATAAATAAATGTTAAATATACAGTAGGTTAGGTTTGGCGCCATCATTTGGTCAGACAAGGAATTATGGGGACAGGAGCTGAGATGTTACCTGGGACTTGGGTTTACTCCATACTCCAGAGCTTAAAGCCCAACTCTGAATAACTATAAACAACCATCTTAACCCTCAATTAGCCACAATGACCATATGTACCTTCATATGTTTAGTTATTCTAGCATCCATCTGATTTTAACTGATTTTTTATCACATGCATGTACCAATCTTTAACATCCCCATTACAGTGCAATATCTTTGTGTATACATAACTGGAAACTCCTTACACACACACACACACACACACACACACACACACACACACACACACACACACACAGACACAGACACACACACAGAGACATACACACACACACACACACACACACACACACACACACACTTGTATGTTATATATTATAAGCTTATTGTTTTAATTATAAGCTTATTCAAATAATTATATGCATTCCACCCAATGAGCAGAAAAAAAAGAACAAAGAAAAAGAAGAAAACGAAAGTCAAACTAGATGACCATCTCTCAAATCTGGCCCACAAACTCGAAACAGTGGTTATATAACAAGGGTGTTTTGTCACATAGTCCTGCCAGAGGGCCTGATCAGGGTCAAGCCCAGCAAGGAAGGTTGATGGAAGCTGAGATTTTTTTTTTCAGCTCTAACATTCAAAGGGCTGGATATTAATCATTTATTCTGTTAAAATCACAGTGACTGCAAGAAGTTGAAAAGAATCGTAGAAATGTATGTTTTTTATTTGCTGTTGGATCCCACACTAGTATTCAGACACAGCCTCACGCTTTAGTTTCAGAATATTCTTGACAACCTTGACAATCCTGAAAACCATGACATTTGACTTATTGAAGAAATTAATCACCAAACGATATCCTGGTCCTTTTGACAGTAATGCATATTGCAGTAAAGCAAACCAGTGAGTACAGCGTAGGCTCAGTATGGTAGATCAGTATGTGGATATAAAATGATACAATCTTTTACAGATACTATTATGAGCATCTGCTGCGATTGGCCAGAACTTAAGACACAGGAAATGCCTGACAAACTTCCTGGAGAGGATCAGGGCTATTAGAGAAGAATGCAAACAGTAAAGAGTGTAGCGAAATTAGCCAAGTTGCAGCTTGAATCGAGTAATAATAGATTTATTATAAGGACCTTTGACAGGCCCTGGCTCTGTATTGGTCTAAAAAGTGTTTGAGCACAGGTTTTTTTTTTTTTTAAAGTCTGTACATTTGTATAAGTACTAACCTGGGGCTATACAGTCAGGATTGGGCATGGACTGTGGGTCAGTTGTATTTTGAGAAGTATTTGCTTCTTGGTCAACTCCTACACCATTAACTTCATTTTTTGTAACTATGCTTTCGATACCAGCTCCAGGAGGAATCATACTATTCTGCAAGAATGAGAAATAAAAGGAACATTGAACAGAAAAAGAGGATGAAACACAAGTTCAAAGGCAATATGCTAAATAGATTCTAGCTTGGAGGTGGATTAAAACCCAAATTCTTAGAATACAGAATGCATACCTATGGTTGGGTCATACAGAACATTACGACAGAGAAAGTAGATAGAGAGTAGGTTCAAGATTTTTCTTCAACTACTGTTATCTCTGATAACACATGGTCTTTACCAATTAAACAATAATCATACAGAATGATCTGTATATGTGCTTTACAGCAGCTGAACAGAATGAATAAGCTACTACTAGAATAACTACAATAAGCTACTACTTCTTCTCTAAGCTTTTGCTTTAATCTTATAATTGGCATTATCTTAATATTTCAGATAATAAGTTTAAAAGATAGGATATGCTTAATGCAGAAAAAAATGCTAGGGTTTAAAATTAATTTTTATAATATATTTATTTCTGAATTACTTGTACTTTGTATCTATGACCAGTAATTCCAATTCATGTTGTACTGCTTTAGTAAATTGATTATATTAGCGATTGCAATACTGCTGAGATTGTCATACTCACGTTAATACGAATAGGTGCATTCTGAATGGTCTCAAACGTGTATTTCTCAGAACGTTTCTGGCGCATCTTGAAGAGTCGTGATCCCCTGTTTGAAGATAAGGAGAGTTCTTCCAGCATGATTTCTTTAGGTATGTTCACCTTTCGGCCCAGGTCCATTTCTGACCCTGTGGTAGTTGACAAATCATGTGTAATGTTTTAAATTCTGTAAGAATGTATCAGCTAATAATAAGATGATCATAGTAAGACACTTCTCACATGTTGACTTTTACCCTGCTTTGTCTAATATGAGTAATTATGTATATGTTTGTATATGTAAATATTATGCATTATATATATTTTTTTTAAACCACTTGACCAAAAGTATGTGCACACTTGACCAGTACAACCATATGAGGGCCTTCCTTTAAACTATTGCTACAAAGGTGTCTACAATGTCTTTGCATGATGTAAGATTAAGGTTTCCCTGCAGTAGAACTGGCCCAATCTTGTTTCAGCATAAACTGTCCATTGCACAAACTGAGGCCCATGAAAACATGGTTTGCCAAAGTTGAAAGACCTTAAGTGGCCTGCTCTGACCCCTGACCTCAACCCCACTGAACACCTTTAGAATGAATTGGAATTTCAAGAATGCACTTTTTGCCTGACCTTAATAGTGTTCTTGAGCCTAAAGGATGCAAAATCTCCATTGCTGCATTACAAAATCTAGTGGAAACACTTGCCAAAAGACTGGAGGCTGTTACAAAAAAAAAAAAAAAATGGAGACGATACAGTATGAGTGTGTTGGTCAGGTCTCCACAAACCTTTGGCCACTTAAAATGAATTCTTTATGTTTTTAAAACTAAGAGAAAAAATGACAGATTGTGCAAATGGACAGTATCTGGTGGTGACTTATCAAAGATGTAGCTAATTTTTATTAGTTATGAGGTTATCTAGGATCAATTAGAGTATACCACAAGATCAATTTAAGCTGAAGTTGTATGGAATTGTCAGTTACATTTATGATATTTTTCCCCCCTGACAGTCAAAATGTAAATCACATTTGTATGTTAATCATTTACTCAATCATGTTTCCTTTAAATCTGAAATCTACCATTAGGTTTCCACCAGAGGTCTTTTTTTAGGCCCTAGTCTCACTTGTCCAGTTCACACTCAGCACTGTAACACTGGCTAATTACGGAGGTGTTGCACATCTATCAAACATTATGAACTATACACCTTAGGCATATTTCCACAGCTGGTAAGAAGTTTTATTTGCTTAGCTGCCAGCTTTCCATGCCCAGAAATAGGCTTCTTAAGGATAACTTGAAAAGTATTAGTTACTTTCAGTTGTAAAAACATCTCATTGGATTATTTACAGCCCGGGCCGGGTGTGGCAGAGGGCGAATTACAAAAATAAACCATATGGAGTGTTGGCTTGTCTGTCTGTCAAGAGGGAGAATGACGCCAGCTTCTATAAGAGTTCATTGGTATAATTGTACCAGTGGGCTGCAGTATAGAATTACATTCATAAATATAAGAAATGTTCCTGGAATGTGTACAGCTCATACATACATACAATATACATTATATACTTTTTATATATAATAAAAAAATAATGCTTCAACTTTTCTGTAAAAAGGAAAACAATGTTTAGGATCTACCGAAATTAACGATTCCAAAATGTTAACAAAAGAACAAAGTGAAACATAAGAATGTTAAGTAAATTCTAGTGTATTTTTTTGTTCCATCCTTCAGCAACCTAAACATTGTCAACCACATCAGTGCACACATTCCATTAACAAAGTTTAAATGACTTGATTTTTTTTGTTTAAATATATAATATATATAATGGCAAAGTAAAGATCGTACCATCAGTGCCTTGAATTTCTCTGCAAATGGCCGCCGCCTGCATTTTCCTCTCTCTTATTGTCATTAAGGAATGCTGTGACATTGTGTCCTGTGCAGAAAGGAAAGCACTTACATGCATTTACTTTATTCCTTATACCTGTTTCACTGACACATACAATTCACAGATATTCATACACCTTGTTCAGCATGTGAAATTGACTGTATGCGTTTAAACAAAATTAGCACACCCTTTAAATACCCTTGCCCCATTAAATGTGATGACCATGTGCAAGACACTCAGACACACTCTGACTGGTCCAGACAGTGGAGCCAATGGGACTTGTACAAGACATTAGGGGCCTTTACTGTACATAAGGCAGGTGAAACAGATGAAAAGAACAATGCTTAGCTTGATTTTTGTCTAGAGCAAATATGCCAAGTCAACACAAAAGAGGAAATACAAGAGATAAAAAAAATGGGAATCATTATATAAAGCACAGAATTCAACTAATAAACCTAAGCAGAATTTCATGTTTTTTTCTCTCTCTCTTTTTTTTTTACATGCCCACCACACATGCACATAAGCAAAAAAAAAAAAAAAAAAAAAAAAGTGCAATAAAATTTATCAAAGTTACAGAAAGTGCAGCAAAGGTAAAACAGGAAACAATGTAGCACTTAATTTTAAATAATAAAACTCCCTATATATTTTTTATATATATAATATGATGGATTATGTTTAAGCCTTTCAGTGTATGACCCTGTTTTTCTTTTCTTCCTATTTTAGTAGAAGTACAGCTGATGGTGACTGTAGGGCAAGGGTCAGATTTATTAAAAAGCTCGTACAATATATACACCCAAAATTGTGCACACCAGAGCAATTAGGAGCTTACCTGTGCTTTGGAAGTGTCTGTAGATAACTATGGATCCTTAAGGGGATGTGGATCAGAAACAGACTGGGTAATGTGACCCGGCTCTTCCAATGTCTGAGGGGGTCTGACCATGGGGGTATGGGGGAGGTGGCTCAATGGGTGGGGGTGAATTACACTGTATGCAGTTAAATATAGCATGAGGACACACATACATACTATGTATACGCTTAATGAAGCTTGGTAGTGTCAGTTCCAGTGGTAAATGAGCAAAGTTTATTTATTTATTTATTTATTTATTTATTTATCTCTATGTCTGTCTATTAATTGAGAAATTGATTGATTGCATTTATGTGTGTATATCACTCATTTCTTTTTCACATACTGTAATCATGTGCTCATATTCTCCTCATCTGCACTCTCGGCATACAAACTGTACATGATCACTAAATTAATTATATATTTTTTATAATTATATATACAAATAAATGTGTAAATGTTAAAGTAGATATTAAAATATTTAAGCAATTTGAATTACTAAAAATAATCAATAATAATCCGTGTGTATATATATATATATATATATATATATATATATATATATTTTTTTTTTTTTTTTTTTCCTAACACACATCCAATTTTTAATGTATGCCATGAAAAATAAATATAGGTATAGAAAAGAATATATATAGAATATTAGAATAGAAAAAAAACACTGGGATGGTTAATGTACTCTTTGCTGATGCAAAAATTTACTTTCTTCTTTAAAAAGCATTGCTGTGGGAATTTGACCATTCATTACTGATGTCAAGCACTGATGTACGTTTAGAAAGAATGTGGCATGTTCAGGATCATTCTCAAGGTGTTCAATGGGGTTGAGGTCAGGGCTCTGTGCTTGACACTTAATTTCTTTCCCTTCAATTTTGGCAAACCATGTCTTTATGGACTTTGCTTCGTGCAAATTGTCTTGCTGGAACATGTTTGTTTCTCTTAAATAAAATCCCCAGCGCAGATTTAACACTTTCAGAGTTTATTTGTGTTAAACTGGACTCATATAAACACTGCTAGGAGTTAATTTAACACTGGGGAATTTGCTATGCAGTTTCAGTAAAGATCCAGCAGTTCCAGAAAATCGTAAGACTGTTGGTTTGTGGGAAAAGACCATACAAATGTGTTCAGATGTCTATATATTGTAAGTATCTCTCAAATAATATGTGATAATACGTGAAAAAAAAAATGTGATCAACAAAATCATGGACAGGAGCTGTTGTAGTTAACTGCATTTATGCAACAATACAGGGCATATTATACATACATGCAGAGTACTTTTTATTTGTATTTTAAACTTTAGACTTTATAGTGAAATACTAAGATTGATGTGAAAGCAAATATTCCTTTGGTGAAATAACATAAATCGTCTGTATATAAAAAAGGTTAAAAAATTTTTTTTTAAGCAAAGACAATTGGCATACAAATGGTTAAATATTTATGTAATAAAGGTGTACACTTCTTAACTGTCAGGGAAATGCTGACTTGGCTTGAGATTTGACTTCCCAGCACACACCACAACCTCAAAACGCAGTTTCTTGCGAACCTTAAAACAACTGCGAACACTTACTGTACAAACTCTTTCGCATTCAGTGTAACCCGACTCTTGATCACATACCTGCACACAATCACCTGCATATTTGTGGACTGCAAGGACTTTCCATAGAAATATTGCAAAGTAGAGTAAATACTCAGTTTTATATTACCTGACTTTACCAAGCCTTTGTATTTTGTTTGCCTAAATGATCTTGACCTTGTTGGCTCACTTTGTTTACGAACCTTGATTATCCTACTTGTGATCGACTGAACTTTTTTGGCTGTTTCAAACCATGCTTTTAGAGCTGTGCATTGTGCATGAACAAAATCTATTTCTCGTCTCATATACAGTACTCTTTGTCTATTTATTTTGCTGATAACTAAGAAAGAACTACAGTAAGTATCAGGCACATTAGAAAAAGGAGCATATTCTTTGTCTAAGGCTATGCAAACATTTGCAGTCCACTCAGCCTTATATATTTAATTTTAAAACAGTAAAAACTAAATCTGGAATCACTTTTGTTAAGATGAGTTTTAACAAAAAAAAAAAAAAAAGAAAGTTATATTTATAAGTGACCTTGGTTTAACAGATAATGAGAATGGTTACCCCTGGCAAAGCAATTATTAACAAAATCATCATCAGAAACATCATCTGAACTTTAAATTTCAGTTTAATTGTGCATTCAGAAGTGTTTTCCTCACAAATGTTGTCTCTTGCAAAGGAAGTGTAAAGCTACCTAACAATTGATAAACTATACATTTTTAATTTTGGTGACTAATGCAAATCTTTTGCATCAAACACAGTGCGAGAGCATGCAGTGTTGGTAAATTGGTAAAAAAAAAAAAAAAAAAAAAAACCTGTGAAAAAAAAAGAAAGAAGGAAAAAAAACATAAAAACAAGTTTCCACTCTTAACGAACTAAACTGTGTGCTAAAGTAATTTCACACAAACACATGATTTGCTGAGGCTTGAAACGCACATAAATGGAATAAAATGGCTACGGGGGCTTTGGTAGCTTCAACTCCACTTAGGATTCTCAAGTAATTCTGACAACATCGACACACCTCATGTAAAACATAAAAGTCTGATTTATGTAACAACCACAAACAGTAAACAGATTAAAGAGAAAACATTAGGATAACAAAAATCATGGAAGTGTTACTCTGACTGATTACATTTAGCTCCGCATGGGAGATGTTTCTTTTAGAATAACTCCGCCCCCATCGTCAGGGCTTGACGGGTGAATGGTTTGATAGGGATAAAAAAATTTAAATCCTACATCAGCATAATTAAAGGGAATGTTCGGTTCCAAAGTGTTAGCTGGCACCTTCTAAGCGAACAAAACACCAACTAAGGGAATGTCTTGTAAAATGATGCCAAAAGTGCATAGCTAGCCAAAGTGCATGGTTTACAATGACCCAGCATACAGTATTATTAAGACTACTTTTTGCTGTTTTTTCTTTTTTTGATTTGTCACCTGTCTATCATATAATTTGTCAACAATGTAAAAAAAAAATGGTTTCACATAAATTCATAGACACACAAAAAGAAAACTTTCACAAGCTTGTAATAAACTACCAGTTCATATAAACACATGGTGAATGAATGCATGCATTTTCAACCCTATGAGAAGAAAAATGCTTTGTGTATACCTATATGAAAAATACATTCTGGTAACACTCCATTTCCTATAAGAGTTGGCCTAATTTACATTGACTGTTAGTTCGTATTAAGTGCACAAGTAAAAATTTCATTAGTTAATGTTGAACATAGGCCATTTTAAATAATTATTAAACTTAGTTTCCGAAATTTGGGGTTATTTCCCCTCAGATTTGGGTTTATAGGCATGTCACTTATGTTATGTAGAAAATTTAGGAATGTGAATTTAATATGTCACTAATTTCTCTTATCTTGCCTCATCAGTCTTTTATCAGTAGGCCTCATTATTTATAAGATTAATTTTTTGTATACTGTATGAAAACACGTTAACAAAGCTGGCAGTAGTATACTGTATTTACTTATTGTATAGGCATCATACTGAATTACGTTATTGAAGTATAGCAATATTTCAAGCATTTGAAATTCATGCCACCTTACCAGCTCCTAAACCAACTGTTATTCTGCACCTAACATTTCCATCTTTCAAACTTTTCTAAATTACTCACAACATTTCAACAAACTGCTTTTATACTTCTTAGAAATTATCGCGACTGGTAATTTCTTTGAAGGATACTTTTAAAAATCAACTCTATACAAAATTATTCAATACCTCCTATATTTGACTTTTGAAACCCAAGAACTAAAATTACCATAAATTTACCATCTCAAGGTGTTACTGTATGTGCTTCTATATATGGACTGTCCCAGAGATCTTCTGTTCTGTGGCCCAGACATAGAGGAACCAAGACTGGCCTCAGTCATAGATCTAGGTGGCTGAGACTGTCTCAAATGTGAGCCATATGGTACAGGAGAAGCAGGGGCAGATGCTGTGCTTTTGGTTGGGGAAAGGAAAGAGAAAGACGACTGACTCATTCTCCATCCCTGGCTTTTTGGTGGAGGATCATATGCCACCTTGGCCTTCCACTCGGCTGGAGGTTCAGGTAGCATTCTGCGATTGGCTGCTGAGCGCAGATTCGAAGCAATGGAGTGGTGCATGTCCTGGTGGGCAAAGGCTTCATCAACTAGGCCCAGTGGGTGGCGTGACGCTGCCTCCCATGGGGTTGGAGGCTTGCGTCCCTTCTCCTGCCAGAATATCTGTCTCTCTGTTGAGCGAGAAGTGTAGGTTGCGTGAGATGATGGCGTGGGTGAAGGGGAAACAGATGCAGACCTTGAACCAAGGCCCATTGGTGACAGTCTAACTGGTGGTGATAGGGATGAGCTTCGTCCAAGTGCCTGGAAAAAATATTACAACATTAATGAAAAAGGTAGTAACATTATTGGGACGTACATATGAGTACATTATTGATAAACAGTGGGAACGGGATAGTAGGGCAACTTTTTTTCTAGGTCAAAAGTCTTTAGACATTTTTTTCTTTTTGCAGAATTCTGAAGGGGTTTTTTTTGCCTCAAGAATAAAACTCTTAAGAGAAGCACACAGCCAAGATTTGTGACCCAAAGTAAAGTGTAGGAGTTTCATCTAGTGGCTGTTGAAATATCAGCACACCACTTCACATGCCAACCTTGATCTGGGTAAATCAGTTACTGAAGACGGACAAATGCCTGAAGGAATGTGATAAACAAACAAACAATTGAACCAATGAATAAATGAATGGTTTGACGAATAAATAAATATATGAACAAATTATCTCATTATTGCTAAGTAATTCACCTTTAGCCTATTTACTGGAAGCTGTGTTATTGTAGATGTGGTAAGTGTACAGTGCTCAATCTTCTTATTTTAAAATGTTCATTCAATAATGGCTCTTTTACAGTCTGCGATTAGCGAACTGCAAAGGCAGAACCTTAAACTCAAGGCAGAGAGGGACTCTGCTACCACCTGCTGTCTACAAAGTGGAAAATTGTTCTCCATTTGGTTACCAGCTGCACCATGAGTGCAACTGGTGCTGCGTCATCATATTATTTGAGTTGCAGGATTTCCTTGAGCATGATTAAATGATACACAAGTTCAATTCTCAAATTTTTAAGTTGCAGTATCAGTTTATTTTAATGGTAAAATGAAATTAAGGTTATTTTTTAATACCACTTACAATGCATCATTTTTTTTGTTAATTTTGTTTTTAATTATATTCTTGGATTTTTACATATTCATTATTAGCCAGCCAATATTAATTTTATACTAGATATACCAGTCTTATCAAAATTGTGTGACATGGTCCCCACCAAAGTAATGTACAATTATTGTGACTACTGCTTCTTCATGTATTATATTCTTCCGAAAATAGCCAGCACTTGGCCTAGCAATGAGTCTTGAGTCATATTACTTTCTTATTTCAGCAATGATAAGCCTTTGCACTACTCAAATGCTTGATGCCATGCATATCCACATTTAAGGCATCTTAAAAAATAACTTACCATCTAAGCTTATTATTAGTTGCTGGATTAAGGATTGAATGGTTATTATTACTTACCTCAGGTGAATACCATGATTTGGGCTGACTTTTTAGTTCATTTCAAAAACACTTTAGGCTGATTGACTATTTAGTGCCAGCAAAAAGTGTGACGAAATTATTTTCTAGTGAGAGTTGTTCTCTTAATGAAAAAATATTGATCAAAGAATTAAAAAAATGAAAATGACAAAGTGAGAACCAATGCAAAGCGTGGAGAAATAAAGAGGTGCATGCAATGTGAACCAAAGAAAGCTGAAACAGAATGACACGGGGTCATTTTAATAGCACTGTGGCAAGTCTTACAGAAAGTTCAGTGTGAGGAAAACCAAAAAACAAAAAGAAAACATTGGGAAAATGCAGCAAAAAAGCAACCAAATTACAAAATAATTAAAGTTATTGATTTCCAATGGGTTTTTACATTTAGAAAAACCTTGCTAGTTGTTCATGTTAACTGTTTAATTCTGTCTAAAAACTACTTTGTTACAAGGAAAAAGAAATACAGAAAGAAAGAGTAAAGCAGAAAAAGCACCCAGTTGTTAAGCCTTATAAATAAACATCATAAATTTAAAAGCTGGAAAAATAAACCCTTACTTTTTAGTCAAACTGCGTACACCACACAATATCTACAAAATCTTAAATATAGTGAAATAAAGCACTGCCCTAACCTTAATTTTTAACCACATCATTTGATAGGTCATACTGCATGTCATATATATTCCTGCATACCCAAATGCCTAAATATATCTTTAAAAAGAAGGACAAACTTATTTTCTATAAGTGCCCCTGACTGTTTAATATGGCCAAGACCGCACTGAAACATCTAGAAAAAGTAACTTTATCATTTGTTGTAATCCATTCATACTTACTTATAAAACTTTCTATCCACATAAACCACTGACATACTATAAATATCAATCCATACCTTACAAACAGGTATAGTTGTCTTTCCCATAGATTTCAAGAACTTTCTGTACTAGCCTATTTGCCTGACTGAACAATCTCCATCGTTATACATTTTCCTTCATTACATATACATATTCTTCATTCACCATCAGATGAAAATTGCAGATCATTTACTTGCTCAAGTTACAAACCTTTAACTGAAAAATCTATCCAAAAATAATACTGGTGAAATATTATATTGAGCAGTATAACAAAGTATGTAAAAGTAATTTCTGGTAGATGTATGTATTAAACTTTAAAGATTTTCATGGCTGTTATCAAGGTTTTAAAGACTCTATGATAACATATGGACTGTGTTTTTAATAAATTCTTTTTATATACATCTACGATTTCATAATTTCACTAGACCAATTTAGTGAAATAGACTATTTATCGACACTTTCAGCTGCACTAGGTTTCCACACCTGTGCATCACTTTTCTTGGCTGAGAACTTTGGTTTTGGAGCAGCAAGAACGCTACTTCCAGTAGCTGAATCTGCTCTTTCTGTTACTGGACAAGGTGGCACTACATAAGAAGATGGAGTTGGTTGATAGCATGGTGCTTGGGAAGCTGGATATGGACCAGCTTGATATGAAGGGGGCTGCTGGTAGGGAATATTTGGTGGATGCTGGTAAGTGTTGGAAGGAGGTTGTTGGTAAGCATGTGGTTGATTGTATATTTGCTGATAGGGGTCTTGTTGATAAGCATTCTGTGTGGGCTGATAGTTGTTGGGATTGTGGTGATATGGGCCATCATGCATAGCAGGAGAGGAAATGGGCATAGCATATGGCTGCTGTGGTGGCTGTGGTTGTTGTGGTATAAAAGCATAGGGATCAGGAACTTGAGGCTGAACTTGGGATTCGGTTTGAGCCTGGATCTCAGCTGCTTTTTGAGCAGCAAGCTTTTGAGCTGCTTCTTTTTCTGCAGCAAGTTTTTCTGCTGCTGGCCCATAGGTGAAAAGAGAAGAATTTAGTTGGTAAGGTTGATGCTTCATGACATCCAAAACATTAAGTGGTTTGGATGCAGGTTTCCCTTTCTCTGTTGCTTTATTTTTGCTCTTTGCATTAGAGCTGGAAGAGGGAGGCTGCTTGACAGCGCTTAGTGGATACGAGGGTGACTGTAGTGGATTATATGCCAAAGGTGGAGGAGCACGACAGTTAGGTGAATATTTCCATGAGGCTGGTAAAGAAGGAGAAGGTGACAAAGATCTTGCCTTGTTAGCTTGCACTGTAGAAGAATCCACCACATACTTTTCCATTCTGGATTGCCTCTTGGCAAAAAGTTCAGCACCTTTCCCTCGCAAGGCTGGCATCTCAAAAGCTGAACCCATTCCAGGCATTTTACCTGCTGGCATGTGTGAAGGTACCTTTGTTCTGGGTGTATTTAAGTTCAGTTGATGTGGAGGAGGAGTTTGAGTGGTCTGAGGTGGACTCCAAGATTTGAATGGCTGAGACAGCTTATGACTTTCATTAGAACCCACGAGTGGACTTTGCTGGGGTTGTGGTGTCCATGTACTTAAAACTGTTTGAGACTGAGACTGTGGAAGTGTCTGTTGTGGAGATGGATGAGACCATGTAGGTTGTGTGTGAACTGGAGATTGTGTCTGATTCCAAGATGGCTGTGTTTTGTTCTGCTCTGTTGCCCATGAATTCATTGTTTGCTGTGGCTGTGCCCATGTTGGTTGTGGTTGGGGCTGTGGTGGTAGTGAAGTCCAAGGGTTCTGTGGCTGCTGCATTTGTGCTGGAGTCTGAGAAGATGGTTGAGCTTGATGAGTCCATGAAGGCTGTGTTTGAACTACACTCTGAGATTGATTCCATGTATTTAAAGGTGGTTGTGGCAGAGTTTGCTGTTGGTTTTGCGAGACCCAAGCTGGTTGTGGTTGTGGCTGTGGTTGGCTTGGAGGTTGAATCCAAGGTGACTGAGGATGCTGTTGAGAGGCTGTCCAAGGTGGTATTGGTTGAGATTCTTGTTGTTGTTGTTGGGCCCAGGATGGCTGGACTTGGGGCTGATCTTGATCTTGGGACCAATTCACAGACAGCTGTCCTGGACCTTGACTTTGGGCCCATGGGGGTTGGTGTGGTGATTGAGATGGAGCTGTTACCCATGTATTCATTTGAGACTGAGACTGGGGTTGATGTTGGAGTTGACTTTGTGTCAACCAAGACGGCTGGACCTGTGACTGTGTTTGAACAGATGATGATGGTTGCACTTCTGATAGGACTTGAGATTGTGTCACCCAAGCTGGCTGCATCTGTGACTGATTCTGGGCAAGGACTTGTGACGGAACATTAGCTGGTCCCCAGTTAGTTACTGGTGACTGTTCAGTAGCCTGCGTTGAATGTGGAGCCCAAGAGCTAACAACTGGTTCTGGTTTTGCATGTAACTGTGGCTGGGATTGATTCTCATGCCAAGAATCTATTTGCTGACCTGATTGTATTTGTGTCTCAGATAGACCCCATGTTTCGACTGCTTCAGCTTGAACCTGTGAGTTGAGTTTGATAGAAGCTTCTTGTTGATCAGAAGCAGGTGCTCTGGAGGGCTCTTCCTCTAATATGGCTGAAGACTCCATTGCAGGGACGGGATCCCTGGTAGTTACAGGAGTGTTATTTTCAGCATCTTGATGAAATTGCTGATTTGCAGTTTCTGGTTGTGGTGACCATGGAGGAGTGCCTGGGTGCATGTGAGGTTTAGGAGCAACTGGTGGTGGGGTTTTGTTCTTTAATTTAGTAGATTGTAAAAAGTTACAGGCTTCTGCACCCAGGCTTAGATGATCCTCCTCTGTGCCTGAATCAAAGCCTGTCTTCCTTTCATTCCTGTTGAGAAGATTCAGCAACTCTGGATTTGGAGCAACTTTTTGAGGCTCTTTAAAAGTGAACATGGGTTTAGCTTTGTTCTTTCTTCTAGTATCTTGTAAGATCCCTGTTTTGATTGCAGGTACAGAAATTCGCTCATCTCTGGAAGCAATTTGTTCCACCTGTCCTTGAGAATAATAAGACTGCTCTTGGTTTGCAGAAGGGGAAAATTGGACTGCTTCTCTATTCTGAACTGAAAATGGTTTGGCACTTCTATTAATGACTGATGATTGCACTACATTTGTTTGGTGACTAGACACACCATTTTGAAAGTATTGTTGTACCTGCTGTTGTTGTTGGTGGTACTGTTGAGACTGATATTGTTGCCCCTGCATACATTCTTGCTGTTGCTGATAATGCTGTTGCTGCTGATGGTACTGCATTTGCTGTTGATATTCTTGATATTGATGCTGCTGTTGCTGTTGATGCTGCTGCTCTTGGTATTGCTGGTACAGGTGTTGTTGTTGTTGTTGTTGCTGTTGCTGTTGATGGTGCACATTTACATCCATAAAATTCTGGTTGTCATTAGTCTGAATGCAGGATGGCGGATTCACCTCTTGGTAATTTTTCTCGGCTTGCTGTATACCCTCAACAGGAATCCCTTTACTTCTCATCTCTTCATGTTCAGCTGATATTTCATCAATACGTTGCCTGCGCTGTGCAAACATCAGGGCCCCTTTGCCCTTAGTTTCAGGGAGTGCATTCATATCCTCTTGATTGTGAAGCTTGCGCTCTATCTCAAGCAGTCCAGTATCCAAATCAAAAGTTACAATGTTTTTGTGGCCTGAGGAATTTGTGAAAAAATCTTCATCAATTTCAGTTTCGCTGGTAGCTAGAACTGTAAATTCAACAGCATGTGTTTCCTGGTCAAGGTTTTCATCATCTTCGTCATCAAATTCTGGTTCACTCTCTCCAGTTCCGTAGCTTACAAGTGTGTACTGCTTGGCCCTTTGTCTATGCTTCTTGAACATTAACAACCCCTTATTATTTGGGTTGGTTGCAGCAGCAGTCAGGAGGAGAGCTATACGCTTGCATTTAGACTTGGCCTCCTTCACTTGCTTCTCAGACAGGCTTTCACTTCGTCTGAGCCCTTGGAAAAGAGAGGACAAAAGGTGATTAAGGAGGGTAGCAAGCACAGTATTCAAGTGATGTGTCGAATTATTAGGTTTTCTGAGCCACTGCACTAAAGCCATAGACTGAATAAAAGAGATTAGTCAATAAATAATTTAATTTCAGAATACATGACTAAGTAATTAGAGTACTAACAAATTAAATGAAAAACTGGTGTCTCTGACATCCTGGGGTATGGTTCACATACAGAGAAGAGGCAAATGAAAAGTTTTTTCTTTTTATCCTTTCATGAAACATTTATATCTAGATGGGTGTGGTCACTTCCAGGAAAAGAATACGCTCATATTCACAGGCCATGTGGCTCACTGAATGGTGAGTATTAAAATTTTGACCATATATATATATATATATATATAATTCTTCATAAATTTTACATTGAAATTGATGATTTAAATGTGCTTGAAACAAAAAAATATTATATAAATTTGCTTCATTAATAGAAGTAATTGAAAAATGTGAGAGAAAACCTATGAGCTACTCTTTTTGGAGTATTTATCCTTCCAATGGAGTATCTTTCCACTGGAGTCCAAAAACCTCATCTCTAGTGGTACCTGTGGTATTTAAACCTTATACAAATGTGGTGGTAATACAGTATAACACTCTCTTTAGTCCTCAAACATTTCCATATTTTAAAGTCAGTTTTGAATGTGTTTGGTTAAAGTCTAACATTCTTATGTGTGAACTGTCAGCCCCATGGTGGGGATGGCTGTAGATGAGAACTGAACTGTTCCCTTTTCAGTGCTGCTAAAATGACCGGCTTTAAAGGATCAGGTAACTAGCTGGTGTCCCACATGCTGGTGTCTGTCAAAGAGCTCTCCAACAGGCAGCCTTAGCATACCCGTATTTTATTATTATCCTCACCACGTCACCTTCTTGGTCTCCTCCCTATCCTAGCTGTGCATGAAGATAGTACAGTTTAGCACAGTTATTCATTACAATTTACTTTCCTTGTGAATATAAAAAAATCTAAATTGATACAAAGAAACCTATTTGAACATAGAATATGTAATTAAACTCATTATAGGTAATTAAATTGATATTTATAATTACATATGATTTTCATTAACCTATGTCCTATTAACCCGAAATAGGGCATGCATGGTTCCATGGTTCCAGGATGTCATCATTTGAGACAAATTTGGGTATAGCCTAACGGTAAGTGCACAAAACCATATTACTCTCAGTTTTTACAGTTTTCCACTGTTCTTCGTAATAATACCAAGCATTTTTAGTAATAGTACAAATATGTATCCATAACACAGTGTTTATACTGTATGTGCTACCTCATTAAAATTTACATAGCTACTCTGTTAAAAGCTTTTGTCGAACTGATATATCTGAAAATCCAGGATAATAAATGAAAAAAATGGTAAGGTTAATAAAAGACTTACTGGCATGCCTTGCCCGGTGCTTGTTGGGCTTGTTGAGCTCCTTCTCTGACTCAGAGTCCTCCTGTTCTGATGGAATTCCGAAGGAGACCGTGAAGGAGGTGGGATCTTCGCCGGTTTGCCCTCCTTCTCCCTCATCATAATCCTGTTGTTCATTAGCTGTTGCTTCTGTCCCACCAGCCCCCACTCTTTCTCTTCCAGAGTCCCTCCCAGACGGCTGTATGGTGACTTCCACCTGTCCCAGTAAAGCAGAGGGAGAACTGACAAGCACACCCCGCTGACCCAGAGGCTCTCTTTCATGCAATGGTATATAGAAAGTAGAGACTGGTGCACTGGCTTTAACATTGTCATTTTCAGTGTTTATTTGATGGCACAGGTCTCCTTTAACTCCAAGAGCACTTCCTAATGAGGTACAGCCAGGGTCTTCCAGGGTGGTCTGCGAGAGTAACAACTGCAGTTCCACTACCCCCCCTGGTGTGATTTCTAACCTGGGTGCTCCATCACTAGAGTCACATTTGTTCGGTCCAGCTCTGTCCTTGGGGGCTGGAATGCAAAATTGGGTTCGGACCATGGTTTTTCCTGCAGGACACTCTGTATCATTGTTTGTCCCTCTGTAATGTGCCTCATCCGGGTTCTCAGATTTGTAGGGTTCCCTCAGTTCCCTCCAGGAAGCCTGGGGTGTGGTGTTAACTGACTCAGACTTCTGTTGAAGGTATGAACGGCATCTGTAAGGAAAAAAAAATGATGCAAAGGGGTAAAGCAAAAGGGGTGTACTGCTTACATAAATGTGTAGTGTTGTTACTGGTCATGTACTTGTACATGCACAGCCATTAATCATTACCCTACAAATTATGCAGTATTGTAAAAATTGTCAAATGAGAGGCAATTTCAAAAAGGTCATTGCGTTTAATGGCCCAGATTTTATCCAGTCAATGGATGCTCAAAGGTCACTCCTAAAACGAGGCGCATAAACCGTTCGGCAGTTGTTGTCAGTTGAAATAAGTGTAACTTGATAAAGGATGTCACAATCAGAAAGCACTGTTAACTCACCAACCAATCAAATGCTATCTTAAGCTGGGTAGATATTGTCAGGAGTCAGACACAAAGCAACTGGTTTACCATTTGGTTGAGTCAAAGGTCATATCAGTCCTTAGTTAGACAACAATTGCTTTTTCCATAACACATGCAATCAAAATGCAAAGTGTTTGTCAGTCTATATACTTCCCAGGCATCTGAGGTATAATAATAATAATCAATGATTTCATTTTGTTTACCCTAGACCTACTGCATGTCTACATTTAAAGTTATTCAAAAATCTTTGTATTAGAATTTGGTGATCTTAAGGAACTGTATTGGTGGATGCCTGGCTCAGTTTCACTAGACTCATGTTAAGTACCTTTTTACAAGCAGTTGTAGGCAGTCAGTGGCTTTCTCAATGAGAACAATAACCTCAGGGAGACTGAGGCTGGAGCAGGATACTCCATTAACAGACACAAGTTCATCATCCTCACACAGACCAGCTATGGATGCATGGCTGTCTTCTTCAACCTTTAAAAAGAGCACAAGAACACAGCCAATAGTAAGCCTATTTCAAAATGATTGTTGACATATTAATAGATATGTCATGTCAGTTATCATATTAATAGATGTGATGTAAAAGAAATTGTAGATAAAATAAGAGATTTTATTATTTTAACCACTGTTGTATGTTATAATGGATACATTTTAAACAGCAAAGAACAATAATTGGGATTCTTAGCTTTTGTTGAGCATTTGTGTGTCAGCAAACAGACATGCTTCTAATTTACAATGCACAACAGCTGCATGTTACTTGACCAAACAATTGGACACAGTAGCCCGTCCATAAAAGAGGAGCAGCAGTGGCACTAAAGTGTAAAATTAACATTAACCTTTAAGATGAAAGTACATGCTGCAAATCAGTCCTGATGTGCTGATTGTACAACACAATAAACAACTCTTCCAAGATGATTTACACAGATAACAATTTACTAATTCAATTTATTAAGAGTTTTTCTAAATAATCATAAGAATTTTGTAAAATTGTGTTGAATTTATATAGTATACGGAATTTGCTTAAAAACAGAACCATCCCTGACGTAAAGGTCACAACATGAACACATTTCGATCTAACCACTGTGCCATGCTGTCCTTAGTTATGCAGCAATTTTGTAGGGCTTTTAATACAATCACTCTGTAACTCCTTCAGAGTGACTGTCGGCCTTCCCATGGCTTACTTAAACCAGTCTTTTGTTTTGTGTCAATTTTGAGAACATTATGCTTGAGTGATGTGATGCAACTTCCACTATGAAATGCCTAAACTTTTAAATATAATTTTATACGCTATTCCTATGTTAGTAAATGATTTAAGTTCCTTAGAATAATCAACAGTCACTACGATGAAATTTGAACTGTGTATTTTACTGTATATGTAGGAAATGGAATCTCATTTAATATTTCATAGCTAATATCTAATTAAGATTCTAATTTACAAACCCAACTAGCACAAGGAGAACATACAAACTCCATGCACACAGAGGCGGGAATCGAACCTGGCCGGGAATCGAACCCGGACCCTGGAGGTGCAAGGCGACCTATAAATATTTCCAGAGAAATAATAATTTTGATATTATAAAATTTACTCTAAAGGAACATTTTACTCAGATCAATCTGATTTGTTTCTTTGTGTGATTAAATCTTTTTGTAAAAATTCCATCTTGAAGCATTTTGGTGTTCCACCACTAGAGGGCAGCGCTCTGACAATTAAATCTATCAGACAGTACTAAGCTTATCAAGTAAGGAACCAGTTTTTAACCCTGCTCCTTAACTATTCTCTTTCCTTCGCATTTGACTATTTTCCTTTCATCACATCATCCAACTAATAGCTGTCCCTGAATTGAAGTGGATGTATAGAGCAGACACAACACTAACATGTGCAGGATAAGACAATGGACATACTGTACAGGGTTGGGAGAATGTGACATACAGCAGGGAGATATAAAGTGCACAGTGTCGGGAACTGTCTTGCAAACATCACTAGTCCACAGAGGTTAGTTAAAAGGAAACAAATGCAACGAATATGCTTTAGTCCAAACATTCTGAAAATTATGATGCCTGCGCATACATAATAAAAAACGTAATATGGGTGGAACTTTAAACTTTTTTTTCATAAACACTCGTAATTTGTCATATCATTAGTTCATCATGATGTTAATGCAATAATTATTACTTCACCAAAAAACTCCAGGGTCACAATTGTTCACTGTAAAGTATGGCATATTTCCAATGACTTTATATGGGCACTTTATAAGCACCACCGAAAGAGTATACTGTTTTAGATAATGATAAAACAAGGACGATGTGGGCTTTGTTTTAACAACAGTAACAGCATGGGTAAATGGAACAGTGTACATTACCCATATATGGATTGCTTATAAATGCAGTGTGTGTGTGTGTGTGTGTGTGTGTGTGTGTCTGTGTGTGCGTCTGTGTGTGTGTATGAGTAGGTGTGCGCGCGCATGTGTGTGTGTGTGTGTGTGTGTGTGTGTGTGTGTGTGTGTGTGTATGGCGTGATTGCTCAAACAGAAAAGGTGGATGGCTGAACTGCCAGAATCAGCAATCACTCCAAAAAAGGATGGGAAAATAGCCACACACTTAAATATTTCTTCAGTGTGACAGAGGTGAACTGAAGAAAGCCAAAGCCCTGTGGTGATGTTAAACAAACATAAACCTGTACACTGAGAAAGAAAGGCATAGCTGGTTTTCTGATCGCCTGTGACAGTATGAGACAACTTCATCAATTTATTTGATTCAAACAATAGCAAGAATCCTAGTTCATTCATTACATGCACACTATATATAGCATGGAAAACTAATAAAATCACTGAACAGTCAAATGACATCAATGATAACTTGCTCTTAACACATACACAGGTGAACTGAATAACACTGATTATTAATTATACTGTATACCCATAGGATCATGGGCACCCAAGGCTCACCCATGCCTGCTGAGCCCCAGTGCATCACAGCTTGCCAGGCAAAGAGCTCAAGGATGTTAACCAAGCCTCCAAACTCCCCATATCCCAATCAAATACAGCACCATGGGACGAACAAGCCCGATCATACGAGCCCTAACACAGCCCAGAGAACTGAAAGGCTCCGCAACGTGCCACAGGCCCAGAGCTGCCCAGACGGCACAAGGGGAACTTAAATCCGAGGTAGTTTTAATGTCAATGGTTTTAACGTAATGGCTGATTGGTGTATATAAAAATCACATTTGCAGATGTTTCTTTTGGCCAGGTTTGGGCTGTGTATGTTAGCAATTCTCTGAGTAACAACTTCCAGGCCCTGGGCAGATTAAATTATCCATTTTATTCTCGGGCAAATAGTGTTCCCAGTAACCCCTCCCACCCTTTAATGCACTGCCTAAACATGGTTATTCCATAGGGGGTAAATAAAACAGGGTATCTGTAGTAGCTTAAGCCTGATTTTGGTTTGACAACTGTGTGTTTGTGCAAGTCCAAGTCATTGTGTACGTGTGTATTTGTACATGTGTTTGCCTTAAGGCACACAATTATGCAATCAGTTTTTGCTTTTTTTCACTTTTTTCGAGAATCCAGCTATGAGCTAAGTCACTGAGTATAAATAACTGTTGATCCTGTACATGGATAATACCATTTACAGTATAATATTCATAATATTTTTACATATAAGCACTGTGTTTATGCAAAAATATTTTATAAGCTCTGTTACTGTAAATCAAAAGCTGATTTAATAAAGGGTTTATACTTATGAAGGGCAGACCGCTACAACATACAGTAATTTCTCCCAAAGACTTACAATTTTTAAAAAATAACAATTACCTCTTTTACAGTAAGTGACATGCAGTTTGTGCATGCAAACTGTCTTTTTTTACATTTGCGGCATTGGGCATCAGAAAATCTGTCCCAGAACGTCAAGAGCAAATTCTACTAAGAGGTTTTAAGGCTTCTGAGGGAGGACACACTTTGACCAGATCTCCTTTTTGATATCCCCTCGTATTACTGAACCTAGTGGGTTAGGGTTAGGGTTAGGGTTGGGGTAAGACTCAAAATGGGAAATACAAATGCTAAAAAAAAAAAAAAAGGGCCGCTTGGACAGGGATAACACTTCCTCATGCTGGCTTATAAATGTTTTGCTTGGAGGGGGAATTGAAGGCAGGACAGGTTGATTACAGTTTAATGACAGGTCTGCCAAGGTTGCAAAGCTTTCACCAAATTGGATGAGCTGTTGCAACCACCAGAAGCTATGAAAATCAGGAAAATCAGAATGTGTTTTCTTTATTCAGTGTGTGAATGTTTGGGGCGTACAGTAGATGCCAGTGTGATCTTTGAGATATATTTCAGTTATAAATTTAGCTGAAATGTGCCAAAATCATTTAGCTTGGTTAATTATTTTTTTCTTCCATGTATGCATTATGCACCATGACAAAAAAACACATGTGACATATGTTGTTTGTAAGCTGCCTATTATAAGGTTCCTAAAAATTCCCTAGATAGTATCCCTAGATAGTTTTTTTATCCTATGTGTACCATGCACAGTAACCCTCCAGATCATCAGAGGACAACCTCCTTCATAATTTAAAGGTCTAAAGTTGTTAAACTAATTTGATGTAAACACGTCATGTGTTTTAATTTATTAGTCCTGTTTTCACACTTTGGCTGCTTGGATTTTGTCGTGGTTGTAATAGATGTCACCTATGGTAGAAGTCAAGTGTGACAGCCAGTAACTTCACTTTTTTTGACGATTTGTTTGTGTATCAGTGTATTATCAGCACCACCACATCAAAATCTATAGTCACAAGCTGCAGCTGTTATTTATATCTGATAATTGAGATCAAGATCCAATACTGAACCCATCCTAATAGTGGGAAGAAAAACACAATTTAATATGTTTTAAAGCTTTATCCATCATAAGGAATTGTGAATGAAGCAGATAACCTTGTTCCCAGTGTCCAGTGAGGCATAAGACTCTGTTTAGCCAGCGGTTCAGCGATTGGAGAAATCGATTTGAATAAAATTGAAAAACAATCTGTAACAGATGAACCAACTACAGTATACACGCCATATATGTACAATAAGAAAAACTGTCTGGATCATGATATATGTCAAAGGTATGACATCATCATCAGAGGAATGCACAGTTAATTTGATGTTAGGTTATATGAGAGCTCTGTCTGCTTCTCCAGGTGCAGGTTTTTCTTTCAAAGGCTCCATTTCTGTTGTGCAACTCAAAGAAAGAATGTTAGAAGTTATGACTTCACCACTTTTGCGACGGAGCCAGAAAAACCCCAAAAGACTGATGACAAAGGAAGAAAACAGGAAGGTTTTATATGGAAGAAAATCTTCCTTATAAGGAAAACTGTCTTCTACATGCACCCAGACACACACACACACACACACAC
Organism: Clarias gariepinus; assembly: GCF_024256425.1. Taxonomy (NCBI): domain Eukaryota; kingdom Metazoa; phylum Chordata; class Actinopteri; order Siluriformes; family Clariidae; genus Clarias; species Clarias gariepinus. The sequence continues at coordinate 33,027,970 of NC_071100.1, forward strand.
ACATACTCTGTTGGACACAAGCACATACTGTATGTACAGAAGCACGTGAACCTGAAACTGCATGAAACTCATTCATGATCAGAGAACATCTGAACTGTTGAACATTTCTCATGTTCTTGTGATTTTCTGATATGTTTGTTGAGAAAATTCCCAATCAGGTAAAGCTGCTTTCCAGATGACGCCGTGGATGAACAGAATAACTCCACAAAACCGTGTGAGGCATCATTCTATTATCTTGAGCCAGTTTGCAAGACTACAGGCAAATATTTACCCACTTAGCTAAAACATCTGATCTCATCCGTGCCTTGAGGAAGAGTGAAGTCAGACTTCCCAGTTTCGACTTTTTTTATATAGAAATCTCTAACAACTCAAACAAATACACTTTCTGTCGAGCAGATGAATCCTGCATATAACAATTAATTTTACGCATGATTTAACTTTATAAATACCTTCCTTGGCTTATACAGTAGAATGATTCCCATTTGGCTGACCTGTAGTTGGTTAGCCATTACAGTTTGAGCTGAGTCCAACTGGCCACATCATACTGCAGTGTTCTCATCTCACGTATGTTTAAGTCACACTCCAATACTGCAGAATGTTTAAATGAACGGTTTGCTCAATAAAATGTATACAGTCAATCGCAAACATGAATCTTATGGTCCAGATGACTTTCGGAACACCCAAGAATATCCATTATGAATATAGATCAAATACCCAAATGCGATACTGTCTTGCACTGTTTCCTGACGACTGCTTTGATTTGTGTTTTGGCATGCATCCAAGTCGATGGAATGTACATCTCTGAAAAGTAAAATTCTTTTGACAACTAAAGGCAGCTGGGCACAATCATTATGCACAATTACACTCCCAGAGCACTATCAGCGATGTGGAACTATGTAAGTTGTAAAAGTATCAACTTTAGTAAGAACTTACTAAACAAGCAAAAACCCTAGTTTCTTAAGCTGAAACTTCAGGAGACTGAAAAGGCGTCAGGAGTTCTTCTTGAAAGACCTCAGTGTTTAAGTGTGGAAAATGTTTCCACACTTAATTTTCATCTGAGATTGAGCGCTTTCTGGCTCTCAGTCGGACTAACATTACACAGTGCCAAATGTATTGAAGTCATTCAAGTCAATTGGATGGATATCGGGGGCAAACCAGGACTTGTATTGAAATTTCTCATTAATGAAGGCGTAAAACTTATTGACATTTAAAAAAGACCTCAAGCACTCAGCCATACGTATGTGAGTGGCAATCCCGACTGAGGTGGCTCGGAGCCCACTGCTGTCATTCCTGTGAATTTTCAGCGATTGAAAATCTATGAATAACTTGTCACCAGTTTCCAAAAGAGACACGTCTGTTTGCATTTACAACACCACTTGCACATTACAGAAAAATCCCTCCAATAATCTCACTCCAAGTCTTTAGTTTAATGGAGTTACTGGGAGGCCAGCATTTCTCATTTGGGGCAGGCAGTCTGATCATGGCTCTGGCGTACTAAGAAAACTTTCCACCTTGATGAAATCCAAGCGCTAGTAAAAATCCGGGGTAATTGCATTAACATAGGAGGGGATTATACAGAGAATTTAAAAATAGGTTTTTATTCTCATAGCTGTGTTCTGTTATTCTGAGCAATTAAAAGTCCCGGTTTAACTTGAACAACCATTATACATGACCAAACTGGTTGATCCAGAGTCTATTCTGGAAACAGTGGGTATGAGGTGAGAATGACAAACACATGGGACATCAGTCTATTGCACGGCACTATCCAAAACTCCTGGGATCCCTAAAGCTAGAGCTAAGAGGCAACAATGCTACCCACTGGGCCACTGCGCTGGAGGACATACTTCTTATAATTAAAATGTTAACGGGTAATTATGCATCCTGAATAGAATTACAAGCCCTGTGAAGCATGCTGTCCTCTACAACAAAGAAAAGTCTTCACTTTCATTTTATCACTGATAAAAAATAAAATAGAAATGCTGAGAATAGATATGCAAATTGTGTTCCATCTACATTCTCAAAATAGCTTTTCAGGCATAGATATAATATTACATTTTCTCATGCTTGATAGGAAAACACGTCAGTAGATTCTACACAGAACCCTAACGTTTCTTAAAGTTTCAAAGAGTATACCACTCCAACTCAAGCGTTTCACAAGAACATGACTGTTATGTAAGAAATTTTTGTAACATGCAGTCATAGATACAAAATTCGCTCAAAATTTTAGAATGTTTAATAATCATCCTGTTGTCCCTTTTGCAAGAACTCTTAATAACACTTAAAGAAATGGTTCTTTGTGGTTTTGCTTGGATATTTCAGTGTGCTCTGCTCTGACAGGCTAATGTTCTGTTGTAGCTTTGGACATATAAACATTAGACCTACTCAAATGGACAATCATCACAAGTTATACGTGAAATATCTTCTTCTACTGAATTTTGTTTCTTTGACTTCATGTAAAAAAAAAAAAGACCTTTTACATAACAAATGTGCTCTTGTGTAAATACGAGTAACCCTTAATGTCTAGAACAGGGACCCCAATACTAACAGTTTTTATTTGTTTAGATTTTAATCATATCCATCTGAGTGCTAAGTAGTAACATGCTACACTGACCCACTAGCAGCTGTTTATTACCTTATAAGGACTCCTGTTTGAGTGTGATGGAGGAGAGGGCTACTAGCAGTTTGCCATCACTACTTTAATTTTCTCCCACTTACATACATGAGCTGATAACGTAGTATAAATCATTGTCATGGGTTATTTTAATAGCTGGAAAATGTAAAGCTCGTTTAATCCTTATTGTATAAAGGGATCACACATGGGACAGTCAATGCAGTTTCACATTTTGAGCTCACCATCAAATCGGAACAAACTGGTACTGTGTTGTGGTACTGCACTATTGAAAGCACGCCAAAGTCACTCTCACTGGAAAAAAAAAATTCTAAACACACTAAAACTTCAACTTAAATATATAAAAATTGACTGTCGCAATTAAATAAATGTAGCAGAAATGATGAGTATAACATTTAATAAACCAAACCCAGATTTCAGTTCTGTTTATTGCGTTAACGCATATCATGATTGCAAACCTAAAACCTACAGTATAGAAGCTGCTTATTTGTAATTAGGTGACTCTCACCTGGTGCACGTGAACGCCTCGGTGCGGCTCCGTGTCGCTCTGGCGCAGCTGGAAGCCCCAGGGCGCGCGCCCCCGCACCGTCACGCATGCGTAATCCTGCGCGCTCATCCCGCACTGCGCGTGGCTGTCTCCGCTCTGTGTTCGCGAGCGTATGTCTGAGGGTTTAGGTAGGTGAAGAAATCACGTCCAGCCCACTGCTCAGCGTCATTTCTCTGAGTCCTGCCCAAATTCTCTTACATCTTCTCAAACTTGAACTTGAGAAGAACGTTAAAGCTCGCTGCCTCCGACCCCGAACAGTTCTCCCCTGACTGACTTTAAACATTTCCAGACTGAGGTTTTTACTTCCTCACGCACATCTTGTTAGTGTTAAGGAAACTCTTACGCTGCAGGTAACTTTATTACCAAACATTAGGCCACAAACTCTACAAAATAAACAATGAAGTGATTATTGAAGCAAGCTGGTTTAACCGGGCAACAGGATTTTCTGATTAAAAGAAGATTTTTAAAACGTCTTCAACAAAAAATCAACAACTTTTTAAAAATTATTGTCAATAAATAATCAAGTCATATCAAATCCAATATATTATAATATAATATATGTTTCGCCTGGTGATATATAGCCTGGCACCTCCAGGGTCCGGGTTCGATTCCCAGCCCGGTTTTATTCCCACCTGCGCATAAAGTTTGCATCTTCTCCCCGTGCTTGGCGGGTTTCCTCCTTCTGTGTTCAAATTGCTCATAGTGTGTGAATGAGTGTGTAAGTGTGTGTACTGTATGTGTTTGTACCCTTCGATGGATTGGCACCCTGTCCAGGGAGTACCTCGCCTTGTGCCGTATGTCTCCCGAGATAAGCTCCAGGCCCCTTGCGGCACTGTATACAGTGAGTGATATTATAATATAATATAGGTGATATATATAATATATTGTAGTGTTTTTCACCGCTAGGAAGGAACTTGGAGAGACAAGTGAGCTTGCTTGCTGCCCAATGCAAATGGCTGGGAGTACTTTATTTATACACTACTTTATTTATTCACACGAGAACCACCAATTCAGCCTAAATATGAACCAGCGGTAATATTCAACAGGTCTCTCACACACAGACACACACCATGGCCGAAGCCACTAAACCAAACACCCTTCCCCAACAGGGTGAACACACAGCAACCCCTCCCGCAAGGCATGATGGTCGCCAGCCGAAGCCTCGCCTATGCCACACTGCCCCCACCCGAGCTGTGAATGTCCCTGGTCACCATGACGAACTCAGTCTCTGAGGCGTGAAGGCGGTCGGCTCTGTGGTTGTGAGCCCCAGAGTCCTTTTGCGGAGGAGGGAGGAGCGCAAACATTGTCCTGAGGTGGTCTGGCCTCCGCAGAGTTCAATGTTTCGCCGGCGTACGGCTGATAGGGAGCGGGAATATAATTGTCAGTGGCTGAGCGGTTAGCACTGTGTCCTCACAATTTCTGAGTGGAGGATTCGATTGCATGTGTGGAATTTGCATGTTCTTCCCCTGCTTGATGGGTTTCCTCCATGTCCACCGGTTTCCTCCCACAGATTCGCAGATTAGGCTAATTGGTGTTCGCAAATTGCTCGTAGAAATTAAATAAGAGTGTGGTGTGTGCATGTGTGCGCTCTGTAATAGATTGGAACTGTGTCCAGGGTGTACACCGCCTTGCACCCAAGCTTTCCTGGGATAGGCTCCAGGCTCCCTGCCACCCTGTAGAACAAGCTATATTGAAGGTGAAGAAATAAATGATAATATAATATGACAATACAAAGTGTGCTCCATACATAAGTAAAATTACCATATACAAATACTTTTTATTAAAATGTAATTTTATTTGATTTACAAAATATGCTTATGATTGCCTTGTCTGCAAACACACAATGAGCCATCTTATCCACTCTGAACTTGATTATCTACAGATATGTAGATAGGTAGATATACAGTATAGATAGATAAATGGATAGATAGAGGCTATCTGAAAAACATTTATACACACCGTATGCACGGTCATAACATTATGACCACCTGTCTAATATTAAATAGGGCCCCTTTTTGCACACCAACACAGTTGTGCACTGTGTTCTGACACATTTTAAGCAATTTAAGGTACAGTAGCTCTTCTATTTGATTAAACTACAGTGCATTGCATCAATGAGCCTTGCCTTCCTTGGACCACTTTTTGTAGCTCCTGACCACTGCAGACTGGGAACATCTCACAAGCGCTCCAGTTTTGCAGTGGCTCTGATCCAGTTGTCTAGCCATCAAATTGTGGCCCTTGTCAAAGTCACTTAAATTCTTACATTTGCAAGTTTTTGCAAATTTATATAAACTATATAAATATATATACCTTATTTTTCGATGTTTTTTATTCTTATTATTTTCAACATTATAAATACTGACAACATTGAAATTATGACAGAACAAATAACCCACAATATATTTTAGATCTTTAATTCTTTAAAGTAGCTACCTTTTGCTTGGATGACAGCTTTGCATACTCTTGGCATACTCTCAGTCAGCCTCATAAGGTGGTGACCTGGTAAGTTTTCTAACGATCTTAAAGGAGTTCCAAGAGGTGTTGAGTACTTGTTGCCTACTTTTCTTTCATCTCTCCTGTCCAACTCTTCAGAATCTATATCAGTTGGATTTAGATCCGGTGTACAGTATGTGAAGGCCAGGCTATCTGATCCATCACCCTCCTTCTTGGACAAATATCTCTTCCATAACCAAGAGGTATGTTTGGGTCATTAACCTGTTGGAAAACAATGGTGGTTATTCTAGTTAAGTGTACTCTCAATTTAAAACAAATCACCAACAGTGTCACTAGCACGCTACACTATCACTCCTCTTCCTTCATGCTTTACAATGGGAACTACACATTTAAGAACATTCTGAACCCTTCTTTGACTAGAACCAAAAATCTCAAATTTGGACTCTTCAGAAGAAAGAACAGTTTTCCACATATCTAATGTCTATTCTTTGTGTTTCTTGGCCCATGCAAGTGTCTCTTGCTTGTTGTTCTTCCACAGATGTTGAAATATGTCTGCTGTTTGAACTTTAAGAAGCATTTGTTTGGGCTATAATCTGAGGTGCTGTAAATAGTCAGTTTCTGTAGCTGATCATTCTAAGAAGTCCTGTGCAGTAGAGGTAGTTCTTGATCTACCTTTCCTGGGACGGTCCTCGTGAAAGCCATTTTTTTTTTCAAGCATGTAAACATTTTTTGCCTGACTATGTATGTCTATACAATATATACACTATTTATAAAACCACTGCTGCTCAGCTTTAAGACCTAGCGACTTTTCATAATTAATGGAATCATGAATTTTGCGCTACCAGAAAATCCTGAAGGAGAATTTCTGCCCATGAGTTTATGACCTCAAGCTCAAGCACACTTGGGTTTTGCAGCAGGACAATTAAATACATCGCACACCAGCAAGTCTGAATGGCTAAAAAAAAAAATTTTTGGATTGTTCTAGTCAAAGTCCAGACGTAAATCCAATTGAGATGACCTTAAACAAGCCGAAAACCCTTCAGTGTGGCTAAATTAAAACAATTCTGCATGGAAGAGTGGGCCAAAATTCCTCCACAGCGATGTGCTTGACTCATTGCCAGTTATCACACGCTTCAACGCTTGACTGCTGTTGTTGCCGCCGCCAAGTGTGACACAACCAGTCATTAAGTTTAGGGGGCAATTACTAGTTCATATAGGCCAGGCATGTTTGGGCAGTTTTTACCTTTAATAAATGCAATAATCACCTAAAAGCTTAATTTTGTATTTACTCTTGTTATTTTTGTGTAATATTATTTATTTATTTTATATTTATTATTTAATTTATTTGAATCTTGTAAGTGTGACAAAAAATCAGTAAGTGGCAAATACTTTTTTACAGCACTGTGATCTTATATGATCTTAATAAACCCACATATTGGTTTGTCTTTGGAAGGTGGGAGAAAACTTTTGGGTCCTTGATCTGTAAGAAATATAATTCCTGCTGCTGGAGGCCACAAAATAAATACACAGAATATTTAGATGGTTGCACCTTTCACTTACTCAATAAATAAACTAACAAACAAATGTTCTTTGGTATGGGGGTGGCAGTGTGGCTTAGCTTAAGTGGTTAGAACTGGTCTGTATGCATGATTCCTGGGTACTCACCCTTCAGTCCAAAGATGTGTCTGTGTGAGTTTCGCTTATAACATCTTTTTCTTTTCTTTGTTTTAAAACAGTTATTCGTTAACATTGTCCATATGCACAATACTCAAGTGTCTGGGTTCGATTCCCACCTCTGGATCTGTGTGCATGGGCATGTTCTCCCAGTGCTTGGTGGGTTTTCTCAGTGTATTCCGATTTCCTCCCACAGTCCAAAAACATGCAGATTAATCGAAATGGCGTTCACCAGTAGTGTGTGAATGAGCATGTGTGTGTCCTGATATAGTACAGGTGATGATTAAGTGAGAGCTGTAGTTACATAGGTTAGCATGTGCTGTGTTTTTTCCTTGTGTCAGAGAAACTGATACTGACACCAGACTTCAGACATTATTAAGTTAGAAAAAATATTCACAGCAAATTACTTTTTATTTTAAAACAGCCTGTATTTTGTATGTTTGGATGAGCCGATCGTCGCGTGACCTGCTTGTACAGTGTGCGCACACTCAGAGGGATTCTCTGCGCACGTCTGTATTCGTGCTCTAATCTTTGCTGACGTGTAGCGGTTCCCATCACTGTGCGCATGCGCACAAGCAGCAAAACAGCCGAGGCCGGTGCCGGGAGTTTGACGTGGCACTCCCGTTAGGCTCGTCTGCGCTGGTTAGAGTCAGTCCGCTCGGCGTCACCTCTACTCGTGCAGGTAAACTCTTTATCTTATTTGTTTTTACGAGTCCAGACATCTCACGTCGTCTTGTAAGGCAGAGAATAATGTCGCGTTACGTTTGTTTACACGGTTGGTTAAAGTAGACTTAAAAGCAAACTGGAAAGTTTTAAGTTCCGCCTGTGTCTGTGTAGATGTCCCGCAACTTTCTAGCAACAGACACACATTTAAACAGCGTGAACTTCTCACATATAGGCCAGTCATCCTATACTAACTGATTTTTGATGGATATACACCTTTAAAAAAATTGTTATTGATATATATTTTTTTAAACATGCCTAACACTCATCTTTGACGTGGCAGCTGTGGGCAGAGGTGAAGCCCTGTTTCATTCTCACCGACACCATAAAGCCTGTATTCACAATCAAGAGGGTTTATTTACAAATGCTGCTTTACTCATGCTCAACCTTGACTTTAGTTAAGAGATGACAAACATTTTGAGTTGTTTAACATCTGCACAGGTCTTCAAAAGTTTTCTTAGCCAAGGAAGATAAGGAGCTTCCTTGATGCATTACATTTTAAATGCTCCTTATAGATGGATTCTAAATCAATCTATGATCACACACACACACACACACACACACAGGATTACTTTGTGTTTTACCCTATCTCAGAATTGTTCAGTGATAAAGGTTCATCTTACACAAGATCACGAGTTACTAGCAAAGCTGTGGTAGACTGTAATTTCATATCATAGAGAATAAACGGTTATTTAAGAAAGCTTCTGCAATTTAGCTAGTGAAGCAATTGGGCCATTGGTGGCTCAGTGGTAGGTTTTCCAAATGCCATGCGTAATGCCCGGGTTTAATTCCCACCCAATGTGGGAAAGGTTTTTGTGTGGATTGGATAGTCCGCCATGGCGACCCCTCAACAGGGACAGCCTAAAGACTAGCAGTTTAATGAAGCAATCACCACTAAAGGTGAAGGCATAAATGTTGATAATAGGAACAGTTGACTGTATAAGGACAGTATTATGGTTTTGAATTCATACTCCTTTTATATCAACTCTACAGGTTGCTGTTCTTCTTTATTTGTGGAATGAAATACATCTAACAGGATGAGCCAGCAAGGTTATGTCGCTACGCCTCCGTACTCCCAGGCCCAGGCAGGAATGGGGGGATACCCTGCACAATCCCATTATGGGCACTATGGATCTCCACAACAGCCATTTCCTCCACAGCCAGCAGGTACAGTGAAATTCACTTCACTTTTTATTTCAACATTTGCTTTCCTTTTGACAAGAACAAGTCTTCTCTTGTTCAGCGCTCACAAGCTGGCAGTGGTGTCTAGATATTTTAAAACAAAACTACTGTACATTGAGGCTTATAGTGTACTATATTTAATAATAAAAAAATTTCCTTCTATATATTACACAGCTTTAATCTTGATGCTAAGATGCTGTTTCGAATTTATGATTATTATCTGTGTAGGTATGCACATGTAGTTATATGTACATTTGAAAAAGGTAGTACTTTTACTTATTGGCCTGTGGGGTATTTTGCAGATCTTTGGTTTCTGCAAATAAAGTTAGGGAAAAGTGTAAAATATGAAACCTCTGGTCTTTAAGGGTACAACATTATGTGTTTGTGTTTAAAAAATGCTATTACTGATTACTGACTGCTTATTACAATCCTTTAAATGTTATGTGTCAGGTATGCTTAAACCAGCTGCCTCCTCCCCCTCTGGGATGCCTCCACCACCTGTGTCTAACCAATATGGATCTCCTGTTCACCAAAATGGAGCACATCCACAAAAGTAATTTTTTTTACCCAGAGTTAGATTAAACTTAATAACGAAATGTGTAAAAATGCAGATAAATGTCCCTCACCACTTTTTTCTTTATTAGGTTCCCTCCGCTTCCAGCAGTCTCCGCACCTGCCATGTCTCCCTATGGACAGCCCCCTCAAAGACCATACCACAGCATAGCTCCAGCCACACCACCAACCCAACAGATAACCAATCAGATGAGTGCTATGAACATTGACGGATATGGTACATTTAGTTTTAACATTTACCTTTCTTAATGTAAAGCTAAGCTGTAAAATTAGCTGTTTCCTAAAACCTGTTCTCTTTTCATTGTTTTATCTAGCCCAAAGCCCCATGCAAAATCCTCAGTCTTTAGCAGCACCACAGCCTTTCCAAATGTCTCCACCTCCTACAGTGGGACATCCATCCATGTCTCCTTCAGGCACTCAACATCTTTCAATGGGTACATGTCCACCAATGGCAGCTGGTCCACCAGTGCAGGCAACAGGCCCTCCACCAATGGGGTTGTCTAATTTACAGCCTCACCCTCCTCCGATGAGTGGGGCTGGATTCCAAAAGCCACCAGCACCTCAGGGATTTCCTCCTCAGCAGCCAGGTAAAAGGGGGTTTAGTGTTTTGTTTTAAATCAGTCATTTAATTTTGATGTAACCCGTGCTATTGGGTCATATGCACATTAAGTGGAGGCATTTTATAACCTACATGTCATTTTAGGTACAGGTTTATATGGAGGACAGATGCCAGGATCACCAATGGCAGGGCCACAGCCAGGCGCTTATCCAGGAGGCTTCCCAGGAGGAGCTGCCAACATGGCTGGACCTCCACAGAAGAAACTTGATCCAGACTCCATACCTAGCACAGTAAGTACAAACTGGTATGGCACTTGTACTATCAAAAATGCCATATTTGTTGTTTCTAGATCGGGCAAAGAGTTTAAATGTGTGGTGTAATGTTAAAATCTTTCGCATGGTCAAATTATTTATACTGTATACTAGCTTAAGTAGTATACTACTTTAATTTAATCAGTGATTATCTCAGGTTGAAACCTCCATACATGTCCCCTGTAATTTTACAAAATTGTGTTTGGTGTGACAACATTATATGGTATTGGTTTTCACTGAATCGGTGGCTAAATATAAGAAAATTTACCTAGTTCATGACAAGATTTTGAACCTGCTATTATTTCATCTTATTACAATCAATGGGATAGAGATGATATAGAAAAGTTTATGTTTAAGCCTTGTTTAGGCTAAGTTGTACTTAAAATGACTCCAGTGCATTCAAATTCACTTATACCACCAGTGGTGTCATTTCAGCTTTGAAAATAATAAATAATCCCGGGAAAAATATTTAGTTTAGCTTTTCTAATTAATATCTATATAACTATTTAGTGTTTCATAACATTACTTTTACGCAACATTTTGATGCAGTTACACCACACAACTTTTATGGTGCAGTTAAACAGTTAAAAAGATATATACAGAAAGTACTGCAAAAGTTTTGTTAAATTCTGTCCAGCCAGTTTTGCGTGATGCAAATGTAACAAAATCAAGTGCGTTCTGACCAATTTACAGACAAAACCTTTCTTATACACACTTTACATAGTTCCCTTATTCCAGTTTCACTGAAAGTTCATTGCCAGTCTGACTGCATCAGCATCATTCACATTAGCCTCATCACCAGAAGTAAACACTATTTCACGGTTTAAACTTTCGTCTCTATTGCTAATTCATGCCAGCAAGTTTTGCTCTGTTGTCCAAATATCTTCCCATTAAAATTTTATAATACTGTTTAATCTCTTTAAAACTGGGTTGGCTGACAGAGGGTGTAAGTGCTCTTCTTCGTTAAGGATGGTGATAAGATGATATACTGTTCATAGTGTTATTAAATTAGCTTTAAAAATAAAAAAAGAAGAGAAAAGGTCATATGAAATTAAGTGTGCACTGTCTCCCTAACTATTGTTATCTTTTACTGTATAGATACAAGTGATTGAAAGTGACCAGGTTAAGAGAGGTAGTCAGGTCTACACCACAAACCTCAGGGGTCAAGTGCCACCCCTGGTCACAACCAATTTCACTGTTCAAGATCAAGGTGAGTCCTGTGACAAAATAACTGGCTTATATTTTACAGCATTGAGCGGGCGGTCTTTGTCAAAAAGACTTACTGTAGTACTTTGTGGTTTCCAATGAAAACATTTCTTTACAGTTGATCAAACAATCCAGCGTCAATAGTTAAACCTTGACCCTGGAAAAGGAATACCAGTTGAGCAATCTTTCGTTGAATGATGCAATAAATAAATAAACTATTATGAATTTATTAGTTGTAGAATAAAAAAATAATAACTATAAAATAAAAAATTATGTCTTAGTTGAATTGTTTATTGTTGTTTCAGGAAATGCTAGTCCGCGGTTCATGCGATGCACAACCTACTCATTTCCCTGTACTGCTGATCTTGCCAAGCAGTGGCAAGTGCCCTTGGCATCCATCATCAAACCTTTTGCTACAGTGCCCAAAAATGAAGTATGTATGCTAGAGCACCGCCAGTGGTTCTGATCCTTTAAAGTTTTATGTATAAAGTATTACTTTAAAGTATTATGTTATTATACATCGCCAAAATTAATGTGTATATCATTAGTATACATAAGGGTTACCATTAACTTTTAGTAACAGTTAGTAACTTACCGGTAGTAGTACTCCTACTACTCCTTTATAACTAAGGTAGTTAATACTGAATTTAAATAATTTACAAAGTTGTAAATATATATAACTATGTTTTAGATAATATATATATATATATATATATATATATATATATATATATATATTTTTTTTTTTTTTTTTTTTTTTTTAAATACTCTTTTATGCTGTCTTCATGAGTGGTGTGTGGGCCAGGAGTCTTCACTCAGTCTCACCTTTCTGTCTCCGACAGCACTATTGCTATAGTTCCTTTTTAGGCAATGTTAGTGTATTCTTTTTAAAGAGACTTCTTGTTTTAAACTTCAATCTCTAGGGAACATGTTAAGATAAAAATGGTTCCAGGCCTCCTAATAGATAGTAATAACACATGGCCATAGTACAAATATGATTAATGCATATGAATTATCATTTAGGAGCATATTTTATTATTAGGTGTCTTTGCTAAATGATAATTCAACATGTACATGGTTAGTTACACTATAGGAAACCATATCTCTTAATTATTGTACATATTGTATTATGAAACAAAAGTGACCAGAACACACTGGTTTAATTTGCAACTTGTTTATTCTTTATTACACTTAGTTCTGCATGTTTTTTGTGATTTATCAGTTATAAGATCCATAAATGTGTGGGGTCTTTCTATGTTATAGCCATAATTATTCCTGAATGTCTGTGTTACTGTTTAAAATGATAAATGTCTTCTTTATTCTGTTTACCACAGACTCCTCTATACATAGTAAATCATGGCGAGACAGGACCCATACGCTGTAACCGCTGTAAGGCATACATGTGCCCCTTCATGCTTTTCATCGAGGGTGGTAGACGCTTCCAATGTGGTTTCTGCAACTGTGTTAATGAGGGTCAGTACCAGTGTACTTCACTTTTTAAAATTTTTTTACTTAACAACAAGGTCTGCAATAATTAAATATATTTTCCATAGACTTATTACTTTTGTTAAAAAAAGCATGAAAATGTGTTCCTCTTTAGTTCCTGTCCAGTATTTCCAGCACCTGGACCATATGGGCCGAAGATTGGATATATATGAACGACCAGAGCTGTCCCTGGGTTCTTACGAGTTTGTCGCTACTCTGGATTACTGCAAAGTAATGCTTTATTTATAACTGCTTTTAAACAATACATTACACATTAATATTAGTGGTTTTATTTGTAAACTTGTGAGCATATGAAGATTAGATCAGTTTTGAGTATTTCATGTGAGCATTTGAATAGTGTCATTTAACACATTTTATTAATAATATACATACAACTACATATACAACAATCAGTCTTGTTCTTGTGTATCCATTTAGGATTCAGGACTTCATATTAATATTACATGGGTAAAAAAAATTATATCTTGGAGAGCATGTTTCATTACATAAAATGAAACTCCATCTAATGAAACTACATTTCTTAGCATTTATCTTTTATTTCCCATTTGCTGATATGTTGAACAATATCAGGCAGAAGATAAGAGATTTAAAGTGCAACATATAGAAATGAATGCAGTAAGTGTACCTCCAATCCATGTGGCCCCTTCTACTATGCATCAAAGATGGGGTGCGGTTTGGGTATTTTTTCCCAACTAATATAGTGCTGTGCTTTTCTGTTAAATATAAGATGTGGAGAAATTTATGAAAGAGCAGTCTTTTTCTTAGTTTTTTAAGTGGATATAGATTTTCAGGACTTTGTTTTGCACACATGCCTAAGGAGAATAGCAACAGTATTGAATTTCCTTTATTTGTACATAATGCATTTTATTATGAACTGGTGAACATCCAGGTCTTTGAAAAGAATGTGTTCATTCCTTCGTGCACTGTCATGCAATGAAAATCTTCATCCCATACCTTACATCACATAGATTCTTTTTAAAGTAAATCTATACTCTAAAAAATATGTTGTAAGTTTGCAGTAGTATTGGATTGAACAAGAGGCACACTTGTTTTAACTCAACTGTGTACAGATCGCATGTCTGTGCTTGAAATATGCACTGGATGATGTGGTCCATGTGATTATTGTCCATATTAGAACATTTTAGCTGCTTTAATAGAACTTTACTGATAATTAAAAAAAAGCTACATTAATGGTATAATTTTTTTTCTATGTTTGTATATATGTAAGTATGGAGGTATGTATGTATGTGTGTGTGTATTTTAATTATCAGTGAGCTTATTTTAAAGACAGATGTTTTGTGCTTACAAGTAATGATCTTTCTTGCCAATAATTTGACACAGTTAAGCCAAGCTAAGTGATTGTTTCTTATTCTCTTTCTCAGAACAATAAGCCTCCCAATCCTCCTGCTTATATCTTCATGATCGATGTTTCCTACAACAACATAAAAAGTGGACTAGTTAAGCTGATATGTGAGGAACTGAAGACACTGCTTGATCGACTACCCAAGTAAGTTAAAATGCTACTGTACTTTTGACCCAAAGATTTTAACTTGATTTACATAAGCTGTAAAAAATAGAAATACTAAAGAAATACTACCGCATACAAAGTTAAAAATTTAAATAAAATTTTCAACAACGAAATTGCCACAATCTGCTCAAAGGTTTCAAATATACAGTAGGGTAAAAAGCTCTTAAAAACTGTTGCTGACACTGATTTGTTGTAAATTTTTGTGTCATTCCCATAAAAACTCCTAAAGTACACAGATAAACCCTGTTACATCACTCCCGTTTAACTGTGCCCCTCTATCATGGTTTATGCAAAATGTGTATCAGCATAATTTTTTTTGTAGCAAATGTTTGTAAGGACAGTTTGGATAGCATATCTCAGGTGTAACACATGCAGGTCTTAGCTGCTGTCAGCTCAGAAAGCAGCTTTCCACACCTCAAAAAAGGCCCCCAGCTCCATGCCAAATATGGTCAGTAAAAAGAGACTGAATCAAAGCGAAACAACAAATCTCCATTGAGCCAAGTACTGCTGTATCCCATCATGGGAAAGCTCCTGCCTACACAATTCTTATGGGGGATGATCAAAAAAGTCTTTAAAAACTTGTATTTTCTAATTTTTAGCCTGCAAAATGGCAGACCTATTAGTTCACATATGTATCTTCTGCAAAACTCTTTTCTTCTTCTCCATCAGCCCCTGTGGGTATGTCTGTGTTTGTTTGGAAAACTGACCTCACCTCAAAAGCATGCTGGAAGTGCACTCCAAATAAGCCTGCAGTATTAAATCTGATTTCTCCCCTCTGTTCCTGGCTTTTCTCACTAGACTGCATGTACTTAATGAAAAACTCATTGGACACCCCACATTTTAATATGGCTCAACTTACCACTCTGCACTCATAATAAAGTACATTCAACGGCCAAACAGTTTGTAGCTGTCCATACAGAAATGTGCTATATGGTCGTCTAAGTCACAACAATAGACAAACGCAACATGCTTAAGCTGATAGCAGACAAACTATTAGAATTTCTTGTGTCTTTATTGAACATGGTATTAAACATTGCAAGCCTTTGGAGTTAATAGTGGTTAAACCTTTAATGGCAGCATTGAATCAAGTGCTTTTGGTAGCTCTAAGTAAGACCTGCATAACCTTCAGAAAGAGTTTTTTGACCATTGCGCTTCAGCTAAGACAAATTTGTGGGATGTATGGTGTGAGCGGCTCTTTGGAGGTCATTCCACAGCATCTCTTTGGGGTTAAGATTTGGACTCGGACTGAGCCAAAAGGCCCATTTTCTTTTTCTGAAGTCATTTAGTGTTGATTTTACTATGATAGTTAGAGTCACTGTCCTGCTGCATACTAATCTCCAGCTGGCAGACAGCCACCCTGACATTATCCTGTAGAACATTTTGGCAAACTTGAGAATTAATTTTCCCTTTGATAATGGCAAGTGGTCCAGGCCCTGTGGCAGCGAAGCAAGTCTAAATCATGACGCTCTCTCCACCATACAGTACTTTACAGATGGAATGATGTTTCGATGTTGGGAAACATTCTTTTTGCACCATACATAGTGGTGAATATTCTCCCCGAACAATTCATCTTTTGTTTCATCACTTCACAGAACATTTTCCCAGTAACATTTTCCCAGTAAACAGTTTTGCAGATTGCCAAGGTGCTCTTTGGCAAACTTCAAGCAGGCAGCAGTGTTTTTTACAAAGCAGTGGCTTCCTCCTTGCCATTAGTTTTTCTTGTGGGTTCTTCTTTACCTCACTGAGGTATGCCCACTTTGCTAAACATAAGGGACAAAATGTTCACTTGCTGCCTAACAAATGCCACCCACTTCTAGGTGCCATTGTAATGAGATATTTATCTGTAGCTACTGTGAAAAGTCTATAACTGTGATGAGGGTCTGTAACATGCCTTCTTCTCATAGTGCATCCTGGAGTCATCCATTGCCCAGGTAAGTGAGGTACACACCGTCTGTGGCTACGCAGCCCCATCCACAGCAAGCAGCGATTCGCTGTGAGTTCTAACGCCTTCTTTTTAATAGCCAGAAAGAACTTTTGCTCTTTGATAGGATTGGACCAAACAGGCTTTTTACTTCCCATGTGGATAAATAATTTTTAGACACCCATGATTTCGATTGTTTTTCCTTGAACTACTTTTGGTATGTACTAAGCACTGCATAGGAACACCCAAGAAAACCTGCTGTTTTGGAGATGGACTAACCCAGTTTTTTAGCCATCACAACGTGGCCCTGTCTTGCCCATCTTCCCTGCTTTTGTGTTATTCACTTCACCTGTCAGAGGTTTTATTGTTATTTCTGATCAATGTACAGTATACTGTATTGCCTACATATTGGCAAATACTTTTTAACTACCTGGTTCCAAGGAAATTTATACTGTATGTATTTGAATTGTCCTTCATTTTTATATCAGGACTCAGTCTTAAAAATATGTCACTGAACTTTTGTCAGCTAGCAACTAGTTCTTCATATTTTGCAGTGATAATTGAAAAATTTGCCTGTGAGCCTTGATTTATTCAAGCCAGCATACAGTTTTATAAATGTTATGTTAAGCAAGTTTACATAACCCAGATACAGGTCAGTATCTGCAAAGTGCAAATGTATTTCTCTGCAGATACCAGTGCTTGTTTGACTTAAATCTTAATTTCAGTTTTCATGATTTCCTCATAAAATGTGCAATTTTTGAATTAGCCATGTGCACAGATTGTATTCTTACAGAATCAGAGCTTTGTACTATTTCTGCAGCTTCATTTACTTCAGCATCATTTTGTAAGCAGGAACTATTGTGTGCCCTTTTACTTTCTCCTGTCTAGTTGGAGCTTGCATGAACTTTTGACTTTTGCTCTCTGTAATCGTTTCTTAGTCAGCTATATGATAAGGTATGAATGATAAGAATGAGTTACTGCCTTTCCCTCACTCTTTTCACTTATTTTTTGTTTTTAAAATTCCCTTCTTTTCCTTGATAGCTGTGTTCCCACACAAACCCCCACCCCAAGAATAATTAGATTTTTCTGGCGGGTTCAAGGCATTTAAACTCAAAAACAAGCTTGATTTGGTCACATCCCGTATCTTTGTGGTGCTGCTAATAGTCCAGTAGAGTCAAAAGTCAAGATCTGCACTCGCAGAAAAAAAAACTGTTGATTTTTTGACCCTTTTCTTTTTTAGCACTGGGAATGTGTTTTTGGCTCAGTTGACAAGCTTTCGCAATTATTTATGTTGAGGAAGTGACTCTTGGAATTATAAACACACAGTGCTTTAAACTAGTCTCTGTACAAGAGAACATGTTTCTCTCATCTTCCAAGTTTGCTTTGTTTTATTTGTGAATAAGGTTGGATTTGTCTTATAAACTATGGTATAATAGTTAACAGAATTCAAATCCTCTCACAGAGCACTTCATTAAAAACATCTGTACACCTACTCATTCATGTAATTATCTAACCAACCAACTGTATGGCAGTAGTGCAGTGCATAAAATCATGCAGCTATGGAATCAGTGGATTATGGGTAAGTTCACATTATAATAAGGGAAAAAATGTGATTTCAGTGATTTTGACAGTAGCATGTTTTTCATGATTTTTATACACACCAGTGACTAGAGTTTACATAGACATCTAGATTCATCAGTTCAGGCAACACTGTGCAGTATTTAACTGCCCAGTCAGAATTCAGCACCAATAGCATTAATCCATGGACCCAACCTGCCTTGTAGGGACGGGAATCACCAGTCACCACTCGATGCGATGTTATTAAGATAACCGATTGGATTAATATTGTAATTCTGTAGGAAAACTATTTTATAAATATCTCTTACAATTTTTATAACTTAAAGCCGCTTCACAACTGAATTGAACATGAATAATTATAGCCCATTTTTTATATATGTTTTTGTATGTTTAAAAACAAAGAGCAGCATTTAAGTAATAAAAAATACTAGTTACTTCACTAATAATAAATTACTTAAAATACAAAAGTTTTACAATTAACTTAAAATTTTATTAAATGAAAGGCTAAATTTTAATTCAGGAGCACGAGTCTCTGTCATCCTCCGTAAGTATTATTTCTAAACAATCTTAGCAATACATTTACTTCTACCACATGGGAGCCGATGTGTTTATTTATTATAAAGAAATTCTAATAGGATTATAAAGAAAATCTGTTACGAGGATGCAGTTTCTAAAACGATGCTTCAGAAACTAATTAGCATTTGATTGATGATTTGGTACTTGTGTAAATGTGTATAATGTGTATGTTTCGAGACTAATTTGCTTGTAGAGTTTGGATAAAAAGGCAGATCAGAAGCTTGAGTTTAATGTTCTTGATGGACCATCCCAATCAGCAGATCTGAATCTGGTAGAAGACCACTGGGATGGTAGAATAGGAGATTCACAGTATGATGTGTATTTAATGAAAAACCTGCAGGAATTGTGTAATACAATCAGGTTAACAGTGACCAGAATTTCTGGCAACAACATCCAGCCAGATAAATAACCAAAGATTTTTCCTGACTTTTGCGTTTTAGAGAGGAGGGAGCTGAGAGTTCAGCCATCAAAGTAGGCTTCGTCACCTACAACAAGATCCTGCACTTCTTCAATGTGAAGAGTGCACTAGCTCAGCCCCAGATGATGGTCGTCTCTGATGTTGCAGATATGTTTTTGCCCCTTCTGGATGGATTCTTGGTGAGCTTTCAGGAGTCACAAGCTGTCATCAACAAGTAGGTTTACCTGTTTCATTTATTATGGACTTTATGATTTTTTGACTTGCATGACTAAAACTAAAAATTATTCAGTGCTATTTACAATCTAGTGGAATTTGATTATCTTTCGATAAAAAAAATATATTCAAATTTCTTATACATTATTGCAAATACTTTTTAGCAAAGTATAAATAACAAAATTGAACAGAAATTATCTTTTGTTTGTTCCTTCTATTGTTTATCAAGTCTCTTGAGCCAGATCCCCGACATGTTTGCTGACACAAATGAGAGTGAATCTGTTTTTGCTCCAGTTATTCAAGCAGGAGTGGAAGCACTGAAGGTAGAACAAATAAATTTGCAATTTGATCTAGCTTATTAGCTTAATCTACTTATTTAGTTTTTTTTAAACAAAAGTAAACTTTATTTTTGTCCTAAACCATAATACCTTTGACAATCAATCATTTACTAAGAGCTTCTCTGCAGTTTCTACGTTGACTGTTTTGTATGTAATAACCCACTAACTCTTAGTGCCTTTTATAAGACTGTTGCATTATTAATTATCAATTAATCATTCATTCATTAAGTAATTTCAAGTCATTGATCATTGCCAAATCCACTGTGCCGTCAGGCTGCTGAATGCAGTGGGAAGCTCTTCATCTTCCACTCATCCCTCCCAACTGCAGAGGCACCTGGGAAGCTGAAAAACCGAGACGACAGGAAGCTGGTGAACACAGACAAAGAAAAGGTGGTGTATCGATGACTTCTCTGTCTTTTTTAAAGAAATAGGTTTGCTTGCATTCAGAATGCAAGGCTAATTTGTGTATAATGTTTTTTGCATTTGCAGACTCTTTTTCAGCCACAGCGTGGTGTGTATGAGCAGCTTACTAAGGAGTGTGTGAGCCAGGGATGCTGTGTGGACCTTTTCCTGTTTCCGAACCAGTTTGTGGACTTGGCCACTATGGGTGACATTCCCACACACACTGGTGGCTCAGTTTACAAATATAGCAACTTCCAGGTGTGTATTTACTTACCTCATTTTTATTTGTATGTCAGAATTGTATAGTGTAAAATTTGATTCCCCCTTGATAAACCTCAAAACTTTATTTTATCCATCAGGTTCAGACAGACGCACAGCATTTCCTCAGTGATCTAAGACGAGATGTGGAGAAGTCTATTGGATTTGATGCCATTATGCGTGTTCGAACCAACACAGGTAAAGCTGTCACTCTCAAACAACAAAAAGCAAACACTCTCTGTATCTGACAAGGAAATGAGAAGGTTTAGTAAAGTAAGTTTATTTGATTGTGAGATTACAAACCTGATTTTGTATTTATTGTCTGTACTTAAGGTTTCAGGGCCACAGACTTCTTTGGTGCAATTTATATGAACACAACTACAGATGTGGAGATGGCTGCAGTGGACTGTGACAAAGCAGTTACAGTGGAGTTTAAGCATGATGACACCCTTAGTGAGGAGGCTGGGGCACTTATACAGGTCAGTGGGACACATACTGTACACCACAAACATTCGGCTCTTTGTACAGTATCATCAGAAAACTAAAATAATGTTTTACCCCTGTCCAAACATAAAGCATGTTGCCAATTATAGCTAGGAGCATAAGCAGCCAATACTGTAATGTAGTGTTTTTAATTTCCTGTTAAAATAACAAGCTCAAGAGATCAGCCTGCCAACTTTAAATTGCAAGTTGGCAGAATTTTAGTGTTGTTATAAGTAAGAACTAAAATCCTATCACTCAGAATACAGCAGTACATCTCTGGAAGTCCTACAGCAAGTACTGTACAGTATGCCATACATTAAAAAGAGAAAACACAGACACGGTACTCTCTTTTAGCAATGTTTGGTGCCGGACTCTATTTAATCATGTAATTAATAACCAATGCATTGTTGAGGTCCGCAGTATCGAACAGGTGCCTGATAAACATTTTAAGCGGATCCGATTTCCACACTGAAGCATCTACAGATCAGTATTAAGAACGCACGTTTGGAGAAAAGGGATCTTGCGAGCTGCCGCGCCACAAGAATTGCATTTCATATGAATGTCACATATGAGACGCGCACACAAATACACACAAACTCTCCATGCACACACAACTATAAAAGGTGCAGAAACACGCACAAATTCTCTGTGCATACACACGGAAAGTATGAGATGTGCGCGCGGACACACAAACTTTCTGTGCACGCACACACACACACACACAGACACACACACACACAGCGCCTGACAGATAAGAAACACTTATCTATCGGGATTTATTTTTACTTTTTTTAAAGGTAAAGTCCAGGTTAATTTGTTTTTAGTTTACTTTATATTTTGTATGAATTATTTTATGTATTTCTTTTCTTGGGCTGTGGAAAAATAATTTAAGTTTCCATTATTTCTTGTGGGAAAATTTCCAACGTTCCACTGTACATTCACAGACTCATTCACACCTAGAGGCAATTTATGGTACCTGGTTGACAAGCGTACATGTTTGGGAGGTGGGAGAAAACCAGGGAACCAGGCAGGAAGTAAAAAAGGAGTAAAAGTTAAAAGTAATAATTAATAAAACTACTTAAGTAAAATACAGAAGCATGAAATATGTACTTAAGTAAATGGGTTAGGCATGGGTTGGTAGTTACCTTCTACCTTTAATTATTATTATTTATTAGTAGTAGTAGTAGTGGTAGTACTGTATTAGAATATAAATAATAACAATAATAAATTCTGCACAGCTTTCCAAAATAATTAAAAGCCAAACCACAGCCAAAAGATAGAAACGTGCAATTCATGTAAATTGTGCAACTCATTTAAATAGTCAAATAGGGGTGAGCTGGCACAATGGTAACATTATTTGGTTTGATTGTGTAATTAAATACTTATTTAAATTATAGGCTGTATACTTCTCACATAATATCACATACATTTATTTATTTTGTTCCTTTGTATATAGTTCCTCTATATTACTGTGCATTGTAATTGAAGCAGAAAGAAGTCCTGTGTTATGTAGGCACGTAGGCTGTAACGAGGCACAGTTGTAACACTGCTTGGGTTGATGGTGGCAACATTGTTACAACATTGTAACTCTACATGCACATGCCTTCACTATTCCGTGTGATATGGCTTTGAAGGCCACTTGGAAAATATTCATATATTAATCATGACTTAATAATTAAAAAAATCACTACATGTCTATTATGCATATTGGTAGAGGTTTCAGTTAAAAAAAAAATTCTAAAGTAAATATACTTGGTTTTGTTTATTAGTTTATTATGCCAGAAAAAAAGCATCTTTGGGAAAATTGGCTGCTGTTTTTTTAGGTGTACAAGGAGAAGTGATAAATTGTATGTGCTTGTAATGAAACTGCAATTGAATGTGTGCATTTAGAGAAAAAGAGTATTAGAGTTTTACTAGCTTTGCCCTTTGCTTTCACCAGTGTGCTGTGCTGTATACCTCAGTCGGTGGTCAGAGGCGGCTGCGTGTTCACAACCTCAGTCTGAACTGCAGCTCTCAACTATCTGAGCTCTACAAGAGCTGTGAGACAGATGCACTCATCAACTTCTTTGCCAAGTCAGGTAAAACATAATATCTGATTTTTTTTCCCAGGCAGAATGGTTTCAGCTTCCTAAATGTAGAGCCATGTGTAACATTCATTAAGCCAAGCCCAGTCCTGGACTACAGTGCTGTCAAGTGGGATTGGCTAATGTTTTTTGTTTGATATGAGTGTTAGATATAAGAGTAGATATATAAATCAACTCTTAACATCAGATTACATTAGATTAGAAATAACATTGGTATACAGGTTTGCATATTTACTAAAATAAATTAAAGTGTTTGTCTTCTGTTGTCCAGCATACCATGCTATACTAAGCCAGCCAGTGCGGACAGTGAGGGAGATACTTGTGAGGCAGACGGCCCACATGTTGGCCTGCTACAGGAAGAACTGTGCTACACCTTCTGCCGCCAGTCAGGTATGACAAGTCACATTTGTTTTTTAAGAAAAGAGACTTTTTTTTTTTTTTTTTTTTTGCCTTATCATCATCAGTAATGCAGTTTAGCCTTCAGCATCCTGATCTCTGCAAACATAATTTTGTTTTATGTAATGTAATTGAGGTTACGAAATTGATAATTATTGGAAGCTGGCAAAGCAACAACCCTACCCATCATACTTATCAGTATAAACATTTGTCATTGTTGTATTAGATTATCTTATTTTTTACTTCTGCTGACCGGTGGTGTCAAAAGTATTCACATTCATTACTTAAGTAGAAGTATAGATACTAGGGTTTAAAAAGTCTTCTTTAGAAGTTGAAGTATCGACTCAAGCTTTTTACTCAAGTAAAAGTTTATAAGTACTGGTTTCAAAACTACTTATAGTATATAAGTAAAAGTAACGTTAGGGGGGAAAAACGGGCCTATATACTGCACTAACACCTCATAAAAAAAAAAGAAAAATGTGTTGTTGTTTTTTTGTTGTATTTTTGAACAGCCATAGTGATTTGGGATACTGTATATGGAAATTAAAAAAGAATGCATTTTAGTACAATGCAAATACATTAAAGAACCATACGGTATATATGTACTACTGAGCATTAACATGTTTTATGGAGAAGAAGATATAATAACAAGTTGCCTATAAGTATTTTAATGGTACAAAAAGTCAAACTTCAAAGGCATGTCATCAGTAACCTTTACTGGAATGTAAATGTACATCCAAGCTTAGCTGCAGGAATCTGTGAGGGCAACATACAAGAAAATTAGTGTACCCAGGGCAGGCT
Organism: Clarias gariepinus; assembly: GCF_024256425.1. Taxonomy (NCBI): domain Eukaryota; kingdom Metazoa; phylum Chordata; class Actinopteri; order Siluriformes; family Clariidae; genus Clarias; species Clarias gariepinus. The sequence continues at coordinate 33,052,330 of NC_071100.1, forward strand.
TAGTAACAATTACCCTTGTATGGTTGTCTACAATAAACATTAGTGCTGTCAAAATTAATGATTAATCCAAGTATTTCATCAAAAAAAATTATATATATCAAAAAAGTTTATATATATCAATCATTCCTGTTACCTTCCTGGTGCTGTTACCTTCCTCGCTGGTACTTGGTTGTGACATTTCGCTTAAATCTTGAGTCTCTATCACAAACATCTTCGTCTACTTATCACAACCTTATCAACCGAAAATGCTATTTTATTCAAACGTCCTTGCTGGAGTGTGTGACGTGACGTCATGTGCAGGTGCGATGGATCGCGTACCAACCAATAGGGTGTCGGAATGGTATGTTTATAACCCTCATCCAACCACAATCAAATTCGCTCCATCCGGATGGCGCGATTTATCCGGATGCTTTTTTTTGTTTGTTTTTTGAAAGACAAGCTGAAATAAAATAGGAGTAACGAGGCTATTTTTAAAATGTAAGGAGTAGAAAGTACAGATAATTGCATGAAAATGTAAGGTAAAAAGTCGGCTGCAAAATAACTACTTCAGTAAAGTATTGATACCCAAAATTTTTTCTTAAGTAATGTAACGAAGTATTTGTACTTGGTTACTTGACACCTCTGCTGCTGACCAATATACAGATAGATTTTTTATGTCAACTAACTTGTTCTTTCCCCTATAATGTTATTATATGCAGCTGATCCTGCCCGATGCTATGAAAGTGCTTCCGGTGTACATGAACAGCCTGATGAAGACCCCTGTTCTGGTGGGCAGCGCCGAGCTCTCTACAGACGACAGAGCTTTCCATAGACTTAGTGTCATGTCCATGGGAGTGGAAGAGAGCCAGGCGCTGCTTTACCCACAGCTCATTCCAGTGGTAAGAACACAGATAGAAATGTAGAAAGATAGAAAGCAGAAAAAGGGAACCAAAGACCAAATATGAACCATTTATTTGATGCTGTTTAATTGGCTGCTGAAAAACTGTTCTGACCGAAAAAGATGAAATTATATACCCAGTCAGTTGCTGAATATGATGGACTGATTTTACACCCATTAGTCAATTTGTTGTCCAAACCAGAACATAGCTGAATTATCTGACTTTTGGCTTAGTTTGTATGGTACTATACATCTGTAAACAATGTCACTCACAACCTAAACTATACTTCATTTTTGTTTTATCATCAGATCATTTCCTTGCTGATTTAGAAATGTTATTTTAGTTTGTAACTGAATGCGATCTCTTGTTAATAAATGAACCACATCAAGATCATAAATACATCTGTAAAAACACAAAAGCATAAAGTATCAGGCTGGCTTAAAGTTTAACTGATAATACAAAATATCAACATAAAACATACAGTAGTGAGTGTCTATCTTCTTCAAGGTTACTATTAAATGAAATATTTTGTCTGTGTTTGGTCATGAGCCCCTACTGTACTCTGTTTCTGCCAGCACTCCATGGACCTGGCGAGTGATTCAATTCCAGCAGCAGTACGCTGCTCTGAGGAGCGTTTGGCCGAGACAGGTGTGTTTTTGCTGGAGAACGGCCAGTCTATGTTCCTGTGGCTGGGCCATGCCTGCTCCCCTGACATCATCCAGAACCTCTTCAATGTGCCCTCGATGGCCCACCTCAGTTCAGACACGGTCAGAGACACTTATTATTACACACATGCAATTATTTTTACCGTTATCAGTAAGCTTTGGCTTAATTGTTAAATTGCATTGGATTGATATATTAGAATGATATATTACTGCATTTATACCAAATATATATTTATAACTTTAAATGTTTTCCTGAGCTTTGAACAGCTACCATTTGAAATCATTTCTGTAAAGCTGACCTGCTTTCACTGATTGAAATTCATGTAAATATATCTGCAGACTGTATTGCCAGAACTAGATAACGCTCACTCCAGGAAGCTTTACTCCATCATTCTTGCCATCTCGAAGCAGCGGTGCAAGTCCATGAAGGTACAAATCTTCCAGTGCCGTTAGCTATTCGTACAAGTACATCATGTTCAAGATCAAATAAGCAATGCTATTGTCTTCTGAAAATATGTTCTGCGAATTATTGCGCTTACATGTTTTAAAAATCAAAAGTTAAAATAATACAAATTTAAATGAATTATCAAATTTATTTCATTACAATGGTACATATCTTATTTGTTGCAGTAGATTTTTAGCAGTGTTTTCTTTTTGTAGATGGTGATTGTGAAGCAGAAAGACAGATCAGAGATGCTGTTCCGTCAGCTCCTAGTGGAGGATAAAGGCCTGTATGGAGGAGCATCATACTTGGAATTCTTGTGCTCAGTTCACCGTGAGATTAGGCAGCTTCTGTCTTAACATACACTCAGACCCATATACAATCACTGGCCCCTTTGTTAGGAACATCGTTACACTTGGTCAACCAGTCATGTGTCAGAGGCCCCATGCAAAAAAAATAAAGATGGCTTGAGGTGACGTACAGTAGGCTACAGTAATTTAAATAACTTCTATATGATTATTTTTTAAATCAAAGTGAACAGAAAAGTCCCAGAACACAACACACTGTCCCTTAAAGGATGGCCATGGGTTGCAGAAGATTACATCAGGTTCCATGTTTGTCAACCAAGAAAAGGAATCTAATGCTAAAGTAGATGGACACAGGCTCACGGAAATCGGACAATTGAAGACATTTTATATTTGCCTCGACTCAAGTCCTCACAATTTCTTCTGAATTTGGCATCAAGACCATGACTTTATACGCCCAGCTTGCATTGTGTCAACAGTTCAGGCTGCTGGTGCTGTAATAGTGGGAAATGTTTTATTGGCATACATTGCGACCCTTCAGGACCAATCTAGCATCATTCAAATGCCACAGCCTCTCTGATATTGTTGACCATGTGCAACCCTTTATAAACAGAATTTACTTATTTCAATAAGGCTACTCACAGCATGATAATTTGCCATATCTCAAAGCACAAGTCACGACAAACTGGTTTTAGGAATACAAGTTCAATGGCTTTCCCCTTCACCGAATTAGAATCTAATAGAAAATCTTTGGGATGTGATGAAACAGGAGACGCACAGCATGAATACGCAGCTGACAAATCAGCAGAGAATTGTATTATGCAATCATGTCAACATGGACCTTGATCTCAAAGGAATGTTTCCAACAGCACATGTAATTCATGCCAAGAAAAATGGAGGTTTTTAGAAGAGCAAAGGGGCAGTGGCAATTATGTTAGGGTAATTTTGTGTGTGTGTGTTGAGTTGAGGTGGGAGGGGGTTTACATTAGGATTATTATGTTGTTCTGTTAAAGTGGTTGGTGAGTGTATGGACAGAATATGTAAAAGGCAGCAAACATGATGAACTTGATGAACAGAACTGCCTTTGAATGTCAGTAAAACTCCATCAGGACTTCACAAGTGTTCTTAATATTATCACTTTGACTCAAAATTTTAGTTGGGGATTAAGCTTGGCTCGCTTCTTTTTACTGGTATGTACTGTATTAATGTCTCCTAATACACTACCAGTCAAGCATTTGGGCACAAGTTTGGATTTGCTTTTCTATATTCTAGAACAATACTGGAGATTTCAAAACTATATGAAAACACAGATGTAACGAGGTAATTAAGTGACAACAACAACAGTAAATTGTTCTTTTAAGGGTCCGTTGTTATGGAATAGTTCTTGCAAGAACAGTATTGTCAAGAGCATTTGCAAAACCCATCATGCACCATGATGAAACTGGCTTTTATAAAGACCATCCCAGGAAAAATAGGCCAAAATGTACCTCTGACTATCTCAATAGCAACTGTTTAAAAGATATTACTGCATATTTCTGGTGACTTCAGTGTAGTTTTACAGTGTAGAAAGAAATAAAAATCAGAAAAGACCATGAAGTCAGAAGGTGTGCCCAAACTTTTGACTGGTGCTGTGTACATCATCTTTTTTGTTTGTTTGTTTGTTTTAAAATAAAATAAACGTAAGGATTTGCAAAATCCCCATTATTTGCCAAATTTGAAATTAGATTTCCAAATTTTTTTTTTAATGATAAGGCTATGAGATAATAGATAATTTTTTTAATCTGCATAAAAAAATCCCCTCATTAATCAGCCCCTTTTTGTTTAACATATTTAGGGTGTTGGGAAATTCTGTGTATTAATAAATTGAATCATTGGACATGGATATAGATATATCAGAAGCTTTTAAATGAACTATTTTGCCTGACATTAATTAAGCTGCAGTTATATATTAAGTAATGTTTATTTAAGAAAAACTGAGAAATGCACAACTTTTTATGCATAATCCTTTATACTAATGATTCTGAAGCATTTGTGTCTTTCTAGTGCGATTTATGTTGTAAATTTGTATACAGTGAAACATTTATTTTACCTGTTTACCAGTTTATTATAAACCAATTAGCCATAACTTTAAAACACTAGGAATTAGGCTTCCCTTGTGCTACCTGGGCAGCTGTGGTGTCTGGCACTGGGATGTTAGTGGTGGATTGTTTAATTGTGCTGTAGGATGCAGGATGGGGCCTTAGGCCTGTTTGTCTGGTGCATCCCATGGGTCCTCAAACGGGTTGAGAGCTGGGGAATCTGGAGACCGGATCAATAACCTTGAACTCTGCCTGATGGGCCCTGTACTGGCCACACTGCGATGTGCTGGGTGTTCTCATACCTTTCTGTCATGGCCAGCATTGACTTTTTCTGCACTTTGTGCTACATTAGCCGATCGCAGGCTGGCTTTTGGTCCTTACAGGCATGCATGGGTATTGGGTTCCCAGTTGGCAGTTTACTGGTATATGATTGATAATCAATATTATTCAGTTCATCTGGTGGTGGTGGTATAAATGTTATGGCTGATCGGTATATAATCCGAGACACATGCTTTAGAGTGTAAGGCATCTTTTGTAGCTGAGCATTTTTTTCCCCCTGCTCACTTTATATTTACCATATCTTTTTATTTTTCCATTGGTATATCTCTAGACAGAGGTATACTTTACTTCTTCTGTGATATATTGGGAAGATTATGGCATTTAAGAAACATATTGTTCTTATATGTAAACATGCCTCAGGTACCCCATGTAGAGAGATACATGTAACTGCTTACAGTAGTTTAAATTGTGTAACTTTTTATTTTATTTTTTATTATATTTTTATTTCTGAACTTTGGGCCTATTTGCTAAGATAAGGATGCTGATGTGTACACAGTACATTCCAATTAATAAACGTCTAGTACAATTTTTTAAAGTAAAAAATTGTTTTCATTTGCACTAAGGAAACTTTTTCAACTTTTTATTTTTCAATGAATGTTTTTCATTTGTACGAATGCTGAAAATGATCTAATTTAATATCTTTATTAAACACATTATGCATGCTCTCAGACTCCCACCAACTCTATACTATTATTTTTTAAACAAACGGCTCACCAGGCAAAATACAACCAAGCACATACATTCAGAGCTGTTTATTAAATGAGTATCACCAATTGCCTCCATGTCCTCTAATAGCGTAGAGATGTGTAATATGCACAGAGAACACCTGCTTTATTCACTATCATTTCTTACTAACTGTTGCGAGTACGATGAAGCGTTCATGTGACATGCACTGCCAGTCTTTACCACAGCATTTCTACTGCATTGTTAATGCTTAAAACCGCAGTGCAAAATGTCTTCATCATTTGGCCTGCTTGCAAAGACAGGTTGAATAATGTTCGGTTTTAAACTAACTACAAAGAATGTTAACAAATTCAAAAGACTAAACAAAGCTTCCCAGTTAATGTATGATTTTGGTCCTGGATACATACCAAATGTCCACTAGGTGGCACCATGTTGATGTAAATACAACCAAATCTCCTATATAATCTAGTAATCACTGTAGTCTGCAGTCATTTCTTTTAATGTAACATTACTTGAAAAAATAGAATTAATGAGAATTAAAAAGTAATGACTTTTTACTTTGAAAAGACACGAATTAAACTATAATAAAGGTTCATTTAATATTAAAGTGTTATTGTCTACCGGCAAATGAGGAAAACATGCTCTTTAAATCAATATAAAAAGTATAACAAGTGTAATTTTACATTTTATGTTCACAGTACCAACAAAAAGACTGAGACAATATTAAACATAAAATAGTAGTTTCTTCACAAACCAGCTTGTTTGCCAAAGAACCCAGCGCATGCCATGAAACACATTGCTGATGGTAATTTAGTTACATGGCAGTTGGAAATGTTCCCTTTGGACAAGTGCTCTTGGATGCTTCTAGGAGACAAAAAAACATACATCTGCTACCCAGCATGCTCACTGTTCTGTCTGTGCTGTAGCCAGTCACAGCTCTACCTAGATCTTTGATTCAGTCAGCAGGAGCTAATCAGTTCTAATGCTGGAAAACAGAAAAGGAAACAACAGCAAAAGGGGGAAAGGGGCGACTACTTTGGATTGACATAAAAGAGAATAATATAAAAGGATGCTCTTTGTAGTTTGTAGCTTGCGACATAATGCAATGGAAAAGCAGCAGTGTTCATTGTTTCTACGCCAGAACTGGCTAGAAATAGAACAGAAAATTACTTCAAGTGTAAGTACAAATTAAAGACATTGAATTTGCACAGATTAGTGTCTCACCTCAGATGTTAAGTTCCTAGAATTTGCGCACACACACACACACACATACACACACACACACACACACACACACACACAGTCATAAGAATAATGAACCAAACAAAATGCTGTATGGCTCAAATAGTGCTCTATGCTTGGTACAGTGTTGGAATGATGTTTAATAAATCAAACAGCAATACTGTTGTTTTAATAAAATTACTATGGTTACTCACAGCATAAATCTAAAAATAATTAAATAATGTCTTATTAATGTTTTGCTATTACTCTGATATGATTGGCAAATTCTTATGAATAAAGTTGGAAAACTAATTATTTAAAATACACTTGTACAAAAAATAATTTAGCAAATGTTAAATACACACAGATTTTATAAAGTACTATGCAAAGGTGAAGCCATCCCTCATTTCTTCATAAAAAAAGTTAAATGATGTAGACTAAATAAAAGAAAAAGGATCAAATGTTTTACTGCGACAGGTTGCAAAGTGCCTTAAAAGATACAATCTAGAAACCGGTCATTTATGTAAAACCTCAGCAGCAATCTCATTTCCCCTCTCGTATGCTCCAACCACTCAGCATTCAGCATCACCAGTATAATAATCACCGGCCTGATCATTTGTCATCATCTGCATCTGTTTCTGTTACATTAGATGGGTTTTTAGACTTGAAAGTTTCATAGGTCACTGACGAAAACATTCCTCTGAAACTGGACAGGTAAAGGGACAGAACAAAATATTCCTGAGGACTATATTAGAAAAATCTTGCTTTATGGAAGCCAAATAGGAAGAAATGAGGGATGGCTCAAGGCTTTTACAGAGTACTGTGCAGATACACTACCAGTCCAAAGTTTGGTCAAACCGTCTAATTCTATAGTCGTTCCTGATTTATTTTATTTTTTTACGTTATAAAACAATGATGAAGGCATACAAAATAAATCCAAAAATTTAAACTGGAGATACTGAGGTATGTCTGCTACTTATGCGCTGTAAAGCCTTCATAAGGGCTCTTTGTAAAATCTGTGATTTTTGAGGCTGGTAACTCTAAATAACTTCTCCTCTGCAGCAGAGGTAGGTTTTGGTCTTGCATTTCTGGAATGGTCTTCATGAGAGTCAGTTTCATCACGGTGCTTAATGGGTTTCGCAAATGCACTTCAAAATACTGTTCTTGTAAAAACTATTCCAGAACAGCTGACCTTGGTGTCTTAAAATAACTAACTTTTTTTGTTGTTACTTATTTACTGAGTGTGTGTTTCCATATACTGTAGTTATGAAATCTTCATTATTGTTCTAAAATGTAGAAAATAAATTACAAAACAAAAAACATTGAAATAGAAGGTGTCCAAACTTTTGACTGGTATGTAATGTATTGTATGGATAAAACTCCTGTATGAAGAGCCTTTGAATGAAAAAACATCTGCGCCTTTAAGTTAACAACATACAAACTGAAATAAGGGTTGCTGTATTTGTTGTGGCTCTTATTTACAAATTTACAGTAACCGAAACCCTAAATCTGATTTCACATGCACTGTGTGTAAAAAACATGCCCTCGCAGTACATAGTTAAAACCGACCGAGACTTTCTCACAAGATTAAGGGCAAAAATAAATGCTACTGCTGTAAGAGGTAATGAAACAATATTTTGATTTTTGTTTTAGTATTTTTGGAAACACTTAATGAAACATGGCTGGGAGATTAAAAGGAAAGCATTTCAGCATGACCTCCTATAAAGGTGGTGTATTTTAAAGGTGTATACTCCATGCAGGAAAACCTTTCAAATGGCAGTTGTTGCAGATTGTTAATTGAAAGCATAACCTCTAAACAGGAGCCTGGAATAAAATTAAGTGAAATGTGATTTGAACTCAAAAGTATGGAGTTTTCCTAGGGTTGGGTGTTTGCCTTCCATTTAAATCCTTGTATCTCAACGATATCGGCACACGTGGAGCAGAAGGTGCTTGCATGAGCCGAAAAGCCACCAGAGGTATGCTGTCTGCTCGATTATTAAATGACATTTTCAAAAAGCTGCATCGATTTCATGATGTTTTCATCCTGCAGAGAGCATACAAATACAAGCGAGTCGTTTCAAGTTGATCATTTAAAAGCATCGTCTCAGTAAATACATGACTTTTTCTCTAGTTTTGCTGGTTAAAAAATAAATGTGTTTTAAACAAAAGAGTTTTTTTTTATTTTTTTTTATAATTACTCTGATAGTATGTCTCTCCATATTAAACTCCATCATTTATGAGGAGGAAATTACCCTGGAAACTATTTTAATTAAAATTCATTTTTTAGTAAAAAAATAAATAAATTAGTCTTACATTTTGACAGCAATCTATAAACTCGTCTATGGTGACCACGCCATCCTTATTTTTGTCCATTTTCTGTTACAAAGGCAGACAAAACATGTTCAAATCATTTTGTTTGTGCCAGAAGTAAAGAGCTATAATAATATTAATAAAGACTAACAAGGTACAAGTGCAATATCTTGTGAGCATGTGTTGAAAATTTATAGTGAAAGATCTTCCCACCTGAAAAAATATCTCCACGTGTTGTCTTGGCGTTTCCTCTTTAAGTATAGGATATGTCCACTTGCCCATCATGTCATAAATGGCTTTCATGATGTCAAACATTTCCTGTAATACAAATTACACAACATTTTTTTCCTATTGATCAAATTAAACATCTTTTTGTTCTTGTGTTTTCTGAATGTGTAATACCTCTTTTGTTATATATCCATCTTTATTAATATCATACAGGTTAAATACCCAGTTGAGTTTCTCCTGGACAGTGCCTCGGAGCAGTATAGACAGGCCCATTACAAAATCCTGCAATCAGATCAAACACAAACAATTCATCAATCAAGTGGGGCCAGGGGTAGCTCAGTGGTTAAGGCATTGGGCTGCGGTTTGGAAGAGCCCAGGTTCAAACTCCACAACCACCAAGTTACTACTGTTGGGCCCTTGAGCACGGCCCTTAACCCTCAACTGCTCAGATGTGTAATGAACTAAAAATGTAAGTCGCTCTGGATAAGAGTGTCTGCCAAATGCCCAAATGTAAATGTAAGTGTCATAAGCACAATTATACTAAAGTGCTGTTGAATCTGACTGGAAAATGTTGGTATAAGATAAGTTTCTGTAACAGCACAGGTTTAACAATAATTCTGTCTTGCAGACCAGAAATCAACTTATCAAACACATATACAGTACTAAATTTAAACACATTGATTATTTAATTGCATCAAGTCTGTTATAAGATCAGTCGGAACACTGTTGGGTTTCTGATTGTAGAGTATTATGACTTTGTTTTTTTAACAGCTGGTGAAAGACAATTGGAAAAGGGAAAGGTGTAAATCCCTTACTCAGCAAACCATTCACAGCTCTGCACAATAACATCAGTAAAGAGATAAAAATAAATAAATAAATAAATAAAAAACAGGCAGAACAACCAACGCTTTATTGATAGTAAAGCAATGTAGCACCCTAAATCATAACAGTTACACTTTCCACATGTCCACTTTCACATGGGACAACAATACAGTATGTTCCCCAACATTAAAAGTAAAGCTTTTTGTACTACACGGTTAAGTTTTCGGCCCGTTGCTATTTTCTCCTTACGTGGTTTCTCTGGGTAACATAATTTTAAGCATGGTATTAGTTTCCACTATAATGCCGATGACACACCGTCATATGTTTTAGTAAAGCCAGATGAGAGAACCAGCTTAAAAAAGTTGAGCAATGTGTAAAGGACATTAGACACTGGATGCTAATTAAACACTTCCTACTGCTGAATCCTGATAAGACAGAAGTTCTGGTACTACAGTATGACCCCATGCAGCTAGAAGTGAGCTTTCTAATGCCACAGTAACTCAGGGTGGCCTTTCTGTTTCATAATGTACTGTACAACAGTAGAATAGCTTAGTCTGATTATAGATTCCAGTCTTTCATTTAGAAAAATGTCATTATCTACTCATGTAGATAATATTACTAGGAGGGCATTCTTTCATCTCAGAAATATTGCCAAGATAAAACATACAGTATATTGTCACTACTAATGAAGAAAAATTTATGTTTTTGGTAAATCTAGGTTGGATTATTGAACGTATTACTATTTGGGTTTAACTACAGTAGGTGCACAAACAAGCTCCAGTTAGACAAGAATGCAGCAGCTCTAGAAGACAGCACCCATATCTTACCCACACTGCATTGGCACTCAGTGAATTTTGCATTAATATTAAAATACTCCTATTGACCTACAAAGCGCTAAATGGTCTCACGGCACAGTATCTGAGTGAACTGCTAGTGTTTTATGATCCACCACAACTACTTCGATCAAAGAATGCAAAGTTATGGAATAGGCTTCCAATTAATGTCCGGGACTCAGGCACAGTCTCAGTGTTTACGTCTAGACTGAAAACCTATATGTTTAATCAAGCATTTTTGTGAATAGGTTTATCTTAGGTAAGGAGCAGATCTGGGGAACTAATGGATGTAGAGTATTATAGTGAACTGGCACGTCTGGATGCTGTCTTCCCCACTCTCATTGATCACTCAAGTAAGTTGACGATGGAGTGACTGATTGCTTTACTTCCCAGGGATCCCTCTTGTCTGTGTTTCCTTCTGTCTCTCCCTTTTTGTTATGCTGTCAAAGTTAGTCCTGTCGGAGTCCCTTCTTCTACTCTGCACAAAATGGTGAAAACTGTTAATTTCTAGTCCATGCTGCACTTGCACGGCTCTCACAGAGAGAATTAGCTAGCTATATTTGCAGATGAACTTTCTCATTGACTTATATGGGAATACTTTCCTTCCGAGCTGGATATCTCAGAAACTGTTAATGCTGGAGATTTGCGTTTTCATTTTTTGAGAGAGGAGGCGTTAATCTTGTGGAATGTCAAGAATGATGTGCGCACTCCAAAGAAAAATTTGGTCAGGATCACAGTTACAGACAGAGACCCATGTTATTTTTTGTGGAAAATTGGTTTGTGTCAGGTCTTAAACATTTATAACTTCCAAATTGTTTAACCAATATTCTTAAATCTTCTTTTTTCTTTAGAGCCTTCATATGTTTTGATATAAGCTGTGTGGGTACAAAATTGAGCAAGTTTCATTGTCTCTGCACTTTAAAACCCCATTAATTTCCATTGCGGACGTTTGGGCCAATTTTGAAGGTCAGTTTATTTTCAAGAAACGCAATTTCTTTTCGTTTTCCGATTGGACCAAAAAAACGAGCCAGGTAGTGCCGTGGGAAAAACAAGTTTTGTACAGGTCCCAAACAGGGCCTAATAACTCCAAGCAGTGCATTTTTCCCAAAATAGGGTTGCCCATTCAAACTTGGAAATTTTGGGTAACCATTAGTCCATTTTTAAATACAGCAAGACTACATGACTGTTTACTATCCTGTTATGTCATGTAGTATACACTACATCAACAAAAGTATTTGGTCAAACCATTATGCAATGATAATGTATCCAAATACATAGAGTATACAGTACTTTAGTATGGAGTTGGTCCCCTTTTTGCAGCTATAAAAGCTTCCACTCTTTTTGCAAGGCTGTCCACAAGCTTTTGGAGTGTTTCTGTGGGTAATCGTGCCCATTCATTCTGTAAAGCATTTATAAAGTCTGGCACTGATGTTGGACGAAAAGGCCTGGCTTGCAATCTCTGTTCCAGTTCATCCCAAAGGTGCTCAATGGGGTTGAGGTCAGGGCTCTGTGTGGGCCAGTAAAGTTCTTCCACAATAAACTTATCTAAATCAAGCCATGTCTTTATAGTCCTTGCTTTGTGCACTGGGGCACCATGATATTGCCAACAGTTGCCACAAACATTGTGTGGTATGTCATGTCTTAGTATGCTAAAGAATTAAGATTTCCCTTTACTGGGGATGAGGGGCCTGAAACACCTGAATTTAATAATTAACAGGTTAACAGGTTTGGCCAAATACTTTTGTTAATACATATACACTCACCTAAAGGATTATTAGAAACACCTTCTCAATTTCTCATTAATGCAATTATTTAATCAACCAATCACATGGCAGTTTCTTCAATGCATTTAGGGGTGTGGTCCTGGTCAAGACAATCTCCTGAACTCCAAACTAAATGTCAGAATGGGAAAGAAAGGTGATTTAAGCAATTTTGAGCGTGGCATGGTTGTTGGTGCCAGACGGGCCGGTCTGAGTATTTCACAATCTGCTCAGTTACTGGGATTTTCACGCACAACCATTTCTAGGGTTTACAAAGAATGGTGTGAAAAGGGTAAAACATCCAGTATGCGGCAGTCCTGTGGGCGAAAATGCCTTGTTAATGCTGGAGGTCAGAGGAGAATGGGCCGACTGATTTAAGCTGATAGAAGAGCAACTTTGACTGAAATAACCACTTGTTACAACCGAGATATGCAGCAAAGCATTCGTGAAGCCTTAACACACACAACCTTGAGGCGGATGGGCTACAACAGCAAAAGATCCCACCGGGTTCCACTCATCTCCACTACAAATAGGAAAAAGAGGCTACAATTTGCACGAGCTCACCAAAATTGGACAGTTGAAGACTGGAAAAATGTTGCCTGGTCTGATGAGTCTCGATTTCTGTTGAGACATTCAAATGGTAGAGTCAGAATTTGGCGTAAAACAGAATAAGAAAATGGATCCATCATGCCTTGTTACCACTGTGCAGGCTGGTGGTGGTGGTGTAATGGTGTGGGGGATGTTTTCTTGGCACACTTTAGGCTCCTTAGTGCCAATTGGGCGTCGTTTAAATGCCACGGGCTACCTGAGCATTGTTTCTGACCATGTCCATCCCTTTATGACCACCATGTACCCATCCTCTGATGGCTACTTCCAGCAGGATAATGCACCATGTCACAAAGCTCGAATCATTTCAAATTAGTTTCTTGAACCTGACAATGAGTTCACTGTACTAAAATGGCCTCCACAGTCACCAGATCTCAACCCAATAGAGCATCTTTGGGATGTGGTGGAACGGGAGTTCATGCCCTGGATGTGCATTCCACAAATCTCCATCAACTGCAAGATGCTATTCTATCAATATAGGCCAATATTTCTAAAGAATACATTTAGCACCTTGTTGAATCAATGCCACATAGAATTAAGGCAGTTCTGAAGGCGAAAGGGAGTCAAACACCGAATTAGTATGGTGTTCCTTATAATCCTTTAGGTGAGTGTATGTCATAATGAACTATAATGAGCATGTCATAATAAACTATAGTAAAACATGAAAGTAAAGCATTTCTTTATTTCTTTCTTTATTTTTATTTTTTATTTTTTATAAATATAGGCTGTAAGATTAATGAGAAGCAACCAACAGCCCCGAGGACATTTGAGAAGCAGAAGCTCATAAAAGATGATATTAATTAATATACAAAGCCAACAGAATTTAATTGCCAACATACTGTAGGCTATGAGGCTTGTGAATTTTAATCCACACATTTATTAGATGTAGAAGACAGACACAGCACATCCAAAACCTAGGCCATATATGTAGGTGTACTCAGTACATTTTATACAGTAATTACAAAGCATGAACATGAACTTAGCAGTCACAAGACCAATGTTAGAACACCAGGTGTTTAGTGTGAAGCAGCGCTGAAACTTCATAAGTAAGCTTAAAATATATGTTGCGACGTTTCTTACTTCAAAACTCACTGTGCCGTTGTGGTCTGTGTCAAATGCAGTGAACAGAAAATGCCCATATGTGGATGCATCTGAAATAGAAACCAAAACACTAATTTTAGTTTTTACCTGCATTTTCTATCCAAAAACTATGTTTTTTGCTGATTATTTCTCACACAGAATATTCATTTATTTATATACCATAGTAAAATATTTTTTAATAAAGAATACATAATAATAATAATAATAATAATAGTTTAAGTTTTATTCTTTTTTTCAACTTAAATTTTACACTATAATTTCACATTATTAATATTAATTATTTATTTTGTTTACTAGCTATCAAACAGATACCTGCATGTCACACATCACAATAAATACACAATATCCACAGATGTACTGACCTCCTTGTGGGAAGAACTGGGAGTAAATGTCTTTAAACGTGTCTTCATTGACCACACCACTTGGACATTCCTATAAGAAAGTAAATTATTCTTATTATTATTTACAATAACCATCAGCAATATATTTTTGGAATGTATAACTACCCTAGGAAATATAAATGACAAGAATGACAATACACCATAAACCATATGATGAGCGCCCTTTCTTTGGAGCTAAAATGTATTTCACTTAGAAAAATGTGAAGTAATAAGCAAAAAGCGATTTTATACGCTAGTAACTTCATGTGTGCAATAATAGTATCTCATTCCAAATAGCTGTTCTTTCAAGGACTGAAGAAGCCATTCATGTTGAGAGGCTTTATTCATCATCCTCTTTGTTGTGAGAGTTGATTATTCTTGGTTGTATCACTGTAGCTGATTCAGCAGCCAAAATGAATAGGAAAGTTCACCCCTGATTTATAGCAAGCGCTCTCAAATGGAATTGAACTAAGTGCTTAAAAGATAAGCCAGTGTCACTATGGTGTCATTAATAAAATGCCTGAGAAAACACAAGCATGAAGTGGGTGAGAGCTGGGATTTAGAAGAACTCCATGTTTACTTGACCTCCACCTGCTTAGAAAACGTTACATACATACATTTTTTATGCTAAACTACATATAAATGGTACTATGATGAATACTTAAGCCAATCCTTCCAGCCATCTACTGTAGGAACCTCTGTAGTCTAACTAGAGACCATGGAGGCCAGTGGTGACCACTGTGTTTATTCTCATTTATAAGACTGTGGTATGACCTCGTCAACATTCCCACACTACGGGAACGCCAATTAGCCTAATCTGCATGTCTTTGGACTGTAGAAGGGAACCGGAGTACAAAAAACGCAGAAAGAACATGCCTACTCCATGCATACAGACCGTCAGGTGGGAATCTAACCCAGACACTAGAGGTTCAAGGCGACAGTGCTAACCACTAAGTTACTAAGTTAACATACATTATACAGTTTATTAAAAAATATTATACTAAAGCAGGCTTTAACTCTTGTAGTTACACAGCAGAAATATAATTTTAAATTACTGAACTATTATAACTATTATATATTACTGAAGTATAATATTAAATATCTTAAGTTGAATTTAAGTTGGTGGCATTTGGCAGACTCTGTTATGTATACTCGTATGTTAAGTGACTCACATAACATACAGTGTCGATTGAAAGTTTCCAGACTTTTAAAGTTTTCCACATTTTCTTACTGTATGTTTCACGCTCATCTTAAATGCATTCAAATTCTTTTTTTCCATGCACAGGTTCCCAAATTATACAGTAAAAATAGACGTTTATATTTTTCCGATGATTTGTTAAAAGATAACGACTGAAATATCCCATTTACAGTTTTGTATAGCAGTATTTACAGTATTCAGACCCATCACTTAGTACTTGGTCAGAGCACCATTGGCAGCAATGACATTATCAAGACTGCTTGTAAATAAGGCCACAAACTGGGCCCACGTTTCTTTTAAAAGTTTTTCTATTTTTCCAGGCAGAATCATTCAATTTCAACACAGCCATGTTCAGGTCACTACAGAGATGCTCTATTGGGTTTAGACTCTGGCTGGACTGCTCCAGGACTTTCACAGACGTGATCTGTCTTAGTTGCAGAAAAACATCACCACACCATGATGCTGCCACCACTGTGTTTGACTGTAAGGGTGGTTTTAAAGTGATGTGCAGTGCACAATTTCCTGATGCCAAATAGTTCAATCTTTGTGTTATCAGACTGGAGGATTTTGTTTCTCATGGTTTAAGAGTCTTTCAGGTGCTTTTTAGCCAGTTGTTAAGTGCCTTTTAGTGAGGAATGGTTTCTGTCTAACCACTTTACCATATAGGCCTAATTGGTGGAGTGCTGCATTAATGGTTGTCCTTCTGTAAGGTGCACCCATCTCCACTCAGGGTCTAATTTATAGTGATACTTAGGTTCTTGGTTACCTTTCTGACCCTCTGCTGCTTCATCCCTGATTACTCAGCTTGGTTGGGCGGCCAGATCCGGAAAGACTGCTGTTTGATCTCTTCTATTTGAAAATGACAATCTGGTCTCGTGGGTCTAAAAATAATTCTCTCGACTTGGATGGATTTGTTTTTACTCTGACATGCATCTACTGTGACACCTTATATAGACAGGTGTGTGCCTTTCTTAATTATGTCCAAAAAAGTACATTCGCGACTGGTGCACTACACTTAAGTTGTAGAAGCATCTTAAGGACCATTGATACTGAAGGAGAAGGAATCACCAAAGCTCAATTGCAAGTGTCATAACAAATATTAAATACTTATGCAAATGGAATATTCCAGCCTTTTTTTAAATATAAATTAACAGAAAACTCACCTTCATAAGTATTGTGTAGAATAATGAGAAAAAAATATTTAAATACATTTTAAATCTATCATTGTAATTCATACACATTTACATCTCACACAACCTTAAATAGTTCTTTTGATTGTGTAAAGCTGCTTGGCGACAATGTCAATTGTTAAAAGCGCTGTACAAATAAAATAAATAGAATTTTAAGATGAGTGTGAAACATAACAAAATGTTGAAAAGGTCGGAAAACTTTTTGTCCTGATACTAGTTCACTAGATCATGGGTCAAGTGTATTATCAGTCTAAAGAAGATAATATTGTAATTTAAATATTTCAGGAATGGAAAAGTCTTGAGACATTATTTAAAGACTGGAAATGACTCAGAAGTTCGTAAATCTAGAGGTTCATCTAAGTCCTTGAACAGAGAACAGATAACAGTGCTAGAGTTTTGGAGAAGGCATGATTCGGTGCCAGGTGTGATAATTACTTTGAGGGGTGCCGAGTCAGGTTTTGCTTTCAAGGCAAGCATCAGTGTTTTAAGCCTGATGTGAGCAGCTACAGGACACAAGAGGAGGAAGCATAGGGGATATGGGAGAACTTAAGAAGGTTGAAAAGTCACGCAGTTGTACTCTAAAAGAGAAACCTACCAGATGTGGGTTGTAACTGCCATTGCTTTAAATGACAAGGGACTAAACCTAAGTTGGCTGTGTGGAAAGAAACTGATGAATCCTTCAAAGCCGATTGTCCGAGGTTACCTCAAGCCTGCATACGATGACTGAATATGAGATCAGAGAGTTGTCCAAAGAGATCACACGATCCTAACATAAGGATGAATCACCTAAGGTTTTTTTCTGGAATTTGGTTTCATCTGATGAGCTGCCATCCATGATGAAGGATCCAGCAAACCATGAGAGATCACTTTTGTTGCTAGATTAGAAAACTGTGTCAGTGAAAGAGAAGTGGAATAAAAAGTATGAAGCGTAGGAGTTGGGAAAGGAGTGAACGCCTTGCAGATTTTTTTTCAATTCCTTCCATTATAAAAGGTAGCAAAGTCTTCAACAGTCAGGGAAGATGCAGCAGGAGGTGCTGATAGTTTTACGTAATGAAAAGAAAACGCTGTGCTAGTGAGGATCTTGTGCAGATCCTTGAGTGAAGCTTTTAGGTTTTTCTTGTAAAAAGCAGGTTCAAACAGTAAACAGAAAATCAAACACTAGCTGCACAAGTGCAAGTTTTGTAGAATGGCAATTTGGTAAGTATGGGGAAAGTATGGGGAAGTATAGGAGTAATGAACTCTAAACATGAGGGAATTCCACCTTAAAAAATAATATGTTTAACAGGATTTCAGATCATTTAAGGTTTAGCAGTAAACAGGGCATGCCACAAGAAGAGTGAGCAATGCTGGAAATGTTTTACTACAAGCTCTGCTTATAATCTAGTTGACTGGAAACATGAAGTATTTGAAGATGAAAATGTTTTAGGAGGAACAGACTTGGTGGCAAAAGAGCAATAAGTGGTTTTTACCATACTGTAAATTGAAAACTACTTAGTGCAGACAAGCCCAAGAGATAAATATCCATGATGAGTGGTAAGTGATCACTATAGACTGTAATGCAGGTCATTATTGCTTTTGATGGAAGTTGGTCTCTGTTAGAGAGCATATAATTCTACCAAAAGTCATGTTATTCCCAAGACAGCAAGCTTCTAAGTAAATATCTCTGTATAAAATTGTAATTTACTTGGGCATGCGAACAGATGTAAAAGAAAATAGGACTCGTTGCTGTTCTTAGTAGTCTGACAGGCAAATTAGAGGAGAGCAGAAATGACTGGTCACATACAGGTATATTGCAAATACCGCATAATATGTCACTACATGATTTTGTTGGAAGTCTAGGACAAAACAGGCAGTTAGGAATGTTTATTCACACAGATATAAATAAAGAAATAAAAAAAATTTAAGCTATAACAATACATTTTTGACTGATTTTAAATTTATTATGCAGCATGACTATAGTTTAAGATTTTAAAGTGTCAGCCTTTTATTCATAATATTCAGTGATTCTATGAATTATTCAGTAGCTACAATAAAAGTAATAAGAAAAATTTGTAGTTATAAGGTAAATTCAGATGGATATACACAAGTATAATCATAAAAGTGGAACATTACAATATTACCCTCTTTAGCTCTTTTGTCAAAAAATGCACAACTGTCTTGTTTAATGAATTACTTTCTTGTGCTATTTTTCTTCTTTAGAATTATTTGTCAGTAGACCGTTTTATTACCTGTAATTGCTAGCAATAATTAGACACATTTCCTTTCAAGCTGTGATGATGTCTTCACATGTAAACATGTTGAGTCATGCATAAAATTAATAGAATATTATTTTGATATTACCTTCAAACAGGATTTTAAAATTAAGAATGCTGATTATTTATTATGACCTATAGTCAAACACTTTGCTTAGCATAATTCCTAGATGTCTTACTAATGATTCAAATACACTGTATACATTAAATTATATTATTAAAGATAAATAAATTAATGAAAAATGTTTGTAAAGTTTGGGTGAGAGTAAATTTCCCCAAATACACTTTAACACAAATACTATTTGACACAAATCTATTAGCACATGTTCCTCAGCAACATCACTTCTTGGAAACTGAATGCTTTGTGGCTTTATTCACTTAAGTTACTTCACATTAGTCTCTGGCTCTAAACACCAGCATGGAGCAAATCAATCAAAGCACATTATGTACTTACATTTTCGACACATCTTTTCAGCTGTCTATTTTATGAACAAATACATTATCTGATGTGTCTTTAACTGCACATCTGGGACCGGACTTTTCAAATGCATTCGTTTTTCCATTATTAGGCTGAAGTGCTAACAACAGTTAGTAGTGTTATTTTATTATCCTCTAAGGAGCAGCTGGGAAACCAAGAGTCTCGTAACAAATAAGACACAGTGACTTTGTAGATAATAGCGTATGATATATCATTTTATATAGTTTAGCACTGTTGCCTGGCATCTTCAGTGTTGGAGGTTAGAATCTTGTCTCTTAAAACTTGGTACTGTAGGTTTCGTCCATATACCACAGTGTTCTTTCATGGTCCAATAACATGTGGCATAGGCCAATTGCCATTTCAAAACTGACTGTAATGTATGGTTGAGTGTGTGCATCTCTTTCAAGGTTTATCCTGCCTTGTCCCAACCATAGGGTACAGGATAAGTGGTATGGACAATAAAGGGATGGATACAATGGATGAGTGCTTATATATGACAGTACACTGGTGGTTTGGCATTTAGCTCAACTTTGGGTAGCTATCCACAGTTCCAATCACTCTTTTTCTGTTAGACATCTTTATACATATACACATTATAAAGAAACAAAAAAAAATTCTGTGCCCAAAACCTTTTGGAATTTAAAGCAAACACTTTCTCATCTAACATGGAAACCACACAGCCACACAACATAATCCTAAAAAGACATTTATATTCAAGTTTCATATGCTCCCTCTCCGGAAATTAGCTTAAATTATAATACAGACATGAAAAAAAAACCAATCTCTAGTGGCGAACACTGCAAAGTTAACCAATGTAGCTTTAATGAACACTTATTGAAATTTCAAAATGAATCCGCTGGTTCTGTTTACCAAATCTCCTACCCTGGAAGCCAGCATAATTACTGTACATACGCTTGACTTGACATTTGGTAAATTATTATCCAGTTTCACGATATACAGTACAGGAGATGTATACACATGCTAATACTGTCTGTACATAATTGTGTGCGTGCGTGTGTGTTTGTGTGTTTACTGGAAGACTAGGAGCTCCCTCAAAGAATGTGTGATTCTACTTCAAAAGTATAATCAGAAGTTTAATCAGCTGTGGTGGCTCGATAGCACTGTGCGCTAAATTAAACACCTTTCACCAAACAAGTATGGATCCAATGATGACTTTTGAACAATTTTGGTTTGTTTGGCTATGATTAAGTCTTGTAATGCTTTCTACACGGACTGTGAAAAAATATTAAAACACACGTAAAATAAAAAGCATTTTGAAAGAACATTGAGTGTTAAATCATTACAGGGGCATTTCAATTATACAATCCCAGTTAACACACCTACAGTATTTGCCCTGTACAGCATGCATAAAGGAATAAAGAAGGAGGTTTAAAAAAGTGTGTCTAAAGCAAACAAGCAAGAAGGTGTATTAAAAAAAATAAATGTGAGTAAGTGGCACCTTTTTGTAAGTAAGTGGCACCTTCCGATTGTAAGTCTTAGTGACTGTACCCTCATTTTAAGTTGTTCTGACATTTAAAAAAAAATAGAAAAAAAAAAGATATCAAGAATATTTCAAATCATCTTTACGTCACTTTAGTCACTTATCTGCTACAAAATGTTCTCTGGTAAACATTCTGGGCATTCCAGGTCCGATCCAGGTTTAATTCCCGCCTTTGTGTGCATGGAGTTTGTATGTTCTCCCCGTGCTTAGTGGGTTTCCTACGGGTACTCTGGTTTCCTTCCACATGTTAAAGATCTGCAGGTTAGGCTAATTGCTGTTTCCAAATTGCCTGTAGTGTGTGAATGTGTATGCATGTGTGCCCCGTGATGGATTAGCATTCTGTTCAGGGTGTACTCCGCCTCATACCCTACAGTAAGTGTCCTGGAATAGCCTCCAGGCCCCCTGTATACAGGATTAAGGAAAAGTTGATGATAAGATAAGTAAACCCTCTGTCCTTTGCTTTTTAAATGTGCCTTTATATTGTAATAGAGGTAAACCTTGAATTGGAAGCATAATTTGTTCCGGAATCATTTACAGTATATCAAAGCACTTGTACATCAAAGCAATTTTTCCCAGCAAAAAATAAATAAATAAAAAACTTCGTTTCACAACCCAAAAATATTCATATAAAAGTAATAAATACAAAATATAAAGTAAAAAGTAACCTGCATTTTACCTTTTTTACCTAAAGAATTGTGGCTGAAGTAAGGAAAGTTATTTGGAATAACTGGAAGTTCTGGACAGTTTTAGATTCAAATAATAAATTTTATGAGCAGGTTAAACAGCAAGTGCAGATCTATGCTTTCTGAAAAAGGTTCTGTGCAGGTTTGTCAAATTCAGTTGTGGATGGTTGACATAGTTGGAGGCTGATGACTCTGACCCAAGACACCAGAAGGAGATATCTACAGTACAGTATGTGTCACCTACACTAGGCTTTGCAGGCAAGCGGCACAAAAACTGTTATTGGGTGAAGTAAGCAATGCATCCAAGATTTCTTACTCAGCCATCACAGTAGGTTGAGTATAATGTAAAAGTGAAATGTAAAAAGTGGGATAGTCCTTAGACATGCTCTGAACGCAAACATGCTCTGAATGCTGTTTGTGCAGGTTGTGCATCCGAAAAGTGAGCATGTTGTGGGTTATGACTGCATGAATTACATAATCTGCAGAGCTCAAGGAGACTCCTGAACAGTACTGTATGTGCGAAAGGTGACACTTATATTAAATCCCAGTTAAAGGTAATACCATGTTGAAAAACCGCTTAAAATATAACATGAATGTAAAATTCATAAAAAAGTAAAAGTAGACATTACTAAGTTGCAGTAAATACAGTACACTATATGGACAAAAGTATTTGGCCAAACCTGTTAATTATGAAATTGAGGTTTTTCAATCAGGCCCTTTATCCCCAGTTAAAGGGAATCTTAATGCTTCAGCATATCAAGACATTTTGGACAATGCTATACTTCAACAGTTTGGAGAAGATCCATTTCTATTCCAACAAGACTGTGTCCCAGTGCACAAAGGAAGGACTATAGCTCGGTGTGGAAGAACTTGAATGGCTCTGATCTCAACCCTATTGAGCACCTTTGGGATGAACTAGGTCGGAGATTGCAATCCAGGCCTTCTCATTCAACATTAGTGCCTGACTTTATGAACGCTCTACAGAACAAATTCTCAATGAAACACTCCAAAATCTCGTGGAAAGCCTCCGATCTTATCTACCATACTAATCTAACATGTAGCCAACTACCTTACTGCAGTACAGTTAAAATATATATATATAGAAAAATCAGAGCCTTTTAAAAAATAAGCCATAATCCTAATAAACATTCTTATTATTAAGCCTTGGTAAATGGTATATATTTTTCAACTGCCTTTCGCAACCTCTTCTGGGGTCATATTGCAGTAATTTGCAAACAAAATTGTGGTTCCCTGAGAGACTTCCAGGCCTGCTGTGAGTGCTAAACTACTCTTTTTGTATAGACACTATCCAGTCATTTGCATCTTTACTGTATATGGAAGAGCTCTAAAAATGAAGAACTATAATAATAAAAGGTAAAAAATTGTAAAATAACATTAAATACCACTTTTAATGTTATTAAAATAACTGCTGCATGTTGTAGATTCAGTGCCAAATGTTCCTTGTCCTCATTTTTGTTATGTCCATGGGTTATTTTGGTGATTATTGTAGTATCAGATTCAAAATGTAATGTACTGCGAAGATTAATGAATCATTGACACAGTCATAATCTAAGCAGCTCATTATATTACGTCATTCTCTGCCCTAAACGTTTGTCCTCACCAATACTAAAAATACAGAATATTGTAATTAGCTTGTGTTCTGCCAGGTGAATAAACACACGGGAGCTTATGGCGTCTAACCAAATGCTGCTCAGAGTGTGTCTGAGTCAGAACAGGTTCTTTGTTGTTAAACTGAGCTCTAGTTAATTAAACAGGGATGTTTGGTGTAGCCGTCATCCTTCACCTATTTTGCACACAGGATGAGAGAGACTAAGAGTAATTACCGTCTAAAGAGCCACTGCTTCTCTCACTGTGCCATCACTTTCTTGGGCTCTTGACAAGTCAAAAGTTCTATTAACATCATTTAGCCTGGAGGAGCAACACACGGTCCATTACACTTTATAAATAAGCAGAGTGTAATTAAAAGTGTTTTTCTGTCTTGTCACCCATGATCATTCAATAATTAGCTTACATAGTAATAGGGTTGAGCTGTGAAATGAAGTCATGTTTCCAATGTTCATACCTCTGCAGCATGACACACAACAGACAGCACTGCATCTTAGCAACAATAGTCCAAATGCTGGAACGCTTAAAAGTTGAGGCTACACGGCTGAGATGAACAAGCCATGGCAAGTACACACACCTTCGAATGCCATCGTCTTTCTTTTTTCCATTGTTATGTCGTTCTACATTGTAAAACAATGCTGAATTTTCAATAATCTCCTTTAAAATTGATATTGATATACTGTATATCTGCAACTTATGCTCTATAAAGATTTCCTGGGATGGTCTTCATGAGCGCCAGTTTCATCATGGTGCTTGATATGGGTTTTGCGAATGCGCTTGACTAAAACTATTGCAGAACAGTTACTTATTTATCTAATGGCAAATGTATTATTTAATAGTTTCGGGAAAAAAATTCAGTATTTTTTTGGAATGTGGAAAATACATTGTGCAGAATCTATCTATCTATCTATCTATCTATCTATCTATCTATCTATCTATCTATCTATCTATCTAAATGATGAATTATTTAGTACTGTAATGATTTTTATATTTTATAATATATTTAAAAATTACTTTTGCAATCTTATTAAATTGTATTTATTTATTTATGTATTTGTTTTATTGTTTCTATGAGAACATTTCCAAACAATGTTTCAGTAGTTCTTGGCTAGGCTTCAGTATGTTCCATTCTGAGTTAACACAATTAGGAGAAAGACAGAACACACTGGGGGCAATATTTGCTTGACAATTGCCATTTGCCATTCTTTTTAATGCTTTTCATTTTACAACATCAGAATCAGAAAAACAAAACTAAGTAGGATAGTTAAAGTAATTCGAGAAGGATTTAGAAAAGTAATGTTTATTATTGATCACCATTACCAATAAAATGAGCATAGGAATATTTCTTCTGACAATATTCTTTTCTTTTTTGACTTCAATATTCTTTTAATTACATATTTTACTTAAACCAGTTTACAATGCAATTGTATCCCAAAAGTACCAAAGTTGTTCAGATGTGGCATATTTATGTACTTTCATAAAATTCAAATCAACAGGTTAGCACAGTGGCATGGTGGCTCAGTCGTTTTCGCCTTGCAGGGTTGGGTTCAATTCCCACTGTTGTGTACACATTCTACCTGAGCTTAGTGGGTTTCCTTCAGGTTCTCCAGTTTCCTCCCACAGTCCAAAGACTGATGATTAGATTTATTGGTGCTCCAAAATTGCCCGTAGTGTATAAAGAAAGAGTGTGTCCCCTGCGATGGTCTGGCACCCCATCCAGGGTGTACCCTGTCTCGTGCACTACAGTAAGTCTGGTGGGATAGGGTTCAGGCCCCATGCTGCCCTGTATACAGAATTAAGTGGTATAGAAGATGAGTGTGTGATTGAGGTTAAAGTTTCTATGTTAGACACACTATGAAGAATGGCTTCAGTAATTCCACTTCCCTCCATCAAGACTAATTTTGCAATTACAAGCCTCCTTTTTGTGGAGAAAAATATCTTGACAGAATTATTTAGCTTTAGCATATATAGAATATAGAATAGCATTAAATTTCATTAACACAGTCTCTTGATTATTATTTAGAGATGTTCAGGATACCAGGTCAATTGCTCCAATGATAACTGTTTTAAAGATTTTAAAAGCATGACTGTACATAGCTTTGACTTTAAAGAGGATGCCAAATGTCCATTTCTTCCTTTGTGCTCTGGTTAAAAGCCAGATAAAGACTCGAACTGAAACACATTCTATCTAAAAACCCATCTGCAGACCTGTAAAGACCACCAGATCACTTAGAACCAGTGAAACGGGCGCCCGATGAACTGACCGATTAAGAAAATAGGGCTTTTAGCACTTTTAGTAAGATCATTTTATACAATAATAGGAATGGGCCATCAGTCTTCTGCCATTGACAGTGATTGCAGGGAATCTGGTGGATGTTTTACGCTACAGAGTGATGATTAAAAGTGACTTAAATTGGTATTTAGTCCCTGCAGACAATTGGTGAAGAAACACCAATTATGCTGCCTGTCTGAAGTATGACCTCAACATTGGGTTCAATATTTTATTCTTTAAAATGATGCCCACCAGGCATATATTGTCCACAGCCACCAGATAGACCCTATAAAAATATTTATAGTATCAACATATTTAAACTAAGGGCAGAATTTTCACTTAAATTATGGCAGGTTTATGTTTTAACCATTAAATAGAATTAAATACTGTTGTAGCAACCCAATCTTTTCCAGTCACCTAAATTCGAGTTGTTGTTTTGTGCAAGATTACATTAACTTTGTATAAAAGTCTCTACTGAAGCAAACCTTCTAGGCGTTTTGAGGTATAAATGGGTAGATTTGCCATTTGAATTTATGTTATAAAAAATCTCAAAACTGTTTGATTTTCGAACACAGGTAGAGCATTACGATTCTATAAAGCTAGTTACTCGTTCTGCCTACAGTTTCTCATCCATGTATCATACTCAATTAACTGATTAACTAACTGATTAAAGTTTTCCCTATGATAGATATTTTGTACCTTAAATATAAGTTTTAAAACATTTAACTTGCCATATCAAAAGACAGTAGAATTTACATATTTCTGTGCAATTATACCCACTGTACATGTGTTTATTTAGCTTCAGGAAGGATCAGATTATTGGGCACCTTGCATGTGGGTAATTAATCCTGTTATTTTTACTGTTATGGAAAACCTTGCTGGAAAGCCGGACCAATCCTGGATTTTACACTTGTTTTCCCGAGTTTGTTCATGTTACTGATTCCCACACTTCCATATCACATGCCAGGCACCAACTGAGCAAACATGCTTTCTTAGAGATACAAAAATCTGGCTGCTGTGTCTCTTAGAACTACATAGTCAATGAAGGACATGGGAGAAATTGGCAACTGTCCTCTCCACATTTATGTACTCACAAACACCCATGACTGTAATGTCACTCTGATTTTAAAAAGTATTATCATTTTCATCCCAACAGCATGGCTAATTTATCCTCTGGGCAAAGAATATTGTAGGGATCAGAAGAATCCTTTTCTGCTATTCCCTTGGGAGTTTCAATCACTACTGTTTTTATTTTATTTTATTTTTTTTACCTTTTTAGTAGAGCATAAGTAAAGGATCATAAATGATCTGCAGCTTAAAAATCTTCTCCAGCTTGTCATACTCATTCTTTGTGTCTGCTCTTCTACCAGAGTGTAACCAAAATGTCGACATTGATAACTCGCTAGCAGATATACAGTGCTGACAGAAAGTCTTCAACCCTTTCCACATTTTAATCATCTTAAATTGGATTCAAATCCTTTTTCCCCCTCATCATACTACACACAAAGCATCCCACAATGATGCAATGTTTTTGCAAAGGGTTGTTACTTTATTAAAAAAAGACTGAAAGGTCCCATTTACATAAGTATTCATACCCTTTGTTATGACACTTGCAAATGTGTTCTGGTGCGTCATTGTCCAATCAATCGTCCTTGAGACGCTTCTACAACTTGGATTGGAGTCCACCTGTCCCAAATTAAATTCATGTATTTTTCAAAGTCTTCCTCAAATAAAAGTGACAACACTTATAACAACGACGACAACGGCATTAAACCTGAGAGACAGGATTGTGCCAACACACAGATCTGGGAAAGGATACAAGAAAATTCCTGCAGGATTGAAAGTGTCCAAGAGCGCAGTAGCCTGCATTATACTCACATGAAAGGGATTTTAAACAAGCGACATTCTTGCTAGATGTTGCTGTCCAGTCAAACTGAGTATTCGTGGGTGAAGGACCCTGGTCAGACAGGTAACTAAGGACCCAAGGGTCACTACACTATAAATGAGATCCTGAGTTCCTTTGTGGTGATGGAAGCGCCTTACAGAAGTACAGCTATCACGGCAGCACTCTACCAGTCAGGATTATATGGTGGAGCGGCCAGACGAAAGTCATTCCTCACTAAAAGGCACATGAATTTCTGCTCGGAGTTTTCCAAAAAGCCCCTGAAGGACTCTTAAGAAGCAAAATCTTCTGGTCTGTTAAAACCAAGATTGATCTATTTGAACACTTTCCCCACATCATGTGTGAAGGAAATGTGCATCACCTAATGAAAACCATCCTGATAGTTAATCACTGTGGTGGCACATCATTCTGAGGGGATGTCCTACAACTGCGAGACTAGACAGAACAAAGGGAAAGTGGATACAGAAACATTTAGAGCTACCCTGAGTAAAAACCTTCTTTATAGTTCACAGGATCTCAGGATGGAGTGGAAGTTTACATTTCAACAAGAAACAATGGAGTGGCACAGTTAGAGTCTGGACCTTTGACATTGGCGCTGCCCATTCAACCTACAGGTATTTGAGTTTTGAAGAATGGGATGAACCTTTAAAAGAAAGTGATGCCAGTCTTGTAGCATTATTCACACGCAGACTTGAGAATAATGAGAAGAAAAAAAGATTTCAATCCATTTTAAGATGAGTGTGAAACATGGAGTGGAAAACTGGAAAGGATCTGTAAACTTAATAATAATTAATTTAATAAAAATAAATGTGCAGAATCTATGGGGTTGGATAGCTTTTTAACTTTTTAAATATGACACCAAAAACTATAAATATACAACAGAACTGAAGTACAGTACAGTATGCCCTGGTGAGGAAGATTCATGTGAAGTTAATATGGGTAACTTATGTTTACACATCAAGGTGGACTAGAACTTACAATACTAAAAAGTCACAAGAATTTGGATTGATCACAATGAAATCGGAAGCAAGTTCAAGCTCACATTTTTGAAGCCACGGTAGAGAATCTGTAGTTCTTTGCGAGAGAAGCGGGTCTGGGCCTCCAGCTGCTCCAGGCCTTCAGGCCGATGGCGCACGGCTGACAGCTCCAGCTCATCTTCTGCACTGTCTGTGTAACACAACAATAAGCACAGGTATCAATCTCCCTCTGGTCAACAGCACTACTGCTAAAACCCAAAGCCTTAAGAGGATGCAGAAGGGTCTGTGGTTTATTAGCTGAGACAAATACAGTAATTGATCAGTAATCAGCAATCCGTTGTTATTACATTTACAGTACAAGCAATAAAAACATCTGTAATTCTCACCACGGGGTGCCTTTTGCCTTCTCAGCATTTTCTCATAAGTTTTAGAAAAATGTCACTCATCCTTGTCTTTAAATCTGAAGCATACTGGGAAACATATTGAATGCTTGTTTGCACTATGTTTCTGTGAGAGAGACAGCTTGTTTTTAAATTCCATATTCAGCCGCTCCTACTGTATATTCTGACCCGTGACAGATCCTGCAGGAATATTGACTATGGATGTAACCAGATATGAATGCATTGTTTATAATGAACAGTGTGTCCTAAACAACTACACATACAGATACAGCATGTCATTGTGGCAAATTATTAGTTTTTTTCTCATTCGTTTTAGTAACTGCCTGGTTCAGGCCACTGTGTTTGTCCATAAACAACTAAAGACATTCCTATCTCTCTTCTCAGTGTTTTTTCTTTTTTTTCAATGTTTTATGAGGCATATTGGTAAGGTTTGTATTTAATAAAAAATAAATAAAAAAACAGTTTTAGGTGTGACGCCCACTTCACGGTTTTGATCAGATACAGATATGGATATTTGGAGCACTAAACAGATTTAGATAGTTTTGTGGTGTAACACACCTGCGCCTGGTTAATTCCTGCCTTCTCTCTGTTATTTTAGTTGGCACCTGTAATATTCTCTAATAAGCCTATAGGTTTTGCGAAGTACAGTATACTGTAGACAAATAAGTGATCCTGATCAAGATAAAGTAGACGAATAAATGAATCCACAAACCTAAGCATAAACTGTTTTCACTGCAGTTTTAAAAACACATCAGTTCAAATAAGGTTTCTTGCCATATGAAATAACCAGTGAAAATTTCTAAAATGTGCAATATACTGTACGTATCTTTTTTTATCATCATCTTTTGGTAGTTGTAACTTTTTTGTACATCTGCCAGCTTCATGCTGACAATGCATTTCTGTCACTAGGGGATGACATTATGAAATAACATAATTATGATTTTTTTTACTTCTATTGGGATTTTATTGGGATTTACTGAACACTGTAGGAAACTTCTTTTTATGACTCACAAACCATCCCACCCAATCTATCTTTCTTAAAGGGAAACATTTCACTCTTTTTGTTTGGTCTCACATGAGCCAAGACCAAATGCGCATATTTAATTTTTATTAGGTAATTAAATTTGTGTACAGTGGAACCTTGGATTGCAAGTAACGCGGTTTAAAAAAAAAATTTTGACTTGAAAAACATACAAGTCCTGGTTTACAAGTACCGAGTATCATATATCACGCATGTGCTTTTTGTTTTGATGCCGAGCGTCACGTGATCACAACTGAGCCAATGGTTATCTCTCGCTTGCACTGCAGAATTATGGGTAATCCCCTGCTGGGTCTTATTGCGCGTTTCTCAGTGGTATAACCATAATCCGTGCACGCGTGTGCTGTTTACTATAATACTGTGACCATGTGTGTGTGTGTGTGCGTAAAACATATTTTATTTTGTGTTTGTATGTGTGTGTGTACAGTGCGTGTGTACTGTTTATCATAACAGACGTTTGCACTGTGTAAAGCAAAGGAAGGTCTCATTAGAGAGGTTAAAGATCCATTTTCTTTCTTCCTCTCAAATTCAAATTCAAATTTTATTTGTCACGTACACTAGTCATACACAGTACGATATGCAGTGAAATGCTTTTTCGACTGCCAGTGACCTTAAAATAAAAGCTTAAACATAAGAAATAAATATGAATAAAGGAAATACGTTAGAAAATAAAGTTAACTGGTAAAATATACTGTACAAGTAAAAATAAAGATATATTGCAATAAAAGAAATATGGTAAAAAATGAAATGAACTAGTAAAATATACTGTGCAAAGTAAAATAAAATAAAATAAATACATATAAAACAATACTGTACAACAGAAATGAAGAAATGACTGGGGTGTGCAAATATGCATAAAGTGACTTCTTAGAGTGTCTTATTATTAAAGTGATTTGTGCAGTGGTCCATAAATTAAGTATAAGTATATAGTGCAAAAAGTGTGCATGAATGTGTCCATAGTGGCCATGAATGCCCAGTCAGTGTTGGATGTAAAAGAGATGATATAAGTCCTGTATTGTGTTGTGACTGAGAGACCTTATGGCCTGCGGGAAGAAGCTCCTCCTCAATCTCTCTGTATTGGTCTTCAGGGAGCGGAATTGCTTCCCAGACCGCAACAGAGAGAATCAGTTTGTATCAGTTTGCAGTTAGTCTGCGCACGTCATTGGACACCGTGCCCCTTCACACACACACACACACACACACACACACACACACACACCTCCTCTCTTTCCTTTTTTTTTTTAAAGTAAAGTGCGGGTAATTTTTTTTTATATTTTGTATTAATTATTTTTATGTAATTATTTTTTTGGGCTGTGGAACAAATAATTCGAGTTTCCATTTTTTCTTATGGGAAAATTCTCCATATTGGTTTACGAGTGTTTTGAAATACGAGCCCACTTGCAAAACAAATTATGCTCGTAATCCAAGGTTCCACTGTATTTATTTAAAAACTTGTGTGCTAAAATACACCCAGTATTTACAGACATACCAAAGTCCCCTCAGACATTTCGTGTTACTTGTACATTTGTCAGTCAGCAATCAGATACTTCTTGCATACTCATTATAAAAATAATTGACCTGATATTGAGCAACTCAGTCAGTCTTTCTATTCAGGGAGTTGTTAATTAGTCAATTATTCAAGTTCCTTGACGCTTTGAGTGATGCTTAACACTAATTCTTCCGTTCAGAGGGTTTATCTGCCCCTGATTTGGTATTGAATATGTAACAATAGCTTAAAATGAAATGAAATTCATAGAAAAATAAGTTTACTGATATGAGTAACAATTACTTTTATTGACTGGAAGCAAACATAAATTGCTTTTGGCCATTTAACACAAAATATATTGGTGGGTGGAAATGTGACAATGTCCTTCCTAGTCAGTGTTCGAAATATATCTTCTCTCTTACTGCTCCAGTGTGTCTTGCTATCTTCACATCCCATTAGACACCTGATAAAAGCTAAAATGAGTTCAGTGCAAACAGCCAGCTCTCTTCAGCTGTTATCAGACCTGATAGTCCAGGGCTTTTGGGTCGGTAAGAGGCACTGAACCATAAAGCACATCACCATGGTAGTGAGGTCTCTCCCATGAACATCAGCATGACTCAGACGACCAGTTAAAGGCCCGAATACTGTAAGTCTTTTTACTGAGAGCTGGTGTGTTATGCTACAAGTGCAAATGCAGCACCTGATTTAACCACCTTGGCATAAAAAGCAAAAGGAAAAATGTTTTTTATTTTTTTTTGAAAAACAGTAAAGAATGAATTTGTTTAATGAGGAATAATTACATTATATAATTAATTAGATTTATGTCAAATTATGTTGTGCTTGATGAATTTAACGTTACAGAACAGTAACCAAAAATGTTTTTGGGACCAAAAGTGATTCAAAATCTAAAGTAAAATTACAATTGGTACTAATAACACTCAGCATGCAGTCAAATGGTATAGGAGATAACGTACAAAACTCTTAACTAAACAGACTACTGTAGACACAGAATGTACATTGTAGAATCAGAAATGTACATTTAAAACATATTTAAAAGGTATTTTTCTATTAAAAGTCTCTTGCTACTTAGTTTTTTTTAGTTTATAGAAGTTGATGAGGTGGTTAGGGGTTTGTTCCTCTTATAAGATATTTTTTCATAAAGCGTACAGTGAAAACAGAAAATGTGTGTAGTAACATTAGTGACTAATGAGGAAATTCTGGACCTGCTGAGCTGAGGATTTGAGAGTTTAAACCCAAGCGGCACATATCCATGCCGGCAACACAGCATAGGTCAATGATGATGATTAAAAAAACAATAAATGTGCTTATATGGAAGCTTTGATGGTGCGTGTTAACAAAAAGGCTTCGGACATAAAACTGTGCATTTGGGTTTTTCAGGTAGAATAAAACTTATTACTTTTATAACATGTAAAATTTGCGATATGGGAATGATGTTGCAAAAATGTTGCAAAAACTCTCAAAATGAGAAATAACCTAAAACAACCAGAAAAACATGTGATCAGTGCTATTTCTACTTGACCATTTTTTAAAATTTATTGCTCAGTTGTGTTTGCGTAGTTGCTTAAAATGATTAAAATTCAGTTCATCATATTGCATACTAGTTCATCATATTGCATACTGCACCATTCTGTGCCTTATACAGTGTAAAAAAAACTGCAAAACAGACAAATGGCTTAAAAGCTGTGAGCTTTAAAGGCTAAAGGGTTACAAATGCATTTTTTTCAAAACATTTTTTATAAATTTAGTTAGCAAATTGTTTGTCTTTCAGCTGATCCTGTCAAGGGGTCGCCACAGTGGACCATCAGATCTGCACAACTTGACATCTTGGCGCAGGTTTATTCATGCCGGATGCCCTTCTTGACGCAACACTCTCATTATATCTGGGCTTGGGACCGGCACTGCATTGAGTGGCTGGGGTTTGGACATAATGAGGGAATCAAACCTGGGTCTTCCGTTAATTATTATAAATTATTCACTAACTACAGTAAAAATCATAAAAAGATTTGTAGTAATTAGTGTATGGAATAAGGAAAGTTTGGATGTGCTGATGGGATTTAAGGGCTTGGGGATAAAATTTTGTTTTATTGATTAAAAAAAAGTAAAAACAAACAACTAATATCCCTTCGTTGTCAAATCTACTGATCTGCAGCTTATTGGGGGAAAAATACAGGGCAGGGAGAGAACAGAGTAGCTGTCTGTATGATAAGATCTGAATCCAAACTATATAATATAATACAACCATGGTACACCAGTGAGAAATAGTGATAGAGTGAATGCATAAAAGTAAGAGAGAGACAGATAAAAAAAAAAAACAGTCTATGAAAAAAAAACTTGAGACGGATAAAGCCAAGAGAAGTGAGGGGAAACACGATCTCAGAGAACTTGCTTTGCATAGTGGGAGACGGGTTTTTAGCAGAGGAGCAGAGGAAAAGCTTGCAGAGGCGTGCTCTGACTCCACTCCCGCCACGTCCCCGAAGACATAAAGAACCTAGAAGATACGCCAGAAGCGTCAGCGTGGTTAGCAACAGGACAGGAAGCATGCATGACAGGTTTCCTCCAGACTTTGGAATGAGACACAGATAATAATGCATTGATAAATGAGTGTTGTGTGGAAGGAAATGCTTAGCAAATGTTCACAGGACAACACGAGTCTATTCTAAAAGTACTGGAACAGAAATGCAAATTCTCTGGTTTTTGCTGTATACTAAAGACATTTTGGATTTGAGTTTCAAAAATGAACAACAAATGAGGATTTTAGTTTTTATTTTCTGACAATTATATCCAGATGTGTTAAACAACTTACAACCTTACAACATGGCACCTTTTGTAGCAAACGACACACATTTTTAAGTGAGAAAAAGAAAATAAAAGTAAATACGACTTATTATGTGGATGCAAATCCCTTACTTTTAAAACCAAGATGTAAACCCCAATGATATCAACCTCTTTCATTCTTCTTTTGTGAAGCATTTTCAGGCTTGTACCTCAGCTTCCTCAGTTGTTGTTTGTGAAAGGGTGTCTCTCCCCTTTCACAAGTGGGGTGAATGATGGTGAATGGTGCATGATGAAGTTCCTTATAGTTAGACTGTAAATTGGCAGACAGAATGTTTCTGTTGACTTTATTCTGTTGCGACCATCATGAGTTACATCGTCAATAAGTATTAGTGGGTCTTTTTCAGAAGGAGCAATGTAAGCCCAAGGAGGCATGGTGGCTTAGTGGGTAGCACTGTCACCTCGCACCTCCAGATCCTGGGTTTGATTTCCGTGTCGGGTCTGTGTGCACAGAGTTTGCATGTTCTTCCTGTGCTTGGTAGTTTTCCTCCAAGTTCTCTAGGTTCCTAAGGCAGGTCCCAAGATTAGGCTAATTGCCGTATCCTACTTGCTCCTTGGTCGTACTAATTGGGAATTAATACTGTACAATTGTCTCCATTGGCCTCCATGCTTCCTAGTTGGACTACAGAGGTTTCTAGTTGGATGGATAAAATGTACGCCCAAGCTGGGAGCTGATCCGTTCCTTTTCCACAGCATTGTATTGCCAAATCCCAATGTTTGTGCAATAGCTCTGATTAAATTTTCCTTTTTCTTTGTCTTGATTTCCTTCCGTAACCAGCTTTTTGGTCTTTACAAATGTGTTTTTTTTTTTTTCTTTTTAACAACAACAAAAAAAATGTAGGCTTCACGGACAAAACTCAGGGCTCAACCCAAACCAATAGACAACTACTGTATAACCTTTTATAACGGTTAATTATTTAAACAATCAAAGAGGGCACACCGGGGCTTCAAGAACAAGTGGACAGTCGTATGTTCCAACATGTCTGAACACTAAAAACATGCGTGGGTTTAAACAAAAGGTTCCATGTAAATTTATAACAATAGATCATTTAGATGAGTACATCATGAATAAAAGCTGACATTCGGATTTATTATCTCATATTCCGATTCTGAAATCTAAACGTCTTCAGTGAAAGGGTAAAAAATAAGGATTGCCCCTCCAGTACTTTTAGAGCGGACTGTACAGTATATCAATCAGCCATAATATTAAAACTTCTCACAGGTTAAGTGAATATCATGAGTTATGTCATTACAGTGGCTCCTGCCAAGGTGCGGGGTATATACTGTAAGACCATAAATAAACAAGCCTACGTGTTGAAAGCAGGAAAAAAAAAGCTAAGAGTAATAGTCTGGCTTTGACAGTGAGCCAAAGTTTGTTAGCTAGTTAACTGGAGAAGAGCTCCAAATTTGCGGTTTTTAGGCTGTTCCTACAGTAGTGGTTAGTACCTATTAAAAGTGGTTCAGTGATACACTGTAAAGCAACGTCAGGGTTATGGGCACCCAAGGCTCGTTGTATGCTACACGGTGCATCAGCTTGCTGTGTATTGGGCTGCACTGCTACAGTCCAGCCAGAATGCCAATGCTTTGAGTGTCTTGGCTATTGCTGAAAATGCCTACATTGGGTACGTAAGCATCAAAACTGGACCAGGGAGCAATGTGACCTGTTCTGGTGAATTTTGTTTTCTTTTACATCTTGTGAACAGTTGACAACATTTACAGTCCTTCTGCGCAGCTATAAATTTAGAAAATGCCTATGCACATATTATTTCTCCATTGCAGTGGAAGAATGCTCTACTGTATATAGCCTGTTTTTATATAAGGTTGATGTTTTGTTTCTTTTCATTTTCCCTTATCCATTTTTTGTGGCCTACACTTTAAAGTGCATAACTCTTTTTAAGAATAAATACTGAGGAATCCTACCTCTAGGGTGCTAGCAGTTTTATTTTAGCAACGCAGAAAGGTAAAGCTCTACATGACCCTGTTGAAAGGCCTACTGTAAGGTTTTAAAGATAGAGTGGGCATGAGAAGATGAGCTTTCCTCCACAGCTAGCCATCCATCACCTCACACCTGTTCAGTTATCAGAGGAACACAGATAGTGAGGAAAAAGGCACTGTGATGGAGTCAATGTCGGAGCTGAGAGGATGGTAAACTATTTTGGAAGCAACATGGAATCGTTTAAAGAGGGGATAATTGGAAATTGCTCTAATCATTATTTGGCATGAGTGCAGGTTGAACTTGGAATCCATCCTGCAGTGTTTGGCTGGATGGCATAAGAATTGTTCCAGACAAGAGAAAATTGAAGTATGTGCTCTATTAGTGTTAACCGACATTAAAAGTTTAATATATTCTGGTTAACTTTATCATACTGTCATAAACACATAATGCACAATAAGGGTTTGTTGAAATGCTATAAAATTACCTACAAGAAATGTCGCAAAACAAATCTTGCTCATCAGGGAAAAACTATACAGTATATTTTCCAACATGCAGCTGCTTTTAAATCATGCATACAGTACTCATGCACACTTTTATTGCCTTTATTAGTCAACAGAGTGGCTGGTGATCATTTTAAGCAACACAAATGGAATCAGATAGACATATTTATGCCTATCAGGTAAATATTGATCGAGAAATAAGAACAAACTTGTCTTCAGAAATATTTCATGAAGATGCATTCAACAAGAAATGCATGTCTGACATCATTCAATTGAACAAATAAACAAGCGGAACCTGTCATGATGTACTTTTGCCATCCTGTGAAAAAGCCTTGATAACATTAATGAGAATTCATGATGTCTAGGTGGACAGTTTGTGAAGTGTCAGTGCATGACTCAACCTGATCTTTGACGCTCACTATATACACAGTACAGTACTGTGTAAAACACTGATGTTAAAGTAGAAATGAAGTCAGAGGTACAAAGACCACTTTACAGCCAGTGGAATAAATATTTGGAGTGAACATAATGGTCACATTGCTACTGTATCTATGCAAATCAATAAGATATATTTGTGCCTCAGAGCTCTGTTGTAAGTTTATGAATGAACACACATATGCTGTACAAGTGAGAAAGCTGCATGCATAAAATACAGCACCCTAGTGTAGCAAGTAATATTGATTAAACACCCTTTAACAAGGTTTCACATCTTCTGTGCATTGATTTACTCTATCTAATAGGGTTGACACCCTTCAAAAGAAAAATTGCATCTTTTTTTTCTCTTTCACACACATGCTGTGTGGTACGACTTGTAGCCCCTACAAATAAAATGAAAATTTTTGAAAAACAAAAACAAAAAAAAAGTGTAATCTTCATGAAAGTGTCACTGCCTTTGACCATTTTATACTCCAGCATTCCTGGCATGGAATTTCTTGGACATCCATCATCATGATGGGAAGCGCATCATGATGATGGATCATCCCACCCAAAAAAAACGAGATTATGAGAGATGAGATGTGATAATGGATTTTAAAACTACAGTATACAGACCGTCAAACAATAACAGGTTGCCAAGATGCATGAGCCCCTCATTGATGTGAGGTGCTGTCGAGTTTCATCTATCAGCTGTAACCTTTTATAACAATGTGCTTTTAGGAAGGGATTCATGAAAAAAGAAACCCACACAATGAAGAACCTGGGCTTGAATTGTGTGTCACTGGAAACACAAATTGCTGCACTGAGATGAGAAGATGATAGGGCTGTTTTTCAGCTGGTCATCATTGGTGTCTTGTGAAGATTAAGGGCTTAGATCCTGGTTCATTCTTTTCCGGAGGTTACGACATGACCATAGAGGGCTTGTTTAACACCGTAGGTAGTTCAAATGTGATCTTGTTGATCTTGTTCTGGATCTTCTGGATTGGAACCATCTCTGAATTGAAGTGGGGAATCCACATGCACTAACCTAAGACTATAAAGAAGTTTAAAAAAAAATCATTAACAAGCTGTCTCTCTAAAAGTTTTCTCTGAACTTATTAGACATTATACTGTAGGACGAGGCTTGGGGCTAGTATTTTCTCCAGGGGAGGTTTTTGCAATTAATTGGTGAAACTATTTTGCAGAAAAAAGGCACTACTTGAAAACTTTGGAAGACTGTTGTGTTTAAATAAAAGTGCCCTGTCAAAATATATAACGATATTCTATAACTCTGTCTGTTTTTTTAAAATATTGTTAAGCCAGTGTGGCCTGCTGTAGCTGACTACACCAACTCAGTTCCTTACTCATTGGAGGATTGTGCTGATTTTAGGTAATGGGTATGTACTGTACTGTAGATGTACCATCCAGAGAAGCAGTTTTCTTCGGGACACTGATTATTATTATTGTTCGGATTAGACAGCCATGAGCACACAGCCATGAGTGTGCAATCTCTGCACAATGATGTGGTTCAAATCAATAGACATAGTTTAATTTACAGGAAATAATTTGCAGCTTTACGGGAACAAAAATTCTGGGTATAAATAAAAAATAAAAAATGTATAAATGTATAGCAATGAAATGAAAAGCTTGGGGTTGTCAGAGAACAACTCACATTTAAACGAAGTCTGTTTTAAACCAAACCCAGGAGCTTGATATACAGTATGTACTCCAGAACCCCGATGAGTTAAAAAAAAAAACATAGTCTGTGTAAAATCAAAACCCGAAAGCTCTTTAATTATATAATACAATGTTAAGTCAGCTACAATATATGCTGCGTTTATGAGTCTGGATAGTTTCATTTTTCTGCACTTTAACATCTCTGTGTTCAGAGTGGATTTATAACTTTCCATTTCCTGCTGGCATCCATCAGATTTTTTCACTGCTCTTTCACATATATTATGTACATAGTCTGGGTCAATGATGCATTCACAATCTTAGGGCCTTCAGTACTGTGTATTGTGTGATTTACAAAGTTTAATGCTCCATAAAAGGTCCCTGCCTGTAAGAAAAGACTAATTTATGATCTGTTCTCAGACATAACCAGCTGCCTATGGCGTCAACAGCAGAGACGATTAGAGCACATGCCCTGGTGAACCACAATTCAAAAACCCAGCGAGCATTTATAAAGCTACAACTGAGAGTGATGTAAAAGTACTTCATGAGCACTGCAGGAGGGCTGAAACAATATAATGCCAACGCACAACCCCATTACTTAGGGCATGCACATCATATTTAACTGTAGGAAGCGATGCTTACTGTCATTTAGTGTCTATGCCTTAGTCCTCGTGTCTTAAAGCCAACTTGCTGTATATTCAATAATTACAATTTTGAGCAAAGTCACTAGGATAATTTAAGGTTATTTCTCTGATTCTTTACAGGAGCAATCTGTCAGATCCATATATATGGATATAGATATACTGTAGTCTCGTGCTCACTTTTACTACAATATTATTTGCAATGTTCCACAATTCCTGCTCAGGGTTTGGCTCTGTGCATAGAGCACTTAATCTCAATGAATTGGCAGAGGCATAAATGAGAGAATAAATGAGCATAAAATTAGGTTTCTGATTAGCAGCACACTTAATCCATACACCTCCAGCTGGACTTTGGAAAATGACAAGGTATTTGACTGCTAATTGACAAATTGTGCAGGTGTTCCAAAAAAAAAAAAAAAAAAAAACTCAATCACATCTGTTCTGCTCAGAGATGAACCAGCAGAGACACACTCACATACTAAATCTCCAGAGACATATGCACGCAAAAACGCATTTAGTGCTAGGTTGAGAGTTCAGAAAATAATTCACCCAGCTTCCTGTGGCAAATGAAACATAAAATGAACATATAATGTAAACCTGTGTGACGGTTTATTCTTTTAGCTTTTCTAGGAGAAGACCTGGAGCTTACATTAAACACACACACATATAGTACACACAGCTTTTTGTGTCACTATAAAACATAGCTGTAATTTCCTCCTTAGCCTTAGCTGACGATTTTCTTTATGATGCAACTTCATCATGTGTTTAAGTGATCTCTGATCACAATCATTCATAATTATTATCGACCAAATTTCTTCTGCTAAGTTGGCAGTTCAGCACTATCACATTTAAACAATGCATTGGAGAGTTGTTAACCCAATTTCAGCGGAACAAAGGTTGCAAAAGGAGACGATTTTCCTTGTGTAAAAAGGCGCAGTTATTGGCAGATCTTTACCCTGGACAAGGTGCCAATCCCTTACAAGGCACACGTACACACACAATCATTCACACAGTACAGGCAATTTTTGAGAAATCACAAAAAAAAGCTGGCATAGGTGATGACAGTTGATTTCTGTACAATAAAAAATACAAAGTGCATAGATCAGAATGGATGGGATAAAGCCTTTACCAGAGGTGTCAAGTAACGAAGTACAAATACTTCGTTACATTACTTAAGTAGAAATTTTGGGTATCTATACTTTACTGAAGTAGTTATTTTTCAGCCGACTTTTTACTTCTACTCCTTACATTTTCACGCAATTATCTGTACTTTCTACTCCTTACATTTTAAAAATACCCTCGTTACTCCTATTTAATTTCGGCTTGTTTTTTAAAAAACAAACAAACAAAAAAACATCCGGATAAATCGTGCCATCTGGATGGAGCGACACCCTATTGGTTGGTACGCGATCCATCGCACCTGCGTGTTTAACATCTTGAGTTGATACTTCAACATCTAAAGAAGTCTTTTTAAACCCTAGTATCGATACTTATACTCAAGACACCACTGGCCTTTACACACATGAATTTGAATCAAATGTGCATGAAATCCAGTCTCAAGCACTACTCTTAAACATAACATTAGTTTTTAATCATATTGGCTACATCACACATTACACCCACACTGGCCATCGGACAATGCCAAAAAGCTTATTTTGCTAATACTCCTATTCCTGCCTCTGCTACTATTACCCTTATTACTAGTAAATAACTTTCACTACAATTAGAGGTAATAATAGTTGCAATTGCTTTGTTCAGTTTTTCTCGCAGAATATCTGCGCCAACAGCAAGTCTGAGGCAGGAATCTTATCTTTATACACTATGTATACACACTTTCTATATATCATAATGTTAGCTGTATATTCATCGTGGTTTACCATGTCCTGCCTTTTGAATAAGTGATGACTGACAGGAGGGAGCTGCCAAAAGCCGAACATTAATAAAGCACAGATGGTCACTAGACCCAAGAGACATCTCGCTTTTTGCCACTGTGAACCATGAGTGACAAAAACACACAAACAGACACATTGGTCATATGGATCATGGACAATTCACCTCCAGATCACCAGAGGGCAACATCCTCACAGTTTTAATGTTTTTCTTGAAGGGTCAACTGATTTCCTCTGGGTCTAAAGAATGAGGCCAACCAACAGCCAGGCTCCATTCGCCCTGCCTATTTGCCCATTTATGAATTAACCTGTGTTTGGATAGAGTTAACCTGTGTTTAGATGGAGTCAGCTTCTACCAAAATGTCGACAAGCAGAGCTCCCATATTTAAGCTTCAAAACTGCTCTTTTAAAAACCTATGGGTGACGTCATGATGGGTTTGTCTAGTTCATTTTATACAGTCTATGATTCACATCGGTGGTGATTTTTTTCCTCATATGCTGATTAGTTTCTCCTTGTACGTTCTGTGTGTCGTTGCTTGGCATTTGACCTTTCTTGATTTAGCCTTTTGTTTTGTTTGTTTTAAAAAAGAAAGAAAGAAGGAAAGACTGCAACTGCATTCACCTAGACATGCAAAATCCTTAGATTAGATACAAAACCTACATACAGTAGAAGTACCATCTATTTATTTTGGCTTTTGTACCATCATATTTTAATAGAGGATACTGAAAGATTTTTTTTTTCCATAGCTTAGGCCAACAATACTTAACAGAAATGAACCGACCTCAGGTCAGAGTGAGGAAATGATGAGCCATGATTCGCAGTATGCTATGTAATGACAGGACGATTCATTATAAGCCATGGTCCAAAACACATTAACTGAGTAATATGCAAAACTGGCAGAAACATAAATGATGGTTTATGAAAAAATGACCTTACTGTTAGGAAATTCATATTCATTTATTCATATAATAAATGTATACTGCTTACCCTATGCAGGGTCATCTCACGGGACTTTGGGCATGAGGAGGGGAACACCCTTGACAGGGTGCCCATACAGTACATCGCAAGGCACACATACTGTACGCACGCACACTCACATGCTCATTCATACACTGCGTGCAATTAGGAAAGGCCAGTTAGCCGTCTCTGCATGTTTTTGGACTGTGGGAGGAAATTAGACTGCCCTGAGGAAACCCGCCAAGAACAGAAGGAACATGCAAACTCCACACACACAGGTCCGAAGCAGGAATTAAGCCCTCGACAATGGAGGGGCAAGGCCACAGTGCTAACCACTATAACACCAACACCTGAAAAATCATATACAGTACTTATTTAAACTATGGGTAATAATAAGAAGCTTGTTACTGCTGATGATATGCATATCAAGAGATAAATTAGTTATAAAGTAGAAATAAACATTGGATTTTGTAGTTACAAAGACATGATTTAAACATGTTTTAACCCTGTGCTCTTAGTGAAGAGTTATTGTTTCAGTCTATGACTTCATGTATTTTAAAAAGTACTGTTAAAAATAATTTGATGAACCACCTGCCCTAGACACACTCAGGCAGCTTTGAATCCTGTATCTCTTAATCACTTAATAAGAGAAATTACAAAGTCCTTTTTAATGGTGAAGCCACAAACAAGCATCAGCATTTTAAAATACCGTACTGGCCTTTTAAGATAAGGAAGCTAAGCTTTAAAAAAAACCAGTTTGGTACAA
Organism: Clarias gariepinus; assembly: GCF_024256425.1. Lineage (NCBI taxonomy): Eukaryota > Metazoa > Chordata > Actinopteri > Siluriformes > Clariidae > Clarias > Clarias gariepinus. The sequence continues at coordinate 33,095,619 of NC_071100.1, forward strand.
AACTGGGCTAAAATTAGGTATACGATTAAAAAGGAAATTTAAATGGACATCAAACTCATTCACTCAGGGATAGGACCCTCCAAATATTTAAATCAATGAGAAATAGATAAATATATTGTACAACTATAAATTGTAGAAGGAATACAAATAAAATTAAATTATTCAAGATAATAGACTATTAGATACCTTTCAGCCAACACGTAAACATGCAAATCACAGAGGATTTGTGGGGAACTATTATTCTACTTTTAGCTTTGCAATTAAACTGGAGTTCTAATCAGACTGTTTTAGTGAAAATGTAAAATTAGTTTCTAAAGCTTAAATCGTGAAATGCCTCCTTTGCAAATACAAATTTTTAAATACATGAATCAGGATATATTATTGGTTTATAAAATCTTGTATCAAAGCTAGTCATACTGAAATGGTACAAGAGAACATTTATACTGTCTAACTGTCTAAGCCCGTCTAAATGTTTAACCCTCATAGACCAAAATCCTTTAAAATTTTAAGTAGTGTTTTTGAGCAAAATGTAGTTCTTTCGTGTAGACATCAAGGCCAAGCTATGGACACGTCTGGCATTTTAAGCAGTTTTGCCGCTGTGCAATCTGTGGTCAGAATCTTTGAATTTAGATTTGCTGCAAGCCTATGCCATTACATATGTCTGGACTACCACAGTATATCGAGAATGCATTAGAAATAAAGTCAATGAATAATTGTATTGTGCTACAGATTAGCTTTATCTTTTTCAATAATCCTAAAGCCAGCTAGTGTCACAGCACACCTCCATTGTATTTTTCCCTTAATGTGGATTGATACTCAGAAAGAAGATGTAGGACCTCATAACCGGGCGCATTCATGCTGCACACCTTGGTAAAACTGATGAGAATGTCTTTCAGTCCACTTGAAGCTAGCCGCTGAGAACCGGTCCTTAATGTTCATTTCTCAGACTGGACAAACATTAGCATCCATTAAGTCCTAGTAATTCTAATAGATTAAGACAGTTCTCATTTAAGCTTCCACAAATGTGTGGGTCAACCTTCTACCGTCTGTCTGGTTATAGCTAGAGCCACCTGAGGGAAAGAACAGAAACTAAACCGGAAAGGTCATGTCAGTCTTTTACCCAATGCCTAAAACCACTAAGCTGAAATAAAAAATCGAACAAAAAGTTGCTGAAAACACATTGCCCTTTATGTTGTGGCAATGGCAACAATAACTTATATTTATACACAAGTGGGGTTGCTTGCCTCCCATACTAATACATTACTACTATTGTATGGTTATGAATGTTTCAGTCATTCGGAGTCTCACTGATCAAAGCATACAAAGAGCACGGTCTTTACTGGTGCATAAGAACTCTCAGTTTGCAGTACACACAGCTGTATGCAATTTGAATGTGTGATCCCACACATTTTAAACTGCCATGCCTTTATTTTTTTAAATATAGAAACATCTGAAACCCTACTGTAAAGTTAATATGTTTCTGCTATATGTAAGCTCATTAGCCTGCTTGTGGTCTGGCTTGTTACAGAGGACTGAAATGGTTCAAGAAGATACTGTTGCATGAAATAGTTAAAAAAAAATTACACATTCTTTAATTGTTTGTTTGGTATAATATATTCAAATTAAGTCTGCCATCACGTTTTCGAAGCATAACCACTATTGTGCACCGTAATTGACCTGTACTCTACCTGAGTGATTTCCTGTTTTAACATAATGGCAATCTATTCAGTAAATTACATTTAAAAAACCTGTCATGGTAACAAAAATGCCACATTATTGTTGTCATTCCATTTGTGCTTTGTTGGCCTCTTTAAACATAGGGCAAATTGTTGGCAGAGATCAAAATTGTTGGCAGTGAAACAAAATCAACTGGCCACTCATCAATCTCAGCAATGAGAGTTCCCTGGGCAAAGCTGCGCATGCCAACTCTTCAAACAATCAGTCCTTGTGTGCATCATCCCCATCAATTTTTAGATGTGCTTTTTATGATTGTACTTTATATCTCATATGCCCCCTGTCTACACCTTGGTGTCAACATCAGAGACGACAAATACTTACGCTATTATGCTGATGTTGTTAAGCGGAATGAAATGAAATGAAAGCTAATGATCAGTTTACTTGTCATTACACTTTTCTACCACTGGGGGTTTCTGCATATGCATCCAAATACACGCACATCGCAAACTTTCTACAGTACATCACACCCTAAATGTGCATATGCATCAGGTATGCAGAAACTACTCATAAACATGGTTGATAAATGAGTTTAATTTTGAAGAAGATTTGGCGATCATTCAAGTGGCTCCAGCACTTCTTAAATAATGATTTGATCAAATCTCTTATTATAACAATGACAAAGTGCTATGACTTTACCAACGATTGCTGCTGTAATATAAAGGTACTCCTAGTTTCTGTGGTGCTATAAGAGGCCCTATAAGAAAAACATTTAATAATCATAATTATCCTTACATAAACCCTTTGTACTGTACGTATTCTACAATGGAAACACAGAAATGTCACTATGAAACGAATGATAAATCTAATTTTAATTTGAATCTGGACTGCAAGCTCCTGGTTGCATTTAACGTAACTCATTTCATACAGATTGCACACAAAAAAATACGCTTTTTATCCAAGTCTTTTACTAAACCTTTAAAAAAGGTTACAAGACCATGCAGCAAAACATTTTTAAAAAGGACACCCCCTGTACAGACTGTCTTTGCTAATAATCAACCTATTCGTTCATGGCATAATTTTTTAAAAAGGGAAAAAAACACAATATGAGTAAAGGTGAAGAAAGGTCCTTTCAGGCATATAAGCTGCTGACAGGCCATTAACATAACTCATCCTCTCTGGCTCTTTAGTGTACAGTTCAGTCTCAAAGGTTCTGTCAGAGACTTGTGAATCTTGTGCAAGGACACACTGAAGACAAAGGCCAGGAGAAAGGGTGCTGTGACCATCGTGCATGCAATGCTTCCTCTGCTAATGGCCGGCGCCACAATTAATGAGACATAAGCATCCTTTGTATTCCTCCTGTGTGTGTGCGTGTGTGCGTGTGTGTGTGTGTGTGTGTGTGTGTGTATACACCAGTGCTAGGCTGAGCTAGGCAATATTAACTTCACTGACACACCAATTAGTCCTTAGTTTCATGAGGGTTATGAGACGATGGCTCTGTTTGGATTCATGCTGCTGAACCTGCAGATAAAAATCAAATAGGTGTAATAATAATCTTATTCTACTTACAGGAATACATAGGACTGGTTGGTAGTAATGACCCAACTATATTAAATTAAATGTAAAAAATAATAATTAAAGTTATTATTATTATTATTATTATTATTTTGTGTGGCGACCTGATGGCATAGTGGTTAGTACAATGGCATCGCAGTTCCAACATTGAGGGTTCGAGTCCGGCCTCAAACATGTGTGTATCCTCTGGGTACTCCGGTTTCCTCCCACAGTCTACAGACATGGAGATTAGGTTAACTGGCGTTCTCAAGCTGCCCTGCGTGTATTAATGAATGGGTGACTGAGTGTGTGCATGTGCAATAAATCGGCACCCTCTCCAGGGTGTACCCTGCCTCGTGCCCAAAGTCTCCTGGGATAGGCGTCGGGCCACCCACGGCCTTGTACATGATAAGTGGTATAGACAATGATTGAATGAATGCAGACAGATTGCATCATTTCTTGCAAACAAATCTCAAATCTGCTCACAAATGTTACTGGGTTTGTTTATGGCACTTTCATAGTAATATTTTTTGTTGGTTCGATTTTCGATTACAGTGGCTGTTATTTTTTACAATTATTTGTTTATTTATTTTTCTTATGATTTTAAGTAAATTAACTCTGGCTTTGCTAGGAAAGTGCAACTTTTGCTCTCAGGTCTATTACAAATTAAAAATACAAATTCTGAACGTAAAGTGAACTGTTGTCTAATTATGCACAACCCAAAGCACCTTTATTCTAGGCCAGTGATCTGAGATAATAGGTAAATTAACGATTCACAAATCTGTCAATAACGCTACCAGCTACTATTAAAGATCCCGTTATATACAGTAAATACAATGAATGACGAGATGTTCCAAAATAACTCTAAAGACGTTATATATGCTGTATATCTGACTTTATGCGTCGTTCCTTGTCAATTCACATGACAGCAAAGATTCCATTAAGATACACTAGGCATGATGTTTATGTTTCAGCAGCACAAGCAAGTCATGGATGAAATCATTTAATCAGTCAGTCATTTAACAGTCTGGTCGGCAGTAAGATAATCCTTCACCTCCACACCATCATTAGCAGCTAGGTGCACCGTCAAAGTGCAATCAGAGCTCTTTGTGATAAAAGCAGACCCTTCTCTTCGGGTTAAATACGAACCTGCCGTTTAGCACTACAGTCCCGGTCGCAACACATTTAATATTTATCATGAAAAGACAAAAATTAAGAGTTAATTTAGGATGAGCCGCAGAACCCTTTTAGCAACGTATTGGCCACTGAGTTGTTTATGATTAACCCTGAGAACTGTTCTTTACTATGGTGTATACTGTAATTCATACTGTACTACGTATAAATTAGAGAAAAGGAACTCTAATGTAAATATTAAGAGCTTTAAAAAAGATCTCCGTGATAAAAGACTGGTCGGATCTGTGGGCAATGAAACCCAGCGTTTTATTCAAGTAAGAGCGTATCATTTTTTAAAGCCGAAGCTGAAGTCTACAGTAACAAGGTTTTCTCATGAATCCAACCCCAGTGATGTGTAAGATTCTAATTTGCTGTTTATTGCATCCGTAATGGTCTATTTCAGTTTTAGAACTCCAATAGCCAGCTTCCCTGGGGGAGCTCGCCAGTTTACTAACACCCACCTGCACACAATTACACATTACGCTTCCAGCTCAGATATTTAAACCTCTTGGTCTTCACAGTAGTTCAGGCACGGCAGAGAACTGTGTTGTGCTCCTTATTCCTTCACCTTTGACCCTCTGTGTCTGTTTTCTCATCCACTATTCAGGTCAGCCCTGCAGCAGCTCACTCAACTCTCCGCCTGTCTCAGACTCTGACCTTGTCATTGTACAGTACCTATGTCAATGTGGCCTGTCTGCACTTCACATTTATGAAACACTTTAACTTAAGTTATGTTGCCATTGCTTGTAAGTCTGCAAAAATTAAGTTGTATTATTTATCCCCTGTGCAGTAAATCAAGTGATGTGATTCTATGTGAGCACATGAGTAATTCTTACTGTACCTAACCTGTGTAACCTCTAGTAACAGCGCGAAATGGGCTTTACTGTACATCAACACAACTGTTGATCTCTTTAACACTCTGGTGGTCTTGCTTTCAACTGGGATGATGATAATGATGATTAAGAATTTCTTTCTTTATTTAATGCACAAATACTGCGGAACATTGTAAGGAATGTAACAGTTTTATAGTTCAGTTTGGTGTGTTTTTGTTTCCGTTTCCTGTTTAAAATAGCTAATTCCTCTGATGACAGCACTCTCATTAACATAACATACTGTACATTCTTTTATTGTGGGGAATACAAGTGTGAACGTTCCTTCATGGTGGGTGTTATAATCATCTTTAAATTCCTAAATGACTTACTGCTCAGTAAACTCTAGCATCCATGGGGGCATTAGAGCTGACACGTCTTCGAGAAGATGTTATCTGGCATTGAGGGTCTAGTTTAATGGAATCTGATCAGACCTCGGATCGGTCTATAACAAACTCGTTCCTTCCAGGTTATTTGCTTTCTCAAGCACCAAGTACAATAGAAACATACTGTAATTTAGGTCACTTGGAACTGCTTGTATATACTGTATTGACTAGACTGGCAACAAATACATTTAAGGTTCTACTCAGACGTTCTATAATGTTGGACGATTGGTCTTAAGCAGAGGTGGGTAGTAACGAGTTACATTTACTTAGTTATATTTACTTAAGTAGCTTTTTGAAAAAAAAATCCTTTTAAGATTAGTTTTACTGCACCATACTTTTTACATTTACTTAAGTAGATTTTCGAAGAAGAAACGCTACTCTTACTACGCTACATTTGGCTCCACTCGACCCGTTAATTTTCTAACCATTTACTCTACACATTTAATATTCCTTATTTTTGCCAGAGAAATGCAGCTGGTGGATCTACAGTACCACATGACTGTTTTTCACCAATCAGACGTAGCAACAATAATCACATGACTCCATTTGACCAATAACAATAAGCACATACAGTATAGTCGAATCTTCACTGTGGTAGACAGTGAGGGGAACATGTCGCGGTTAGTTTAGCTGTTTTATTTAATGTTTGTAGCAAATAAGCTACAGGATAAAAAATATAGGTTTCTTACATTTGTTCTACTGGACACAGTTTTTGGTAAAGTAACACCTCTTGGACATGTTCTAATGTTATTTTCTATCTGCTGAGCCATTTGGAGGGCAACTGAATATACTGTTTATCTTACACTGGAAATAGTAAGATTAGGAAGTTTGTGTTTCTTGTTCCTTAAGCTGCTGTTTTGTAAAGATATTTATTTTATTTATTTTATTATTTGGAAAGAATTTGTACATTATTGTATCATTTTGTTCTAAAAAAAAATCAGACATTATAATGAAACAGTTACTCAGTAATTGAGTAGTCTTTTCACTGAATACTTTTTACTTCTATTTGAGTAATATTGTTTTAAAAGACAGCTACTCTTACTTGAGTATAATTTTTGGCCAATCTACCAACCTCTGGTCTTAACATGTACAGTAAAACACTGTAAAAAATATCAAACTAGTAAAATGTGAACCTGCATTGTTCTAGTTTCCAAGCTGATGCACTGAATCTACATTAAATTTTTTATGTTGGGTTTGTTCCTTTTTTTTTAAGTAATTCTGTCTTATTTTTTGTCATCCTGTCTTATTTCCTTGCCTTTATACTGCAACAATATAACCTGCATTTTGCAGAAAGACCAAAAGCAACAGACATGCCTTGGAATGTATAAAATCAGATTTTCTTTGATCCATCTGAAAAGATCCACTGTTGTTTCTTTGAAATAAATCTAAGCTACAACCGGTACTCCTGTTAGTTTTTTCCACTTTACAGGATGCAGAAACATTTAATAAACCAAGGCAGGAATGAAAGCAAAGCCTCACAATACTGATAAAATAAAACTGAAATTGCTAATTGTTCGCCCTTAAGAAATAAACTTTCTTTTCTTCAAGTCCTGTGTTGCCGTTTCTGAATTGAAGCTAGAAACCTTCATACTGTAGATGCAGCTGACGTCAATAGCCAAGTGAAGACAAAAGTAAAAATGGAAATGTTCAGTATGCAAAAAGATTAAGCCTAGCTGAGGACACAAACAGCTCTGCTTGACAGCTGGTTGCTGAGTTTGAGCTCATCTTGGCAAGCACTGGCCTCGCTGTCTACTGAAATGCAAGGAACGTTCATCATTGGGAACTAACTTTGAGGGAAAAAAGAGAAAAAATAATAATAAAGAAATGGTTCATTGAGATTCATAACCACCCCTTTCCCTATGCTATCACCTTTTCACAGTCAGATCTGATTATAAAAGTACCTTGCTGGTCCCAGAGGTGCTTTACATCAAGCAAAAGTTGGGTTCAACAGGGTTAAAGGTGGAGATGTATTCTCCTTAATATCTCAAAGAGATAATTACAGCACACATGGTAAGTGCAATGCACTGAAACTACAGTAGGTCATTAATAAGTGCTTAGGAATGACCAATGTTTAAAGTAATGATTGCTAGAATAATGTAAAGACACCTAAATTTCTAGTTTCTAGTTTTCTACAGGACGGAAATGCATTTTTTTCCCCCCAACAAGACAGTGCATGAAAAATGAAGCCCAACCGAGGAAGCAAATAGCACTGCCTCAGTTTCAGGCAGGAGGTTAAAAGCATCCCCTGAATCACTGGCCTTGCTGTGTAATTGTGTTAAATGACCCATTTAAACAAAACACTACAGCTATGAAACAGAATAAAAGTGCACTGTAAACCTGTCAGTGTGCAGGTTTTCAGGCAGAATTTCAGTCACATGCAGTTACACACATGGGACAGAAAAAGATTGAAGCTCATTTTAGAATATGGAGAGAATTCTGTGCCAGAACCAAAAGCTAAAGATTTTAGTTATTCCACATTAGACAGCGTAGGCACTTACACAGATTTGTCACTTAATGGATTAAACAAAGTGAAATAGAGTTTAACATGGAGTGCTTTACGCTCCAGCCACTGCATTTAATAAATCAGATACAAAAGAGAATATATCTATTATACAGGTGTAAAAAGCTATGCTTGATTGCTTAAGAAACCAGAAGAAATTATGCAATTGTATTATATATGTTCCAAGCACAAACGTGGCAATCACTTTATACGTGGTAGACTTTCAAAAGTGGTTCAAGTCTCGAGTTTAACCAAACCAAAGAGGACAGAACCCCACAATCTTCAGTCATTTTACAGGCTGTCAGATATTTCACAGACCGATTAAGGGAAGAAACCTGCTGTCCTATTCACGCTGTGATATTCACATATTAATCTTCCCTGATGGGTAAGCTGATGCTGTCAAGCAAAAAGCACTTGGTTTATGCAAAGGCTGAAGATCCACAGAGATGATAGAATGGAAAATTGGAACAGAGTGTGAAGAGGGCTATAAAAAATATTTGATGAAGTTATGATTATTTGCAATTGTCCTTGAGGTCCAATAAGTCAGAGAGGGCTTGCGGTGTGCCAAATACACTAATCTACTCTTTGAACAAAACAACATAAAATGAAACTTTTGGAATGTTTATCTAATACTACATATCTTCCTTTTCGACTGTGTGCCAAAAGTTAAATAAATCTGGATTTCTTTCTATTTTATCTCTCATCTTTGCCTCATCCACTCACATGTATTTTCCTGTTCACAGTCACTAAGTAAACACAGCTCTAATGCCAAAACCTCTACCTTCGCTTACCCTCGGAGAAGCTGATGAGACCGAGCAGGTGCAGCAGCTTGAGTGAGGCACACACGATCACCACGATGCCCAGCGTCTGCAGCCCCTCCGTCTCCCACACCGTTGCCAGCATGGCACCCTGCCCCAGCTCATGCCAGCCCCCTGGCTCCTGCACCTCTGTGCTCCAGTTCCCCAATGCCCACGCGCCCTCCTCCACAGTCTGACATGGGCCCTGTACACCAGGGCACCCACGTGTGCCACCCAGGTCCTGTTCCAAATCCAGGCTGCGTAGCTAGGGGTAAGTGCTCCAGATGTCAGCGGACAGACAAGGTACGAGAAGCAGATGAGAAGAGGAGAGAAGACTTTGACCCACTCTGCTGTGTTAGTGGTACTGTGCTCTTGTTTGAGAGACTGTATTCAGGCATTTAGTCTCAGCAAAGGGGAGGGCTGGGAACGAAGTAGAGGAGAGAAAGCGAGAGGGAGGGACAGAGGGAGGAAGGGACTAAAGAAGTAAACTGAAAGAGGGAACAGTGCAGCAGAACAGGCAAACCTGACGTGTTTTACATGTCCAGAAGGCATGATGCACTTTTTGCTGTTATTCCCATACACTGTAAGCTAAACTACACTAGACTTTCAGCAAAGATGCTTTTCAGACTGAGCTTTTTCTTAGTTAAAACCTAAACCTGGATTGTTTATATTCTGTAAATAAAACATAAGGTAAATGAAAATACATTTTTCTCCATTACATTTCTTTCTACTCGTGCCAGATAATGCACATGGGAAAGAAACAATAAGCATTCTGCCAAACTGTATAAATTATCTTTATTAGATGCGAGACGAAACAGATAAAAACTGTCAGCTCATATGAATTTATTTGATTTCAATTCAAACATCACTAATACCAAACATAGTGAGTCATTACTTCTGCTTCCAAAGCTAATACACACCAATAGCCATTGACCATGCCCTACAATACTTAACTACTGCCCCCTGCTGGTCATTTGGATATGCAGTTTTGTATTGGTCCTGTAATCCCATAATAAAGGCAGACACTGAAGTCAGCTTTACTAAAAGAATTCAAATGTTGTAATATAAGGGTACATAAATATACATAATAAGTGAGCTGTTGACTATATGGTCATAAGTATATGGACACTCCATTTAAGGTGCTTATAATGTATAAATATAAAAATCGGTGTCTCCTGTTTTGCCAGCTACTGTTAGTTCCCTGAGATAGACTCCCGGCCCCGGTGATCCTACACAAGTTAAACATTATAGATAATGGATGAATGTAAACTTCAAAAAGTTGTACACCCATAAATTCCCTCTGTATAAAATATAAAATCCAGTTAACAATACTTTAAGCACTAATTGGGCCAAACAAGCAGTTTTAGATCTGTTGGATGTTTGCTGGGAATCTGATCCATGCACACAGAATGAGGAGAAAGAAAAAGGCAAGAAAATAAGTGCAGTGATCACAGTTATTGAAAAGTTTGGTTGATGTCATTTTTGTGGACATCAGGTTTCAAAATCTACTATAAAACGTTCATGACAACAAGCTGTCTGTGATGATTGAGGACCCTGGAGAAACCGAGGACCAGATAGATAGAATAACTTCCAAGTACAAGAGTCAATGATAGTTTAGTTGAGTCTTTTTCCATTCCATACTTTCAATGATGCCATTGAAATTTCATTAAAAGCACCCAGCTGTTTAGTGTCATGCTCTAAAGTGGCACCTTTCTAAAATGAGGAACTGCTGCACCACAAAAACATCATTCATCATATTGATGACAGCTACATGACATGAAAGAGAATCTATAACAGGGTCATTAAGCTGTGTGCAGACCAGTTGGGCAGTCTTATGGGACTAATTACATGCCACTCAGTAATACCTGTTATGGTATGCAAATGGGACAAGGTCTCCAATATTTAGGAAACATTCAAATTAGCCTGTCATATTTATAAAGGCATCCGCTGTGAAAGGCAAGCAATTAAAGTCTATGATCTGTGGCTGCCCTGACCGGAGATGCATACACAATGCAGTGCAAAAGTGCACACTGTTTTCTCTTTTGCATCACTCTCTCTCTCTCATACACACACACACAAACACAGAAATGTGAATATTTGTGGAAACGTTATTGCTCTGACATTACCCTAAAGAGATCACACTCCTTAAACTTGACCTGCATGTGCAAAAGAACAAGATGTGACATGATGCATTTAATATTGCTCTGACATTACCCATGTTGTTCAGTCAATTCTTTGGTTCACATACTGTACTTTTACATAAGTTTTAACTTTTAAACTTTTAACTTTTATTAATAAGTTAGGCATGGATGTCTTCAAACATAGAGCAGTTACTGTATTATGTGCACCCATCTGATTTTGCTTGTGCAGCAACATTACCCCTAATCTTAGAGGTTCATTACCTCACTATCCCACCATTGGCAGGTCATCATAAAGTAAAGTGGAGTGGGGTGGGGAGCGGGGAAGGGATGCATTGAGATTTCATTGCAAAACAAAGTCAGAGTTTTAACTGATTTAGGACCAAAATGATAACTGCAAAGACCAGAATCCAGATTCTAAAAACAGATCCGAGTTTCAACAGCAATAAAAGATCTCAGTTACATCTGAGCCAAAAAAAAAAAAAAAACGGATTTGGTCCACTTCTGTCTGCAGTGCAACAGAAGCCTTAATTTAAAACAAAACTCTTATGATGCTCATGCTAAAACTCCTTTTAAATCACTTACCACTGCATGACTACACAGAATATTAACATACTTATAGAAGAGTAATGATTTATAATTGCACTTTCTGGTGAATGGGTTCCCTTTCGAGTTCAGGTCCAGTCAAAGTTTCCCCTTTATATTGCCTCAGGGTGTTTTTCCCATCATGCATTGCTCATTGTTTCTTTCCTCTGGCTTGCTCATTATGGATAAATTGATGAATATAAATAAAAATCTTATATGCAGATTTTCTGAAAATGTGCTTTCTGACAATCTCAGTGTAAATGCTTTAGATATAAACATCAGTATTATTTTTTTTCACGGTAAACACTTTTAGCTCTGTACTTGACATTTGGCCATTGTCTGGATGATGAGAAGATTCACCATTGTTCTGGTTCTGGAGAGTAGGATCAGGATAGAGCTTGATTACACTGACTTGTATCTCTATCCGTCTCACTGGGACACAGGATCCGCAGAGAGACAATCTCACTTTGTACTTTTCACAAAAAGCAGGGAATGTGGAACAAATGCGATGTGCAAGCAAGATGACTGAAAAAGCACAAAATATCAAACTTTTAGATTATGATTCATAAAGATAGACGATCTAGATGTGTGCCTGCTGTGTATGAGGAACTAATCACACAGACATCGCTAATACCTCCATCACACCTGCTGAATATGTGATTAACAATCAGCACACTGAATCAGCAACCGTGCGTCTTAGTTCAACTGATTTGCAGCAAGCAGACTCTGGGGAGATCTCTGATTGAAAGCTGAGCCTTCTGACAAAATTCCTCTGAATATAGCAACATTTTGAGTCTACAAGTAAGTGAGATGAAAGCCATATTAATTTGTGGTCACGTGCATGAAAAAGGAAGATTTTTGACAGAAGAAATTTGGTCAGAAAGAAAAAAATCATCACCAGAGATCACTTAAACGCTTAGTAAAGATGAATGGTAAAATCAGAAGAAAATCACACCTATGTTTAATAGTAAAAGTGAGAGCATTTCCACATGCTCACAGAATTGGGATTAAACAGCTGCCTGGCCATAAGAAAACCACTTGTTAGTGAAGATAATTCGGGGGTAAACACGTACATTAGCTAGGAATCATAAAGTCTGGATTTTAAAGCAATTTTTTTTTTAAAGTCATGTGGCCTGATTGACCCTATAAAAAAAGCGATGGGCGTGTCTGGGTAAGAAGGAGAAGCACATAAAGCGATGCACCCATAATGTCTAGGTGGTGTTAGGATCTGAGGTTGCTTCAGTTGGTCAGGTCTAGGCTCATCAATGGTTATGTGGCAATAAAATGATGTTTTATTGTCAGTTGATGATCTGTATGTATTGACCAGGTTATCACACCTACAGTATAGACTTTTTTATGGATTTCCATGATGGCACTGGCATATTCCAGGATTTTAATTGTATACTGTAAGCGCGATTCTGAGAGCATGAGGAATCATTTTCACACATGAATTTGCCACCACACTGTGCACTGTAATCAAAGCTAAAGGCAGTCAATGAAATCTTAGTGTGTGACTTTTTTTTTCTTTTTAGCTGGGCAGTATACAGTAGTGTCGTTTAATGCCCAGGATTGCATTGTTTCTGGATTCGTTCCACACCCTTTATGAGAATGTTTTTGCAGGCACATCAGCCTCAACACTTCAATCCTGCATACAGTATTTGTGGATTATATGATTCATTGTGGAAAAGCAGAATCCACCAATAAACTGGTACAATCTATTTTCAAACACTGCTACTTTTCAAAACTTTTACCACAGATTTATTTATTTATTTATTTATTTATTTTTACTTATTTATTTTTTTGACTAGAGTTAATATCTGGGTAAAGAGGTTTTGTAAATAATTAAAAGGTTAAGGCTAAAAATAAGCTGATGAGCATTAATGTAATCAGTGACATTATTATTACCCATTATTATTAAAGCCCACATACATGTATTTCTTTCTAACTTATTAATACAAAGATTAATAAAATTATAAGATAATAAGATTAATAAAGATTAATCTTACAAAAAATATTTAAAAAAAATACTATGTAAGTTGTACTTCTTTCTTCATCAGCCAAATACACACAAATCCCTGTTTAAAGTAGATTATTACATCTGACACATGTGTCGGTTCATAACATCACTTTTACTCAGCATTTTGATTTGAGCACAAAACACTCTCAGTTTGGCTAATTACATTCCTCTCCTTGGACTGTTGTGGATATATTACCTCTAATGATCCATGTTTTGTCCTATAGTGCTGTTCCACATCACTGCATTAATTAGCACCATGGTTTCAGTATATACTTTATGAGACAAACTGGTTTTAAATCTCCCACAGGAGGAATAAACATACAATGATTTGTCCATGCATCTTAGAAGATTTTTTTGGAGTAACCATGCTGTGACATGTGTTTGTTTGTTTCGTGAGGATTTGGGCAATTTGTAGGGGTACTGTAGTATGGTAATGTCTGTGTGTTCCACATACTTTGTGTATTTACACTAAACTATGAGTACAAAAGTGCTGTAGTCTCTCCCGACAAAGCGATGACTTCTGTGAGGTAATCTGCAGGTCCGCTCATAACATTCCTTCTACTCAAAATTTTGATTTCACTTATGGCACAAATTAAACTTCAGGGAAATACTGAAGAACTGGAAAAGTTTCATTAAATTCTGTCGAGCCAGTTTTGCGTCATGCTGTGACAAAATCGTATGGACAGACATACAGACACAGTTTTAAAAGGAAAAACCCTTTTAAATTGTAAAATTTGGATTTTTTTCTCTATTAATATCATGTTCAGTATTTGACTATTATTAGGTATTTGTGTAAATGAGTAAATGAACTGTGAAATTGCTGGTATTGTTTAAATGTGAATTTCTTTGTCCTCTTCATTTTGTTCTAAGGGTAGGCTAAGATTCGTCTTTGGCTCCCTCATCCCTCATGGTCAAAATGTTGATTGAGCAAATGATCAGAAAATCAAACATCTCACATTCTGGCAAGCATCAGTCAGTAGTGCGGAGCGATTTAGCACCGCAGCTCTTTATGCGATAGACTAAACAACTATAAGAGCATGGACACACTTGGACACTCGTACAGAAATAACAGTTGTGTTTATCATCACACAACATACATGTCATGCTGGATCAATAGCCTGGCCGTATTCGATACGCCCACCAACATCAGACAACTGCTCCAGTGACCCTTTGTATTTATGTCGCTAAGCAAGGTTACTGGCATCAGCAATACAACAAGCCTCTATAATTAGCAATGTTCAGGCTACATTACACACATCAATCACAAATCTGAGGACAACCCAATTAGAGCTGGGGCTTAACTTTATTGAGTAGAACCTCGAACAACTATTTCATAATGGAGTAATCTGTTATGAATTTGTCTGCAGTGGGAAATGCAGAGCAATCGCACCTCAGCACAGTTGTGTGTGAAACTAAATCATCTCTGTGGGGCAAAAGCTTAATGAAAGTACTGAGAGTTAAAAGGCGAAATGAGGCAGTGGGGCACCTTTACAGCAAAATAGGATGAAACATTTACGAGTCTGCTTCTGATAAAGGGTTTTTCATGAGTTTGGAACATTATTCAGTATAACTGCTGCAAGAACTAACACTATCACAAAAGCCATTCATAAACTAGAACTGCTACAGAGCATTAACTACGGTTATGTAGAAGGATGTTTCCCCTCTCACTAAGTCTACATCTTCTTGTTCCTCATTTTGCCTGAAAATTAAAACAGGAAGGAAGGAAGTGTTTGAGGAAAACCTATTTCAGATGCTTAACCTTGCTGTGACCTTTTCCTGTTTGGATCAGCCCCAAAATCTACAGTATGGTGCTCATCTGCAGGTTGAAATAATATTTGATAAACAATATTTGAAGGGTTTTGTTTTAAAGATTTTAACACATTAATGATACTGTATATAGATTTTGACCTCTACTGTATCATAAAACATGAAACTGATTTAGAGACCAGCTTTTTGACTTAAGCACTCTGTTTTACTATAATTATTTTAATATGTTGTTTATAATACTTTTCACTTGCCATTTTCAAATGAGGATTCTTATATTATGTTGATATTGATAAATCCCTATTTACACAGTGTGCAGGGCCACATACGCAGTCCTGTGTAGTCAACACAATACCTTACAGTAGAGTTTGGTTAGAAGTGTAAATTTATTATCTTCGTAATCTGAACTTATTGTTCATGTTTTGAGCATGTTTTGAGTCAAAATTTGTTTGAGTAGTAATCTCAGTAGTTGTGATTCCACTAATACTACAATTTAAACATAACTGATGCATTAAAAACTTACATTTTTTTTGACAGATTGTTTAGTGCATTTTGCCCCCACTGGTGACACTGATATCCAAGACATCCCTTTATGAGCAAAAATACCAAGTGATAAAAGGCAAACTTAAACATGAATATGTATAAGAATCTTTATATTTGATAGTTTAATAAAGAATACTGGGTCACAGTCATGGATTACAGTAGGAAAAGAATCTTAAATGCACACATCCTAAGAACAAAAGAGACAGAATAATGCATGTGTCAAAAGTTACTTCTCAAATTATTCTATGGGCTAGCAATTTAAAATCACAAAAAAGCATAATGTCCTGGCTGACATTTTATTTTACTTGGATAAAAAAAAAAAAAAAACAGCTTTTCCATATGTTGAGAACAGCTTTGACCTTTTCACAGATTGAGGCTTTTCAACTATACACTTTAACATAATTTAGTTGGTTGGTACAGTTGGTACTTTCCCAAGTTGGTACAGCACGGTTATTTCATCAGTAGATGATATTTCCCCAGCTTACTTATTTATTCCATTTCATCACATATGAGACATAAGGTCTTAATAAAAGCTATCAGTCTGACCCTGTACAGGATTACCTGTTGTGTTTCACATAGGGTTCAGGTTCATCTCTTTCAACTTCCCTTCAAAAGGTTCTCCTCAAGGTAATTTTTGAGTAACCTTTCACAGTGCTGTTCATCACAAAGCAGTTATTGGTATTTTTTTCGTGTCATTTCTGACTACTATTCTAGCCAATGATTTCTTCAGTGTTTATCTACAGTACAGTACATCACCACACTCTGACAGTTTGTCCTCTTATTTAGGTCCACCTTTTAGATTATCTTTGACCAGAAGATGCCACATATTGTCCTCAATCCTCTATTGTCTAGCTTTCCCATTTCCTCTAAGTAACTCTCCAGCACTCAGACCCATTTAGCAGAACAGTTTATTTCAGCTGTACTTCTTTCCTTTCCAGACTTGCAAGGGAATTATTTTGAGGCTTCACTGTTATCACGTTCTAGGTGGCAAAAGTACATACATATTGTAATGAGTTGCCATTTACTATAAATTGAGTCAGTGGACTTTCATTGTTGGACATTGCTTGTATGGCACTGATTTTGAATCCGAGGTGCTGAAGTGGTTTACTCATTTTGTTCTCATTTGAAGATGGGTAAAGTTCAAGAAGTAGTCAAAAATGACTCAGAAATTGCATTTGAGGTTTTTATAAAGCAGTCTTATCAAACTGGCAATTTTGGGTTGGAATTCCCTATGAATGACGGATTTTCCATAGAGGTCCTTGAAGCAGGCTGTTGAATGACATCTGAGGGCTGAAAAGGTTTATGTAGAGTGTAGCGTTCCATTTGGGGCATTTCTTAAATTACAGATTTGGTTAATACGGCCCCTGCCTTACCTAGTGTTAAATGATTTTTCAATTCTCCTAAGAAGGACCCTGCAAAACTTTCAATGGTATTGATAGCAGCATGATTCTGTGAGAACTGTGGCATAATTGTACTGTATGTGGAAAGACTGATGATTAAATGTTTTGTCCTGGTATCATTTATGGTGTCTTCTTACCAGACGGCCTTGAAAAGTCCTGTAAGCACCTTTTGATGTTATCTAGGTGAGCTTTTTTCAATTTTATTTCTGCATGTCTCATGTTGATTCCAATTGCTTTGCCACTATTCATGTTCTTTATTGCACCTGCCTCAGTTTTTTTTTTTAAGTGGGCTGATGTTGATATCGAGAACATCATCTGCAGGTGCGGGACCTGCTGGCACATCTGACTCTGGGTGGTGCAGTACTTCTGTAAAATGCTGGAGCCAGTATGCAGCTTGCTTTTCTCTACTTTATCTTTGATGGGGTAGAGTACTTTTCTTTGTGATCTTGAACACGGTGCTCAGTTCTCTTTTAGTTGCTGCACATTCTGCTTTGACTGCCACATTAATCCACATATATTGTTTAACATTTTCACTTCTTCGTTTTTTGCCTTGTATTATTACATCATTCTTCATTACTCAGAGCATTGATGACTTAGGGTTCAGTCTGTTGTCAAGCAGGGACTTTTCTTAATTTTAGCCACCCTTATGTAGCCTGAAGGCTTTGTATCAGCATATTTTTTCTACATGGTTTCCAAAATAGTGTTTGTTCTTAAATCAGGGTTTTCCAAATCTCTCAACACATTGAAGCAGTTCTGGACCTCCATAATAAACTCCTTAGTTTGGATTCTGCACGTTGTTCAGATTCTCTAAACTTTAATGGATGTTAGTGATTATTGTTGACATCTGCCCTGCAGCAACTTTGACATCAAGCCGAGACATGTGTCACTTGCTACAGTATTGACAAGAATAAGATTTATATCCATTACTGTGTCTTTATTAGGGGCTTCAAACTTTTTCAAAAAAGTTTCTTAGTTTTGTAAAAAAAATGGAGCTCGAAAAAAGTTTTACATATTTATTATCATTAAGGATCACATCGTATTATTAGGACACAGTAATTAAAATTTTAATTTAATCTAGAAATCCATAGTATTATATAGGGTCGCAATCTGTAAAAAAAAAAAATCTGTACATCTTAAATCTATTATTATAATATTATTATTATTATTATTAGTATTATTATTATTATCATCATCATCATCATCAATTTAGTTACAAGTTATACACTTAAATAGTATATGTTTTATAGTGGTATCAGTTTTGATTCAATAAATATTCAATATTTAACGTCCTTAGTATGAAATTTTCACAGGAGCAGCAACAGGTATCCAAGGTGTTTATGTTATGTTACAAAAGAAAATTAGGGAAATGAGTAAGCACTAATCATATCTTTGGGTTTAAATAGACATTCTTGTGCAATACTGATTTCATACTACCATTTGATTGGTTTAAGTCAACATTGGGGTCAATGGTATTTGAGTTAGTGGAAGTTTAGAGTAAGGTGGTTAGCTTCATCCGAAGACATGGATGACGTGACCCCAACCTGAGTGTCATTCTTCGTCTGGCCTGATAGTGACCCTGGCCTTTCCTGGTAAAGTTGGACCAACCAGAGCTGTGCCTGCATGGTAAGATCACCAAGACACACAAGTCGCTTTACCATAACAAGATGATGGCACATCGAAGAAGATGTTTACCCAAATCAATTTAAAAAAAGTTAGAAACAGTTCTTTCATTTAAACTATTAAAATGACTTGACTACATACTGTAGATTCTGTCTGTTCTGCAACTCTGACCAGAACACCAGGGTTACTGCAGTTACTATAAATAAATGTAGTCCAGCAGTTTGTGAACAAAATGTTGTAGAAGCAATATTGTGTAGGTGTTGTATTTATGGTGGTAGTTGCAGACCTTTTAATAAATATAATTTTTGTGATCCTGCAAATCTGGTTCATTTCTCATGTCTTGAATTTTGTAAATGTGCAAAATATTAACTTATTGCCAAATGTAAATAGTCCCTAGAGATAACTCAAGTTTACACTGAGCTGCATTAAACCACCGATCCTTTAACAGCATGTTCTAGTATGATAATTCCTAACTTATTTCATATTGCAATACAGAGCTTATTTCTTTTTTTTCACATAGGGAAATAAAGTATGCCATTAATGCCATGCACAAAACAGCATGATTTTTCCATTAAAAATGTCTTTACAAAGAGCATTAAAGAAATTATAGTGGCACTACATCCTATACGGATGAGCAAATGATATCTGCAGAATGCAGAAGCTCACTGGAACAATAAGATGGATGAAATATTGCAAATTAATGTTTGAAGAAAGACTGCCTACTCCAGTAGAATTCAAGAACACAGGCAAAAGCATGTCATTCTACCCAATATCATACCTGTTAAAATGGTAATAAATTGTAAAAGATAATTTTCTGCCTGTGCAGTAAATTCAGGTTTGTGTTTATCTCAAGGTGCATGCTTATCGATGATGAATGCAAATCAGTCATGGAACAGATAATCCAGAGGAAAAGAGCAGCTTGTGCTGAAACATAAATGCCCTAAAATTAGCATGATGTATGAAAATGATTTGCATTTTTTTTCTAGTGAGTAAAGTCATTATAATGATAAGGGAATGCTCAAAGAATCAGCTGTGCGATTAAGCTAACTTACTTGAATTTTTTGTGTCATTTCTATCATGTTTTTGGTACCTTGCTCATTTAAGCAAAGTATTGCTCTCTGTCACACAAGGCTGTCTACAATACAATATTTAATAATAATAATAATAATAATAATAATAATAATAATAATAATAATTTAACCTTCTTTTATAACTATTGAACTTTTAGAGGTTTTAGAAAAAACATGATGGGACTTGCTGTTTGCATCACTACATAATCAAATCAAATCATGACAAAATATGGAATATGGAATATAAATGGTTATTCAACACCCTGGTTATTCAAAGAAAACATGAACAAAATATTCTCTAGCAGTGTGAAATATGTCTCGCTTCATTTGACAGAACTTAAAACTTCAAAAATAGAGTTCTCCTTATGCTGGTAAACTGTATAAATACTGTTTGTTTATATACTGTATGTATATTCACACACACACACACACACACACACACACACACACACACACACACACACACACACACACACACGCACACCAACACACTTCAACAGTATATTGCCAAGGTTATTCACTGACCCATCGATATCATTGAATTCAGGTGTTACAATCATTTCCATGGTAACAGGTCTATACAACCAAGAACCTAGGCATGCAGACCGCTTCTACAAACATTAGTGAAAGAATGGGTTGCTCTCAGGATCTCAGTGAATTCCAGCGTGATACCATGATAGGATGCCACCTGTGCAAAATGTGCAGTTGTAAAATTTCCTCGCTATTAAGTATTCCACAGTCAACTGTTAGTGGTATTATAACAAACTGGAAGTGTTTGGGACAGAGACTTAGCCACAAATTATAGGCCACGTAAAATCACAGAGCAGGATCAGCGGATGCGGAGACACATAGTGCACAGAGGTTGTCAACTTTCTGTAGAGTCAATATCTACAGACCACTAAACTTCATGCGGCCCTTACATTAGATGTGTAGAGAGCTTCATGAAGTGGGGTTCCAACAGCTGCATCCAAGCCAAGTGCAATGCAAAGCATCGGATGAAGTCGTGTAAAGCACGACACCACTGGACTCTGGAGTAGTGAAGACATGTTCTCTGGAGTGACAAATCATGCTTCTCTGTCTGGCAATCCAATGAACGAGTTTGGGTTTAGCGGTTACTAGTCTGACAGCATTGTGAAAGGTACTTGTATGACTTGTCTTTGTGCCAAATGTAAAGTTTGGTGGAGGAGGATTGTGATGTGTTCAACATTGAGTTGGGCTCGGCCAGTGAAAGGAGCTCTTAATGCTTCAGCATACCAAGACATTATGAACAGCTTAATTCTCCCAACCTTGTGGGAACAGTTTGGGGATGGCCACCTGACTGCACACCAGTGCACAAAGCAAGAACATAAAGACATGGACGGTGTGGAGGAACTTGTGGCCTGACCTTAACCTGAAAGAACACCTTTGGGATCCCATAAACACACTCCTAAACCTTGTGGAAAGCCTTCCCAGCAGAGCTGAAGCTGTTATATTCATATTACATCCTACGGATTAAGAATTGGATGTTACTTAAGTTCATATGCATGTGAAGGCAGGCGAGCAAATACTTTTGGCAATATACAAAGGCTTTACAGCTTTTATATAAGTTATGAAGGTTTTACAGAGCATAATCCTTCATAACGGCTCTAATCTCAGGTGCTGTTTGTTAGTTGGTGATTTTTAAGGCTGGTAACTTTAAATAAACTTCTCCTCTACAGCAGAGGTATGTTTTGGTCTTGCTTTCCTGGGATGGTCTTTTTGAGAGACAGTTTCATTATGGTGCTTGATGGGTTTTGCAAATGCACTCGGCAAATTTTTTTTTGCATGAATTATTTACACGTTTTTTTGGAGTTTGGTATAACAGCTGACCTTTGCATCTTAAAATAACAACTGACTGTTGTTATTGTTGTTGTCACTTAATTACTCAATTTCAAATGTGTTATTTTATAGTTTTGGAAAAAAAAAATTCTAGAATGTAAAAAAAATTAATTCAAACTTCTGCCCAAACTATAGATAGATAGATGCTATAAAAAAAAATGTACATTTATTAAGAGTGGGGCAGCATGGTGGCTTAGTGGTTAGTGGTTAGCACTGTCACAGGTCCAGGCCTCCTACAACCCTGTATACAGAATAACATGGTATAGACGATGAGTGAGTGATGAGTGAGACTGGAAGTGCTTGAAAATACTCTCTACTGTAGCTCCATCTAATGGACTTGCAAGACAATTCTGCTAAATTAGCTGTTTTTCATCTATTAATAGCTTTAGACTTGTCATGGGTACAGTATAATCAATATTTTTATAACACCTGCATATAAAGTTTGTACAGTATATTGTAGATAAACGTTTTCTTACTAAAGCATGTTTGAGGTTCCTATTATTAATGCAGATGAGCATTTTGTTTATATGTTTATTTTTTAGTTTAGTTTTGTTTAATTCTGTAGCAATTGCTGTTATATTACCTCAGAATTATTAACATTACAGTGCTTTTATATAACAAATCTAAAATGAAGACACAATAAAATGGCATGCACTGCACAGGAAGTAATATGTTGATGTTATATTTTGTATACTGTATTCACCAGATGATTAATTGCACTAATAACATTCATGGATTTACCACCACCAAGTGGCCATAAAAGAGCACTACAGCATAAATTAAAAACAACAATATAGTGTGTGTGTGTGTGTGTATATATATTTTTTTTCTACAGCACGACAGTGGTTCCATTTATGGATATTTATTTATACACTTCCAACAAATATGTAATTTATATGTATCTGCCATCTACCATGTACTTACAGCTCCAAAGGATTGTCACGCACACACACACACAAGACGTGAATGGACAGCCGATGGTCATGCAGTACCCTGACAGAAGACTGATTGGTGACTGTGGGATCTTATTTTTGGTTTCACACTGATTCACACACAAAGCAACACCTCTTCTGAGTTTCTAGTTTTTGAAGAATCATATCATATCATATCATGTCAATGTTACATATAGCATGCCTCCTGGACCAAGTGCTAGAAATAATTGTTTTACTAGAATGCTCAGAATGCTCTGGAAATTAAAAGGCTTAATTTTTTTTTTTACTTTATATATATATATATATATATATATATATATATATATATATATATAAGATAATAGTTGTAAAATCTAATTAAAATCTGTTTTGTCCAATTTACTGGTTTTTTTTTTCTGATTTTGCTTTACCACTCACAGTTATAAACTTAATTTATATTCCACCAGAAAGACAGCCACTGTATATAAATCATATAGATAATATATGAAAATACAAAAGGATGCAGTTTATATTATTTATTAACAGAATCATACATGCAGCTCAAAACGTCATTCACGTAGTTAAAGCCAAAAAACCCACTCTCTGATGAAATGCTTTCACATGTATAATACATGATCTGTTGCCACATACTGAGTGCCATTTCTCCACCTACATTTTTTACAAATCCCAGCACCTGTAATTGGGGTAACCGGTCATTTACTTAACTAACCAAGCATATACAGTACAAATCCTGCAAAGCCATTTAAGGTGAAAGTAAGCGCTCTGTTTAAAGGCTTGTCTCTATTATCATCATCTCATCACTTGTCATATCAGCAATGTTTTTTTGCCACTGTTGTCACTCGGTGTCACTCCTCCAGAGAGGCAGAGATCAGAGTCAACAGAGCCATTTCTACACAGTGGCTATTTTTATCAACAATAAACAAGAGCTACCAAGAGACAAACCTTTCTCCTTAGGAGATTTCCAAAGTTTTTCTAAGGAATTCATATTGATCCATATATAAGTGATAATAAATCTATTCAACAATGAAAAAAATACATGCCCACCAAGTGCTAATTAGACGACTGCATGGTTATTTGCACTCAGTCAGGATATTTTCACAAATAATATCCCAGATGATATACCATAATATCATAGATTCTTCATTTTAACTCCATGATACTCCTGAGAATTATGTCTCACACATCGGGGCCACAAATCAAAAGACTACAAATCAAAATAAATAGTTACTAAATGTTAAAATCAAGAGATTTAGAAAACATTAATAATTAAATAAAAATAAAACAAAAATACATAATATACAATAAAAAGGGGTATCTGACCTACATTATACTGTAATATACACCATGTACCATGTATGACTGATGTTACTGTATAGAGTCAAGATAAAACCTCCACAGCACATCAGTCCTTTTTGTGTACAGCATAGTATCAGTTGCATCATTTTATGTATGTATGTACTGGTTGCTCCATAATGAATTAACTAATCAAAGCAAAGTGTCTAGAACTTTTTTGAATATTTTATCAAAAAGATCAACTATGACTTACTTTGATTCATGATAGGATTATGCTAATTGAACCTGGCAAACTAATAATCTAAAGTATGATGTCTTGCAGCAATAATAGGTACTGAGATTAATGGGTGCCAAGAAATATGCATTTAAAAAATGTAATAGTCAGTGCATGTGAGTGGCTAATCGATTTCTCATTCTCTGTATAGTCTTGCATAATTAGACTGGCACAGGGCCACATCAACTCCACACCCGTCTGGCACATGGCCCATCAACCTGCACACGATATGGCTTTTTAAGTGAGTTAAAAACATTAATGTCAGAAAATTGAAAACTGTGATGACAGATGTCCAAAGACTAGAACATAGCTCAAGGTGAAGCTTTACAAGGAGACAAACATCTGTCATTCTAAGTAGGCTTTGCAGAGATTGAACTTTTAATTATGCCAAACACAGGTCCTAACTGAGTCCTTTATGAAATGGATTAGTTTGGCTTAGAGAAGTGTCCTGTAATGAACAGCTACTGCAATTTGGCATAATATATAATATTAATATATTAAAATATCATGGTAAAACATCATAATATGGCCAAACAAAACTATCTGCTAAATGCATTTATCGTAACTAGAAAGTAAAACAATATAATTTTTTCCCCATGTTTAATTTCTATAATAATAAAAAATTATATAAAATTACTGGTTTGTTCTGTATACAGGGTCACGGAGCCTATTCCAGAACACAAGGCCTAACTTCCATGTCTTTGGACTGTGGGAGGAAACCCGAAGAAAACCCACCAAGCACGGGGAGATTATGCAAACTTCATACACACAGACACAGGGCTATCATATCTGGACACTGGAGGGGCAAGATAGTGATAGTGCTAAGCACTAAGCCACCCTGTAACCCCGTAATGTAATGTAATGTAATATAATATTATTCTACGTGACTTTAACAAAACAGTATAATATATATATATATATGAAATAAAGGTCAGTGTAATCACTGTTGGAAGCTAATGTTTGCTATATTGTCTATATAGATTTTCGTTTCATTTCCTGTGGTTTTTAGGACTGTAACCTGTGGATTCTCTTAATGATTTTCACTTAGTTATTTTACCTCAGGAAATTGTTTCGTCTCTGGCTCTATCCTAATTCGTTGTAAGCGATTACCACTTCACTAATTTCTAATGCAAACTTCAATATTAAAATATAAAAACATATTAAAATACTCAATCAGCAACTTACAGTGAAAATATGAACGAACCCATTTGTTACATAATTCAACTAACCGACTAATCCTGTGTACTGTACATCATTTATATACTGTACAGTCTAATTTGCATGATGCCCCAAAATATTATTTAAATTCATTAGAAAGATTGTAAAGAGCCCTGTATTATATGACTTTCCTGATCAATATGCTGCCATGAGCTGCCATGACCATTTAATACAAGTGATAAATTATTGTTTTTTTTTACCACAACTGACTCTAGCTGCTGTAAGCTTTGATGCAATTACATCTTATGTCACAAGCATCATAGATAGCATAAGATTTCTTTTTTCAGAGATGTTATGACACACTTCATGACGAGTCATGCAAATAGTAATGGCATACAATGTCACTATTTAAACATGAGTAACCAGCATAACTATGATTATACAGTAGGACCACTGATAATACAGTGCGATTTAAAAAAGAAAACCATCATTATTTTTTTCAGCAATTAGAGCTTCACTAGCTCTTATATTGGATCAGAGTACATGGGCCAACCTTCACTCCCCATGTGTACCACATGCAGGTCTGACCAAAAGTGGTCCACGGTAAGAAAAAGGACAAACAGGGTCATTAGTGGCCAAGGCTTACTGATACTCGTTATGAGTGAAGGCTGGCCCATGTAGTCCGATCCAATAGAAGAGCCACTGTAGCTCAAATTGATGAAAAAGTTAATGCTGGTTCCCATAAAAAGGTCTTAGAACTCCGAGGTCATTACTGTTTCAGTTGCGAAATGGGCGGACCAACCCAATATTAAGCAAATGGTCATAATGTTATGGCTGTTTGTATAGTGGAAAAAGTTTTTCTGTTTTGTTTTGAAAATTTAATTTAAAATGAAACTCATATATATTCTAGACACAACCACAATCATGCAGAAGACTGCTGACTTGACAGATGTACAGAAGACAATCAGTGACACCCTTCATAAGCAGCTGCAGAAATTTCATTTCTTACTTTGGGGGAACAATAAATAGAAAATTTAGAAAAAAAAACAAAGGATGCCACCAAGTATTGTGGAGAAAACCCTTATTAGCATAATATGTACTGGATAACTGTTTTTTCATTTATTAGCATGATCACACTTTAAAATCATGTGTCTCTGGAGTAATCTCTGAGTCTGCTTCATTTTGCTTTAATTTGCTAAAATTAACATCTAGTAAGACCATTTGAAGACGTTATAGTCCCTTTATGTAAAATATTAATTCCAGGCATTCTTTAGGCACTTATATTAGGGCAAGTCACGAGCTAAGGTAATTAGCTAACTAAGGTTACTGTCTTATATGAGTACTGTACCTACATACAACAATTCATCTGGCCCAAAATGCACAGGGACCAATAGGAGACTTGTTGATCTGACCTACAAACTCCCTATCCCCTGACCGAGGACTGATGCGATTGGCTGGATAAACATGTCCCATTCACAGAGGCCCCACTTTGGTTGCACCCCACAGCAACCAAAGGATCCCTTGCTAACACACTGGTGCCAGACACCACTGGATACCCTGAGAGACCCCGCTTAGCCATGCCCTCTCCTACAACACAGTACAAACATTCAAACTTTCTGCTTCAGTTGCTAAGCCTATCGCAGGAAAGTTATGGCACAAGGCAAGGTACTCTCTGGACAGGGTGCCAATCTATCCATGACACATACACACACTCACACACTACAGGCAATTTTGAGGACTGCTAATTAGTCCTAATCTGCACTGCAGAGTACTCAAAGGAAACCCACACAGAGGCAGGACTCGAACCTGGCCGGGAATCAAACCCAGACCCTGAAGGTGCAAGGCGACAGTGCTAACCACTAAGCCACAGTGTTGCAGCAAACACGCATAATTGAAGTTAAAATGAAATACATATTTAAAGAAGACATATAATACCCATTTTCTACAAAGTAATACAATGTTTTTTAGTCTTAATGAGGTGTCTGTGAAAAGCTTTGGTCTAAACACATATCACCACAGCCTCTTTCTCACCCAGCCAATATTATGTTATTTATGTTATTTAAAATCTCATTGTCGGATCAAAGAGGCAAGAGGATGCAAGTGAGATCCCTTTTTAAATAACTGTTTAAACAAACAAAGCAACAGTACAGAGGTTCAACAGTAACTGAATATATGAACTGTGAGCATACTGTAAATGATGAATATGAACTTCATATGGTGTGATGACACAAGAACAACAGCAGACTCAAAACAAAGACATACTGCAAAATAGAACTTAAAAACACAGATTATCCAGGGCAGTCTCAATACTGGTGAAAGTGGTCATGATACAACAGGAGAAGAACCAACGGCAGAACAGTGGAAGAGACTAGTCATAAATCAAAACACTCACCAGCTGAGCAGGGAGATAGAGGGACATCCTCAAACTGTGTCCTCAATGCGATGGCATGAGGGGGAGCAAAAATGTCCAGAAATACAGGAGGATCTGCCCTAGGGTGTCCTCCTTGTCTGCCAACCTAGACATCATTGTGAGACCTCCCTGTCGGGCCGGGCTGGCCTTGGGGTCCAAAATGTTGGCCTCTGTCTGGTTTGCCTACCCTCTTCTGTCACTGGTTGTCTCCCTATGGTGTCATGATCAAGTTCACCTGATTTGAGTTTGCCCAGGATTAGTCTGTGCTGTTAATCTCACGTGCTCATGAAAAGCTCATGTTTAAACTGTAGTTCATATTTGCAGATAATGTTCCTGGTTTTAATCAATATATTGTTATTTGTTTTAGTAAATGATTGATAAAGAAGATCTGGACTTGTACTAACACATTGTTATTGGCCATTTTCACCTCTCTTGTTTGACAACTTGGGCAAAAAAAACATTCTATTACATCATACTGAAAACTCTTTTATAGTTTACAATGTACAGTAAATGTACATTTTCTAAATCCAAATTAAAAACACGCAAACTTACAGTAGGTAAGTGATATACTGTATACAGTACAACAAATCAGAAGTATATGGGTTGTAGTTTTAATAGTTTTTCATTCTTTAAAGATCTAGCATAAGGACTCTGAGAACCACCTGTAAGCAACATAAAGTATACTGTATAACAGAGAAGCATCTTCGCCCTATATACAGTAAGATCCAAATATAGAAATCCCAACACAACATTAACAAATCCAGCAAGTCCTGTTTTTAACCAGCATGTTGTCTCATACTGTTCAACATAACAGGTTATACCTAACAGGTAGCCATGTGGTTGCAGAATGAGCGATTCACACGTTCAAAATAAGAACTTCCTCGCTGTGATTCCAGCATCCTTTCCCACAAAACAGCTTGTGCTCAATATAAAAAAGCAGAGCTTATACACAATGGCATATGGTCATTAAAAGTCATTTTTGTATTGAAGTAAAGCTGATAAACAGTTTTAATTTACAGCACAGAAGGACTTTTCAGAGAACCAGTGTGTGTATTTCCAGAATGTGTATTAGTCTGTGAAGTTCTCAGCTTTTTTTTTTTTTTCTTGTCAAAGTTCTTCATCAATAATATTGAAACAACTCTCATTTAAATTTTCTTTGCTTTCCCAGTTTTGGAAATTCAACTACTTAATCAGGTGCATACAAACATATGCAATACATTTTAATCATTGCTCAAGAAGTGGCCATTAGACATGCATGTTATACCATAACGCACAGCCTGTCATCAATTTAAAAAGTGATGCCAAAGACGTTTACTGATTTTTATTTAATTTTTTTGAAATTCCACTTGCTTAAAAATCAACAAAGTTGTGATTTCTATCTAGCAGTATCGCTAAGTCTAAATACTAACAACATTAGCAAAATCAGAGAATCTTTTCCACTTTTTTTTCCCCTTACCATCATAGCTTGCCTCTAAAAGTCCAAACTGCTCCAGAACCTTTACAAAGAGAACAACTACCACCAGCACAGCGATCATCTCCAACCCCTCCAAGTTCATGGTGCTGACTGAGTCACGTCATGGTGTGAGCGCAGTCCTGGACACAGAACACTCTGCTGTGAACTACAAGTAGAGACTCCGTCTCTTCACATCCTCCGTGAGCACCGAGGAGAGGAGCAGAGGAGAAGAGGAGAGGAGGAGAGAAAGGGAGGGGCAGAACTGGAAAAGGAGCAGGGGAGGGCAAGGTGGAGTGATGGGGACGACAAAGACTAAACAGATAAAGCTAAGGAGGACAAGAGGAACTGATAAGGAATCTCTGGACAGGTATTAGGTACTGTACTGTGGGAAGAATGGAATGAAAAGATTGAACGGGCTATTTTTCCCCCCTCCCTGTGTAATTCTTCACAATAAAGAGGATGTTTCTGTGGAGTCGATCTTTCCCCAATGGACACATTCCGAATAAGATAATACATCAGTCCATCTCCCGAGACCCGGTGTCAGACAATACACAGTGTGTATAGCTCTGAAGCTCTACAGACCTCAGGACGCTGTCACATTCAGCATCTGTTACCAAGGAAACTGGTCCTGAAACAAATACAGTAAGGATCCATGCTAGACACGATGACTGTTCCCAAAATATTGCACTACATTTCATGCCAAACTCACTATTATTCAGCATCCCTGTGGGAACTGCAACTAATACAAAGTGCAACAATTGTGTGTTTAAAAATGAAGCTGAAAACATGACATTGTAACACACTTTTGAAGGCAGTGGAGCAAACTGGATGCCTTATTATTGCTGTAAACATACTTGTGTGAGTGTGTGTGTGTTCAAGCCTCTCTCAGAAGGTTAAGGCAGCTGTTTAAAGGACAGCTCATTCTTCTTCAGTGCTGGAATAATCATGCTATTCTGTTGGATTTGATTATGGCAAGAGTCTGTTGATTCCCCTGCTAATGAAGCTGGATTAATGCAATTAAATGAGCAGCCACCTCACCTGATTGCCTACAAGGTCAAGCTGTCACACATGATTAATTAATCTCACTGTAATGTAAGCACTGAAAAAGTTGTGAATACTAAGCAATATGAGCACCTAAGTGCCAGATGAACGAGTTCTTAATAATGCATGAACTACCTTTGACAGAAACTTAAATGAAACTTTCATTCATTCATTTATTTTAGATGCATTTTAGCTCCAGAAACATCAAAGACAAGAAACCATATTCCGTCTCTGGTATCACAAGGGCAACACACAAAAAAAAAAAGGTTTTGTGTGAGACTGAGAGATTAAATTACCCCCATTACACGTCCTTCAGTCTGATGAAGGATGATCGGTTTAAAAGCAGAACACGTTCCTTTGGATCATCTTTAAAACCTCTGAATGTTTCGATGATTACTTCCAGATTGGGTTTGTCATGGAGCACAATAATAAGAGCAAGCTTAGTGAGTGCGTGGCATGCAAATCATAAGAGGAAAATCTTTGCACCATGCAGAGATTTCTACTAAAAGATATTTACAGTGATGCTTTTTCCACACATTTTTCCTCCAGCAATTTCCCTCATCAATCATGTGCACTTGGGAAGGCAAGCAGGGATTAAAGATTAGCTCAACCAGGGTTTTGATTGCCATCATCAAGAGCTCCAATTGAATTCAATTATCCTCCCTATGGTTGTAGAGTCATCCACAAGTACACGTTCAGCAATTTATTTATTAATTTTTTATTTTTTTTTTACTTAGACAAGCAATTTTGTGTTACTGGTCGTAATTCTACAAAACAATGTGTAAGTTTCTGCATCGGGAAATAAACTCCTTAACGTGTTTGATGTAATAGTTCACACTTTCTCATCACTTTACACAGGTAAGAAAGGAAGCCAACATGTTTTAGGTAAAACGCGTGCGCGCACACACACACACGCACACACACACACATACACACACACACACTGACAGGTCCTGAGTGATTGCACCATGCAGCAACACAAAGCCTGCCACCAGGGTCCTTATCTATATTTAGAGTGAGCCCAGCTGCCACAAATAAAACTGTAACAGATAGCTCCCTAATCACTGTAGCCATAAATGTACCATTTTGTGCCATGGCCAAGGAGTTTCGATAAAAAATAAATAAATAAAAAAAACCTGATTGTTTGAACTGCTTTTAATAACATTTAAAAGGTCTCACTCAAATCAGTTAGCCGGAGATAAATGAGACTCATTAGGTAACGAAATGTGGTTTCTTGTCAGAGCCAGTGCTAGGTCTTATTACAATATGATACATGGGTGTGTTTATATTACCAAATTTTAGACAGTGAAATAAGTCTGTCCCCACAACAACAACATTTAAAGCATGTATTAATGTATTTATGGTCAGTACTAATAGGATACCTACAGTTTTGCATCATCAGTAATCATTACCATATAAAGCCATATCCATATTAACATTTAGTTCTAGTAATTCTAGTAAGTGAAGATTAGACAATATTCATTGATTTATTCGTTAGTGTAACTGATCCACCGACTGTCACATTTTAGGAAAGAAGTGTAACTGGAAGCCCATGCAAACAACGATGAGATTATGCAAAACTCAGCGTAAGAATGGCAGACTCTCTTTCCCCTGTCAATCACACTGACAATAGCCAATCATGGGCGCGTATGAAAGAGGACAGATAGCATTTCCCTCCAAGTGCGTAAGGCTGCCTGTGACTCAGCATGAGCTGCATGCAGTGATTTTGTCACATAATTCAATAAACAAGGAGGGCAAAAAAAAATCCAAAAAATCATTTTCAGTATTGAAGGTGTGAATGAGGTGAATGTAACTGCATCATAAAATACAATAGCATATCAGGTTCAATATGCAAATGCCGGGCCAATGCAAGAACCAGGGAATTTAGTCATCATTTTAGGTTTTGGGGATAATTCTAACTTGCATAAAAAAATTTAATAATAAATATATATAATCTAGATTTCTTGATGAAACTAAAAGTGTAGATTTCTTGCGTTTTTTCTATAATGTGTAATATTAATCATTAACAAATATTTACAATATGGAAAATGGGTAAGCGCTTTTTGAAGAGAAGAGATTTTAATTCTCAAACAATATCCATCAATGTTCTAGAATGAATTGAGTTGTCAGTAATAAAGCAAAACAACATTAATTTCTTTTATGGTGTTTGTTTAGTTTCAAACCACAGCTCAGCCATTCGGATAAATGGAGCAAAGGAAATTATTCAGCCTTCACTGTGTAGCTTAATTACCACTGAATGCTTAATACTTGATATGATAAATGTATCAGTAAGCATGTGAAGTTTGTGGTGTTAAATATTATAATTAATAGCCTCAATTTGCTACTGTGTTTATGTTAATGCTCTTTTAACAATTTAATGAATGCATGTGTTGTCTGTTATCTCTGAAATGAGCTCATGATTTACAAATACATTGTTAAAAAGGAACATCCTCTATATCATCCAATGACCTCATATGAAACTATTGCATTTTCTAAAAACTATAACTTTATAAGGGTGCAATATAAGCTTATTGAATATATCAAGAGATCCAACAAAAACTGCTCAAGGTGTGTAGGGTGTCGCATCTCATCAAACCTGAAGGAACTCGCATGGCTAGACATGCTTCTGCTGCCCTCAACTGGACAATCTGGGTTAATCAATACTTTCATTAGAAAAGCAGCAATTACAAAGAGCTTTCTGAATTTCCTGATCTACCGATTTACATAAAAAATGCACACTACATATGCAAAAACACTTCTCCAAAAAATGCCCTTCTATTGTGCATGGACTGATTATGCAAAATAAATTTTCTTGATAATTTCTTTTAATCATCAGTTTTAACACTGCAGTATGAGGCGCCGTATAGGACTTAAATCAAACTTTACTCACGCACACACATATGAAACACTTGCATACACATATATGAAACACTCACACATACATATATACTACTAACTGCTCAAACAACTACATATGAAACACTTGCATACACATATATGAAACACTCACACATACATATATACTACTAACTGCTCAAACAACTACATATGAAATGCGCGCGCACATACATACATACTTTCCGCGCACATACATACATACTTTTCACGCACATACATACATACTTTTCACGCACATACATACATACTTTTCACGCACATACATACATACTTTCCGCGCACATACATACATACTTTCCGCGCACATACATACATACATACTTTCCGCGCATATACATACACACTTTCCGCGCACACGCACGCACACACACACATACATACTTTCTGTGCACGCGCACAAAGCCAACTGTAGCGGTGTAGGGAACGAGTGAACAACGGATCTTTAGTTTAGCGGAAAAGGGAATGGATAATTTCATATAAGTCATTACATATCGCTGGAGTGTGAAAAAATTTTACTCGAAAAAGAATTTATATTTTTATTATAATTATTATCGAGGCGAGGACATCATATAAATAGGACACAATAATTTACATTTTGATTTAATAAAGAAACCATTCGTATTATATAGGCTAGTAATCTGTAAAAATAAATAAATAAATAATACGTTTTATATTTTTTTATGGTATCAGTTTTTGTTTCAATAAATAATCTATATTTAATGTCCGTAGCGTGAAATTTCCACAGCAGCAGGTATCCGAGGTGCTTGTGTTACCATGGTAACGCAAGGAGGAAGTGACGTTGCATGGTGTTCTGAATGGTGGAATTTTGTAGAGTGAAGTTCCCTTTTCAGACATTTCCTGCGCAGGGAGTAGGGTGTAGGGAGTAGTAATTCCAATGTATATGAACTTCATTCTCCCTGATTAGTAGTAGCGTTTCTTAAATAGACCGTTAATGGACAGTTTAGAAGACAACGAGTGATTTATTTATCACCACAAAAGTGGGTGATATGGGGGGTCGGAACAATGTTTGTCCCGTGGGATTCCGATGAGTTGTTCATATTAGCGAAGGCGAGGAAACACATTTCACAAAACAGTATTTCTTTCTGTTGTAGGATCCGACATATTAGCCACAGATTCCGTGCTTTAATTTTCTTTTTGCAAATCATCACCTGCGTTTTCTGCCGCTGAAATATTCAGACATTATGTGGATAGTTCTGAATACGCCATGTGATTGAGCAGTGATGATACAAACCAGTACTACCATTCAGGGAGAATGAAGCGACAAGTCCGTCTACACTGAAATGCCTTCCTTTTACACTGAAATGCCTTCCGGTTACACTGAAATGCCTTCCGGTTACACTGAGAATCTCATAGGTGAATGTGCGAGAAGAGTTTGTATGTGTGTGCGCGGAAAGTATGTATGTATGTGCGCGGAAAGTATGTATGTGTGTGCGCGGAAAGTATGTATGTGTGTGCGCGGAAAGTATGTATGTATGTGCGCGCGCATTTCATATGTAGTTGTTTGAGCAGTTAGTAGTATATATGTATGTGTGAGTGTTTCATATATGTGTATGCAAGTGTTTCATATGTAGTTGTTTGAGCAGTTAGTAGTATATATGTATGTGTGAGTGTTTCATATATGTGTATGCAAGTGTTTCATATGTGTGTGCATGAGTGAAGTTTGATTTAAGCCCTATACGGCGCCTCATACTGCAGTTTTAATATGCACACATTAAATCAGTTTTTATTTAAAATCACTTTTTCTAACGTATATTGTTTGTCAGACTACAGGTTAAAAAAGCCAACAACAACAACAAAAAAACAATACAGCAGGTTAAAACGGGTAATTTTTCCCAGCCGTTTCTGGTTTCTGCATTATAATTGAATAGAAAAATGCAGTCACCAAAGAGGCATTCCAGGGAGGTTTATTAAAAACTACACCCACTGAAATGGTGCTTTTTTTTAGAACTAAGTGAAACTGAAAGAAAGTTAAGCAAGTTAGACTGCTGGATCTGAGCTGGATTTCTGCTGGAAAATTAACAGAAACCTATTAGACTTATATTAACTTTAAAAAGCAGTGTAATTGGGGAGCTTTAAATGATTATTTACTCCAGTGTAATTCTTTGCTCTATAACAGGCCACAAACTCTTATTTGCATGACATAGAAAGAACTAATTAAAACTAATAGAATAAAAGTTTGGGCTGGAAAGATTACATTTCCTGTAAATGCTTGTTTAAAAGAGTTTCAGAAAACAGGAAACATACTCTGAAGAAGTTTGTTCAGACAATGTGTATGCACCGGTAAATCAGATCATAGTATTAGTGAGGCAGGAAGACATTAAAAATGACAAACAAAATTAAGTTGATAGATTGTCAAAGACAAATGGCATTATTATAAAGTGTTGACAGGTTTTACTCACTCAATCACTGACTCACTTATCGTCTATACCGCTTTATCCTGTATTCAGGGTCACGGAGGGCCTGGAGTCAATCCCAGGGGACTTACAGTATGGCACAAGGCAGGGTACACCCTGGACTGGGTGCCAATCCATCACAGGG
This sequence comes from Clarias gariepinus, assembly GCF_024256425.1. Classification (NCBI taxonomy): domain Eukaryota; kingdom Metazoa; phylum Chordata; class Actinopteri; order Siluriformes; family Clariidae; genus Clarias; species Clarias gariepinus. The sequence goes on from NC_071100.1 coordinate 33,131,584, forward strand.
CACACACACACATACACACACTCACACAGGCACACTACTTGGTTTGAGAAAAAGGTCTGAATGTTCTGACTGCTTTTGACTCGATTATGGTATTGTGGCATTGTTCCTGACAACATTAAGCAACAACACATGTCCATCAAGAACTGAATAAAATTGGACAAACATTTTGCATAAAATTGTGTTACCATGAATCTTGGTTGTTATAAACTTTCTTGCGAGTACAACGTAAGTAATCAAGGGCAAATTCCACAATCTTCATTCTGTGCTGATACTTCCAAATTTCAGCCAAGACGCAGATCAAGCTTCGGCAGTCCCTTTAAGCTACTGTAAATTGAGTTGATATGTTATATAAAATTTAGTACAAATGTAACTCTTCTCTTTTCCTGAAAGTAGCTGCCCTAGACTATGCCTGTGCATTCAGGGAAGATAAAAAAATATTGCACCAATGCAATAACTTAGGCAGAAATTAGGCCTTAGGCTCTGTAGAAGTGGCAGAAGTATACAAACAAAAGTAAAAGTAATGCAAAAAGTGCAATAAGTAGTACCTACCAAAAGGGATCAAAAGCTAGACACCTGGTAAACTGGTGATAGAGTCATGGGTGACCAAGACTCAGTAGTTCGTGTGGGAAGCAAAAGCTAGACTACTGCATCCGGTCCCAAAAATAAGAATGCAGGGGCAGTGAGATGCATTGGGCAATGTTTTGCTGGAAACCTTGGGTCCTGCCATTTACAGTATGTGGGTGTTTCTTTGGCACGTACCACCTATTTAAACATTGTTGCTGATCAGCTCGCCCTTTCAAAAGTATCCCTTAATTGTATGTGTGTGTGTGTGTGTGTGTGTGTGTGTGTGTGCGTATTACTGGGGCTATACACACACATACAAACGGTGTTCAAGTCAAAACAGGACTAATGCAATATGTGTGTATGTGTGTGTGTGTGGGTGTATACGAGAAGAAAGAGAGAGAGAGAGAAAGAGAGAGAGAGAGAGAGGCCTATATTGCATCCACTAATGTGTTACATACATTACACTGGCTTTAAATCATGAGTCCCTATGCAGGATAAAGTGAGTTTCATAAGCTCTCTCCAGGTGCACTTCATGGCCTTGTTGTGGACTGCATGCATAAAGTAGCATGCAGTCACTACCCTGCTCTGAGTGACAGCTGCTCTCTCTGTAGTGGGCACGAGTCATCGTGTGTGTTCTGTTTGCCCTGTTTATCAGCAGAAACACCAGACGGAGCAGGATGGAACTGGAGCCAGCAACACAGACCAATCGGTGGGTGACCAGGGAAACAAATTCAATTAGAGGGCACAGCAAGAGGAATTCAAGTGGCCCTGACAAAGGAGAACCATGTACCTTCTGCTACTACTGTACAAATACACAGTGTGTACTCCTCCCACCCGCTTAATCACTTTTGGTTAAAACTGAAGCTGAAGTATCGAAGCAGAAATGCCAAATGAGACACGACACAGCTAAAAGCTCAAGAGCCCTTAAAAACAAGAGTAGGACTGTCATCCCTGTAGTGTTCTCCAAATGCAGCATGTGTTTGCCTTTATTTATTATGCCAGAATAATTCTGCTACATAAGAGGTACCACTGAAACACAGGAGCTCTTCAGAAAGCACTGCGTAGGAGAGCAAGACGACATCAGCGCGGCCATCAGAGTGGCACCAAAGCACATGCTCAGTGTTTTTGTAAGCAAGTACACATTATTCATCAAAGGCCACTGGATACACGTATTTGAGGTTCTGTTTCATTTCATAAAGTCCTGTCTTGTTTTAAAAAGAAATGCAAAAAAAAATAAAAAATTAAATGAATTAATGAATAATAATAATAATAATAATACATTTGTACTAATTTAACTTGTGTAAACACATGGTTTAAAACCCACAGTGTGTATTTTACTGGATAAAATGCAAGTGTTCAAAAAATATATAAATTGTAACATAAGACAAATTTGATTATAAAAAATTCTGAAATGTTTAAAATGTAAAATAAAAAATAAATATATTGTATATTTTACTGGGTAAAAGTGCTTACAAAACTAAAAAAGAAAAAAAAAACAAGTTGTGTTTACTCAAATTGTTTGCATACTAAAATAGGGGAATGTTCTTCATTGTTCAATGTTTCTTATATTGTGGTGTTTTTTTATGCTGTATTATGACTGTATTATGGAAAGATCTTTTTTTCTGCCCAGTCAGGTGCATGGTTTAAGCTTCTGGTTGGACCCATTTATTATGTTTGTGGTCATTAAGCTGTAATGATAACATTTAGATATTGGGAACATTTTCACTTGTGTCTTAACACCTACTTAAATATGACTAGAAAAAAAGATTTATTTGTGGGAATTGTTTCCATGCTTTGCTTGAGAGAGGCTGACTCTCACTACAATTTATTATTCTGAACCACAACTGTGAATAGAATTTGTTATATTCTAAACTGGGTCGGATTTCTTAAGAATGAATAGAAGCTATGCTAATGCGAAAAGAAAAAATGTCATTGTACCCAAGGGTATTTCTGAACATTTTAGATCCTTGTATACTACTGTAGGAGTGCACTGAATAACCAGGATATATATATATATATATATATATATATATATATATATATATATATATATATATATACATACACATACATACAGTTCTAGTTTTAAATATAAAAAAAATGATAGCTCATAAGGCTTAAAGATGTTTGTTAGTCTATTAAAGGGATTTTGGTTAAAAAACATGCTTTTGATTATGTGCCTTACCTGAAAGATATGGAATAATATACCCATCTTACACATTATCGCTACTTATGACATAATGTTTACAAATAACCAATATTATATCGGGACAATGCAGTGTACTTTGAGAAAATGTGTTTAAAGAAGGTTACTTGACTGCTGCAACATATCAGTTACTACATATCTTGTTTCTACTTACTGTACTGTAATACATGAACTTTTTTTTCATTTTCTCTGTTTAACTAATAATGTTTAACTAATTATCACTACAGAATTTATTTAACAAATATAATATTAAAATGACTGCATTAGTAAATAACTGGCATGTGTCATGTCATAAAGCTCCTCTGACCAGCAAGAATTGAGGATTTTACTGTTCGCATCATTTAAACACAGATAAGATTGTGTTGACAATTCAAATCTAGATCTAGACAATTCAGATCTTCAAAGTTTCAAGAAACCAGTATGTACGTACGTGCGTACTGTATGAAAAGCCTACATTTTGTAATGTACCACAGATACTGTACCACACATACTGTATCTTGTAAACACACAAAAAAGTAAACTTTAACAAAATTCCTCTCGACATATTGACATATTAGTTTCTGTGAGAAAAAGTCACACACATTTAAAGTAAACACAGTCCCAACAGCAGCCTACATGACCACTACATCAGCTGCAATGGAAACTGGGTTCCCCTTATTTCTGCTTACAGTGCAAAGAACTGTCTGCTCTGTGATCTATTGCCTGCGAGAGGGGCCGAGCTCACCCATTCATTTTACTCTCAACCTGTTCCACAAAACATCCATAAAATATAGGTTAGAAATGGGACGCTAAATATAACCTTCCGTATGGACTCGGCTCTTAATGACAATCAACACAGAGAACAGGACAATATTATCTGTATCATAAAAGTAATAATAGGTTCAGCGTTATCAGTTTATCGGAACATTTTGTTGTCTTAATAAATATGTTGTAATAATATTATTATTATTAATAATAATAATTATTATTATTATTAATTATAATAATTAATAATAATTATTATAATATAATAATAATTATTATAATTATTATTAATAATAATAATAATTATTATTATATAATAATAATAATATGATAAATAAAAAATTTTTAGCAGTTATTTGCTCTCATAATTCTGACTCAGAGAGTAACAGCAGGAGAGACAGTCCTTGTAAATGTCAGTCTGTTCGAGGTGACCGAAAATTGGCACTTAACAGTAAAGCATTATTTTTTGAATGCAGGCTAAGGACAAAGATACTGTTTAAAAATCACTTAATGATAATAAAGCAATAACAATGTGACCAGCAATTTAGCAGCACCAGATATGTTTACAATTTTATTTATATACATACATTTATTAAAAAATGTTGGAAAACTTAAAAAAAAAAAAAAAAAACCTTTGCCAATGTTTGACATACATAATGATAAAATATGAAATTAAGTTTGTGAAGGTGAGTTTCTGGCACCATGTTACAGTACTTACATGACCATTGCCAGGATAAAGCAGTGTCTAAAGAAAAATGATGAATGAACAAATGTGTACACAAAAATCTGTATTAAGAATCTATTTACGATTATACTTATTACGATTGCTAAAACCATTTAACAAAAAAACCAAATATTTTTTTGTCAACAGTATCAGCTAAAATGATACTTTCATATTATAATGATAAATGTTATAGCTATAATTGTATACAATGCTATGTCTTATTATTCAGTAATTATACTACTATTACACTACACTTATTTTTAATAGGTATATATCGACCTCACAGGCTATCATGTTAAGGAACAACTTCAAATAACCTACCTTTCCGTTTTCTCCTTTGTTTCTGGTGGACAGAGAAAATGACCATAAGTGCACCCATGCTGTACCTTCTCCTTCCTTTTTTGTGTCTTCCTTTATCTGTTTCTCTGGGTGGTTCAGGCACCCTGCAACAGTGTGCTTCCCCTTAGAGAGCCCTGCACATCTCACACTTTTCAACAGACTGATCTGACCAAGTCTTTGCTCACTTCACTCCCGCTCCTCCTCCTCCTCACTCAGTATGACACTCTGGCATGGACTCTAGCTGGATCTGGTCCTCTTTAAACTTTGGCAAGATGATGATCAGTTTCCCACTCAAGGAATGGTGCGACAAAATCTGTGTTAACTTCGGCCCAGTCGAGTAAATAGATAAATGAGCTGTGTGCGTTTTCTGCTTTCTCCTGGCGTGCGTCTCCAGTCTTTAACAGACGCTTCACAGGAGGAGTAGGAAAGAGGGGAGAGAGGGCAGGGGAAGCGGGAGGGAGAAATGATAGAGTGTTGATAGCAACTAGCATATGTGGTGCTTTTAAACTGTCTATGACTAATCATACAGTACACATTTCTGCAGGGCCATTTCAGTAAACTAATCCAGAATATTTTAAATTCATCAGCAATCCCTCAAGCTCAGCTCGAAGTTGTTTCATTTCAATCACCCATATTTTACATCGTCATGTAAACAGCCTCTATGTGAAAATACGCTTAACTACATTTTTTTTTCCTGGCAAAAATTAAAGAATGCTGTAGCATGCATTAGAGATAGCATAAGAACCAAAGGGACGATGTCTGGGATATATAACCTACTGTCGATCACTACCATCAAGCTCACCATTAAAACAATTCAGGAATGGTATTTAATCCTGATCACAAATGGCTTAGTGATCAATAATTGCAGTCTTGTAATCACAAGGTAGTAGGTATACTGTAACATCAGGGAGCTTAGAAGGAAGACAGAATGAGGTCATTAATAAATGAGCGTTCTCAGAAGTGTGAAAAAAAGGGAAAAGTTAAATGCTTCATTGCACATTGTTGCTCTCTAAGAATACTAGTAACTAACACTAGCATGTTAAATATATCACACACACACACACACACACAAAATAATGTCTTAGATTATACACAAAAGAACCCAACCCATAATTTAGAGTTCTCAGAGGGTAAGATGAGGTTAATTCAATCTTAGATAAGCTTATGAACTTCACACAAGCTCTATCCTTTCTCTCTCCGACGCACATACAAAATAATTATACGATTCTCTTCCACCCACACAACAGACTAGAAAACCAATGCCTCTCGGCAAATTAAGCAAAGAGTGCCATCAAGTCCAAGTTTTCTGGAATGTAAATAGGCTCTTCAGAAGGCTTAGTCACTGGGCAATTATTTACAAGGACCCCAGAAACACAAAATAAAAAAAAAGAAGAAGAAAAAAAGACTTCCTTAACCAGCTTCCTGCTATAGCTGTAATCAGACATCAATTCTGCGGAACAGTGGGAATAACAAGACTAGATATACAGTGGTAGTATTTATTATGGCCATTAGATACATTTGGCTACATATTTAAATTACAATGATAAATGTTTGTGTGCCTATTATTGTTATATGTTATATATACACATATTATATAATACAGTATATGGATATATATCTTACATACTGTACATCCACAAGGTGAGACTTGAGAAAGATGCTATGTTGAAAATATATAATTAAAAGTGGAACCTGCACAATTCCAGCTATGGGTTAAACCTATGTAATTGTTTTACTAAATATAAAGAATGAATGTAAAATAAGCAATTATGCTGCATTTGGTTTTTTTGCTTTTAACAGAAGGTGATACTGTAGTTGTGGTCTCATCCTGTCTAGTGTGTGTAGGAAACAAAATACTAAAATATGCTTTTTTTTTTCCTTTACACCCCTGTGTACTGTTGCATAAAAAACACTTATTTTTAAAAAATAAGTTTTTTTATATATTTTTTTAAGATACACTACCTGTTAAACGTTTGGTCACACTTTCTAATTCCACGGTCTTTCATAACTTTTATTTCTTTTTTTGCATTTGTCAATATCAACTATTCAAATGATATCATTGCATATTTTGGATTTCTTCAATATTTTTTAGCAATGTGCAAAGAAAAAAAATCTGGAAAGACCATCAAATTTGTCATTTTTGACTGGTAGTGCATATATCCTTCATACTGTACTGCCCATGTGAAAAGAAAAATGTGTGCTATGTATATTAGTATACTTTTATGTGCTAAAGTGGAACAACTTTAAGTATACTTAGTACACTTAAAGTATATGCCTGTGTATGTGCAAACGTACATACCTGACAGTAATTAATAAAATGTAAGTATATATTTAATATATTATAAGTACATTACAGCTATTTTTACTGTATTACAAATACATGATTAATATACTATGAGTATATTCTTATCGCAGCAGTAGCATGCTGTTATACTTCTGGTCAATTACAAATACTAAAAAAGTACACTTTGTGGTTAATACAAATATACTTTATTGTATCGTACACAACCTTCTTTACTACAGTATGGCAAATGTATTACCAGTACACTAAAGGTGTTTAGGATAATTTACAAATGCTAAATGTATTTTCTACGCTATAACATGTTATTAAAAAGCATTACATCAGTAATTATGAGGGAGATTTTATTCTTGAGTTCAATAGATTTCATTTGCACAAGGTAACAAAAAAAACAGTCCTATAGTTTATTTGTGTTCAACAAAATGTGTTCACAAACACACAAAAATAAAATGTAAACTGTTGTCTGAACATACAGTAGACAGATATTAGTATTAGAGTATACAGGTACAGTATTAGTTTAAACCTGGTGTGTGGACACAGACAGACATTAGTATTAGAGTATATAGGTACAGTTTTAGTTTAAACCTGGTGTGTTGATTCTGTTACACAGAGACTGAAAACAGGCCGAGAGCTACGGAGCCATAATACCACAAGTAAAGTACATAGGATTTAGCAACAACACATTAGACAAAGGATTTAGCAACAACACATTAGACAATACATTCTATAGTTTAAAGTATGTACTTAATTACAAATTACCAAACAAAAATCATTAAATTAACCTTGTGCTGATGAAAATAAAATAATAACAATACGAACTAATGCACGCAATGATGCAGCTTCCAGCCGTTAATTCAAACTAGAAGCGGAAGACTGGGGAGCTGGGGGAATCTGCCCGTCTCCAATTTCTGATTGGCTGGTGTCGCGCTGATTCTAGTCTTTGGTTAGCTAGAATAGTTGCAGTTTATAACGCTGCTGCATTTTGTGAAAGCAGTGATGCCAACTTAGCGACTTTGTTGCTAGATTTAGCGACTTTTCAGACCCCCTTGACGACTTTTTTTTTTTTTAAAGCACCTAGGGACAAATCTAGCGACTTTTGGACAAATCTTAGCAACTTTCCAAATGTCGCCAGTATTGTCCTGTAAGCGCGAGGTCTTGCTTTCCCAGTACAGTTACTCATCTCTCTGTGTCTGCTCTGATCAGTGAGCGCTAACTCCGGCTGAACAGAGCAGCAAATTCCCGTGACCGCACGGCAGCTGACATAGATGTGAATGAGCTGCGCATCATTGGATTAGGGAAAACATACATTTTCATTATATTTTTGCAACAAAAAAAAAAAAAGTCATCTAGCGATATTTGGCGACTTTTCGAGCAGACTCCAATAAATTATATTGGAAATATATATCCAATAAACTAATTGAAAATAGTTGGCAATACTGTGTGCAAGGGTCGCTTTATGACAGTAAGCGCATAGAAGAGTGAGAGGGTAATTCAGATAAACATAAATTATCTTGAACGGGCAAAAGTGATTTTCAGTGCACAAAAACAAGTTTGAGAGCGCGCATGGGAGAGAGAGATCGCGCACAAGAGAGTAGTGCACTAAATATAAGTACTGTATATATGAATAAGTACATTTAAATTTAACTGATAATATACTGAGACTACTGTATATTAAAAATGTATCTTAATGTATACTTTCTGTACATTTGAACAATGATTATTCCGAGCATATATTTTTTAAATATACCAAAAATACATTGAAAAACAAGTTTAAATAAGTATACTTTGGAAATTAGACCAACCTTTCACTTAAAGTATATTTTCCAATTATATATTTTTGGAAAGTGTACTATTATACAATTATTTTAAAGTATATTTAAAGTTTAATTCCAAAATTTGCTAAAAGCATGATGTTAGTATACTTTTTATATATTAACTGATGGTACAACTTTTTGTTAGTATATTTGCAATATACTATCGAGGATTTCAATATATTTTTAATAAATAAATGTATTTTCTTTTTCACTGGGGTGTACATACCATGTCATACCTTAACTATTTCCTTAATGTGTCTTAAACTGTACATATGAATGTTTTGACAACAAACACTATTTTCAGAATTTTAAGATTTACAGTACAGTAGCGTCTTTGGATCCTTCCACATTTTAGGCAGACCATGACACGAAGTGACCTCATTATACATGTATAAAGCAATTACTAAATGCATTCAATGGATTTTTGGAGAATATAGAAACCACTAAAAAGGACATTTACTCTCTCTTACTACTACTTTACTTACCACAGCATTAAAGACCTAATGGACATTAATGACATTAACATTAGCAGGTCATCATATAATCATATAAAATAGGATGTTATATGATTTGGATGTTGTCTAAATGCCAAATTCTGAACTGTAATACAGTATATAGCATTATAATATATATGAATGTTATACAGTGCTTACTTTTCTGTTTTCAACAGTGAAACATAAAGACTGTTACAGAATGAGGTTGATGATGCTGTAAACTGGACGTTTTAAATAGTTTTTAATGTTTCTCATCTACCATTTCTTGTATTTAAACAGGTTTTGTGTTGCGAGCATAATTCATCCCGGAAGTGTGCTTGTAACCCAAAACACTCGTATATCAAAGTTGATTTCTCCCATAAGAAATAATAGATTCAATCCACAACCCTAAAAATATTTATGTAAAAATTAAAAATAAAAGTAATTTTTTTATTTATTTAATTGCACGTTACCTTTGAAAAAAGAATCTAAGGTTTGAATAAGACAAGAGAGGAGGGGGGGGGGGGTAATGTGTAGGACAACTTTTACACACACGTATGTGCGCACAGATGTTGACTATACGAATATTGCATGCGCACTGACTTTTTGGAGCATGGCTGTGGGGATTTGTGCTCATTCAACCACAAGAGCAAAAGTAAGGTCAGTCACTGATGTTACTGTAGGTGAGAAGGCCTGGGGTGAAGTCAGTGTTCCAGTTCATCATCAGGATGTTCAGTGAGGTTAAGGTCATGGCTTTGTGCAGGTCACTCAAGTTTTTCCACACCAAATTTGGCAAATCTTGTCTTCACAGATCTCAATTTAATTATTCACGGGGTATTGTCATGCTAAAACATGTTTGGGCCTCTTATATTAAGTGAAGGGAAAAAATTTTTATGCTACAGTAAACTGCAAGAAAACATCCTCCCCGACTATCTGCCTCCATTTTTTTGGTTTGTGGAAGACCCACATATGGCTGTGATGGTCATATAGTGCATGACAATGCTTTCTACCAAAGTACTGAACTTCTATTCTATTTTTCATGTAATACTAGAGTTTGCAATCTGTTCTTCAGTTTTATAACTAATCTAATCCCTTATACTTCAGTCATAATGTCAACATCACTGAACAACGTTAACCACCAGTGAACAGATGACAGGTTCAAGATGACCCAAGGTTCAACTATGCCAGCCAGGACCAAACCGAGCCCGTCCTGTTCGATCCTACAGAAAAGCCAATGTAGCCAAATTGCTGGCGACGATAGAAAGACACAAGAACACCCAGTGCACCAAAGCCCACCACGCAGACAAAGAGCCTAAGGCCACTGACCTGACCCATAGCACTCCCCAGATGCCAAGCTGCTCGAACACCCATGGAATGCACTGGACAAACAAGTCAGAGGGGAACCCAGAACCTACTGGAGGTTGTTTTAATGTTGATGGTTTAAATATTATAACTGATCAGTATATTACAAGGTATGAACAGGGATTAAGGACTGTGTTAATACAAAATTAAGAAAAGGTAAAGACTATATTTAATTCTTTAAAAACATTGGCTAGTTTCCTAAAACTAAAAGTGTTGAAGTTTTAACAGGAGATAGATAGCACTACAGTGTTCATTATTAATAATGCAATCTGTTCCCCTGGTTTAAAAAAAAAAGAAAAAAAGGAGAACATTCTGATGGATGCCAGAGAATGAGACACATGACCATATTTATACAAGAGGGGTTTTATGGACATGTAACTCATTCTGTGGCATCCATCAGAATGTTCTGTTTCAGGATCAGCTGATATTCATTACATTTAGATTGATTCACATAGGAGGGCTAAGCAAACATGCAAAACCATCATATCAGGGAACTGAAAACTGCATAGATCATTGATTTCATCCTTGCTAATGAAATGTGATCAAAACAAAACTGATACAAATAGACCCACACGATTCCTGATGGCTTCAGCTTTAACATTTCAATCAAAGCTTTATTAATGCGGAACTGCGGAATCATAATAAAATCATGATAAAAATTCTGTTCAATTTCAGAAGATGACATTTACGTAAAAGATTACCAGAAGGTCAGAGCTTGCTGGCATCTGGCATTTTGAAAAACTGAAAATAGAGTGACAGAACCACTTGCTTGATTAATGCAGTTACAGTTCTGACAATTTTGCGAGTTACCACATAGGGGCAGTATAGGACAGTTTTTTCAATGGTTGAAAAGTTCTAGCACAAACCAAACCTTTATCCAAGTCATACGTACTTGTAATAGAGAACGCTGCATTCTCTATTAATTCAGCTCATCACACACAGTCCCTCGAATCGCTGTGACAAGTGATTTAGCCAGCAATCTGTCTCTTAGGAACATATTTTATTACAAAGCCCTTGGTCCTTGTTCCAATCAAAGTAAAGCAAAGAAATTCAATATACAGAGGCAAGCTGGAAACTTTTCATTATTTCAATTTATTCATAGAAAGAGGGTCAGAGACTAAGATCTCTGCGTGAAACCAAGATCTCTGCCTGAGCTGAAAGTGTAATGGATTTCAACTGAATCAGCAAAGAACTTGCAGATACTTTAATTATTTTCCAGTTCTGGTTGACACATTGCACCTGAAGCATTAGGTTTTACAAAGTAAGCTTCATTCTTGTTAACATGCATGTAAAACAACACCAGACAGGGTCCATTTCAGATCTACCTATGGGTAAGTTACTTTTTACTAGTAAAAAATTCTGCACAGTAAGGTGCCGCGTTGTTTTCGTGCCAGAAGCCGCACAAGAAAATCAATAACTGTACACTGGAAATATGTGTAGATCTAGTCTGAGGTCAGTTGTTGTTTGTCATCTGACCTGCACGTACAAGCTTGGCACAGGTCTTGCCCTTCCTGATGCAACCCTCCCATTTTATCCGGGCGGAGGACCGGCACTGAATCCAGTGGCTGGGGTTTGTGCACTGGCTGTGAATTGAACCCGGCCATTATGCAAAATGCCCTTTCTGTCACAACCCTCTCATATTTTTAATCAGGCTTAGTGCCAAACCTGTTAAGGGTCTTCCCCAATGACCCAGCTTAAACCCCCAGCCACCTGATCAGCGACCCAGTGCCTCAACTGCCTGAGCCTCCACTGCTCCTTACAACTGACTGTACAAAGCAATACTTTTCCCATTGTCTAACAGGTCTGGCCAACCTCATTGCTAGTCATAACTACAAGATATACATTGATTTTACGGTGAAGAATCCTCACTAACTTGATTTATTCCACTTGTTATTAAGTAAAATTAGCACAATTAATATTTTATCATATTTAACATTTAATAAATATTTAAATAATATTTATAATATTTACCTACGCTTGGCCATAGACCAAAGACCTTATTGCATTATTATCAATGACTGCTGGGTTAGACTGACATGTCATGTATTTGCAAATTGAATTGGGGAAATAGAAATTAAAACGACCTAAACACCACAATTTACTTGCTTGTCATACTGCACCAATAAAAAAAGAACACCCTGCCAACATAAACTAGAGGAGTGGATCTTTTATGCTTTGTGGTTTTGTGCCAGCCAGTGGCACAGGAAAGACTGCACAGGGAGACAGAAGTATGGATTTCAGTAAAATCAGCAAATTATGGAAGCAAATGTGACACCATCTGTCAAAGCACTGAAAATAAAATAAAAAGCCACAACCACTTCAAAAAATGCATGCTGAAGCTTTTGAAAACCCTCACATGACAATAATTCCCAATAAAAAGTTCCCATAGAACTTTGGGACATGGGTATTGGAACACCCATAGAGCTGATCATTTTAGTGCTCCTGTTCATTAGCTGATTTGTTGACTTTATATTCAAAATATATAGATATATTTAAAAAAAAAAACATATCAATATGTCATAATTATAAATATTCTGCAAGGAGGAAATGATATAAAAAAAAATCATTAAACAAGACTAAAAAGTCTCCTAGCTGGCTACAGAAAAAAAAGAGCTTATCGCGCTGTCATATCTGCCCGAGGTGTTCCTAAGTTCTGGTGAGTTACAGTAGGTGTCCACTTTTTATGCACAATGCAACAATTACTATTGTATTATTTCTACATTTTAAAAGTAATCTAATATAAAGTAGGTGTGCAAAAGCATGATGCATATCTGGAGTGGGGCTTATTAGTGCAGTATATTACAACGTAGTTATTTTGCTTTTCCTAGAATGCACAAGTAAAGTAGATTCCGAACAGTGAAAACTATAATGGTAGAACGTTCTGGTTGTTTACCTACAGGTGCAGCATGAAGAATCTGTTTATGTTTCACAGCATTCATGATTCAGGTGATTTTCACCGGAACTGTCATTGGGTTTCACAAAAAAAAAAAAAAAAAAAATCCACACATAGTGTTATACTTCTTTCCATTTCTTTTTTTGACATAGATGTGCATGTGGAAACAAAAATGTCAAATTTAGACTGTTTGCTAAATAAAAATTCAATGCCATGCATTAAGGTCTTTACATGAAATAGTTTCTACTATCTTGCCTTTCTAGTTTTAAAAAAAAAAACTATCTGCAACTTGCCAAATATGCATTTTAATACCTTTCTTTTTTAGCAATTAACTATAATTCTTTGAAGAAAAGCTGCCTTTTGATGTTATTCATTGAAGGTTTTATCTTCAAATGAGCCAGAAGGACTAGCAAAGCCACTACTACATTAGTGAAATTATTTTCTGTATGTAGTTCTTTAACACTGAGTTGTTATTTCCCATTGTGAGTAATTAATGCATTTAAATTAAGGAAGCTTGAACGACTAGATGCAACCAATTAATGTGAGTTAAATAGTGTGTTAAGTGTTTAACAATTTGTCTTTGAGCTGGAACTGCTTGATCAATGGTTTTTGTTTAATAGTTTATTTATTTTTTGTCAGGCAACTAAGATGGACATGAAAAACAAGGCATGGTGAGAACATCAGTAAAGATTGGTTTCCAGCCCACCCTAAAGAACAGCCATCACTCAGATGGCTAATCAGGTATATCGGGTACATTAGCACAAATTTCACAGTCGGCCCACGGTGAGGTCTGACAACCTGGACTGCTTACCTATTTATAGCCCAGCTCAGGTACCCAAGGGAAACCCTTTCCTCTAGAGATAACTTACAAACTGTAACCAATACAACTGTATGGCTTTCAACCTTGTAACTGAGCACTTAGTGTGCTAGAAGTCCTCCCTATTGTCCTACTTTCCATATGTAGACTGTGGTGAAGATGCTTTAAATGTTGTTTCTATCACAATTTCGTACAATCAGATCCTTATACTTGCCCATTTTTCCTGCTTCCAACACTCTATAATTAACTGTTCTATTATTGTACAATGAGTCCTATCCGTAATAAAGAAAAAAGACTTCTTTTGCAAGGAGACAAAGTTTGGACTTTACAGCAATAGAAAAACGTCACGTGGTTGGATGAGTCCAGATTGACCCCATTCAAGAGCAATGTGAGTTTCAGGGTAAGACAGGAAGCGCATAAAGTGTTGCACGCATCATGAATAGTGCCCTCTGTACAAGCCTCTGGAGACAGTGTTATGACCTGGGGTTACTTCAGTTGGTCAGGTTTAGGCTCAGCAATGCTATGTGGCAATAAAATAAAGTCAGCTGATGACCTGAGTGTACTGAATGTTTAAGTTATCACAACAGTGGAGTGTTTCTTCCCTGGTAGCACAGGCATATTCTAGGATTGCAGCGCTAAGATTGATCATGCTCAATTAGTGAATGTGTGCTTCTGGAAGTCATTTTCACACACTGACCCCTTCTGGCCAATACAAGAAATATATTTGATATCTTCAAGTGTAGATCAAATCTGCGAATACTTTCACTTGAAAACATAAAAGAAAATCACCAGTACAATGACATCTAAGCACATACAAAATCAGACAATGTAAATTACAACTTTTCAAGGACATTGCTTGACCAGGTTGGATGCTTTCAGGATATAAAATTTTATCACCTGATGAAACACGGGTCATACTAAAAGCAACTTGAATTTAACACACAATTATGTGTTCAACGTGCTTCACAAAGATGATAGGAGGTAATATATGTTTCATGGTTACTTTTAAAAACTTTTTTTATTTGAAATGTTGTTTATATTTATATTTCAAGCTATTTATTTAAATGCCTACCATTACATTGTATTGTGCACTTGTAAATGTATCTAAATAATTCACAAGGCTGACCTAAGCATAGTAACGCAGAAGTGCAGAAACGCAAAACAAATCATAGTGCTTATTATTATTTATTTATTTATTTGACCGATGTTCAAGCTTATTTATGCATGTTTAAACCAACAAAAATAAATACTTCTACACCAACATAAGCATGATGAGCAACTTATTTTTGTCAAAAACAAGCAGAAAGTGAAATTAATTCAAAGATGCTAAGACCTGAACAAGTCATAGCACAAGTTAAACTGGGTATGGAGTGTTACAGTATTGTTTACACAGGATGTATAGATATTTCATGTTGTTATGGGGATTATTGACAACAAAAGTGGCACCTTCTATGCCTTTCATGAACATGATAAGCGAACAAAATAACAATAAAAAGACTGCACCTGAAAAATGAGACAGCACAAGATGAACTGTGTATAGAATACAACACAATAACTTTTATGTACTGTACACATTTTGCGCTGTTATGGGGAATATAACAACGCACCGAAAGCAATCCGGCCCTACATTTTCTGCTCAGTTATTGATAAATAATTTCGATCAGCTTCTTTACATGACCATTCGTCTCATGTGTATGAGGGCACAAGATGCCTTTGCTGGCACCCTCATACAGTATGTGGTCTATTTATCAGCGCTGCTCATTTGTAAGTCATGAGCCAGGAGAAAAAAACTTATCAGACTTTTAGACATCTTAAGGATAGAACGTCATAAGAAAATGCAGCATTTTAGTTTTATTGATGCTTTAAACCATGACCTTGACCGACCTTGGCCTTTATGATTACTAATATTTCTTAGTGCTGTCTGGCAATATAAGGATCCATAAAATACGCAGCCTTGGTAGGGAGGAGATGGGAAGATGACAAATGAGGGAATGGAGTTTTAACAGTCATCAACTACAGCATGGAAGAAAATTAAGATGAAGGTAAATTACAAGGATAGGAAATATTTTTGATTAGTATTCATTAATATTCATATTTTAAGTTAATATATCACCAGTGTAAACCACTGATGGTTTAGTAACAGGCACACAGTGAGGTTTTCACACAGTCAGCTCATTTGAAGCTGTGCCGAAGTAGGAACTAGCTAGAATAAAATATTTTCACAAAAAAATTAATTAAAGTTTTATTGAAGAAGACAGAGTAAGAAGTGAAGCATATGAATCCATGCACTTAACATTCACCACCATATAATCTGGGGTTGCTTTTGATGGTCAAGTCTAGGCGTAGCAATGTCATCCTGTTTTTTCTTTCTCTGATGGCAAATTCCAGGATGACAATGCCAAGATTCATCAGCCTTAAATTATGAAAGAGTGGTTCTTAGAGCATGAGGTATCATTTTCACCCATGAATGGACCACCAGAGTCCTGACTGTAATGCAACTGGAAGTTTTTGGGATGTACAAAAATGTATGCAGATCTGAAAATACAAAAAACTAAATATAAGCCTGAAACATTGCAATTTTTTTTAAGCCCAGGAGGTATTGTAGTGAACTAACTGTGCAAAGTCAGTGAAGTGAACAAGGAAAGAAATCTGAGCTCTTTAATTGGTCTTAGTAATTTAAGGGGTTAGCAATCTTATAAATGCTTTTTCTTTTAGTTGGAACAATCTACTGTAAGAAAGAAATTTGTAATAAGAAAGTATTAATTATAGTTCCAGTGTTACAGAACTCATGCATTTAATGCGTGCTACTGTAATTTTAGACTACATAATAATAATAATAATAATAATAATAATAATAATCCATGTTAAAAAATAACAGTATTTCAGATCTATTGTTACTGCTGTAAAAACCTACTTAAATTTTTGTTTAAAAGAAAATTTAACATAATCACAAACTCCACCCTTCGTCATTATAAATACACAATATTCATAGTCGAACAGCTTTATTTTTTCTCACTCTTTGGCCATGATGATGAGCCTAACACATCACATGCTGCCAATGGCAATTCAGCAAGTCCACATAATGAAAAAGCAACAGTGTCCATCACCAGCAAAATGCGCTCCTCTATTCAGATTCCTGTGGTGAGGATCAGTCTCGTGCTATTTCTAACGTTCTCACTCTGTGCGAAACCGACACTGTGTTAATGTATTCCCTGCTGTTCGGTACCTGCAGCCAGCAAGCTATTTCTCAACGCCGGGCCTCGTGCCTGAGTAGGTAATGCATTTACTTCTATTACTGTTGCTGGTAATGCTGTTTTTTTCCCCTTGATGGTGTTTTCATAGGTACAGTACAAGACAAGATGCTCCTGATGTTCAAAGTAGTTTCATTTTTCACTTCAAATTCACACACTTTTATTACACATGAAGACACAATTGCAATCTGGTATGGTTTGTTACATGTAGGCTCCAACCTCGAAATGTGCTTTACAACAGCGCACCATATTGTAAGGGTCCGCCACTAGAGGCCACTGTTTTTATTTTGTAGTTTTGTTGGCCGACTCAGTTTCCCAGCAGGCACCTCGGTCAGGTGATGCGGGTGCACACCTGAACCGAGGTAGCCATCAATCAATCTATAAATAGCTGCTTAGAGTGGGAAACTGGGTCGAGCATTTTTGGTAACACCACTGTCATTTGTGTGGGCTTTTTGTTCTGTTTTGTTATATGTTTAGTTTGTACTTTGATTTTAGTTGTGTTGACTTGGGCTCTCTTATTGGCAATGTCTCTGTGTATGTTTTGTGTGTCTGTGTTAGTGGAGCTGATTCAGTTCTGTCCTCCTGTGTTCTTGTGTTTAGCTAGAGCAGGTAAGTAGTTAGGTGTGTGGCTAGGAGCATGATTAGCTAAATTCTATGTTGAGTTACAGTACAGTTACAGTACTAGCATGCTTCTAGCCATAGCCCCTCTGTGTCTCTAGCTGTCCTGTGTTTCCTCTCCCCCTAGTGTCCCAGTGTGCCTAGGTTTAGAGTGCTGTCCCTCCTGGCTTTGGAGTAACGACTAGCTTGTGAGGGCTGCCTCACCTAGCCACTGGGTATCCTTTGTCTGTGTTTCTGTGCCCCTATTCCCTAGTGTGTTTAAGCTATTAGGTAAGTATAGCTTAGTGCATGTTGGGGCTTAAGACATGCTTAGCTAGGTGTATGTGTAGCTGACTGCCATGGTTAAGCTTAGCTTAACCATGTTTAGCTAAAAGCCATGTCTTTAGCCCTCGTCCCGTCCCTCTCTAGTGTCTCCCGTCCCTCTCTAGTGTCTCCCGTCCCTCTCTAGTGTCTCCCGTCCCTCTCTAGTGTCTCCCGTCCCTCTCTAGTGTCTCCCGTCCCTCTCTAGTGTCCAGTTTCAGCTCCACGCCTCGTTTGTGTCCTGTTATGTGTTTGTCCCCCTGCCTGTGTCTCCTCCTGCCTGTGTCTCGCCACAGGACGTGTTTTGTATAACCCCCTGCCTGTGTCTTGCCAGAGAGCCCCTTTTAGCACAAAGTTAAGTATGGTTTGAGTTTGTTTGTTCCTTTGTTTGTATCTTTATTTATACTTTGTGTTTAAC
Organism: Clarias gariepinus; assembly: GCF_024256425.1. Classification (NCBI taxonomy): domain Eukaryota; kingdom Metazoa; phylum Chordata; class Actinopteri; order Siluriformes; family Clariidae; genus Clarias; species Clarias gariepinus. Next base: position 33,150,406 of record NC_071100.1, read on the forward strand.
TATTATTAAAAAGACTCTTTTGGGTTACACCACCCCTCTGCCTCTATGCCTGCTCCTTCCGCCCATGGCGTTCAACACCTGCCACAACACCCCGTTCATGACACATAGCAGCATTCTACTGTCACTCACCATTCACTTTATTAGGAATATTGGTACATGTGCTCATTTAGGCAGTTATTCAATTAGCCATATGCAAATACTGTACCAGTCAGCGGCTTCGGGGAATTCCACATCGAACATCAGAATAGGAAAATGTAACTGTGGCATGGTTGTTGGGAACAAATGAGTTCGATTTAACTAGTATTTCAGAAAATGCTGCCTCTAAAGAATTTTACACACAACAGCATACAACAAATTAATTATACTCAGTGTAGTGCAATTGAGCGGCTTTTGTTATTTCATAGTTTCACGACAATTACCATTATTATTATTACTGTTATTATTACTACTACTATTAGTAGTAGTCATAATTGCTATTATTATCATTAGTAGTAGTTTGCCACTGTATACTGTTTTCATACTGTTAATAAGTCTTGTTTATTTATGCAACCATTAATACAGTACAATTATCTTACCTCACTAAAGACATCACTAGATACTCTGTATTTCATCTTTGAACTCGATCTGCAACTGCTGCTTTCCACAATAAAATACCTTACCAGCTTTCATGACTACGATATCATTATAACCTGCCCATACAATTTTATGTTGCATATACTGCATTATTATATACAATATTATATTAGGAATGTGTATAACATGGTACGATCTAAATCTCCTTTCATTGTAGTCATGAAGACAATAAAACAAAACCCAAAGTTACCCAGCTGCAACTTGAAATAAAGCAGCAGGAGAACAACGTGTGGATCATCCAGAAGTACAGGGTTGTATTTCAGCAGCAGAGTGGGATGACATAGTCCAGAATACATGTATTTCAGTTTGCCATGATGCTAAGCGAAAAATCAGCTCAGCAGGGAAATGACAACATGGCTAAATTATGTAACAAACAAAACAAAGAATACAGAATAAACACAAAAACGACTCCAGGCTCTAGTTTAGATGAGCGTTGCAATAGATTCTCTCTAGCAGGTCTAATTGGGTTATAACCAACAACCCTCCTCTGGAGTTTTCTTTCCACAAATCCCTTATAGCTCTAAAACAAATTATTCTAATGAGTATTGATGAAAACTAATTCTGTTTCAGTGTTCTTCAATTTCCCTCATCCAACGGGGAAATTTACCAGCATTTATTCATCCAACTATCTTATTACAACAAACCCAGTTGTCTTACAAATATACAAATAAACAGCATACAAACAGCAAAAAAAAGATATTTTGGGATATAAGATATATTTCTTGGTAATATCTGCAAATGTCTTTAGAGTCTGAAGAAATTGCTCTCCCAATAACTTTAAACAAATGGTACTATAAAAGTATTTGCAGTTTTCTCAGCCGTCAATCTGAGCATTTGTTTGAATTCATATTTTAAAATTACATTTTGGATATGGATGCAGACTTTTCGGCCACACTGTACAGTAAGCATCATTATATATACCACTTAATCCTGTATAGAGGGTCGCGGGGGGCCTGGAGCCCATCCCAGTAGACTTAGAGCACAAGTCGAGGTACACCCTGGATGGGGTGACAATCTATTACATTTACATTTACATTTAGTCATTTGGCAGACGCTCTTATCCAGAGCGACTTACATTTTTATCTTATTACACATCTGAGCAGTTGAGGGTTAAGGGCCTTGCTCAAGAGCCCAACAGTGGCAACTTGGTGGTTGTGGGGTTTTGAACCTGGGATCTTCCGAACCGTAGTCCAATGCCTTAACCACTGAGCTACCCCTGGCCCCTATTAGTGTGGTGGTTAGCACTGTCGCCTTGCACCTCCAGGGTCCAGGTTTGATTCCCTGGCAGGTCTCGATTCCCGTCTCTGTGTGCATGGAGTTTGCATGTTCTCCCCGTTCTTGGTGGGTTTCCTCCGGGTACTCCGGTTTCCTCCCACAATCCAAAGACATACAGGTTAGGTTAATTGGTGTTCTCAAATTGCCCATAGTGTGTAAGTGTGTGTATGTGTGTGTGCCCTGCGATAGATTGGCACCCTGTCCAGAGTGTACCCCGCCTCGTGCCCTAAGTCGCCTGTGATAGGCTTCAGGCCCCCGCAACCCTAAATACAGGATTAAGCGGTAGAGAAGATAAGTGAGTAAGAGGATGTATTGTAAATAATAAAAAGATAATTAAGCCTGTTCACAGACATTTTTATTAAATGTCAAAATCAAGCTAATTCTAATTTAATTCAGTTGGAAATGAGGTGATTTGTCTGCAAATAGTCTAAGAAAATTCCAAGTCTGCAAGGGTTAAGAATATATTTGTATTTGTAATAATCTTATACTTTGCATATTAGTTAAATGTACAGATCTCTCTATTAAACTGTGATTACATTAGGCAAGAAGAAACATCAAAAACAAGCATTGATATTACCTATGATTAGAGAGATTCTGATTAGAGATTCTAACCTAACTGCTGACATGGACACTGACCTCATAAGAAATGCATTTACATGCGAAAAGCATTTAATTTTAAATTAATGTACAAAGAAGAAGACTCCAACTCTGGGGTTCGGTTAGGCTTCCTATCCTTTCCTTTCTGTCTCATCTATGGTTCGTTAGATGCTTCTGTATGTGAACATGAGTCCATCAATCAATGCCCTTTCCTTAGCCAAAGTAACAGTGGATAAAAGTCTAAAGAAAACACAGGTAAAAAAAAAAAAAAAAAAAAAGTTACTCTCTAAAGGAGGCTACGATCAGGAAGGGAAGCAAAATTTTCTTCCCAGAAACTCAAGTCACGTAACTCGTCATGTTACCTCCACATGGGGCAAACAGGACTAGAATCATTTTATTCCAGCAAAAAAAGGAATGATCGGATCAAGTAGTCACATGGCTAAAATCAAGGTTTTATACCCACCTCTTATTCTGAATGAAAATTAATTCTGATTCTTATTCAGCTGTTTATCTGATTAATAGTGGAATATTAAGTTTCAAGTTTATCATATGCACAGTAAAGAAACAAGTTTCCCCGTATAATAAAATTCTTTCTTTGCTGTCCCCAATGAATGCCACGAATAAATAATAAATAGATTTAAGCAATATATTAAATACATTTTTAAAAGCAGAATATAAAAATATATAGTGTAAACAGTCCAAAGCACAAACGCAGCAGAGCCCTGTTAACAAGCTTGGTGGTGTTGAGTGTCTAAGTGAAGTCATCACTGATGTAGACGCCTAGATATTTGGAGCTGCTCACCCTCTCCACTTCATGTTCTCGGGTGAACAGTGGTTGGTGAAGACCTTTCTCCTTCCTTATGTCCACTATCATCTCCTTTGTCTTGTCACACCTTGTTACTAGACTGGCCACCCCCATCCTATAGGCAGCCTTATCCCTAATAGCAATGCATCACATCACTGCGGTGTCGTCTGCAAACTTCAGGATGATATGTTGTTCTCATGAGAGCTTCGTTAGGCTCCATTTGATCAGTAAATGCCCCCATTTCAATAGATCTATATTCCCTTTTTTATTATTTGAATGAGTTATACAATGCTTGAAATATTACACTACTAGTAATATTAGACTATATGAAAGATAAAGATACTGAACCTTTTAATACTGAACCTTCGGTTAGTACTTTGACTACAATGACCAGCATGCCAGTTTTTTATTTTCTTTGTCTCAGTTTCAACAATTTTTCCCCATTTTCTCATGTGTCAATTCTTTCCCACCTACCAAATGTAAAGTGTAAAGCCTAAAATGTGTCTCCAAGACACATGAAGCTGCCCAAACGGCTCAAGGCAGCACAACACCCTCAGACCTGCTCTCTTCCAAAGACATTCACAATTGGCTGGTATTGCTGTGACTGACAAAGGAAAGCATACTTTCTTCTAAACTTTCATTTCTTATTGTTGTGTGTTGCATCTACTGTAGTCTCATTTCACAGGAGTGCTACAGTAGCCAATTCAGAAAACTGAGGATCTCAAACAAATTTAAATCCTCTAACACTTGGTAAACAACTGAAGCAATGAACATAGACAAATTGTACATGTGTGTGTGTGTGTGTGTGTGTGTGTGTGTATTTCTGTGCGTGTGTGAGTTTGTGTGTGTGGGTCGTTGGAAGGGTTGTAAAAGAAAAAAAAAGTGGTTCATATAATTACTTTAATTTCTGCTTATTGGTTTTCGTTATGTCCTGCCAGATTAAAATCCCCTTAGGTGACCAGCGCAATAAAGTTAAAAAAAAAAAAAAAAAAAAGGCGTAGGCTGTACCAATAAATGTACTGAGAATTAAGTAATCTCAAAACACTTGGGATGCTGGACTGCTTACAAACACCAAACAACTAAAATTCAATTAAAAGTTCCTCCAGCAGCTTTTTGACAGCAAGCCGTAGAGGAAAGAGAGGAAACACTGATGCTGCACTCTTTATGGGTCGGTGCATCCTTCATGGAGATCTATAGCACTGATATTTAAAAAGCAGTCAAGCAAGGCTGCCAAATAATATCAAGAGCATAAGTGTTATAAAGCATACAGACTCGGGAAAGCAACAGTGCCATGTCAATGTCAAAAAAAAAACATCTAGCATCTTGGCCTCATATAACCCGACTTGTACGATTGATCCATATCTTCTCAGGTTTTAAGAAGTGAAATCCTTTGTCTTCAGTCCTTGTTGTGATCGTATCGGTTTAATCCTTTGTTGTGATCATATTAGTTTGTTCCATCCTGTGGTGGTGTGTGTAAGCCTGCATGAAGACCAAGCCTTCATTTGTATACTGTACATGACAGCACAGAGATTTTTTCCACATACCGCAGCTCATTAGGAAGCTGGGGTCAGAACGCAGCGTCAGACATGAAACAGCACCCCTGGAACAGATGGGGTTATTCAGGAGCACAAATCTGATCAAAAACACAGAAGGCATTAAAAGCCACAACATGCTGGGAAAAAGATAGTTCATTTAGGCCTAAAATTATACAAATGAGAACAATGAATTTTCAAGGTTATATATTCATGTCTTCAACATCCCCTGGTCATAAAATCCAATTCTGCACAAAGGTTCCTATTACAAGTATATTACACTGCTCGGAACACCACCAGCAAGATCTGCCCCTGCCGAGGATTCACCCTGGCCTGCACCCGAGGCTTCCATGCAATCGCAGTGGCCCTCTTACTCATTGCAGCTTAGACCCCAGGAGGTTTTTCTTCGCCCATGACAGCAGGGATTGCTGATGATGCTCCAGTGCCATCCATTTCCAGAATTGATTTGGCAGGTATGTTTTTATAGACTTGCACAGGTTCGAGGGTTCGATTGCTGCCTCGGGTCAGTGTGCGTTAAGTTTGCATGGTCTCCTGGTGCTTGGTGGGTTTCTGCCAGGTACTCTGGTCCCAACCATGCATTTTCAAATTTATCCATGATTTGTGAGTGTGCTTGTAAATGTGTGCGTGCTTATGCCCTGCAATAGACTGTCTCTCCCCTTTCCCCCCTAACTCAAGCCAACACCTTGTGATTCGTCTCTCTGGATGGACACATCTCTTCCTCTCCTTTGATTCTTTAGGATCTCACCAGGTCATTTACAATGGTTTAAGATCTTTCTAGTAACGTGTCGATGGCACAGGCGTTTGGTAAAACATATAAAAACCTCATCTTTTGCTGTTAATATACAGAGACCTTTCTGACAGACATGTATGTGTTTGACAGAGTCTCTCCTGGCGCCGGACAGACCGAGCAACTCGCTTCGTCTACTACACAACTTTAAAAACTTTACAGTAACTGAATGGAATATTTAAGAATGTCTGTGTTGTAAATCAAACCTTTTTGTTCTTAGGAAATATTCTAATATTTTAAGATACTAGATTTTGTATTTTTATGAACTTTAAGCTGTAATTATTGAAATAAAAAAAAACTTACTTTTTGAATTAAATTCAGAATGGAATTTAACATTTTTACAATATAAATTTTTTTTTGTACACTGTAATATAAAATTGTGGCTCAATGTTTAAGATTTGTTTTAATATGAAAAATTTTGCCTGTTCATTTGCAGGGTGAAAATTACTCTTAGGATGAACCCATATACTGGACTGCACGAGCAAGAGATCTTCCACAAACTAAAGAGTTAACCCGTAGGGGTCTGCGTACCCACCGGCGGGTACATGTTTTTCTGAAAAAAACTAAAACTAAAAATGTCCTATCATTTTTAATCGTACACATAATTGCAGTACATCATTTGAATCTGTAAAGGGTCTACTTTTATGTACACTCACAATATCCACAGAAAATAAACAGGGTCCGCTTTCAGCCGTCTTAGTCTCCGCAAAAATATTTTTTAAATGCATCACTAAAATGGAGGGAAACTCTGCGAATACTGCAAACAGAGACATGGAGGAAAAAAAAATATATATATATATATATATATATAGAGAGAGAGAGAGAGAGAGAGAGCATAAAGGCTCTACTTTTAAATGATGCAAATCAATTCGAAAAAAACAAACATTTTCAGTTTATGTAATCCATGTGAAACCAAGGAGAGGCAAAGAATTTCTGTAGGACAGGTCTTTGTCTTCTCTGGTGTAAATTACACCTTTTGGCCTTTCTAAACAAAAAACATCTTAGAAAATAGTTTTTTGTGAATGAGTGAGCAGGATGATCATCACTAGGGATACACCGAAATTTCGGCCGCCGAAAATCTTCGGCCGAAATAGCATTATCGGTTTCGGCCGAAACGTAAGAAAGCGCCGAAAATAAAAGCCGAAAGTGTCGCCACGCCTCTCCCATCCTCCCGTCTCGTTCGCGCTGTCATTACGCATCAAACACGGAGTATGTCGGCGGTTTGGAAGCACTTCAAAGTTTCAGATGAGGACAGCAAAGTTGCAATATGCAACATTTTTTTAATACAAACAAAAATAAAATATTTTAAACATGTTTTTTAATGAAGCCATTTTCGGTTTCGGTATCGGTTTTCGGCCAAGTGCATCCAAAAATTTCGGTTTCGTTTTCGGCCCAGAATTTTCATTTCGGTGCATCTCTAATCATCACATCATTTTGAAGTAAAAACTCCAGGCTACAAGATCTGGGTCACAAAAGGCTTGTACACAAATGTTATGAATGTGTTTTATTTTTGTGTTGTTTTCAATAATCATTGAAATGCCAAGCAACAGGCATAACTTTTATTTTCCCCAAAATATAAACATGTACAGTACATACTGCTCACATGTTACTGGCTTGTACAGCTTGTGCTGAATACAGTGTAATCAGACATTTACATTAGACATGTTTATAAGGAACTGAAAAATACACAAATGTCAGGACATGTCAGGACTTCTTCAGGGCCCCAGAACACCTGCAGACTCCTAAGGGTTAGGGCAAATTGTTACATTTTCATGGCTTATAAGCAATTCATATTGTTTTGCATTTAGAGAGACGATACTTTGGACACCTAAGCTCATCTGGAAAAGCAAAAGGCGATCTTAATGTTGTCAAAAAAAATAAAATTAATTTAATTGTACCATATTTTTCTAATGTGTTTTAGAGAAAATCAAGAAATAGAGAAATGCATTACATCAACATAACTGAAGATGTCAAAAACATTCATAAAATCAACTCTATATTGTACATTGAATAGAAATATCTGACATACAGTACAGTAACTGAATGACTGTTCTTAACCACAATTAACTAGACCACATACAGTGCCTTGCAAAAGTATTCATACCCCTTGAACTTTTCCACAAGCATAAATGCATTTCTTTATCTAAAGTATTACCTTTCTCTGCTCCTAAGTGCTTGAATGAACTTTTTAGATGTGTGAACAGCGGAAATAAGGGATGGGGAGACAGCGAAAAACTAGCACCACTGTAATAACAATAAAAATCTACATATAAGTATTAATCACGGCTTTAGAAAATATTGTTTTGCATTGAAACCTGCTGTGTAACATGGCTAAATTTAATTGTTAATAAATTTTCATGCATAACCAATAGAGTGCTGTTTTAAAGGACAAAAAATACATGATGGGATGGTGTGATTCTTTTTTTTAAATCTCATATTGCATTGTTTACCTCGTTACATTTTCTATTTTAGTTTAGTCATTAATTTAACATGTAAACTTAGAACCCATTTTATTTATACCGCTATAAACAGCTATTTCCCCTGTGAAAACGTAAAAGAACAGCGTTATGTCTAGCCGTTTTAAATTGCTGACACTGGAGACTCCTTGAAAATGTTAAATAAATTTACTCTCGCAGAAAACTACATTATATTACTATCAAGCTTCAGTTTTTTTTATTACATAACAATAACAGCAACAAAACAATGTATTATTATTAGAGTTATTCATTTTTGGACTGCCTAATGTATAAGTCCATGCAACATCAATGGCGAAAATTGGCAACCAATTACTGCTTTGTGTACAATGTGGTTTATAAACTACAACACCAATCGATCCGAGGTTTACCATTATTCTGACCGTACACACACGTTTACACACTCAATCTATACTGCATAATGCCTTTTGTAGCTTGCTCTCATGTATCTCTGATATTGATCTTCCATTTATCCATACCATACCATTTTCCATACCTTACTGTACATTCGTCTATAGAGTAATAGAAGGTTGGGAGGTTGCCAAATCCCATTGCAGAGCAAAAAGCTCATACAATAACAATTACTATAGTATGGGTGACTTAAAAACAGCAATTAGCCTACAACGCATATGTTTAAACTGTGATGTACCTGAAGGAAGCCCACAAAAGAATGATGGGAACATGCAAATTCCACTCACATAGACCGTCCCAAGGAGCCAGAAGCACAAGGTGCCAATACTAACCACTAAGCCACTGTGCCACCACTGTATTCATCTTCTTTATAACTTTCTGTGTTGGATAGTTCATTTTGTTTGTTAATCCCAAATGTCATTCCTGTCTCATAAAAATCAGCTGTTTATAGCCATAGGTCAGCACAATCAGGAAAAGTAGAGAATTCAACAGTGCTAAGGTTTAACAATGATGAATGAAAAAATTAGTCATGAGTCAGCATTTTAAACCCTGTTGTAAGAGATCTGAATAGTGGTCTGATACTTTCTTTCTGTCTTTCTCCCTCTCCCTATGCATATTTTAAAAAGCCTGAGGGTGAAAAACCATAACTTTGTGGGCAATACAGGAAAGGATCAGCATTACATAATATGGATTGGTTCTTGTCCCTAAGGATTAAACGAGTGCTGCAGTGTTCTGAAAGTAACACCAGATGAAAGCTACACTTTCTTCCCTTACTTTAGATAATTAGCGATCTATGGTTCCCCAAGTAAGATCTGACATATCCCCACCACTACTCATGAGTTCTAAGGCACAGCCGATGCTATGCAACATGACAGTAGTGTAGACATCGATAAAAAAAATAAATAATAATTTTAACATTTATATGCATAATTAATATACACCCTATCTACACCTTACAGTAAATACAGTAAATCTGCATTATAGTACACCTAGAAAAATTAAATCTACATGTTTTATTTTTCACATTTGACTTAATGATTTGTAATACAACTATGTATTATAAAATCATTTGTACTGTACATATGCAAGGAGTCTATGTACATTTACAGTAAAGTTCCCACAAAACAAGCTCTGCAAGCACACAAGGTCTGCAACTGAGCAGTTCTAAAAATACACCATGCCTTTCCTACACAAAGGAGGCTCTCATTTTCAAACATTAGTGCAAATTAGGCAAATTAGAAAATTAGGAGAGACAGAAGTGGAACTTGCTGACTGGAAGCTGAACTGAGTGAAATGGAAGAAGAAAACAATTAGAGTTCTGACTCCCCGAGGTCACGAGCAAGGCTCACATGACTGCACTGCGGCCAATGTTGTGTCACATCCTAGAAAGCCTACATCGTTTTTTTTTTTTTTCAGGGCATGACTTACAGTATCAGATCACAGGTACACAGCACGGATGAGATGATACTGTTTTGATGTTTGTTTGTTTCTTGTGGGGTAGACTGTAGACAGGGCATTACAAACACATTAATGCAATTGACACCATTAAGGATTTATGATCCCCCCAAAAAATATGCGGCACCAAGGGTTACTTCTTTAACGAATTTATTCCACTTACCCAAGAACCTCTGTAGTCCAACTAGGGACCATAGAGGCCAATGGTGACCTTTGAAGACCAATGGTGACTATTGTGCTGTATTTATTCCTGTTTTGTACGACCATGGTAGGGCCTCCGGTCAACAGGACCTGGATGTGCAAGACAACAATGCTAACCACTAAGCCACTGTGCTGCCAATATGATATTACTTATACTGATATTATTAGTACTGCATTCTTTATAACTGAAGTGTTTTATTGCTTACTTTATTCCCCATAAGCTCCCTCCTAGTTTAAACTCTGTGTGGTACTGAAGATATCCTAGCAGATACACTATATGGCCAAGGGTGTGTGGATCATGTTGATCACACCAATATGCTATATGCTGTGAATGAAGGAACATTCTACAATTAAATCCTAAAAACAATTTTCCGCCACCAGCTTTGGGACAACAGGGGAAGGACTACATATGGTTGTGAAAGTCGGTTGTCCATATACTTTTGGAATCAAATAAATCCTATATTTGCATGCCATTATAATCTAATATATAATGACTTTTGAAAACACTAAGGGGACCTTAAAATCTTATTTACTCTAAGGCATTTTAGCCTACAGTAAGTAAAACTGTTTAGCATTAACCCATGAGTGCTAATGAGCTGTGTTTATTATATATCGCAAGTGGAAATTTATTGTTGACAATACAATAGGCAACATGAGAAGACACAACAAGAAAAAGGCTCCTCTTCCTTTACCTCAGGTGAGCCATTAGCTATTCATAACCAAAAGAGAAACCTGGGTCTTAGTCAACAGGCAGGATTTCAGTGTTCTAGACCTGTCTGCCTCTAGCGTGACTTTACCGTGGCAGGTATTTGGCATCAATCAGTTTGGCAAGATAAGAGAATGGCAGCCAGTCAGAATGACACAATAGCTGTGTAACACAATGAAGCAAAGAACACCTCCACTGACAAGGAGCTGTAGCATTATCCCTCAGTTGGGGTAGCAGACAGAAAAGGTTACAGGCTTGTCTCTCTTGGCTCTGAATGCTGTAGGCACAGGTAAAGGTTAAGGTTTGGCATGACACCATCTGTTACTGACAGATTTTAGATGGAGCTGCTTAGGACGATGTCACCTGATCCTGAACCTAAGGCTAAAGCTAACAGTAAAGGCTAATGTTGTGTCATAATCCCATACATTCCAATACGTCTCCAAAAGCAATGAACTGCAACATGTATGTATTTTTCTTATGATATGGCGCCCATGCACTAATTCCTAGAACACACCTTTTTTCTTTATATACATATATACACACACATATATATATATATATATATATATATATATATATATACACACACACACACACACATATATATATATATATATATATATATATATACATATATATATATATATATATATATAGATAGATATACACATACATACATACATACATACATACATACATACACACACACACACACACACACAGTATATTAACCAAACTCTGCATCTAAAATGTGAAAGTGGTAAGGGTTACTTTAGGATTCTGATATAACTTCTCTTTGTTGTGTGTGGAAAATCATTTAGCACCACATCATAAAAACATATCTTCTACTATGAATTCAAACTTTTTCCAGAATGTGACAAGAAAAAACTAGGTGTAGGATATAAGTCTTAATAAGTCACATTAAGCAATCCCTTTAAAAAACAACAACATATTTTTGGTTTCACTGCAAACTACTCAGTGGTCAGGACCATCTTGAGACTATCATGAGTACAGCTTATGGTGTTTATACAGTATTTGGGTTTAAATATTTTCTACCTGTTCTATCTGATTAATGGTACAAACAACCTTCGGTTATGAAATATGTGTTTACTGCGGATGCTCAGGAAGCATGAGGACTTTGTAGTACATTATCTCATGGGAACAGCAACATGACCTTGCAATAACTGTCAGGAAACCAAAGAGCAGAAACTGAGATGACTCATGACACAGGGTTCACATAAACACAGCTAACGTGAACACAGTTAAACTGTCCAAACAGTTAGACCTTTAGAACTCACCACGGCACCTCCGGAAGACAGCTACATATTTTTCTATATTGAAGAAAAAAACTATACTATAGCTTTATGGCTACTTTCTACTTTCTTTAGAAAGCCACAGAAGCATGCCTGCATATTTTCCCTTAGGTAAGGGAAAGTCTAGGCTTCATGCACATTTGTTTAATAAAACCACAGTGCTGTGATAAACATTACTGAATCATAACAGTGAACTGCCTTAAAACAAAAAGACCAACATTAGCTTTTACCAAACATAAACAGCCACTACCAAAATGCATGACCGCTGGGAAATCCCAGTCAGCCATGGAGGAAAAACGTCACACGTCAATAAGATAAGCTTTTCAACAATAGGCTTTTCCATTTTTAATCAAGCTAGTTCAAAAGCATTAACCCTACTAAATGCATAAAAGTTTTTAGCTATCTTCCGGCCAAAACATGGTAATGGTGCTAAAAAAACGTCTCGCCTGGGATAAAAATTAATTTTCAAACAGGATCCTATACTGTAAAAAAATTTTTTTTATAATACTTAATGCTTTTTAACTCCTGATCCATGCTTAATTTTTTTTTGTAAATATGCATACGCATGCACATACACATATTAATCAGATAAAAAGAAACATATTTGCTAAATACAATTTCATGCCCTTTTATGTAGTGTCTTCACCTTTTTTGAAATAAAAATTTTCAGTGATTTTAACTGTCATTCATATGAAATTTGTCCAATTTAGATTTCACATAAAAAAACAAAAACCTGAAAAAGTGTATTATTCTAAAATGCAAAATTGTCAAAATACAGCAACATGAATTTGACATGGTTACGGACACTCCAGATTTTTTTTTTTTAGGGGGGGATCCTCAATTTTTCAAAGAATGCTTTATTTAAAGAAACAACTTGTACAGGTCATATGCTTCTAGAAGCTTACATGAATTTTAGTATCAAAGAAATGTGGATAATTCGCATTTTAAATAATTATTGTTTGAAATAAGACAGTTTAACGTTAAAAAAATTGCTATTTTTTGGGCACATATAAAATCATCCCTCTGAACTGGCTTATTATGAAAGCAAGATTCATCACTTCCATGTTGCATAAAATTCAGAAGTAGCTTCTTTGGCACAAACATTTTCTGTATTATATGTGTAACTTAAAAATAAATTAATACTGTGTTTTGGCCATTAACTACTGCCTATGATAGTGTGTCTGCCTCTTATTTTCCCTCACATGGATAAGAAAACTAAAGAGAATTGCAGGATTGCAATCTAGCTCGATTGCAAGAAAATCTCTTAATTAGCTCATTAGCTTAAAAACAAACAAAAAACAGCATGAACAAAATGCACTGTGGTCACATTTTGGTGTCTAATCTCTTTACTTGTCTCATTCTATTTGTCTTTTTTTGTTCTGTATTTTTTTAGGTAATCAAATTCATGCACCAATTCAGCTCTCCTGTTTAAATTATGTGTTAATGGTTACACAGACATACAGTATGGCACGCCATCCACTTGGATTTTTTTTCTGAATTTCAAGGCACCCGCATTCAACAAAGAAGAAGAGATTAGTTGTACATAAGCACAAATGTGAAAATTAAGGCTTGCTAATGCTTACAGAAGGCTGTGCAGTCAGTTCACAGAGTAATGCTTTTCATTCCAGCAAAAACATGCGCTATTAAAGTGAGACTATTTGTTCATTTCCAAACACACACTGCACTAACTATTAATCTTCAATATAAACAGTAAATACTGTATTCATGTGAAAAATGAAACTATATTGAATGTACTGTACACACTACTCTATTAATACTTTGTCTCATCCATTTCCTAAAGGTGCTGAGACAGTGAAAGCATATCAAACCCTGTTCCTCAATTATCTCTGCTGTTGTGAAAGGATATTGGTTCTGAGAGTAATAGTATTGACAAACTAAATCATATCTCAGCCTACAGACAAATGCATTAGAATGTTAAATCACTTCATGATTGATTTCCTATTGACAGCTGTCCACACAGCTGTTAACCATCACCAGGAATATCAAAAGGTTTGCTTGAGAAATAAATGGACGTGAAGGTTTAAAACAAAAATGGAGAGGAACAGAAAGCAATGCAGTGTGATGGAAAGTTTTCTGGCTGTTTATGCATGCACAGTGTTAGAGACATTATGTCCATTTTCGTTTCTTTGCTCTGGAAGACAAAAGACAGACAATATTCCATAATGTTTGCCAAGTATCTGCACTTATCGCCCTGAACAGCTTAAGATGTGTGATAACACTAAGTCCGGGGGAGAGCTGTAGAAGATGGAAAATGGCTAAAATTCTGGCTTCCCCCCATCACATGAAATCAGGAATTAAGTTGTATTTTGGGTGGTTTGAGGTATGCATTATTTCAGGTTCATTTACAGTAACTCCATGTTCATACCAAATCCATTACCCCTGAAATAACTTATTCAATTTTTTTTTTTTTTTAAAGCACGGTTTTACAGCACAACCACATCAGAGAATATTCCTTAAAGTGCTTTAAAACATTGTTTAACTTTCTTATTTGTGTTATAGGATCAGGAATATAAAGTATTGTTGTTAAAATTTATTTCATACATTTCACCTCCTGCACTCTATTGACCAAAGAGCAAAACCTTCCTGTGCAATGTAATACCTGACTTGCTAGAATGGGTCACTTTTTACAAAGTATATTGGGCACACTCTAAAATTACATTTCAAATAAAGACTAAGGCCAATTTACTAACAAACTGTAGTTAAACATTTGTTAAAATATTGATTTTACATGCCTTTTGGCTGTCAGATCATTTTAAATACCAAGTAGGCTGAATGCATAATTAATAGGATAAAAGGAATATAAGATACAGTATATTACTTTTTTGATGCTTCTTCTATTTTTTTTAACATACCAGCACATTATACATATGCTTAAGCATAAAAAAAATTGATGTAGGTCAGTCACTTAATGTGCTGTTTAGTGATTGTAACATCATTCAAAAAAACTGTAATCTGTCAATTTTTGACAAATTCAAAATGCCACCGAGCTTCTTATAAAAACAGCTAGTACATCACAATATTTGAAGAAAAAATCACAACAATTACTAGAAAACAAGCAAAAAAGCTACTTAAATTTTGTTATATAACTTATTTTTAACAGTAAAAACTTAAATATGAAAATGTATGAAATTTGTCGGATAGCATGACAAACTTATTTTGTGACACCATGTGGCATTCCTTGCTTAGGTCGTCATGTTGGAGAGAGGAGATTTTTAATACCTCTGATCAATCCAAGTTAAGTCAAGTAGGTTTTTTATTGCCATTTTAATCATATACAGTTCAGCACACAGTGAAACGAAACAGCGTTTCTCCTGGACCAAGGCGCTACTTACTGTACAAACAACATAAAATATAACCGCATACATTAACAAACTAACTAGCTAACTAAGACACCTAATTAGTTGACTAGCTAGGACAAAACAAATTAACATTTTAAATTAACAAAACTACATATCTAAGTACTATACAAAAGACAGCAAAAAACAACAAAGTGCATGTGCAGATGAGCAAACAAGAGCAACAAGACACAATGCACTACTCTGTGGAAATGAGTTGAGGTAGGGCAGTAAATTGTCTGTGAGATTATAAATAAATCTATTAGTATTAAACACGAAGCACGTAAAAAGATGTTCAGTATGGCTTGTTTTGTTTAACATGTTTAGCTTAGTTGAGCTTTGTGTAAGTTCTATACAGCACAGAATAATTCGGCCAAATATGCGTAGGTTTGTTTTCTTTCTCCCTTCTGTATGTGTAAGGATCAGAAAACACTGCCTGATTACTTCACATCATCTACAAGCACAAAGAATCATATTTATAAACTGAGATATTTCCCTGGTATAATGTTAATTAGATATTGTTTTTGTGTGCAAATGTGTTTAATCAGTTATGCTCAGGCTCCAGGCAATGTTAGCTAAAAGCTATACTCTGACTGGCTCTTGGGGACTGCAGCTGTCAATAACACCGTTCACTTTCAGTGATTCAGCAATAAAATAAGCTTTGGGCTTTGTCCAAACAGCACTACAGCTAGTAATTCCAGTGCTACTTATTTATTATTGATACCTGCTGGTTGCCAATGACAAACCAGAAACCTGCAGTGGATAAGGAGCCAATCAGATGATGCTATATTTTGTACCCTACACATAACAATAATTTTTTTTACCTTTATAATGGCTCACACTTAGGAGCATCTATGCAGCAGTTTGAGTGGATAAAATCCAAATTGAATGGATTTCATCTAAATATTCATAAACTTCAGTATTACAGCATCTTGCAGCTAGAGAAATCCAGCTCACATCTGGTAGGGCTTGTATTGTGGCCAATACTAAAGTTCCCCTATGATTCACTAGCTTGTAGATCCACCTAACGCAGCAATAACTTGAAGTAATTGTTTTATGTCTTCAACTTGATCAGTCTCTCAAATCAATTCGGAGTACTTTGAAACAGCATTGCTTTAGTTCATTGAGGTTTTTGGAAATTCACTTATGCACAGCTCTCTTAAGGTCCCGCCACAGCATTTCAATTGGGTTGAGGTCTAGATTTTGGCAGAGGTGGTAAGTAACAAATTACATTTACTCACGTTACTGTAATTAAGTAGTTTTTTTTGTGTACTTCTACTTTACTACTTAAAGTATCTACTTAAAGTAGTTTTTTAAATCACCCCTAATGTTAAAAAAAATAGAACTCTAACTTTTAACTCGGTAACTTTTACTCTAAGTAAATTTTCCCAATAAAAATAAACCCAATAAAAGCTGATTACCACCACAACGCCGTGCTTAACAGTGAGCATGAGGTGTTTTTGTTGAAATGCTTCCAAAAACCATATTGTTAAATCTTCTTCTAATTGTGCTGTCATGGACTTTAACATTTACCATGGTCTGTAGGCCTTTCATGTCTGAGATGCAGCTCTTGGTTTTTTGGTATTTCTCTAAGCAGTTCACTGTTTGACCCTTGTGGTGAGTGTGTTGCAGTATTCACTCCTGGGAAGATTGGCAACTGCAACTGCAATGCATGCTTTCCGCTTGTGAATAATCTTTCTCACTGTAGAATGTTGAATTGTTTGGAAACAACAAATGCTTCTCTAAAACTATTGCTTATGTCTTGCCCTTTTGGCATTGTGTTAACATACAGTACAGCTGAATTCGACAGACCAGCAAACTGCCTGCTTTTAAAGGTTTGCACACCTGCTGATGATCAATTAATCAAGGGCTGATGATTAGAAGCACCTGGCTGCAGCTTATCCTCCTCCTGTGGAAGCGGTAAAGGGGGTACTTAGTATTCCCAAATTATTATTATTGGCTTTATTTTTATAAATAAATAGTGGCATGGTAGAAAAAGAATAATATATATAGGGCTCAGGGTTGTGCAGTATAGAGTTGTTGTTTTTTCAGCCTACCCTAGGCAATATGATGAACCGACTTTTATTTCATTTTAACCAGATATACAAACATGGCTGACAATGGATCATATCGACAAAGAAATACTGTAGCACACACACACTCACCTAAAAGATTATTAAAAAACACCTGTTCAGTTTCTCATTAATGCAATTATCTAATCAACCAATCACATGGCAGTTTCTTCAATGCATTTAGGGGTGTGGTCCTGGTCAAGACAATCTCCTGAACGCCAAACTGAATGTCACAATGGGAAAGAAAGATGATTTAAGCAATTTTGAGCGTGGCATGGTTGTTAGTGCCAGACGGGCCGAGTATTTCACAATCTGCTCAGTTAATGGGATTTTCACGCACAACCATTTCTAGGGTTTACAAAAAAGCAGCAAAGCATTTGTGAAGCCAAAGACCGGACATATCCGAAAACCCAAGTTCACAGTTTGATGTCTGAAGCTTCCCTGCTAAAACACACTGACGGCTTTAATATAAGCACACTTATTTATTCGACCTTTGCTGTGTTGCCGACAAAGATCTGTGGCTCCTCGGTTGTAAGGGGTAAAACCCAGTCATCCAGGCCATGGTTATCCCAAAGGTGCTATTCAGAGGCTTAAAGTTTAAGATGTTTAAGACCTCTTATCCAAAAGGCTTTACTTGTTCTAAATAACGGGTTTAGAGTGGCAGGTTTATAAACTCTGTGGTGTCGTTAAGTCCTGGACACCCAGATGGTGCCGTGTGGGTTGTTGTTCTGGCCCGAACTTCTGTGTATTCCTCACTGCATTAGTCTGCATATACTACATTGCTCTGATTATGACTGGGTGTGGACCAGCTTCTGCTTCAGTGTGTTACTTGGTCTTATTTAAAGGGATGTGTTTGTTTAAAATCCTCCTGAGGATTTTTTTTTTTTCAGATTGTCCAGCATTATATGGAATGATAATGTTATTCAGTCTAAGGTTTGTTTCTTCTCTGTCTTGTTCTTGCTGGATTGTTTGGTGCATTTTATGAAAGCCCAGTTGGGTTAGCCACAGGTTTTGAGTTTTTGAGGTTCTGTTTGTGTTGCTTCTTCTTTCCCTTTGCATGTTCTCAGCCTAGGGTTCTGAACACTATATAAAAAAAATCCAGTAAGCACATTTTACACAACAGAAAGAGAAAATACAAATATTTATCCAGTCATTCCTACAGTACCTTGACTCGGGTATCTTCCATGACACACATTACTAGGACCTAACGACTCCACAGAGTTTATATACTGCCCACTCAGGACAGTTAGAACTGGAATTATCTTCAAAAACTCCTGATACTGAACAGCATCTTTGACCTTCTTATTTGTTATTTGGTTAAAAAAAAAAAAAAAAAAAGTACAAGAAAAAGAATTCATGCATTCATTAAAAAAAATCCAGTGGGTGTAAATGAAACAAAAGGTCTGTGAAACACCCTTTCACTCTTTAAATAAATAATATGCATACGGTAAATGGCTCTGATGTGATCTGCTACAGAAGCTGCAATGGTTTAAAATGAGGAAAGAAAGAAAGAAAGAAAGAAAGAAAGAAAGTAAGTTGCTGCTACAACTTTGTGCTTGGGTTGATATACTTTGGTATAATATATGAATAAAGGTGAAAGGTCCTGATGAAATCCATAATCCAGTTCTTAATATTCACTTCAACCTGAAATCTGTTTTTACAGAGTCAGAATGAAACTTGCCAACTGTTCAAGCTAAACTGACCTATGGGGCCCAAACATACACTTTAACACTCTTCACTTATATTAACTCATATTCTTCCGATAACCATTTAATACTTGTTGCCTCCCCACACTACTATCACCCCAATAGTTTGCATTAATCATGTGATGTCTTTTTTTCAAAACTTGTAAAGCCAACGCAATCAGTCAAATAATAAAAAGAATAATTGTTTTAATTCTTATGGTCCGATACACACTCAACTCACTCACTCATCTACCCACTTCCCCATTTAATACACTCTCCACAAAAGATCAATAAAAAAAATGAAAAAGCACAGATACCAAGAGGTTTGTAAGTCATACCTTAGGTAAACCTTTTTGCTGCAATGCATCAACTTACACTAGACATACAACCATACTAGCAGTTGCCAAATAAACCACTGCAATATTGATTGCAAAAAAAAAGGCAGAGACAGAGAACACAGACATGCAAGTTCTAATAAGATTTTCTGTCACATTATCCTGAAATAGATCCTGTTGTGGCTCTAACCTTCAGAAATCCAATAGAATGTAGCCAAAACTAATTTACTCTCATATTCTCATTTCCACAGCAGCACAATGGAGCATTTCGATGTAGCATTTCCACCACCGTTTGTAGGTTTCTACAGTTTTATTTAACATATGCAGTTCAAAGATTCAAGTGGAGTCATGGATGATCTCAAGTAAAACCCATTCTATCATAGTTTATCGCTTCGTCACGGATCAGTGATCATAATATAAAACCATCCGTCAAGCTCAACATGGGCTCTTCATGATCAGTGATTTATTTCATGACTTATACCAAGCTCATTCATTTCTGTTACATGATATACTGCTCAAACCCTGGAACGAAAAAAATATACTTACAATATATCATTGAGTACATATTTACACTGACAATAAGAAAACGTCGTCAAGGGATGGCAGCGATGTAATAAGGAATAATGGAATGTTTTAACAACTGAAAGATTTCTGCGGTATGTGTGCACCCTAGGGGTTTAGTTTACATTCGAAAAAATGATGATGTTTACCTCACCATAATTTAATTAAAGACATTCACTGACCTAAATAACGCAATTATAATGGAAGGGCTCGGTAATGAACAAGGTCGGAATTAGATTTGACTCTGAGTCTGCAAAACCTGTGCTCTGCGTGCATTACACAAGGTTATTATATGCCAAAAAACACAGTCACAGCGGAATTGAAAACAAGTCCATGCATTCATTTCAAAACAAGTAAACCAAGTCAGTGATAGCCTACTTGCACAAGAGTAATCACGCTAAACAGTATGTGGTCTAAACTTCTATCAGTTTGAGAACTGCTCCAAACTTTACCTGCGTTAAGCGTGCCAGTGATGAATCTAAAGAGGTACCCGGCAAACTTTAGGATCTCCCTCTTGCACCTCTTCCTGCAGCTCATCTCTGCAGCTGTAGGCTTCTCCGTAGGTTCTGGGTCAGGAAACGTTCTCCCTGTTGCAGCCGTGATCCCGGCGTGTACACTCCTGGCCTGGTGTGTGTGTGTACTGGAGGCGGCACGTTCACACCTTCATCCTCCAGCTCTTATAAATATGTCCCAGGGGTGCCGAGTTCTCCTTCTTTCTCTCCTTCAGAGCAGCTTCTGTCTCTGAGCCTGCAGTAGCCTTGGCTCTCACAGCTGTCACTGTGCTCTCACACCTCGTGCTCCGAGCTCTCACACTTCCTCTCTCTTCCACACATACACACTTTCATAGTAGTCTGACTGCTCATGTGGCTCAGAACCATCTGTAGTGCTTTCAGCCTCCCCCTGACCACTGCTGGGGAGGAGGGACTGGCGCGGAGGGAGGAGAGCAAGAGAGAGAGAGAGAGAGAGAGAGGGAGGAGCAGGAGAGAAGATGTGAAAGGACAGGAGAGGGGTGGAGGGACAGAAAGAGTGACACTCGGGAAAGTATCACAGCTCATAAATCAGGAATGACAGGTGATAATGGACTTGCGCTTATCTTGAGGACAAAGTTGACTGAGAGAGTTGACAAAGAAGCGAGCAAATGATGTAGAAAAGGGGCCAAAGTTCCAGGTCGATAAGACAGGATGAGACAAATAAGCACTGCACATTAAAGGATGAGGTGAATAAAACTGGAATTGAAGCCAATTACACTTATACTCAGGATGCAATCTGTGTCTTATTGAGTGACTCTGTGTAAATGAGTGAAGTTTCATTGATTGCTTTGTGTTCAAGCATCAAGGATTGATCTGAGCGCATACAAAGAGCTAGCAAAGTGAGTTAAAGAAACATTTACAGTAACATACTGTACATTTATTCCTCCTAACTAAGTGCTCGATTCTGAAACAAGATCATAGTGGGACCAGAGCTTATCCCCATTACACTGGGTGTAGACTGAAAAGCAGAGATATGGGACAAGCCACAAGGTGATGAATGCCTGCAGGCGGAGTACAGGAAAATATTCTAACGTGTGCAGTATGTAATAATAATCTTTCTCATATTAGTTACACAAAGCAAAACTGTTTATTCAGCAAATGAGGACAGTTTGGGCTGCCAGTGGAAGCAGGTTATGACACAATGTTGTGTTCGGGTAGCTCGTGATGAATAAGGCAATCCTGGAATGAAATCTTAATTCCATCTTTAAATACATCCTACAGTATGTCAAATGTGTAACTTACAGTACACAGTCAATACCTTCATCCTCAAATAGCACAATTCCACATGATGGAAGAATAGAGAGAGTGGGAAGATAAGAGATAAAGATCAGGAGACATAATGATACAAAGCATGTTAGGAAAAGAGAAAAAAACAAATATAAATAAGTAGAAGGAGCAACACGGAATTATACTTTATTTTATAAATATTATATATACTGTACTTTATTATATTATATATATATATATACTGTATATCTAGTAAGTACCCGAGATCACACTTGATAATTATGTATGGTCTGGAGCATTTCATTATTTAAAAAAAAAAAATTCAACAACAGTGGCTTATCACCTCCATGACTAAGCATCACGACTTCAATTATCATCAGCCTTTCACTCCATGAGTGCTGTTATTAACTTCAATTACATCAACCCTGCAGACACTTTCTGATCTCCAGTCTGACAAAACCTCAGCCTTCTCCGCTGATTATTACATTAATGTGTTTTTATTCAAATTCGAGTGGACGCCGTTCAGTCGGAGCACGGCTACACAGAGAAATCACTCGGCTATGAAATGAGAGGCTTTGTGTTTTAGGTAAAGGGATCCTGAATCCTGCAGGTCATTTCACATAGGGGAAAACCTTGGTTAATGAAGGACGAGCTCTGAAAACAGTGAGGATCTCTATCCATGCCTGTTTCTTCAGTGCAAACAATTTTCCAGAAAGAGGAAAAGTTTCCTTTTTACATGAGTAGATTTGAGCTCTACAGAGTCACATAGAGCCTTCTGGTTTTCCCATTTCACAAATCAGTGATCAGTGTTTGACAAACCAGTATCTGATTATTGCCAGGTGACGTGAACATCGTTGATCACCAACTGTACACCAGTAAATTCTTGATTGGATCATGGGCACCCAAGGCCCACCCAGTCCAATTCCACAGAAAAGCAAATGCAGCACAAAAAATGTAAATACTGGCCATGATGGAAAGGCACCCTAAACCCAGTCCTCAGCCCATTGTGCATTGGACCAGAAATTGAAAGAGCCCAATGCTGCCGATCCTGCCTCCAAACTCCCAAGATTCCAAACTGATCAATCAACCGCTGGACAAACAAGCCCATGTAGGCACCACCTTGCAACATACAGCACCCACCTAAGTATCCACTGCCAATGTCCTGGTGCCCAATACCACAGCACACCCCCAGAGGTCTTATGGAGTCATGCCCTAAGCAGACAGGGGCCCAGGTGGCACATATATAGATAAAATCTTTATTCTCCAGCAGCAAAAAATCAATATTAATACTGATTTAGAAAAAAACTAAACTCAAAGCAAACTGAATTTATATACAATTCCTTTAGTTATAACAAAGAGAATAATCATTTCAGTATGTTATGCAGAAGCAGAATTTGAGTATCAGCGATCTTAGAGAAAGCAGAGTAATGATACTATATAAAGCGCAACCAATCAAATAATACATATTGAAAAAAGAAGCTAGCTCCTGTTCGATAAATGTGTTCGGATTCCTGGTGTGCGTACTGTATGAACACTTAGGGATGCTATAATGAGAACACGATATAATGTTTCATTTGAGAACCAAAGAAAGCAATTTGCAGGCGTTCTGCAATTTCATACCTCAGCATATACGTCAAGCAAATGAACTGCATCATTTTTACGACAAGAAGGACTTTCACCCTTTCCAACCAGCATGGCACCAAAGCATGACACAACAACAGATAGTTAACAGCTTTGTTAAGAAGATGTAAACATTTCTTACCATCGTAAAAAAAAAAAAAAACAAGCCCTGCAAACATGTATTAACTTGCTATCTACACAAAGCTTCCTCCCAACATTTGGTGCTGGTCCAGCACTCATACATCACTGTAATGGTTTATCATTTACAAGGTGACAGATACTCACACACACATGTACTGTACACACACTCACACACACACAGAAACGTGAAACACAAGGCAATCCCAGCCCCTTATATAGTGAAACACCCAACTGTATTTATGGCTTTAGACTCAAAAGCACAAACGTCACTATACTCGCAACCTAAAAATGACTCGAATACTTTAACTACCAAGTTCCTTCAGGGTTTATTTATCACTCCTCCCTGTTCTACAGTACATGTACAGGTATCTGTGTAGGACATCTAAACAATACCCAGCCCATGCCACCTTCAATGCCCAGCCCATGCCACCTTCTCCACTGTGGTCTTTATCTAGGTATGAGTGTTGGACTCCTACTATTCTGGCCCAGATTTCACTTGGCTGTTCTACTGTAGCCTCGAGCTAACGAGCAGCAGCAAAGCCCTCTGCAGGAGGGTCATGCTGCAATATTAAAGCCCCGTCCTGTGTCCCAGAGCTGCACACTGACCCATCTGGCCACTGGCACAGCAAGAGCATGTCAACCACAGAGACGCAGCTCCAAAGACAGCATAAGGAAAGTAAAAAGAGGCAGTGACCTTGTGATTTTTTTTAAAAAAGGTTACTAGGCACACCAAGTGATTTTTATAGAGATTCCAGAACTTAAATTCCTATAAGAGGAAGAAAGACAATAGAGACACAGGGAAGAAAAGTCCAAGAGTATGTAAGTTGTAGTTAAAAAAAAAAAGTACATACATAAATCACTACGAAACATTAATTTGCGCAGCCTGTTGTCTAAAATGTCTAAAAGCCTCTTTGTCACCAAAATGGTTCAGAAAAGGTAATGCAGGAAATAAAAAATAAAAGGAATGCTAAAGAGTGAGGAAAAAAGACCTATGGTGTATGCCGCAGAATGATCTTTAGACACATCACAGATACAGAAGAACTGCAAAAAAAAAAAAAACATTTTGGCATTTCTTATGTGCCTTCCTTTTATTTTAAGCCGGTGCCCAGACACTGAGGGGTAACACTGCCTGTTACAAAAAGCATTTCTCGACAAAAGATCAAGACTCCCAGACACATCTCAGACGTTAGCACTGTCGTAAGCTAAGTAACACTTAACAATTGCCTAATGTTTTCTTTTCCATTATGCATGCACATCGCGGTTCATTTCCCAGAGTGCTGTAGTGGGCTACCATATAGGGGACGGTGCAGAGAGTAACCCTGACATGTACAACCACAACACATTGATCTTTATACTGCTAACAATACAGCTATCAATAAAGTTTACAGCTTTATTCCCTTATTGATCTTTTGGCTAGCTAATTATAAAGTAGCAGCTTCTGTGCTGGGCAGTTTTTGCATGTCTCCATAGGTTATAATGGTATTTCTTGGCCAATATTAACACTCATCAAATCCATATATCCCCCTTCTACCCTTACAGTATATTGCATCTCTGAGATTTGCAAAGCAAAACTGAGATGAACTGTTGATGACTCTGTGTAGACTTCCCCTCATTTGTGCCACACCCATTTGTATTAATGCGCAATTAAAGGCAATCTCTTTGAACGCACCCCTCTAATTTAATTATACAGACACTGTGATTTGCACTGATTCTGTTCACATGGACACGAGGCAGGCAGCTGGTTTACACTAGGCAACCTTATGTATGTTACTGACCTCACAATGGAGATATTAAAGATGCAAACTAGGACTTGAGCACAGGGATCATCGGCTTGCTATAAACATTTTTATTACTTGAGAAGTTGGAAAAAAGAGGCATAAGTTCAAATGTATCAGCAGCCTGAGTTTAACAAGGAAGGGAAAATCATTTAAATCACAAGTTTGAGTTTTCTCTCCGACAAGTCAATAAGTGACAAAACCAACCCAACTCTAAACATTTAGTTGATGCCAAAAGAAATACAAAGCTACAAATAACTAACACAGCAATAGCAATGAAAAACTGTATGAATTTCGCTTTTTCAAATTTTCACTTGATTTTATTAGAACCAACCTATGATCTTCAGAATACAGTTTCAGGGTTAAAATGGGTCAGAGGTTTAATCTGCAATCTCAGACTACTAAGTGCCACCACAGCTGATGCCAGACCTTTTATAGCTGTAGCTGAGGCACAGCTGGGTGAAAACATCCCTGAGGCAACTGCTCAGTGTCTGCCAGACTATGCAAAGAGTCATCACTGGCAAAAAAAAAAAAAATAGCCTGGCCTCCAGCTGTTTACTATAAACCCAATAAAATCCCAAAGCTGAATCCATGCGATAAAGCAGGGCGCATCCATCATTAGTTTATGGATTAAAATCACATGTAGGAGTCTTGATTTAAATAAATAAATAAATAAATAAAAAGAGAGAGAAAGCATGCCTAGAAGTGAACATCTACTACCATTTTACATTCTATAAATGCTATTAATATACTTGTTAAAAAAAAGAAATAAAAATTTCGGTGCGCACATCTATACTGTACATATAATAATACTGTAAGGCTGGCGTGTGTGTACCCATTGAAGAAATTAGCAAAAAAATGAACTGAGGTGACGTAAGATGAGTAATCAAACACATCAAGATGTTTTCACATAAAAAACTGCTGATCAAAATTAAACTGGGTTTTCACAGGGGTATTTGGATGAGCTTGAACTAACATACAGGCTTTGTTTCATCACGATCGACCCATAGATATGCTCCCTACAGTAGAAATTAAAATGGAAAAACGCCCTTATATGATAAAAAATTAACCTTGAAAAATCATTACTTCATCTCAAAATTCAACAGATGGTATTGTACATTTTTTTAAGTGGGCTTATAAGTGTGTGAATAAATTGCACATATAGCACATAAAATGTTTTATTATAAATCTATGGGTGTCTATTGACTTCTTCCAGGCACACAGATCAGCCATGACATTAAAGCCACCTGCCTAGTATTGCGTAGGTCCCTTTGTGCCTTTAAAACAGCTCTGATCCTAAAAAATTCAATATCATATGTATTGTGTAAATATATAAAAAAAAATCATTTTGAGTTTCAGTAAATTACTATTCATACATTATAACTATACTCTGGGTGTATAGTAGTTCATTACACAAAACTACAATTATGCTGACTTGACAGTTCCCCAGAAGATCATCAACATCCTCAACAAAGGAGATTAAAACACAGAAGGTCATCACTGAAATGGCTGGCTGTTTGCAGAGTGCTGTATCGAAACATATTTGAGGAAAGTGGACTCTAATGGAAAAGTGTGGTAGGGAAAAGTGCACAAGCAACAGGGATAATTAGAGTGTTAAGAAGATTGTCAAGCAAAGCTGATTCAAGAGCTTGGGAGAGCTTCATAAACAGTGGAACGAGGCTGCAGACAATGCATCAAGAGCCATCATGCACAGACATCTTCAGGAAATGGACTACTAATTGTGATCGGAGTTGGTAACCAGTCCAAAATCGATCATAGTGTAGGTTTGAAAAAAGATCTGTTTAACTGCACTGCACAGTACAATACTTCTTGCCCTCGTTGTATTTCCCACGACTTCTGACTATATATTCTGGGTATAGAAACAATCAATAGTGGTGGAATAAAAAACTTTCCAAATACGGTATTTTACATTTAAGTTATTTGGCAAACACCCTTATCCAGAGCGACTTAATTTTTATCTCATTATACATCTGAGCAGTTGAGGGTTAAGGGCCTCGCTCAAGGGCCCAACAGTGGCAACTGGGTAGTTATGGGGTTTTTAAACCTGGGACATCCTGAATCTTAGTCTAATGCCTTAACTACTGAGCTCCCCCTGGCCCCTATGGGGTAATGACAAACTGTCAATAAAATATGATACTAAGTACTTTGTCATTTTTGGCCAGCAAGTATTTACCATTGTACCCATAGTCCTTTTGACATTTTTTCTTCATATCATGCTTGTCATATACAGATTTTCCTTTACTCACTCATTGTCTATATCGCTTTATCCAGTATACAGCTTCGCAGGGGCCTGAAGCTTATCCTAGGAGAACCCTAGATGGGGTGCCAATCAAGCGCAAGGCACACACATACACATTTATTCACACACTACGAGCAATTTGGGAATGGCAATTAGTCCAGTTTTTGGACTATGGGAGAAACTGAAGCAACTGTAGGATATTTCTTTCTTTTTAATGATATATCTTTATTATTAAAATTTAAACAATTACATTATGTAGTTGTAACCAAGAAGTAAGAACAGGAACTTCTTGCTAAAATATAAGTGATGCGCTTTAGTACCATCATGTAACTGTGAATCAAAGGCACAGACTCTCTCAGTTCTTTATTAGCTCATTAGTAGTGAATTTCAGTAATAAGCACATTTGCATACAAGAGGCACCTTGAAACTCTGACTGGGACGTGGAGTCTTACTGGGCCAGTAAACTACTGCATTCCAGCACGCTTGGATGTCATTAAGTGTTATATGCACTTATTTCACAATTTCATATCACATGCATATATATATTTTAAGTTTAGGTAGCCGGCTTTTAATTGTCTTTATTATTCCTTTACATCTAAAAAATTTGCTAATTTATTCAGAATAGGAACAAATATACTTTTTTAAATTAAATCATATCCCAGTAACTGCACATATCAGGAAGTGTTTCATATAAATAAGGAACTTACGTCTTACAGATGAAGCTGATTCATCATTTGCGTTCAAATCGCAATCATTGTTTTGATGACGTACAAAAGGTTCTGATTCACACACACATTCATCTTTGGCATTTTCTGTCCTCCTTCATATGCAGCTTTGACGAACTGTGTTCAGCATAAAGTATTTCTCAGGTCATTACAGCCCACTGCAGGTTTGGCCTTAAGTAGGTCTTTGGCTAATATGTTCCACATTTAATACGGAAATGCTATTTTAGGTTTTGACATTTATGAGATTATGAGATAATAAGGTGTTAGTAGCACAACCATTATACGCTTATTTAAACATATGAATAAAATGATGTTGCTTGGACATGCAGCAGCAGCACTGCCAAGGTATAAGACTCGCATCTCTTTCGCTGTCTGCCTAGACGTCTGGCCGTTCATGTGCAAGACATCAGGATTACAGGTTACTGTTTCATCATCTGACAGAGAAAACAAGCCCAAGGGATGGATGCGGTGTTTAGTAGCTACGCATTGCACTCTGGCACAGATCATGTCTCAGTTCTCTGAATAAGCCTGTCATCACATCAATGCAGATGTTGCTTCATCTGACAGCTGAGGGAATTAAAGCTGTAAATACAATGACATTACTTAAAGTATGACCTTCTCGATAATGGCACCGCTTTGCCTCACATACTGACAAACCTCCTAATGTAATTTATTGGCTTTTGATTAAACCTGTTATGCAAATGCTTTGTTGCATTTATTACTTATCTGGGGAAGTTAAAAACCAAACGGCAGAAAGATCTATGCCATGGGGGTTTTAAAACAAGGTGACCCTCTCAGCGAAATAAAAAACGAGTATATTCGAAATCCATTCAAAAAATTTCCTTAAGATATAAGCAGTAATGGGAATTATAAGGAAATACATACAAGCCTTTGGTGGGGTAAATACTGCAGTAATTAATATTATTCATTTGTATAAAACAAGCCTTTAGAGGCAGTGTTATGATCTGTGATTGCTGCAGTTGGTCAGGTCTAGGCTCAGCAACGTGGCGATAAATAGGAAATAAGAGTCAGCTGATCACCTGAATATACTGAGTTTTTTCCACCCTGATGGCACATTGACTATTCCAGGATGACAATAGCAATATTTTTTTGTTCAGGCAGAATATGATCACTCTATCATCAACACATAGTACAGAATGCTGAATATTACACAATCAGTCTTAAACACCAAAGGCTTCTTTTCTTCTGTAAAAAAAACAAATATAATTATGCAAATATTGCTTACACTGCTCTCAGAAGCCAGGGATCCACAAAATTATATTAAAAAAAAAAAATGTATAACTCTTTGTCAGTTCACATTGCTAATGTGAAATGCTTATGACTGATGCAGTGGTGACAAATCGAATAAAAATGAGCTGTGATGGATTTGTTAACATTCACCAAGATGCCACTGCTCTTGGCAGCAGGCGGTGTTTGTCTTGTTCAGTGATCTGGTTATAATTAAAACTGGATATACAACAGCATTCTGCACTTCTAAGAACACATTCTAAGTGGTTGGTGATAAAGTATTTTTAATTAGCTTCGCATGATGTGATGCCTTAGAAATTGTAATAATATGTACAGAGAATGGGTAATATTGTATGCGTTCAAGTATAATACAGATGTATAAAATGACTATGGGATGTCAAGTAATTCAAGTTTAATTAATTTGCTCCTTATTATAAAGTTAACCTTTGTCCTCCTAGACTGGTAGCTGTTGAGAGAAATTAAAGGGAGAACATAATGTTTTTGAATGTAAGACCCATTTTTGCTGGACCACATACCATCAAAGCCTTACCAAAATAAAAAATAAAATTCTCCACCCCTACTTAACCTTACATAACCAAAAGTGTTTGGACACCTGTCCATCACACCCATATGTGGGCCTTCCTTATCTTGCTTTTATACAATTAGAAGCACACAAATCTTTAAAATGTCCTTCTGTATTCTGCATTGAGATTTCCTTTCACTGAAACAAAGGGGCCTGTATGTGTTCTGGCATAACAACACCTCTGAACCCTAGGCCGCTCCCCAGACCTCTGACATCAGTGCCTAACCTCAGTAATGCTCATGTCTAAACGAGCACAAATCCTCAAAATCTCACAGACAGACTTTCAATAAGCAAAAAAACACAAAAATGAAATGGGATGTGGATGTAACGGGTCAGATCATTTAGTCACATAGCTTTCCCAAACTGCACTATGCTCATCTTGGGTTGCCACAAACTGCCTTTTAAAAGAGACACAATTTGCTGGTATGGAATATGGGCGAGCTGCTACGCTGTGTTTTATATGTTTATTAACATGTACTACATAGATGTCTCAAGTGGCTCTCTTTCAAAATAGACTGGAGTCAGTCTTACAGATACACTGCTGCTAAGCAGGTCTGCTCAGGAGTGACATAAATAAGTCTGCTTTAAAGTGTTTTATTACTGATTTTTAAAAATGTCCCATCCAGGAAATATAAATATATCATGGAGCAGAAGAACACTCTTTCAAAGTCACACATTGTTACAATGGATGGTGAATAACATTTTCTAAACCAGGTGATTTTATCTTATCTGCTGGTGATTATATTTTATCTGCGTTTTTTTTTTTTTATGCTAAAAATGTATAAATTAAACTACCTGCCAAAACAGAACTTATATAATATGATCCACATCGAAAGGGGCCGGCTGGTGCAGACATCGTTTTTCCATGGCCTGATTTGTTTAGCCGAACCTTTGGAGCAGGACTGGAGTTGTGTGTCGACCTACATTCCCTCAGACCAGACTCTAGTCTCAACCTAAACACCAGAGCCATTCTGTCTTAGAAATCTAAACAATCATCTGCACTTACAGATAGCGAGACGCAGTATCAGCCGTAATCAGGCCCATGCATTATGACTCTGGGATTTTGATTTAAAACAGTCACTGACATTACTTGCTTTGGAAAGGTCTTAAATCAGTACAGCATCTGGATTCCACAACAGGTTAACCATGTGATTTATTTCATTTCAACCCTCTATACACTACGGACTTTAGTTTTCATGAGTATACAGTATGATAGATCCGGAACATTTTAGTCAGGAAATTACACCCTAATGCTTTAACACTATCTTCAGTATGAAGTTCATCACTCTGACTGATCGCATACTTGACAGCTGGATTGCTACAGCTTCATCATTCTGGTAGAAAGGAGACGACTTCTGCAAACACAGTCTTTACAATCTAATCCCAGAATCCTCAATAACACCTAAAAAAGGTTTATCACATTTTGCTGGCAAGGAAAAATACACCAAGGTATGCATTCAGTCCTCAGGAGGAAATACGATGAAGACTCTGGCTTGAAAATTCTAATAGAGATTGTGTCAAGAGATGGCTCAGTTTAGATCTACCTGCATGGTACTCTCTGTACCTGTAGATTAAAAACACTAAACACAGTACAGGTACCTCTCCATGTGTCCAACTGAGACAGTGGATCCTGTAAACTCTTTCTCACATCACTTGTACATCTACAAAAAAATCAGTAGCTAACAATACATGCATTTAGAACAATTCTTTGTTTAACAAAGAAAAAATTGCAATTGTAAAAATGCATCATTCACACTGTGCTCCCTGACCTGCACTCGATCTACAGCAAGCGGTGCTGGACCAAGGCCAGGAAGATCGTGAAGGACCTCAGCCAATGGACTGCTCTCTCTGTTGCGGTCCGGGAAGCGTTTCCGCTCCCTGAAGGCCAACACAGAGAGACTGAGGAGGAGCTTCTTCCCGCAGGCGATACGTCCTTTCAACCAGGTTAACACACAGGACTACATAGCACAGAGATGGTCACTCATGGACATTTCTCATCTGTGCACACACCCCAATATACTGTAGACCAGACAACCATGGACATTGCACATTTGCACACACATTGCATATTGCACACTTGCACTCACGGTGCTCATTTGCACACTTTTGGACATTTTCCATTCATTTCACTTCTTATTTGCATCTAAATCTAAATTTATTTTGTCTTATACAGTAAAGTTTTATATTTCTTGTATATTTTTAAAAAATTTTATATTTTGGTCTAACTTCTTATAGTTAAACTATTTCTTTATTTCTTGCTTCTTTTTCATTTTTCTCTTATTTCTTGTCAATTGTTCTGTTTAAAAAAAATTAATTAAGGTCACAGGCGGTCGTGTAAGCATTTCACTTCATATCGTACTGTGTATGACTGTGTATGTGACAAATAAAATTTGAATTTGAATTTGAAAGAACACATTTGGCATTAGCTAATTAGGAACAATGACGAGAACAACAGTCAGTTGTTGACACGACGGTCTGGAACAGTTCTTGCAAGAACAGTATTGTCAGATGCATTTGCAAAACCCATTAAGCACCATGATGAAACTGGCTCTCATGAAGACCATCCCAGGAAAGCAAGACCATAACATACCTCTGCTGCTGAGGAGAAGTTCATTTAGAGTTACCAGCCTCAGAAATCACCAATTAACAAACATCACCTCAGATTAGAGCCGTTATGAAGACTTTACAGAGCACAAGTAGCAGAAACATCTCACTATCAACTGTTCAAAGGAGATTATTGTATATTTTAGACGCCCACCATGGAATTGGAAAGTGTGTCCAAACATTTTACTACTAGTGTACATACTGATAGAACAAACCTATCAATAAACAATATAGACTTGTGTATCGTGTGCAATCATCATTAATCTGCTGAAAACATTTATTCAATGTCTTAAGTGTTGATGAGGCACAGTAATCAATGGTAAACAAGTCATCTTATTAATTATTCATAGCATTCTGTTCTACCTCTAGCATGCACACCAGGTTGCATCCATGGAAACATTAATGAGTACATCTAAAACTGTAATTATAGCTCATTCTAAAGTCAAGAACGCTTTCCCGAACATTCAAGGCCTTGGATAGTACCCTGAGGATTACCACATGGATTGCAGAAATGATGATAAAAAAAAATCTTTTTTAAGGTCATTATAAAACAGGACGAAGTCTACAAGATAGCAGTGAGATTTCAACTGATGGCTCAAAATACATATAGTGCTACATATAGTGCTAATTAAAGTGCTACATATAGTGCTAATTAAAATTACATGTCCATGAAACACAATGCAGAAGATGCTGCACGTTTTCACTCATTAAAGAAAAACATTTTACATCATTTTGCATTTCCCTATGAATTACACAAAATCTCTTTTTCCCTGCCGTTGTGTAAAGTGGCCTGGCACAAAATAGTTCTGCCAACTGCAATAAAGTAACCTCCATTTAACTTCTCTTAATTAAAAGATTTTAACTAGTGTCTCCCCTGGGCTCAACAGGCCGTTACTTAAAGTCACAACGTGTATCCACTGGCTGTTCATATTAAAGTGTACGATATCCCATACACCCCATAACTCTCATGATGTACTAGGCTTTTATTTAGGAGAAGAACCGCAAGGGAACCTGTTGTTATCACATCAATTCAAACTACATTTTAGACACAGGCTTTAGTGTCCTAAAGTGTCCTAAAGTGTCCTAAACTCCTAAAGTAGCCAAACAATATTTATTTTCACAATTGGTCTCATTTATCGAGCTAAATCCAGAAAAGAAAAGATCTTACTTGTTTTTTCCTGAAGGCTACCTAAAATATCTCTACTTAATAAACTTAAAATGTGATCATTATCATAAACACTATGGGAAATATACTGTATACAGTTGTGTCAGTTATAAACTGCTTACTTTTATTAGAAAAAAGAGATTGACTGGTGCAAGTAGGACAGGGACTAAAAATACCGTTGAGGAAATTTGAGGAAAACAAGTATTTTTATATTATTTACATAAATTAAACAAATATTATAGCGCTGTTGTTCCACATAAAAAACAGCCTGAAGATAAATTAGGGAAAATAAAATGATTATTTATCATTTATTAATGACAAAAGAAATGTGGGTGTGTAAATGGAAGATGTGCTAGTCAAACGCCTTGGGTTGATGGAATTATAAAAAATATTGTTGTTAATATTATTATTATTATTATTATTATTATTATTAATAATAATAATAATATTTGTCAAGACCCTCATCTCTACACCCGATACAACCAGTGCAGGTCCAAGGCCTGAGTAAAAAATAGGAGGGAAAGGACACACACAGACCTGTGCCAGAACTTTTGGATTCATTTTTGAATGATCTGATTAAGTAAACCCCCAGGATAAAAGGGCTGGTGAACTTTTATGTAGTCTTGGTGCTGGCTTTGCACATATGGGTGATTAGCACACTTGTACAGCTACAAGCTGTTTTTAGTATGGTTAGGCTCACACCAAAATTTACACATAGCTTAAATACAAAATTGATAAATGAGGCCTACTCTATCTATAGTATTAATTTTACTGATAA
Organism: Clarias gariepinus; assembly: GCF_024256425.1. Lineage (NCBI taxonomy): Eukaryota > Metazoa > Chordata > Actinopteri > Siluriformes > Clariidae > Clarias > Clarias gariepinus. Next base: position 33,185,281 of record NC_071100.1, read on the forward strand.
TATCTCTGCAGTAAAATCACCTTGAATGCAGCAGGAAGGATTTGTAAATGAAAGCCCAGCTGTTGGGAGATTTTCACACTATGAGGTTCATGTAACATATATTATCCTCACTGTGGCTTCAAAGAATGAGTGACAATACTGTAATGAGAAATCTGGTCGGGCACTGGAGTGTATAAACAGCACGTTTGAAGCACAAGACTTGCATTGACTGCCTGCAGTCATTGAAATGGCCAGGTTTCACTGTACCCTGTATTAATCTGCCACTATTTATAGATAGCTAGGTCACCAGTGGAATACAAAAATATGGGCAAAGTAGGTTACCTGAAAAGAGAAAGAGGAAATCTTACACTTCTGTGCATATACGTATGTGTGTGTAGTAAATTTAAATTAAGAGTGCTTAAAGGTTAAAACAGATTAAAAAGTGTGTATCATATGGGCTGACTAAGTTATCTAAGATGTTTAACCAAAACAATTAAAAAGGTTCCTCCTGCTTTGACAATAATAAGCTCTATATACTGTACGGATTAAAACTTGTTGTATATAACCTTTTGTTTGCTTTAGTTTTATGTACACTTCCAACACATAGTTCTGTATTTCACATCCCGTTACACTAGTAAAAAAAAAAACAGACACAATGTAACCATAAAATGTTGTATTAAACCATAAACGTGTCACTTTGCCTGGTATATATGGAACCAAACATGAGCAAATAATATTGGACATATACAAATATAAATACAGTGATTTATAAGTGGTTATTTACTATACAGGGTTATCTTTTCTTTATACAGGTTATTTTTTTCTAAGAAAGAAATTGTATTGTAGCTGTTTAAAAGGGCATCTATTCTAGTCTTAAACCCACTGAAGCAGACATTTTGCAAACAAAATAGGCTATGCAAATGGGAGGGTTTTACTTGCATGCAATGCTGGCATGAAGAATGTGAGTATGAAGCTCATGGGACAAAGTATGACCAAGCAGTGCTTTAAATTAGGCTGCTGTTTTATTTATGTTTTGTGAATAGAACCAACTAAATTTGTTAGATTTGAAAATATCATAGGCAGATATAAACAACAATAATAACTGCTGTGTTCATATTAATAAAAATCTGTGCAAGTCTCAAGATGATACCAATTAGAAGCTGCAATGATCTACATAATTCAAACGCAGAATTGTGCTTATAAAATGAAAATGAAAAGGGTTTGTTTAAAGCAGTTTAAAGTGATTACTTAAGTTAATCTGTCTTGTTTGCAAATAGGCTACAGACAAAATCACTGGCTATTCATCTACTAGATGTGTACTATTGTTGCATTATATAAAAGTATAAAAGATGAAGATAAAGTAGCAGTAATGCGCCCCACTTTGTTGGGAGAAATTAAATAAGTAGAGCTTATTCCAACCCAACATTCTAAACCCTTAGGATATGCAAACTTAGCAATAAATGCCAAATCTTTGAAATTAAACAGTATTTATGTAATATGTTTTAAAAAATGCTTAATTTTTAAGTATGCATCCTTATAAAATGTAGCATGTATAGTACTTTTAAATGTATACGCATTTAGCATAATTATTGTTCAGTATTTGTACTTCCATGTATCTATGCTTAAATAGTTTAATAAATTAGATGATCAGTGACTAGTTAATTAATGTGACTAGTTAATTAATCCATTGGGTGAATTAGTTAAACATTAGTTAGTTTCAGCTGCACTGATCAATTGGCATAGCTGATGAAGTTGTTGCTTCATGTTTCACAGGTTGATAGTTGAATCCTGAGCTCTGGTTACTGCTGGAAAGTTTCACAAATCCTCCTGAGCCTGTGTGGGTTACCTAAAAACATGCAACTTAATAGCTTGGCTAATGGTCTGACTTGTGAGACTACTGTGACTTTTACCAGAACAAATGTGTTGCTTAAGATCTGTTACTGAATCAATTAAGCATTCCGGTATGACACTGATGCTTAAATTGACATACAAACAATACTAAAAACCTTAGTGATTAGTACTTTTATGGTTCTCTACTTTAAGTATGAGTTAATTTGTAAATGTGGCTAGTTAATTATATAAATGGATGTGTAAAATTATATAAACTTCAGCTAAGATTGAGAAAATATTGTCAAATATGCAGGCATGTTCAAGCAAAAATATCAGTCGAAAAACCAAGAAGTATGCATTTTTAAACCAATCAGCCACAATATTAAAACCATTAAAATTAAAACCATCTAGAGTAGGTTTTAGGTTCCTCTTGTGCGAGCTGGGCAGCTCCACAAGACCTCTGGGGTCGGCTGTGGTGTCTGGCACCAGGACACTGGCAGGGGAACTTTTGGGTGCTGTGGGTCGTGAGGAGGCCTCAGTGGAACAGACATGTTTGTCCTGCACGTCCCATGTGTGCTTAATCAGATCGGGATCTGGGGAGTATGTAGGCCTTAGGCTCTCTACCTGCTGAGCCCGGAGTGTGGCAGGCATTGGGTGCCAATGATCCTGTTACCAGTTTACCATAGTGACTTTCTCACATTATAAAATGCATGCAATTCAATTGTTATTATATACACTCGTGGAGCACTTTATTACGGACTCCTGTATATCTACAGTACCTAGAGTACATTCATGACATAATCCAAACATGCAACCATATGGCAGCCAAGCAATGTATAAAATCCCACAGATGCAGGCTTGCAGCTTTAAAAGTGTTCACATACTGTACACCACCAAAATGAGCGGGTAAAAAAAACATGGTTTTGTCAGTGCCAGAGTAGCTGGTACTTCTGTAGCTGCTGATCTCCTGGGATTTTCACACAGACCATTTTCAAGAGTTAATTCTTAACCGTTCTCTAAAGGGTAATGTCATGTTGATGAGAGAGGTCAAGGGAAATTGTCAGACATTATATACCCGTCTTCAACCATGACTTTGAGTTCGGTGTTCTTTATTGGTCTTCCCAGTTACCCAATCTAAAATGCAGTAGAATAGGAGATTCACAGCATGAAATGATTTCAAAATCTCATGTAATCCAGCTACAGTATACAAAGGAATTAAAAACTCCAGGATGTGCTGTTATTAGGAAGCTCTGCCCTTTTTTATTTTCCTGCAGCATTCACTGCAAGTATGAGATTTAAGCATCTATATAAGATGCTTAAATCACTGCTCCTGCAGTTACTTTTAATATGAAGCCAATTGTTTTCTTCATCTCTACACTATACCTAAGATTTTAATATGAGGAAAAATTAAGATAGATATACATCTAGATTGCATTCACTGCACCCACTACTAATGTACAGTTTTACTGGGCAAGTATTGCAATATTTGTTCCATTCTAGTCAGTCATTCTAAATGACAGCAGAGCTGTCACTGATATCTCCATATTCATACCATCATCATTTATTCATTCTGTGCCAGCGAGTGTAATCAGCACGCAGAGACTATTTATCAACAGTGCAGGCCATGGAGATGGGGTCTGGGTCTCAAGACTGATAGCCAGGGGGCATCTAAATCACTGCAGTATGTTAATGTTTAAATTTGTATGTATGTGTGTGAAGTCTTAAATTCACATTTTAAATGTAACGTGTATTCCTTTTAATTCCTGATATCTATATCCATTTCGTAAGTAAACATAATACACAATATGTGCTGAGTAATTTCTTAGTTATGTAATTTATATGACAGTTTTATCACAACAACTATCTGATACAGTCAAATTCCACAGATAATAGCTCAGGTGAAATATAAACCAATATATTTTATGTTATACAGTATATGGCATATCTTAACCTTTCCTTTTATTTTAGTGCCACCTAGTGGACACTCACTGAAACTTTTTGTGGTAGCACAGATGTGCAGTTGATAGCACTGTTGTTCCACAGCTGTGTAATGTCTACTGTTCCCCACATGATAGAATGTAGACTGCCTATGCTAAAGTGTGTGTGTGTGTGTGTGTGTGTGTGTGTGTGTGTGTGTGTGTGTGTAAGGTGCCCTGTGATGGTCTGGCATCCCATTCAGAGATATTACTTGCAATATCATACTAATATTCTGCTAAATCATACTTAATGTCATGTAATAAATTCATCTTCAACATTTAGCTAAGATTCGTTGTGATACATGACCTTATATTCAGAAAGTCTGTAGTACATAGAGATACAGCACCCCAATCTGGTGAGTTCAGTGCATCTTGATGTTGTACTGTGAGCCGAACAGAACTAAATGTCAAATTAATGTTATACTTAATGTAGACTACGCTAATTAATATGCATTAATTTTTTTTTTCTTTGATTAAGTCTATTAATACAATATAATATGGTGACAGGTGAAAATAAAACTACGAATACGGTTAAAGACTCAATCCAAACCACTAAACTGCATGTACTGTATTTGATTAAATAATCTGTTTGAAAGAGAAAATCCATTTTTAAAGAGTTTTACAATAAAATTGCTTATTACAAATACAGTGTCAGTAATAGGTTTCTGAGCGTCTGCCGTTTCTTGTGTCTTATTACAGGTTATACACTATTATTGCCAAAACCCATATTCAGTGCAATTCAATATAAGTATATTATGTACTGCAGTTGCCTGTGATATTGACACTACCGCTCAAAAGTTTGTGATCACTTAATAGAACTTGATAGTTCTTGCAAAAACAGTATTGTATCAGGTGCATTTGCAAAACCCATCAAGCACCATGATGAAACTGGCCCTCATGAAGACCAAAACCTACCTCTGCTGCAGAGGAGAAGTTCATTTAGAGTTACCAGCCTCAAAAATCACCAATTAACAAACAGCACCTCAGATTAGAGCCGTTATGAAGACTATACAGAGCACAAGTAGCAGATACAGATCTCAGCATTAACTGTTGAAAGGAGATTCAGCATTGCATTAAAATGTAGAAAGAAATAAAAATCAGGAACGACCATGGAGTTAGAAAGTGATCCCAAACTTTTGGACGGTAATGTATATATACCTAATATATTCTGAAACTGAAACTAATTACCACCAAATGCTACTGTATACTCTACAGTAATGCATATTCTTCAATGCATGTTTGTTAGAAATACCTTGGTTACAATTATTAATTCATATATATAAACATAAACCCCTCCATATACTCACATGCTAATGCAAATTTTAAAAAAGCACTTGAAGTGACCCTTATGATTTATTGCTTTATGACTAATCGATACAAACCTTCCATATTAGTATTGAGAACATATTTACCCAAAATAAAATGTTTACAGAATTTTATTTATTGGTGCTACTGCAAATGACAATTTTACATAGTGTAACTATTATATTTTTTTCTAAGGTACTATTATTATTGTGACAAGTTTTTAAAACTTTTTAATTAGTTTTTTATTAAACCAAACTGAACCAAATAAAATCATATCCTGTGATTTAAATTCATATTTTTAAATTTAGTTAAGTAACAGTAAACTCAGTTATTTTACCAGTTATTAATTTTTTTATTTTTAAAGCCCTTTATACATTGTATAAAGCCCTTATTATGGAACCAGCATTGTGTAATCATTAATAATATATTATATTATGTTTAAAGGGCGGCACAGTGGTGTAGTGGTTAGCACTGTCGCCTTGCACCTCCAGGGTCTTGGTTCGATACCTGGCCAGGCTCGATTCCCGTCTCTGTGTGCATGAAGTTTGCATGTTCTGCTTGTGCTTGGTGGGTTTCCTCCGTGTACTCCGGTTTCCTCCCACAGTCCAATACATGTAGGTTAGGTTAATTGGCGTTCCCAAATTGTCTGTAGTGTGTGAGTGTGTGTATGTGTGTGTGCCCTGCAATGGATTAGCACCCTGTCCAGGGTGTACCCCACCTCATACCCTAAGTCTCCTGTGATAGGCTCCAGGTCCCCGCGACCCTGAAGGTCGGATAAAGCGGTATAGACGATGAGTGAGTGAGTGAGTGAGTGAGTGAGTGAGTGAGTGTTACGTTTAAATGTCTTTTCACACAACTCTAGATATTAGCTCCCAAAAGCATAATATAGCTAATATAATATATAATAGCATAATTCTCATCAAATGTTGTATTTGTATAAATAACCTATTATATATTTTACATTTTCCAGTTTTAATTCTGTAATATCCATTTTTGGGTTATACTAATTTAATATTCATCAGTTTATTTTTACAATCTGCCTTGAGGAATTTGCCATAAATACAATATATTCACAGCAGTCCACATTCCAGCTGTGATATGGCTAATGGATTGTGTCTTGTTCTAACTCATTTAACAAATGGGAAATGCTAAATTTACAACCAGTGTCCAGCAAAATCCCACCCACTGCCATAGTTATTAGAGCTGTCACTCCACACAAAGCCCATACTGGTTTAATTCTCTTATGCAAGTGTACAGGGGAACATTAAAAAGGTCCAAATGATGTCAGAATAAGATGATGTGCATATAGATTCTTTAATTCTTTCAAATGCCTAGAAGGTCTGTCTAGAAATCAGACAAAGTTTGTTAAATGTGTTATATGTTAAATAAATAGACATAGCCAGAAATAAAAAGAGAACAAAGGTCACCATTTGGATTAAAAAAAGCAAATACTTAAGAGTCTTTAATTGGAAAATTAATGCAGTGATTAATATGTTTTAGCTGGCAACGAGTATTTTAAACCTTACTGATAAGGTAAGTAGCTTCTCATTTATTATCCTGTGTTGGTGGAAGAAATGTTCAAATTATTGGCCACACCCAAGCAGAGAAAACAACAAAGGAGATTACTGTAATGACTGGAATTGTGTAAGAAACAGTTTAACACATTAAAACCATTAAGGATAAAGCATGAAGATTGGACTTTTGGGGCAATGGAAAAAGGTTATGTGGTCCGATGAGTCCAGATTGACTCTATTTCAGAGCAATGCGTGTGTAAGGGTAAGAAGGGAAGAGCATTAAGCGATGCACCCATCATGCATAGTGCCCACTGTACAAGCCTTATTTAGTCTAATTAAACCCATGAGAATAAATAATCCCATTGGTTTTTTTTTTAGGACAACTTTACTGGAAAATCAATTAGTGTCACACTGTGAACCATTCTGCCTTAAGGAGGTTGTTGGAAAGCTGATCACATTTGGGGAGCCAGATATACCAATCCAAATACATTCTACCAGAATTAAAAAGGAAAAGTCCCTTTTATTTTTGTTGGTTTGGTGGCATATACTGTAACACCCACTTACAAACAGACACCTAGAACTTCCATCAAGACTTTCATGTTGGGTACCTTAAAGCAAATAAATACCTCTTTTTACTGGCTGGGCCCATGAGATGATACGCCTCACCAGACAGCAGTTCAGCAGTACTTTCCTCGAGAGCCTATGGTCCCTGGGGAACTGCCATAGCTCCTCTCTCCACTGGCTCCTCTTCCCCGGTGGAGACATGGTCAAGCTCAGGCTGTTTAAATACAGAACCCTGTTACCACACAGAAGAAGTTGGTGTAGATATATATATTTTTATAGGTCATCACTGTATAAAGAACAGATTAGTATTTTTATGGAAAAAACATATCCTGTACTGTAAAGGGCAGATACTTTTCTAGGCTACAAGTCTCTTCTCTTGGGGATTGTCTGCCCTAACCTAAAAGTGTCTCTCTGCCTTCTACTTTAGTTAAATCATTCAACACCGCGAGAGCTTGCCCTACCTCTGAACAGCTCAAACATAGAAGACCTAGAAAGCTTAGTTAAAAAAAATGATGTTAGTCTTTCTTTACTTAATAAATATATAAAAAAATGCGTAAATAAACTCATCAACTAAATTATCAGATTGCTGCAGAATATATGCTGTTCTTTGTAAACAAGTACATCAAGTACAAGTTTTATATCACCACTTAAATATTTTCATGCCAGTTGAATATTAGTATAATTTCATCATAAGCATGATATTGTGTAATACATTTGAAATAAAAATTTCTTTAATCTAGATAGACCAACCATGCCTTACCTCCCGACTGAATGAGAAATGTAGCTTTATCTTCCACTGCTAACAGCACTATCCGCAGTTTTTTACTCAAATGTCTGTAAACTCCTTCGGCATTCTTTAAAGTGAACAGAATAAGAGTGACAGTAAAAGTGCAGGAGAAATCAAAACGCTTCCATGTGACCAGATTAGCAGCCAATTGACTCACAGCCTTTCCCTCTCTCTCTCACTGGAGAAAAGTGCAAGCAGTGCATCATCATCATCATCATCATCAGTGTACACAGAGAGCAGTAGGATCTATTCACGTCAGTGCCTGTCACCTCTCTTAACTAGTGAAGAATTACACACACACACACACACATATAGACTATACGATCACATGGATGGACATTTATCTCTCTCTTTGCCTTGTACAATTCCACATACACACATCAAATGGACTTTGTCAACATTTTCACCCTCCATCTTCCCCAAGACACACACATACACAGGGGCTCACACTCCCCCCTACTGCTTTGCTGCCATAATTAGCAACACTAAGCCCCTACCAACCCTCCACCCTAATTAAAATCACATAGGCTGTGTAATCTACCCCTGAAAGGCTGAAAGATAATTAATAAATAAATAATAGATCTATAATATAAGACAGTTATTAGTTAGTCAGTTGGAAAATACTGAAATAATTAGAAATAGAAATAAAGTGTACACAGTTTGTCACATATCTTTGTGCTGGGGTCTACGGTGCAGGGGGACCAGACTAGTAGTTTTATACCTGTCATGATGGGGTGTTGTGGCAAGGTGTTGAACGCCGTGGGCGGAAGGAGCAGGCATAGAGGCAGAGGGGTGGTGTTAACCAAAAAAGAGTCTTTAATAAAGGTTAAACAAAGTATAAATAAAGATACAAACAAAGGAACAAACAAACTTAAACCATACTTAACTTTGTGCTAACAGGGGCTCTCTGGCAAGACACAGACAGGGGAACAAACACACGTCCTGTGACGAGACACAGGCAGGAGGAAACACAAAACACGTCCTGTGACGAGACACAGGCAGGAGGAAACACAAAACACGTCCTGTGACGAGACACAGGCAGGAGGAAACACAAAACACGTCCTGTGGCGAGACACAGGCAGGGGACAAACGTAACAAGACACAAAACACGTCCTGTGACGAGACACAGGCAGGAGGAAACACAAAACACGTCCTGTGGCGAGACACAGGCAGGGGACAAACGTAACGAGACACAAAACACGTCCTGTGGCGAGACACAGGCAGGGGACAAACGTAACAAGACACAAACGAGGCGTGGAGCTGAAACTAGACACTAGGGAGGACGGAACCACACTAGAGAGAACGGGAGACACAAGAGACACGGGAGACACTAGAGACCAAGAGAGGGACAGGACAAGGGCTAAAGACATGGCAATCAGCTAGGCATGGCTTCTAGCTAAACATGGCTAAGCATTGCTTAACCATGGCAGTTAGCTACACATACACCTAGCTAAGCATGTCTTCAGCCCCAACATGCACTAAGCTATACTTACCTAATAGCTTAAACACACTAGGGAATAGGGGCACAGAAACACAGACCAAGACTACCCAGTGGCTAGGCGAGGCAGCCCTCCAAGGCTAAGCGAGGCAGCACTCACAAGCTAGTCGTTACTCCAAAGCCCGGAGGGACCGCACTCTAAACCTAGGCACACTGGGACGCTAGGGGGAGAGGAAACACAGACAAGGGATACCCAGTGGCTAGGCTAGGGGACCCTCAAAGGCTAGGCTAGGGGACCCTCAAAGGCTAGGCTAGGGGACCATCATAGGCTAGGCTAGGGGACCATCATAGGCTAGGCTAGGGGACCAGCAAAGGCTAGGCTAGGGGACCAGCAAAGGCTAGGCTAGGGGACCAGCAAAGGCTAGGCTGAGGACACCAGCAAAGGCTAGGCTGAGGACACCAGCAAAGGCTAGGCTGAGGACACATCAAAGGCTAGGCTGAGGACACATCAAAGGCTAGGCTGAGGACACATCAAAGGCTAGGCTAGGGGACACATCAAAGGCTAGGCTAGGGGACACCTAAAGGCTAGGCTCACTGGGCAACTCGGGGGAGAGGAAACACAGGATAGCTAGAGAAACAGAGGGGCTATGGCTAGAAGCATGCTAGTACTGTCACTGTACTATAAACTCAACATAGCATTTAGCTAATCATGCTCCTAGCCACACATACACCTAACTGCTTACCTGCTCTAGCTAACCACAAGAACACAGGAGGACAGGACTGAATCAGCTCCACTAACACAGACACACAAAACATACACAGAGACATTGCCAATAAGAGAGCCCAAGTCAACACAACTAAAATCAAAGTACAAATTAAACAAATAAAAACAAACCAAAATGCCCACATAACAGACAGTGGTATTCCCAAAAATGCTCGACCCAGTTTCCCAGTCTAAACAGCTATTTATAGATTAATTGATGGCTACCTCGGTTCAGGTGTGCACTGCATCACCTGACCGAGGTGCCTGCTGGGAAACTGAGTCGGCCAACAAAAACTACAAAATAAAAACAGTGACCTCTAGTGGAGGACCCTTACAGTACCCCCCCCCTTAAACCGCTCCTCCGGAGCGCTATTGGTGGTCCCAAGGCACTTCCCTGGTGTCCCTTCACCCGACGGGCTAGTTCCCGTAGTCAACTGTGTGGCGGAGGCAGCACCGGATCGCTGTTGTGGGCCGGGCGGAGGGGGCAGCACTGTATTGCTCTGAGAAGTAGAGCCCCTGAAGACAGTGCTGTGTTGTCCCCCAATCCGGGCGGCCGATGCAGTACTGGCTTTTCCTCCGCCGTGCCGCGGTGGGTGCCCGACATCGAAGCCGGGTGCTGGACGCTGTGCTGGGGTGTCGCTCCGAAGGCGGTAAGCCTTGAATAAGGGCTACTGGACGAAGGTGGGGGGCCTCCACATGAGGCCTGCTGGTGTTGCTGGGACCTCCTCGAGGCGCTCGGCGGCTGCTGCTGCTGCTGCTGGGACCTCCTCGAGGCGCTCGGCGGCTGCTGCTGCTGCTGCTGGGACCTCCTCGAGGCGCTCGGCGGCTGCTGCTGCTGCTGCTGCTGGGACCTCCTCGAGGCGCTCGGCGGCTGCTGCTGCTGCTGCTGCTGGGACCTCCTCGAGGCGCTCGGCGGCTGCTGCTGCTGGGACCTCCTCGAGGCGCTCGGCGGCTGCTGCTGCTGCTGGGACCTCCTCGAGGCGCTCGGCGGCTGCTGCTGCTGCTGGGACCTCCTCGAGGCGCTCGGCGGCTGCTGCTGCTGCTGGGACCTCCTCGAGGCGCTCGGCGGCTGCTGCTGCTGCTGCTGGGACCTCCTCGAGGCGCTCGGCGGCTGCTGCTGCTGCTGCTGGGACCTCCTCGAGAGGCGCGAAGGGTGCTGCAGCGGTGGCCTCCTCGAGAGGCGCGAAGGGTGCTGCAGCGGTGGCCTCCTCGAGAGGCGCGAAGGGTGCTGCAGCGGTGGCCTCCTCGAGAGGCGCGAAGGGTGCTGCAGCGGTGGCCTCCTCGAGAGGCGCGAAGGGTGCTGCAGCGGTGGCCTCCTCGTGAGGCGCGAAGGGTGCTGCAGCGGTGGCCTCCCCGTGAGGCGCGAAGGGTGCTGCAGCGGTGGCCTCCCCGTGAGGCGCGAAGGGTGCTGCAGCTGTGGCCTCCCCGTGAGGCGCGAAGGGTGCTGCAGCTGTGGCCTCCCCGTGAGGCGCGAAGGGTGCTGCAGCTGTGGCCTCCACGCGAGGCTGCCGCTTTAAAGTCCCAGCCCCCTCTGCTATGCCTTGGTGGGTCGAGCATTCTGTCATGATGGGGTGTTGTGGCAAGGTGTTAAACGCCGTGGGCGGAAGGAGCAGGCATAGAGGCAGAGGGGTGGTGTTAACCAAAAAAAGAGTCTTTAATAAAGGTTAAACAAAGTATAAATAAAGATACAAACAAAGGAACAAACAAACTTAAACCATACTTAACTTTGTGCTAACAGGGGCTCTCTGGCAAGACACAGACAGGGGAACAAACACACGTCCTGTGACGAGACACAGGCAGGAGGAAACACAAAACACGTCCTGTGACGAGACACAGGCAGGAGGAAACACAAAACACGTCCTGTGACGAGACACAGGCAGGAGGAAACACAAAACACGTCCTGTGGCGAGACACAGGCAGGGGACAAACGTAACAAGACACAAACGAGGCGTGGAGCTGAAACTAGACACTAGGGAGGACGGAACCACACTAGAGAGAACGGGAGACACAAGAGACACGGGAGACACTAGAGACCAAGAGAGGGACAGGACAAGGGCTAAAGACATGGCAATCAGCTAGGCATGGCTTCTAGCTAAACATGGCTAAGCATTGCTTAACCATGGCAGTTAGCTACACATACACCTAGCTAAGCATGTCTTCAGCCCCAACATGCACTAAGCTATACTTACCTAATAGCTTAAACACACTAGGGAATAGGGGCACAGAAACACAGACCAAGACTACCCAGTGGCTAGGCGAGGCAGCCCTCCAAGGCTAAGCGAGGCAGCACTCACAAGCTAGTCGTTACTCCAAAGCCCGGAGGGACCGCACTCTAAACCTAGGCACACTGGGACGCTAGGGGGAGAGGAAACACAGACAAGGGATACCCAGTGGCTAGGCTAGGGGACCCTCAAAGGCTAGGCTAGGGGACCCTCAAAGGCTAGGCTAGGGGACCATCATAGGCTAGGCTAGGGGACCATCATAGGCTAGGCTAGGGGACCATCAAAGGCTAGGCTAGGGGACCATCAAAGGCTAGGCTAGGGGACCATCAAAGGCTAAGCTAGGGGACCAGCAAAGGCTAAGCTAGGGGACCAGCAAAGGCTAGGCTAGGGGACCAGCAAAGGCTAAGCTAGGGGACCAGCAAAGGCTAGGCTAAGGACACATCAAAGGCTAGGCTAAGGACACATCAAAGGCTAGGCTAAGGACACATCAAAGGCTAGGCTGAGGACACATCAAAGGCTAGGTTCAGGACACATCAAAGGCTAGGCTGAGGACACATCAAAGGCTAGGCTAGGGGACACCTAAAGGCTAGGCTCACTGGGCAACTCGGGGGAGAGGAAACACAGGATAGCTAGAGAAACAGAGGGGCTATGGCTAGAAGCATGCTAGTACTGTCACTGTACTATAAACTCAACATAGCATTTAGCTAATCATGCTCCTAGCCACACATACACCTAACTGCTTACCTGCTCTAGCTAACCACAAGAACACAGGAGGACAGGACTGAATCAGCTCCACTAACACAGACACACAAAACATACACAGAGACATTGCCAATAAGAGAGCCCAAGTCAACACAACTAAAATCAAAGTACAAATTAAACAAATAAAAACAAACCAAAATGCCCACATAACAGACAGTGGTATTCCCAAAAATGCTCGACCCAGTTTCCCAGTCTAAACAGCTATTTATAGATTAATTGATGGCTACCTCGGTTCAGGTGTGCACTGCATCACCTGACCGAGGTGCCTGCTGGGAAACTGAGTCGGCCAACAAAAACTACAAAATAAAAACAGTGACCTCTAGTGGAGGACCCTTACAATACCATACAAATATATATATAATACATATATTAATGAGTAACAGCAACACCAGGATAACAAATAATCAACGAGCTAGAATCAAATAATACCTTTTACGTGAAACCCATTATGTCTCAAATGCTAGAGTATGCTCCCTAGCCGTAAGCACTGTCTCCAGTTTTACTCAAAATCTTTGTTTAAAGCTTGACAAAAATAAACCCCTTCTAATTGAAATTGTGGCTACACTACCGCCCACCTCTTTATTTTGAGTAGTTTATTGACCTACACTTGAATGCTGCTCTCATTTACAGTAATCAATACACACCAATTTCAATTCAATGCGCACACACACACACACACACACATATATATAGAACCATGCACTTGTTTCTGAAGATTCTGTATGATAGACACAAGTATGAATCTGGATTATCTGGAAACATTTGGTACATGCTTGAGCTCTGATGAGACTCTCACTAGATGCCTAGTGGCTTTTTCAGCCTTATTTATGCTCACCTTGGCGCATAAAGTTCTGATATATTTCAGCACTTTCTGATTTATGGATAAACCCATCTGAATAAAATTATTAACTACAACAGTAATAGTTTGATCCACGGAGGCCCCACCCTGCGACTCAGAGCAACCAAATGATCCAGAGCTCCCGTCCCAGTGCCAGACATCACAGCACACCCTTAGGTGTTCTCCAGAGGCGACCCGGTGGCACAAGAAAAACCTACACAATATTGGACTTTGTGTTATGGCTGATTAGTTGCGTTTTCTAAGTGTATTAAAATAAATGGTCGTATATAGTTTGTATTTACATGTACTGTACAGTAGTTTGTATTTGTATGTATATATTTTAAATGTTTTAAATGTGTTAAATTTGTATTACCATGAGCGCACCTTAAGTCGGATTTATGTGTGCTGTATACAGTTTATACCATTTCTGTTTCTCTTGTCCAAGCCTCTGCTATTTGTAATCACATTGGGTTGGGAAGCAGCTGGGTCCTTGCGTCAGGTGCAGCTGTCAGCATTTCAACCAGAAGACTGAATGCAGTTGTTCTTATTTTATTAATATTGGCTTGTTTCCTGACAGAAATATCGTCTAGTCTGGGAAAAATTGAAGCCATTAAACCTTTTTCCTCAGTGTTTGGATATTTATTGTAAAGCTGTCTGGGCAAACAGGGGAAACTAATAAGAAAACTGTGTTTTGAAGAAAGTAAGGGTTAGACTTCTGGAGTTCCAGGAGTTAATTCATGTCACTTGGAACATGTTTGTAATATGTCTATAACCCACAGCACCAAATGGATCCGCTGATAACGTCCGGTGCCAGACACCACATGACACCCTCAGAGCTCTCTATATAAGCCTGACCAGTACTGGGCTTAATAGTTCTTGGTATTGCAGATCGGTGTACAGTACAGTACTGTATATACAGAGTCTGGATGAAATATATAATAGGGCAAAGACAGCTTTATAAGTTATGAGTAGGGCAAAGATGTATGCTGAATAAGCAGTGGTTACTGAATTCTGATCTACTGTTCAGCTACGGGAAGAACCTGCTTGATGGGAAGTTTGTTCATACACTACTATGCAACTATATAACTAGTACTTGCTCCCTTCTGTTAAAATTGGAATAGACCCATATGCATGTTATCGTTCATAAAGCTGATAAAGAAACGACTCCTGCTTCTGCTACTTTTTATTCAGAAAACTATAGGTGACATACCGTATAAGAGATAAACTGTCTGTGTATACTGTATCAAGAACGATATTTCAGATTTACCCAATTAATACATGTGTTTTTACCTTCATAAATATTTTTTAATTGTTTTACACTTTGACTGCTTTATAGTACATGGTGTGGTAATAGTCATCAAAGTATTGTCCACGGCAGAATATTATTGTGTTATATCAGACATAATATGTAATAATATGTAAATGGATACCAAAAAACAAATCATACGCTGTTTGCTGTGTCCACCCTGTCCTATGTGCTCCTGATAAGTGCTTCGAAAAAGTACACTTCTTTAGCATTTCCCAAGTCCGATTACAGTCATAAAAATCGCAAGGAAATATTTTTTTAATTTCATTAAGAGCCCTACATAGCCTGCAGCATGTGTTACATCTGGAGAGCCGAGATGTAATAGTGTTTATAAGAGCCCTAACGCAGTGCTTCTGAGGGGGTGAATGAAATAGGAGGTTGTGAAAGTGCTTATGACACGCACGGGAAGACCCTCCCGTTTGGAGATAGCATGGGGTTATTAATTAGAAACTGAAAACACAAAATAAACAGAGCTACACCATTGGAGCGAGAGCGGACGGAGCTCTGGAAATTAAAAATAAAACCTACAGTACAGGTCCTTAAAAAAAAATTAGCATATTGCATATTAGCTCCCTCATACCTAATCAGTCTTTTGATACGCTATAATCCACCACGTCCCTTAAGATCACAAAACTCCGGACTTCTGGTAATTCCCAGAATTTTAAAATCTACAAAAGGGGGCAGGGCATTTTCATATTTGGCTTCTGTCACGAACTAACCGGAATGATCAGAAGACTTAGCACTTAGCGGTTAGCCCTTTGTAGCGTAGATGGTAAACCCAAACGCGGAAGCACGCGAGTAGGCAGGATAGCCACGCGATTTAGTCTAAAGACTCTCACGAAAGGGGAGCAAGGGAAAAACACAAATTTAACCCGCGTCCTATAAACACACACTCGAATCAGAAAGTAGACCCAAGAAAAGTGAGTACTCACAAAATGGCAGACAGGCGATCTGAACCAGCATTGGGCGAACTCAGTGACTGAGTGATGTGAAGCGCCATCTTGTCTCCTTTTATGCTTCCTGTTTTAGCGACCGTTCTACTTCCGGGTCCTAGTGCCGGTCGCAAAACGGGTGTGTGTGACAGTACCCCCCTGTCCAGGACAGACTCCCGACGGTCCTGGGGTGGAGGATACCCGGCGACGGTAGTCCCTGATAAGTTCTGGGTCGAGAATAAACCGGGCCGGAATCCAAGATCGCTCCTCTGGGCCGTAGCCTTCCCAGTCGACCAGGTATTGGGTGCCTCGGCCCCTAGGGCGCGAAGCGAGGATCCGACGTACGGTGTAAGCAGGACCACCGTCAATGATTCGGGGAGGAGGAGCAGGGGGGGAGGGTGGAACCATGGGAGAAGTGGTGAAGGGTTTCAGCTGTGACATGTGAAAAACCGGATGGATTCGGAGTGCCGCAGGCAGCTGGAGCCGGTAGGTGACAGGGTTAATGCGGAGTGTGATGCGGTATGGGCCGATGAATCTGGGTGACAGTTTCTTTGATTCTGTGCGGAGATGCAAATTCTTTGTTGACAGCCATACCTTGTCACCTACATTATACATTCGTCCCGGTGGGTGCCGACGGCGATGTTGTGTGGCGTAGCGGTGGTTGGCCCTTTGGATGGCTTGATTGGCCTGTCTCCACAGCCGCCGACACCTGCGAACCAACTGTTGGGCCGACGGTACGTCAACCTCCGGTTCTTGATGTTCGAACATCGAAGGCTGGAAACCGTTGCATACCTCGAATGGACTGAGATTTGTGGCTGAAGAAACATGGAGGTTGTGAGATAGCTCAGCCCATAAGAGATAGCGGGCCCAGGAGCGCTGACGATCGGCGACAAAACATCTGAGATAGCGCTCCAGTTGTTGGTTGGTCCGCTCCGTCTGACCATTAGTCTGAGGGTGGTATCCAGATGACAGACTGCAGGTGGAATTGATCAGACGGCAGAAGGCCTTCCAGAACCGGGCAGTGAACTGGGGCCCCCTGTCCGAGACGATGTCTTTTGGGAACCCATGCAAACGGACTACGTGCTCTAGAATCAGCTCGGCAGTCTCTTTAGCTGACGGGAGTCCGGGGAGAGCCACCAGGTGCACAGCTTTGGAGAACCGATCCACGATGGTCATAATGGTCGTCTTTTCTTCTGAAGCCGGCAGGCCCGTGATGAAGTCGACGGCAATGTGCGTCCAGGGTCGGCGAGGGACAGGTAGTGGCTGGAGCTCACCAGGTGTCGGCTGGTTGGTGGTCTTGGCCCTGGCGCACACTGGGCACGCCTGAACGAACTCTTCGATGTCCTGGGTCATGGCGGGCCACCAGAAGGCGCGTTGGACGAACTGGAGGGTACGTCTGGTGCCGGGATGTCCAGAAATGGGTGATGAGTGGCCCCACTCCAGGACGTCGCTCCTGACCGCTTGAGGCACGTAGAGTCGTCCAGGCGCCACACCTGCCGGTTCGGTCTCCGCTGCCTGTGCCTGGCGGACTCTGGTCTCTAGATCCCAGCGGAGAGGTGCGATGATTTTGGAGGAGGGGAGGACAGGCGCGGGTTCCGCCCGGGTGGCTTCCCCCTCATATTGTCGGGAGAGGGCGTCGGCCTTGGTGTTCTTGGACCCCGGGCGATAGGACAGATGGAAGTTGTAATGTTCGAAAAACAGGGCCCACCGCGCCTGCCTCGGGTTGAGCTGCTTGATGTTCTGGATAGTGATCAGATTCTGGTGGTCGGTCCAGATGATGAACGGCTCGCTGGCGCCCTGGAGCCAGTGTCGCCATTCCTCCAATGCCCACTTTATGGACAACAGCTCGCGGTCCCCTACCCCGTATCGCTGTTGAGTGGGATCAAATTTTTTGGAGAAGAAGCCACAAGGGTGTAACTTCTGATCTGGACCTCGCTGGGAGAGAACAGCTCCGGCGCCCACATCCGAAGCGTCCACCTCTACGACGAACTGTTTGTTGATGTCTGGATGGAGAAGGATTGGAGCGGTGGTGAAACGTCGACATAATTCATGGAAGGCGGAGATGGCGGTGGAGTTGAGGTGGAAGTGCTGAGATGATGGACGGGTCAGGGCAGTTAGGGGTGCTGCAACTGTACTGTAGTCCCTGATGAAGCGACGATAGAAATTCGCAAACCCGAGGAACCGTTGAAGCTGCTTGAGGGTCTTGGGTAGGGGCCAATGACGCACAGCTTCTAGTTTCTGCGGGTCCATGGCCACACCCTGGGGCGAGATGACAAAGCCCAGGAACGTGGTGGAGCGCTCGTGAAAAGCGCACTTCTCCAACTTACAATACAGTTGATGGACGAGCAATCTCTTAAGGACCGCCCTGACGTGTTGGGTATGTTCTTCAACTGTTCGTGAGTATATGAGGATGTCGTCCAGGTAGACGAAAGCCCACCGCCCCAACATGTCTCGAAGGACATCATTTATGAAACTTTAAAAGGCGGCGGGAGCATTACAGAGTCCGAAGGGGATAACAAGACTTTCATAATGTCCAGTGGGAGTGATGAAGGCCGTCTTCCACTCATCACCCTCTCTGATACGCACCAAGTTGTAGGCGCTCCGAAGGTCCAACTTTGTGAAAATGGTGCCACCAGAGAGGGCGTCCAGGGCAGAGTTGGTAAGAGGCAGAGGATGTCGGTTTTTGATGGTAATGTGATTTAGCCCCCGATAATCGACACATGGGCGAAGTTCACCCCCTTTCTTCTTTACAAAGAAGAACCCCGCGGCGGCGGGCGAGGAGGAGGGCCTGATGGTACCTTGGCGAAGGGCATTCGACACGTACTCCTCCATCGCCCGTGTCTCGGTGGGTGTAAGAGAGTATAAATGGCCGCGGGGGGGGGTCAAGCCTGGTTGAAGGTCAATCGCCAGGTCGTAGGGGCGATGAGGTGGAAGATGGGTGGCGCGTCTCTTGCAGAACACTTCAGCCAGGTCGCGATATGCTGGAGGGATGGTGTTGGTGTCGACGTCGGGGGTCGAAGTTCGCTGCAGGCCGGTCCCCATTGTAGAATCCGGTTCTGAGTCCAGGATATGAGAGGGTCATGTTGTAACAGCCACGGATGTCCAAGGATGATGGGTGGTGATGAAACGGATGTTAGATGAAATTAAACTTGTTCGTGATGTTGCTGGATGATCAGGGTAATGGGTTCTGTCTGGGTGGTGATAGGGCTGGATGATAGGGGCCGGCCATCTACAGAAGTGATGCGAACGGGCTGGGATAACGCCTCAGTCTTTACCCCCAGTTCTTTGGCATAAGAAGAGTCAATGAAGTTACCTGTGGCACCGGAATCGATGAACGCGGTGCTCCTGACTCATTTGTGGCCAAACTGGAGGCTTACTTGAACCGTGAGACGGGAGATATTGGTCGTGGTGGCGAAGAGTTGGAGGCGACCCGGTGAGCTCTTCCCCTCGCTCACCGGGTCTGGGCGTTTCCCGGCCGGAGAGGACAGATGGCTCTGTGGTGGGCTCCTGACCCGCAGTAGGCACAGAGTCCCTCCCTGAATCGCCGTTCCCGTTCTGCAGCGGTCAAGGAGGCGCGTCCTAACTGCATGGGTTCCCCGGCTCCGGTGTCAACCACGGCAGGAGGTGGAGAACCGACAGGTCCATGAGTGGTGGAGGTGACTGTGGTTGGGGTTCGTGGAGTGGAAAACGCGAAGGTGGATGTTGGCGGCAGGGTTCTCGGGGCTGGCTTCGGGTGAGATAGGAGGCGTTGGTCAATTCGGAGGGCGAGTTGAATCAAACCCTCCAGGGTGGCAGGAAGCTCCCGCCCGGCTAGCTCGTCTTTTATCCTAGACGCCAACCCCTCGTAATAGGTGGTCCGGAGCGCGGCGTCTCCCCAGGTGGCTTGTACGGCGAGAGTGCGGAAATCAGCCGTGTAGCGGCTCACGGACGAACTTCCCTGCCGCAGGTGGTACAGCTTGGTGTCGGTCTCCACCTCGCCCGCAGGGTGTTCAAATGTTAACTTCAGCTGACGGGTGAATTCATTGTAGGAATGGGCGGTATCCGAGTCAGCGCGAAGAACTGCCGTGGCCCACTCAGCTGCCTGCCCCGACAGCAACGAGACAAGGAGAGCAATGCGCAATCGATCGGTGGAGTATTTGGTGGCATTAAACTCGAACACCAGATCGAGAGCAGTTAGAAAAACACTGCATCTCCCATCCGTGCCATCCCACTTATCCGGTAGAGCAAGAAAGACATCAGGAGTAGGAGGGGGGAGGGGGGGCGGAGCTGCGGCCGCCGCGACGGGCGAACGGTTAGCCGCGCTAGCAACAGCCTCGCGAAGGGCCGCGTTCTCCTGCCGAAGCTCCGCCACCTCGCGGCGCAAGGCCGCGACGTCTTGGACGCCACGGCGAAGAGTAGCGAGCAAAGGTGCGCATAATCCGCTGGGTTTACCGCGGAGGACTCAGTCATTCTGTCACGAACTAACCGGAATGATCAGAAGACTTAGCACTTAGCGGTTAGCCCTTTGTAGCGTGGATGGTAAACCCAAACGCGGAAGCACGCGAGTAGGCAGGATAGCCACGCGATTTAGTCTAAGGACTCTCACGAAAGGGGAGCAAGGGAAAAACACAAATTTAACCCGCGTCCTATAAACACACACTAGAATCAGAAAGTAGACCCAAGAAAAGTGAGTACTCACAAAATGGCAGACAGGCAATCTGAACCAGCATCGGGCGAACTCAGTGACTGAGTGATGTGAAGCGCCATCTTGTCTCCTTTTATGCTTCCTGTTTTAGCGACCGTTCTACTTCCGGGTCCTAGTGCCGGTCGCAAAACGGGTGTGTGTGACAGCTCCAAAGCTTTGGAATAGCCTTCCAGACACTGTTCGGGGAGCAGACACGGTTTCCCAATTCAAAAGTAGACTCAAGACGCATCTCTTTAATCTGGCATACGCGTAACTCATCCCATAACCTCATACTCCAGTACACCTATCCTGAATGGCAACTACGCTAATTCTCTCCATCTTTTCTGTATTTTACTACCCATCCTGAGACATCTGGAGATTGTGCCAGCTTCAGTAGACAAAGGCCAACCCTGCAAGGTTTCTAAGGCATCTTGAGAAGGACCTGCTCCAGCTAGATTCTGCTTTATGATGGCTGGAGCTACACATCCTGCTCCTGTGCTTCCAGTGATCTGACCCCATCTGCCCTCTGCACCTACTGCTGAACTGAATCTACACAACTTCTGATATATTGAACTTTCACCTGCACAACACACTTGATGTTATTTCTATCTGTTATCACCCAGATGAGGATGGGTTCCCTGTTGAGTCTGGTTCCTCTCAAGGTTTCTTTCTATTGCCATCTCAGGGAGTTTTTCCTTGCCACTGTCGCCGTCACCCTTGGCTTGCTCATCAGAGACATTTCATTCATCATTCATTCATTTAATTATTATCTAGACACATTTTTCTCACACATACACACTTTCAAATATTTTCTTTTCTTAAAAAAAAAAAATTTTTTTTTTTTTTTTTTGTGAAGCTGCTTTGGGACAATGACCATTGTTAAAAGCGCTATATAAATAAAATTGAATTGAATTGAATTGAATATGGTGATTAAGTTCATTATTTTCTGTAATGTACTGATAAACATTGGACTTTTATATATTTCAGATTCATTACACACAACTGAAGTAGTTCAAGCCTTTAAATTGTTTTAATATTCATGATTGTGGCATACAGCTCATAAAAACCCAAAATTCCTATTTCAAAAAGTTAGCATATTTCATCCAACCAATAAAAGAAAAGTGTTTTTAATACAAAAAAAGTCAACCTTC
This sequence comes from Clarias gariepinus, assembly GCF_024256425.1. NCBI lineage: Eukaryota > Metazoa > Chordata > Actinopteri > Siluriformes > Clariidae > Clarias > Clarias gariepinus. The sequence continues at coordinate 33,207,311 of NC_071100.1, forward strand.
AAATAATTATGTTCAGTTATGCACTCAATACTTGGTCGGGAATCCTTTTGCAGAAATGACTGCTTCAATGCGGCGTGGCATGAAGGCAATCAGCCTGTGGCACTGCTGAGGTGTTATGGAGGCCCAGGATGCTTCGATAGCGGCCTTAAGCTCATCCAGAGTGTTGGGTCTTGCGTCTCTCAACTTTCTCTTTACAATATCCCACAGATTCTCTATGGGGTTCAGGTCAGGAGTGTTGGCAGGCCAATTGAGCATAGTAATACCATGGTCAGTAAACCATTTAGCAGTGGTTTGGCACTGTGAGCAGGTGCCAGGTCGTGCTGAAAAATGAAATCTACATCTCCATAAAGCTTTTCAGCAGATGGAAGCATGAAGTGCTCCAAAATCTCCTGATAGCTAGCCGCATTGACCCTGCCCTTGATAAAACACAGTGGACCAACACCAGCAGCTGACATGGCACCCCAGACCATCACTGACTGTGGGTACCTGACACTGGACTTCAGGCATTTTGGCATTTCCCTCTCCCCAGTCTTCCTCCAGACTCTGGCACCTTGATTTCCGAATGACATGCAAAATTTGCTTTCATCCGAAAAAAGTACTGACCTGGGGAATGCGGCACCTGTAGCCCATTTCCTGCACACGCCTGTACACGGTGGCTCTGGATGTTTCTACTCCAGACTCAGTCCACTGCTTCCGCAGGTCCCCCAAGGTCTGGAATCGGTCCTTCTCCACAATCTTCCTCAGGGTCAGGTCACCTCTACAAGTTGTGCAGCGTTTTCTGCCGCACTTTTTCCTTTCCACAGACTTTGTCTTACCCTCTTGCTTGAGGGTGTCAATGATGGCCTTCTGGACAGCAGTCAGGTGGGCAGTCTTACCCATGATTGCGGTTTTGAGTAATGAACCGGGCTGGGAGTATTTAAAAGCCTCAGGAATCTTTTGCAGGTGTTTAGAGTTAATTAGTTGATTCAGATGATTAGGTTAATAGCTCGTTTAGAGAACCTTTTCATGATATGCTAATTTTTT